>NW_027361750.1:8500000-9700000 GCF_039654945.1 Dendrobates tinctorius | reverse complement strand
AGGGAGGGTCTGCAGGATTTCACCCCCTAAACTATGCACATGTAGACAAGTCCAGCAATACCTTTGTGGCCTGTGTTCCTCCATTACTGATAAATCAGCGTTCATTCTTCAGCCTTCTTCGCATCAGTTCTATCTGAAGCCTCTGTCAGTCCAGCTCTATTCCATGCCCAGTGCCTCCTGCTTAACTGACGGCACCTGTGGTGTGCGACTTCAGGTAAGAGTAGTGTCTGTTCTCAACACTGCCAAAAGATATTGAAAAGAAAGACTGACTTATTACAAGTTACAGCTATAGAACACAGTACTCACAACATAGCCATAACCATACTGCAAATGATCCGCTTACAGCAGGAATCTGATGGTGTATGTCTCACGCACCTGTATATTCTCATTGAGTGTCATCCATGATGAATGGACTAAGGTTACAAAGTGACCCTGACATGGTGTCCAGGTGCAGACACTACAGGGGGATGAGAAGCTCCATATTGATTAAGGGTCACATCACCAGACTACAAATGAAGTCTGTGGATGAGTAAGAACAAAGATGTCCCCAGAGATGGTTACATTAAATAGTGTCAGTTACACACAGCATCCGAGAAAACCTGACCACTTGGCCTATAAGATGACCAATTTATCATCTGGCAGACTCAAGTGTCAAACATGATTAATGAAGACATGAGAGTATTGTGATTTTCAAGCAGAAATGATTGATCTAAAAAAGTTACAATATTTATAAATAAAAAAAACACTGCTGTCCAGGGTCACTGTAGAGGAGGGGTCTCAAACTCAGCAGAGTAAATGGCCCACACAAAAAAAAAATAAAAAAAAAATTTTGAGCTGGGGGGGCCGCATTCCTTTCAAACTTAATACACCTCGTACACACACAGCTCCGCTCCATACACCTGGTTCACATGCGGCTCTGTACACACGGTATGGCTCTGCTCCATACACTGTACACACAGCTCCGCACACACATGGCTCCATACACCTCATACACACACAGCTCCACGCCATACACACACACAGCTCTGCTACATCCACCCTGTAAACCCCTCCTGACCCCACACAGAAACTTTACCTCATCCAGCACCATGACAACCAGCACAGACAGCAGCGTCTTGCATACACGGAGTCCCCTGATCATGTGACCCCCTGACTCCTCCCCCTTCTGTGACCTTATCCCAGGTCCTGTGCAGAGTGCGCACACAAAACAGCCATCGCAGATCGCACGCTCCTGAATGCGCACCTTTCACCTGCCTCAGGGAGTGAGACATGTGGTGCACCGCGGGCTGCATGCGGCCCGCGTGTATGAGACCTCTGCTATAGAGCCTTGTGTCCATCTTTGAGGTACCATCCCTACTTCAGTGTCAAGACTCACTTTTTTCCATTTCAAAGTGATGACCTGAGCAGCCCATTTGGAGCATGTTTAGTTTGGAAAGCTGTCACAGGTCTATAAGGAGAGACCTGACTAGTATTAGAGTCTCCGGACACACTTTACCCACTCCAGTTGATTGTAGATGGGTTTTCAAACTGTTTTCTGTATGACGTTGCATAGAGTAAAACTTACCTGGCTGCAGTCACACAGGCAGGCTCTGATTCATGCTGCCTGTGACACACACTTCACCTAATTTCAAAAACCCTGCATATTTTTTTTTTGTAACGTTGGTTTGTGTTTCCATTTTCTCAGACCCAGCTTTTTTTGTTGATACAGCTGTATGAGAGGTTTTTTTACACTGAGTTATACATTTTATTAATACCATATGGGGGGGGGGGTTGCATTTATTGGGAGGTGCAGTGACCAAAACAGCATTTCTGGAGTGTCAATTTTACTACATTTTCCAAATGGGTTATCTAGATATTTAAGTCAATTTGTTAAAAAGAAAAATTGCTGCTCAGCATGGATATAGGCACATTTTAAGGGAAACGGTCACCTGAAGAATCATCAACTGGCGGGTATCAGGTTGTATCAGCAAGTTAATAGCGCTCTTAACCTGCCTAGGACCTGCACGTTGCAGGGAGAAAGTGAACTTTATCCGCCAGCAGCATTCCGGGTTCAGTCACCGCTCAGTATAGAGCAGCAGCTGTAACTGCACCGCCAGCCCCAATGCAGAGGAGTGCTAGTCAGGGCTGGGGGCACAGTTACACAATCGCCCTCTATACTCAAAGCGGTGACAGAACCAGCACCAGCGAAGAAACCTGAATGCTACTGGAGGGGAATAAAGTTAATTTTCTCCCTGCAGCAATCAGCAGCTTTGTGCAGGCACCAGGCAGGTTAATATCATCAACCCCATATCTGCTGATTAGTAATGTTTGTTCCCAGTGAGAAGCTCCCTTTAAGACTTGTAACTTAAGAAAAAAAAATTGCAAAGAAGCTGATGCAAGTTGTATGTCACAAAATTTGTTTTTTTTTTGTGCAACAGACAAAGTCAATACAAACTGCTCTGAATGCTCAGCTTAAAGAGAATCTGTCACCAGGTTTTTGTTACCTCATCTAACAGCAGCATAATGTAAGGGCAGAGACCCTCATTCCAGGGCTGAGATACTTACTGGCAGGGCTGTGACGTTGGCAAGCCAAACCTCCGACTCCTCAATTTCCATGACACAGACTAAGCCAAAATGGGCTCCGACTCCACAGCCCTGATTACTGGGCTGCTTGCTGTAGTTTTGATAACCCACTTTTTAATTAGAAGACCACCAACAACCGCAAAGTAGCGCTCGATAATCATGAGTTCTGTCTTACCCCATCCCCCCCCACCACTGTTTAAACTGTGCATAGCCAATAATCTGGCAGACAGAAAGCAACCAATGGTGTGGGTGGTGCTATGCAGCTCAATGCCAGGATTAACAGCAGTTTATGTACAGGTCATAACAGCTTACTAAGGCCAGGTCCACACTAGGTTATGCATCTAGCCTACACTATATATTGGGAGCTTTTCATGCCATACACCAACATCGCCATAGGTGACCATTCACCAGGCTAAGGCTAATAGAGTCTTTGAGCCTCTGGTTGGTACATACACCTGTATACCATTTACATCTATAGGACAGCACAATAGACTGCGTTTTCCTATACATGAGGCCACTGCAGAGCAGGGCTGTGGAGTCAGTAAGCTAAACCTCTGACTCCTCAATTTCCCAACTCCTGACCCCACAGCACTGGCCACTACTGAGCATGTGCATAAAGTGCAGCACAGATTCATCTCACCTCTGACGCCACAGCACTGGCCACTACTGAGCATGTGCATAAAGTGCACAGATTCATCTCATCTATGACCCCACAGCACTGGTCACTACTGAGCATGTGCATAAAGTGCAGCACAGATTCATCTCACCTCTGACTCCACAGCACTGGCCACTACTGAGCATGTGCATAAAGTACAGCACAGATTCATCTCATCTATGACTCCACAGCACTGGCCACTACTGAGCATGTGCATAAAGTGCAGCACAGATTCATCTCATCTATGACCCCACAGCACTGGTCACTACTGAGCAGGTACATAAAGGGCAGCACAGATTCATCTCACCTCTGACTCCACAGCACTGGCCAGTACTGAGCATGTACATAAAGTGCAGCACAGATTCATCTCAACTAAAAGCCCAGATCCTTAGATCAGAAATAGAACAGACATTTATAGGACATTTCACGACTACCAAATTCTCAAGAAAACGTTTACAGCGCATTCTGCATTGTACTACTGGACCCAATTATATATTTTATGAGTAGGTCCATTTTATACGGACTCCACAGCCCTGCTGCAAAGAAGCACATAGTATGCGAAGTGTTTCTTTATAGTGAATCCCTGTGGATGACGAATACCTTGACATCCATGCTGGCCGTGCGCACACTGTTGGGCACATACCGGCACGAGCCCGCCAAACCCCTGCCCTACCCTCATTAACTGCCTTCATTCAGCTGCAAGGAAATCAAACCATACTCCTGTACGATGGAAGAACAGTTTAGAACCCGAGTCCTACTTTTACTTTTGAGCGTTTTGCTGCTGCAGGAGATTGCTCCCATACCTACAACGCTCAGGGGAGGGCAAGTGCTGATGACACCTTCACTGCCATCATCTGTACTCCAAATGCGTATATTCTGGCATCAATGCAGCTGAAGGCAAGCAAACAGACTGCGGGAAAGCAAGTAGACTGAGGGAAGGCAGGGGTTTGGGAGCCGCACAAGCAACTCCCCCCCATTTTATTTTTCTCCTGGGGGGGAGGGGGGGGGGGGGGTCACATTTCCATGCTTAAATATTTAAATACGGGATTCTATATAATTAAAGTTCGGTCAGCTATTCCTACACAGACCTGCTGGCATCAGTTTACACAATGCGTCACCACAGATAATCTGATGGGTAAACGGCACGTGGAATCATCATCACCAGCCACGAGGTCTAGAAGACTAGTCAGCCACAAATGGAGACTGACCAGGGTCACCTGCACAGGTCATAAGATACCAGCGTGAGCACTCGGACACCATACCCCAACAATCGCCTACAGCCAGAGGATACAATAGGGGGCTGCGGCACATCGCCCACTACCCAGGGTAGGGCATTGGCGGCTGCACATTCTCCCGCCCAGGCATGTGAGCGCTGTGGGGCCGCAGGTGGTCCGGGCCTTGGCAGCGTCTCTCTGCGGCCGCCGCTGATTGCACAGCAGCCGGGTCTGTCCTCGGCCATTTATACTGCTGGTCGTAGGTCTCTGCGGTAGGGGAGGGCCTCGCCAGCTCACGGTATAGCGGATGGGTCGCCACGTGGTGCGGCCTATCCATCAGGGCCATTAATACCGCGCAGCACAGACACAACCAGATGAGACCTCACCGCGCACACACAATACTAGCGGGACGCCCAGGTGACCACCGAGGAGCGCCGCCCGCCCGGCCCGCGGTGTACACCAGCGCACTGCCATCCTTACCAACCATGTCGGAGCTCAGCAGGCACATCCGCCTCCGCTGCAACCCACGGGGACTAGGACACTGCCGCGCAACACGCAGAGCGCAGCCTCACTCCCAGCCCCGCCCCTTATTAGCTACTGCGACCATAGAGCCGCTGACGACCCAGAGCGGCCGCTCTATCGGCGGCCATCTTGAAAATGGGCTGATCACCTGTGGCGCGCTGCAGCCGGCCCATGACAAAGCGCTGATGGAGCTGGCGCCACCGCAGAGTTGTATCGCATTCATTGTGCCACGTGGTGGGAGCGCACTGCTGCCAGTAACAAATATGGCGGCGGTGAAGTAGTGATTAGGGATGAGAGTATGTGCAGGGAGGATGGTGCTCTGAGGAGTTGTATTGTATGCCAACTATATTAGTGTCAGGGGAAGAATATGATGCACGTCCTGCAGAGGCATAGGAATGAAATCTATATATATATATATATCTATCTCAGAGATAAGCTGCGAGACACAAAGACATGGAAAAGAATGCTGTAGAAGTAAGATGGCATCCATAGACCTCTATGTGCGCTCCTGAAGCAGAGGATACAGACTAAGGGCCCCTGTGCAGAGCAATAGCTCATTATGTACAATAGCACCTGCTGTGGCGGCGGCCCCTTCACGTCTCAGGCCTCTATGCAACTGCACCAATGCCATGTCTGCCCCTGCTCAGATTTCATATACCATTTGTACTGGCCAATCACTATGACAAAGGTCAAGCTCAGGGCAGTGAACGGGGTCACAGAGTTACACCATTAAAGAAGCCGCCCTCCTCCTCCCATCAACGGTTTTATCCTCTTAATATATTGCAGTCATCATATGATACAGCACTGTGTACTTACTATTGCTCATCTTGCCTTTCTACCCAGATAACTTTTCTCTGCTCTATATAGAAACAAGAGTCTCCTTTCCCTGCATTTATCATCCCCATCTTCAGCGATATCCAGGGGGCGGGTGGCGGTCTCAGGTACGTGTCACACAAAGCAAGATCGCTAGTGATATCACTATGTGTAAAAGGCCCTTAAGTGCACAGTGCTATATAATATAATGATTGCAAAGTAATAAGAGGATACACATTGGAGGAAGAGGGCTGTCACATTGTAGAAGGATCAACTTTATTCTCGTTTGCACAAGGAAAGACTAGAAGCAATGGGATGAAACTGAATGGGAGGAGACACAGATTAGATATTAGAAAAAACTTTTTGACAGTTAGAGTGATCAATGAGTGGAACAGGCTGCCACGAGAAGTGGTGAGTTCTCCTTCAATGGAAGTCTTCAAACAGAGGCTGGACAGACATCTGACTGGGATGATTTAGGGAATCCTGCTTTGAGCAGGGGGTTGGACCAGATGCCCCAGGAGGTCCCTTCCAACTCTACAATTCTATGATTCTATCCCAAAACCTGTTTTCACCTTCCTGACCTGACCAATTTTTACAATTCTGACCATTGTCCCTTTTTGAGGTCATAACTCTAGAGCGCCTCCCGGTGACTCAGATTGTTTTCTCATGACATATTGTACTTTATGATAGTGGTGAAGTTTCTTTGATATGACTTCCATTTATTTGTGAAAAAAATGAAGTTTGGCGAAAATTTTGCGATTTTTAAACTTTTAGGCTGGGTTCACACGTAGCGGAACTCCCGCGGAAAAACTAGCGATTTGCAAGCGTATTAGCTTGCAGAATGCTAGTGTTTTCCAAGCGATCTGGAGCATCGCTTGGAAAACCGATTGACAGGTTGGTCAAACTCATCAAACCCAGTGTTTGACGAGTGTGACCAACTTTTTACTATTGAGGCTGCCTATGCAGCATCAGTAGTAAAAAGATATAATGTTAAAAATAAAAAAAAAAAAATCGGGTTATATTCACCTTCCGGCATCCTGTGCACCGTCCCCAGGCCTCCGCGATGCTCCGGCAGGTCCCGTTCCCAGTGATGCATTGCGGCAATGACCATTGATGACGTCGCAGTCTCGCATGGTGGCTCAGTGGTTAGCGCTGGAGTCCTGGGTTCGAATCCCACCAAGGACAAATGGTTTTGTAAATTTTGTTGGAAAGATAAGAAATCGCTGGTTAACTCTTAACCCTTATAACGCTCTAACAAAAAGAAAATTATGTCTCCAAAATTGTGCTGACGTAAAGTTGACATGTGGAAAATGTTATCTACTTTATATCAGCACAATTTTGGAAACTTTTTTTGTTACGAAGTTAAGGGTTAAAAGATGAGCAGCGATTTCACATTTTTACAACAAAATTTGCATAACCATTTTTTTTTTCATTTTTTTAGGGACCACATCACATTTGAAGTGACTTTGAGGGGCCTATATGACAGAATATACCCAAAAATTAAACCATTCTAAAAACTCCATCCTTCAAGGTACTCAAAAGCACATTCAAGAAGTTTATTAACCCTTCAGGTGCTTCACAGGAATTTTTGGAATGTGGAAGAAAAAAATAAACATTTACTTTTCTTTCACAAAAATTTTCCATTAGACGCAATTTTTTTTTACTTTCACAAGTATAACAAGAGAAAATGGACCATACATTTTGTTGTGCAATTTCTCCTGAGTATGCCGATGCCCCATATGTGGGGAAAATCTGTTTGGGCGCATGGCAGGGCTCGGAAGGGAAGGAGCGCCATTTCACTGAACGTTAAGCCGTGAAAATAAAAAAATTTAAAAAAAAAAAAATCAAATTTTTCCCAGATAAATCTTTTTTACCTCCAAATTTTGCATTTTCATAAAGGTAACCGGATAAATTGCTCCATAAAATTTGTTGTGCAATTTCTCCTGAGTGCGCAGATACCTAATATGTGGAGGAAAACAACTGTTTGGGCACACGGCAGTGCTGAGAATGAAAGGCGCGCCGTTTGACTTTTTAAATGTAAAATATGCAGAAATAATTAGCTGTTGCCATGTCACTTGTAGAGAGCCCCTTACGTGCCTAAACAGTGGAACCCCCCACTAATGACACCATTTTGGAAACCAAACCCCTTAGGCCGGGATCACACACAGCAAGATACGGCCGAGTCTCGCAGGTTAAAACCAAGCTCTGGCGCCAGAACTCCGGAGCGGAGCGTGCAGCCGCACAGCAATACATGGAGCTGCACGCTGCGCTCCGGAGTGCCGGTGCCAGAGCTTGGTTTTAACCTGCGAGACTCGGCCGTATCGCGCTGTAGTGTGACTCCGGCCTTATAGAACTTATATAAATATGTATTGAGCACCTTGAACCCACATATGCTTCACATAAGTTTATAACGTATAGCTGTGGAAATTTAAAAAAACAAAACAAATAAAAAACAAAACATTTTTCCCACAAAAATCTATTTTAGCTACAAAATTTGTATTTTCACAAGGGCAAAAGGAGAAAATGGACCCCATAGTTTGTTGTGCAATTTCTCCTGAGTTCACAGATACCCCATATGTTGTTGAAAACTACTTTTGAGGCACAGTGCAAAGCTCAGAAGGGAAGTAGCGCTATATTGCAGTTCAGATTTTGCTTCACTTGTTTGAGGGTGCCCTGTTACATTGACCGAGCCCCTGAGGTGTCAGAACAGCAGAAACCCCCATTAGTGACCCAATTTTACCAATTAAATTTCAAAGAATTCATCTAGGGATGCAGTGATTATATTGACACCACAGATGTGTCTCAAACTTTTATACCATTGGGCAGTGAAGAAAAAATAATTTTCAGTTTTACTACCAAGATTGTGTGTTAGCTCCAAGTTTTTCATTTTCACACTGGGAAATGGGTAAAAATGGCACCACCAAAACATGTCCCACAATTTCTGCTAAATGTAGAAATACCCCATATGTGCCTGTACAGTACTACTTTGCCATACGGAGTGACTCGGGAGGGACAGAGCGTTGTTTGCCCCTTGGAGTGCATATAAAGAGCCCCTAAGTGCTAGAAAAGTAGAATCCCCTTTCAAGTGACCCCATTTTGTAAATTATAACCCTTTGGGAATTTATCTACAGATGTAATGACAATTTCAGGTAGCAGTTACTGAGTGAAAATTGCAATCTGCCGTTGTAGTGACCAGTACATTATGCCCGGCCCGTGCTTCTGGAGACCCGCACCTGTAAATTAGGCGGGCTCTCATCACTACAGAAATGCCAAACATGTGGGCACTAAATGTTGTTTAGACACACTGGGGCTCAGAAGGGTGGAGAGGCATTTGGATTTGGGAGCGGAGAATTTGCTGAATTTCTTTTGGGGAGCGAGGAGCCTATTTGCTTTTCCAGAGCCTTTGTGCTACCAGCAACATGGAAGATAATTTCCATTAACAGATGGCAAACCTGAGTGGGGACTTGCTATTTTTGTGGATTGAGTTGAAGCTTTTATTGGGAACATTTTACATAACTGTTATGAATGAGTCACCGAGGAGGAAAAAACAAAAAGCAAGCTAAGCCCAGAAAACCGGAGAGGTTGGTAACTAGCAGATTGCAGACCCCTGATCCTATCCACAACTAGCAGTAGCCGTGGAGCGTGCCTACGGTGGTCCTAGACGCCTCGTCACGGCCAGAGAACTAAATATGCCTAAAGAAAGAAAGGGAAAATCTAAACTGCCCCAAAGCAGACCCCAAAGCAATAGACAGCCCCCAACATGTATTGTCGGTGAAAGAAGATGAAAACACAGACACAGGTAGAAAGATAGGATGAGCAAACGATGGGGCCCTCGCTAACTAGAAAGGACAGGAAAGAAAAGCTGCTGTCTGCAATCATGCAAAAAACCCTGCCAAAAAGAATGTCCAACACGTCTGATAGAAAAAGGCCCTGAAGGCGCTAGACTTCAAATCACTATATCAGCACTCAGGTATATTCTGAAGACAGAGCAAAAGAGATCAACTGATCAGAGACAAAATGGGAATTCAGCCCAGTCCCAGCCAGGGCTGGCTGAACACAAAAACTAAGTAAACCAGACAAAAACTCATATGAACAATAGCAGAGAAAACTTATCTTTAGGAAGGCAGGAACCAAACTGGAAGCCAGGAGCATCAGTCAGGAAAAATCACCAGCAAGAAACTAGGGAATCGGCTGCCTTAAATCCAATCAGAAACTCCTGATATCCAATCGCAGTCCTCCTCCTCAGGTGGCCGGTCTCTGCCATTTAGATCAGCTTCATTACCTCCCTTCACCAACAGAGGGAGTCCAGATAGAGAACTCACTACTCCTCTGTCAGCACAGCCAGCTCCATAACCCTCACCAGAAGCCAGAGGCCAACCCGAAAATGAGCTCACAACACATAATGTTAAGGATCACATTTATCTGGCGCACTATGCTGAGCACTTACTTTAGGGTTTCCATCTAAATCTCCGAGTGACATGACAGATGAAACCCCCCAGGGATCCATTCACTATAATGAGGCAGCAGATTTACGCTGGACTATGTCTGGCCTCTGTTCAGCGATGTCCTTTTCAGAAATGCACAAAACTGTGCAATCCTAAAAAGACAGACACCGCCGGATCACAGGTCCTGTTGCGTCCACAGTGGCTCATTATAGGGAATTTTCCGCCGGGGGTTCTGTCTGAATCATGTATTTCAGAGGTTTACACGGAAACCCCTGTGTAAGTGCTCAGCGCAGAGCGCAGGATAAATGTGCGCCAAGCCTTACTGCAATCTTTTGGGGGCACAATGAAAAAACAGTTGGTGAAGAATTGGTTTTATTTATTTTTTTATGCCGTTCCTCGTGCGGTATTAGTGATTAGGCGACTTTTTTCTTCGGGTCAGTGCGATTATAGCGATACCAGATTTATATAGAGTTTTTATGTTTGGCTGCTGTCACACACTAAAAGATGCTTTTTATTGTAAAAAATAGTTTTTGCATCACCAAATTTTGAGAGCTATAATTTTTCCATATTTTGGCCCACAGAGGCATGTGAGGGCTTATTTTTTGCGGGACGAGTTGATATTTTTATTGGTACCATTTTCGAGCACATGACATTTTTTGATCGCTTTCAATTCTGATTTTTGGGAGACAGAATGAACAAAAACCAGCAATTCAGGAATTGTTTTTTGATACCGTTCCGCCTGTGGTAAGACAGCTTTATTCTTCAGGTCAGTAAGATTACAGCGATACCTCATTTATATATTTTTTTAATGTTTTGGCGCTTTTGCACAAAAACTATTTTATAGAAAAAATAATTATTTTGCATTGCAACATGGTGGCTCAGTGGTTAGCACTGCAGCGCTGAAGTCCTGGGTTCAAATCTCACCAAGGACAACATCTGCAAGGAGTTTGTATGTTCTCCTCGCACTCACGTGGGTTTTCTCCGGGTAATCCGGTTTCCTCCCACACTCCAAAGACATACTGATAGGGAATTTAGATTGTGAGCCCCATCGGGGACAGTGATGTTAATGTGTGCAAACTGTAAAGCGCTGCGGAATGTTATCACTATATAAAAATAAAGATTATTCTGAGAGCTATAACTTTTATTTTTCCAGTGATGGAGCTGTGTGGCGGCTTGTTTTTTTTTTGCGGGACAAGATAATATTTTCAGCTGTACCATTTTTATTTACATCCGTCTTTTTATTGCGTTTTATAGCACTTTTTGTTCGGCGGTATGATAAAGCATTTTTTTTGCCTTTTTTTATTTTTTCGCTGTTCACTGAAGGGGTTAACTAGTGGGATAGTTTTATAGAGCGGGTCGTTACAGAAGTGACAATACCAAATAGGTGTACTTTTGTTTTTTTTATTTACATAAAAGTATTTATTGGAAAAATATTTTTCATTTATTTTTTCTTTAGGGATTTAAAAAAAAATATTTTTGCACTTTGTAATTTTTTTTGTTTACATTTTTTTCATTGACCCAGTATGGGACATTACTATATTAACATCAGATCGATGATCTGATACTCTGCACTGCAGAATATCAGATCAGGATCTGACAGGCAGGGAAGGAGTCATTGCAAGCCACCTTCCGTCCAGGACCCGGAAGGACCCAGTGGCCATCTAGGTGCCGGGGGGGGTCACCATGGAAACCACCAGAACAACGCGATTGTGTTGGTGGGAGCAAGTAGGGAGCCCCCTCCCTGTGCGATGCTTCTCTATGCCGTTGTCACTACTGACAGCGGCATCAGAAGGGCTAAATGCCCGCGCGATTGTGCCGCCATAGAGGATATACTGCTCTTTACCAAAATGCACCTCTCGCAGAGCAGTAGATGTACGACGCATGAAGGGAAGGGGTTAAAGATGTTGTCCAATACTTTTCCCATTGATGACCTATCCAACACCCACGCCCACCCCCCCACCCGCGTTAATTAGCTGTTATCAGTGGCAGCAGCCGCTGGCCGGAAGTACTCACAGAGCTGGCAGTCTTCCAATGGCCACCACTCCTTCATGGCAGGAGATTATCAAAGCTATAGTAATTAGCCCAGTATGTGACACATTTATGGAATCAGGATCTCTGTCACTACATCATGCTGCTCCCAAATTACTGTAGGTAGCAAAAATCTTGTGACAGATGCCCTTTAAGGCTAAGTGCCCACATTGCAGAAATGCTGCGGAAATGTCCGCAGCATTTCCGCAAGTCCCTGCCACAGTTAAAACGCATGCGGAATTTGCATGCATTTTCCCGCAAAACACATGCGTTTTGCAAGCGTTTGGAAGCATCGCTTGGAAAAATGATTGACAGATTCGTCACACTTGTCAAGATAGCGCTTGACAAGTGTGACCAACTTTTTACTATTGATACTAGCTATGTAGCATCAGTAGTAAAAGGATGTTAAAAATAAAAAAAATATGGTTATTCTCACCTTCCGACGGCCCCCGATCTCAGTGGCGCTCCTGGTACGTTCCGTTCCCAGGGATGCTTTGCGGGAAGGACCTTTGTGACGTCACGCTCGCAAGACAGCGACGTCATCTCAGATGATTCGCGCTATGCATCCCTGGGAACAGAAGATGCTGGCAGCGTGGCTGAGAGGCGGGAAAGCTCCGGGGGCTGACAGAAGGTAAGTATATCACTATTTTTTACAGGATTATGGTACCCAGAGCATGGAGGAGAGTCTCCTCTCCTCCAGACCCTGGGTACTATCTGCACATGAAGCGCTCACTTTATGCATGGTGGGCATAGCCACATGCGTAAAGCGAGCGTTTCAATGCAATCCTATGGCGGCGGAATCGCCGCGATTCCGCAAAATCAATGGACACACTGCGGATTTTTCCGTTATGCGATTCTGCAGTGTAAAAATCCGCAGCATTGACACAGCAACTGCGGAATCCCATAGGATTGCATGGGAATGCGTTTTGTTAGCGTTTTTTAAGCGTTTCCACTGTGGAAAAAAAAGCGGCAAAAACACTTAAAAAACGCAACGTGGGAACACAGCCTAATACTTTTTTTCACAATAAATACATCAAATGTATTTTTGTGTTGCAATATGTTTTGTGGGACATGCTGCAATTTTAATTGGTTCCATTCGGGGCACATTGATCGCATTTATTCCAGTTTTTGGGAGGTGGGATGAACCAGACCTGCAATTCTGGAATTGTTTTTGCTCTTTTCTTTATTTTAAAAAGCATTTAATGTGCAGTGTAGTTGTCATAGTAAGTTTATCCTTCTGGTCTAACCAAATTTTGTGTTTTTGTATTACCAACTTCATGTTTCTTCACTTTTTTTGCTGATAGGACTGTGTGATGGCTTGATTTATGTGAGCCTACAGGATTCTTTCATTGGTACTAGTTTTGGCAGCACAAAATATTTTGAGCACATTTTTATTAAAGAGGTTGTCCATTACTTTTACATTGATGGCCTAGCCTGTTGATCAGCTGCTATTGGTGGTGACAGCCGGAAATACTTACTTTCAGAGCTGACCATCTACTTGTGATGGCTGCCGAGGGGTTCTACACATCCGCCTCCTATAGAAATCAATAGGAGGCAGATGTGTAGTAACAAGTCCTGACCACTACAAGTATATGGCCAGCTCTGCAAATAAGTACTTCCGGTCACCACCACCAATAACAGCTGATTGGCAGGAGTGTCGGGTGTCGGACCCCAGCCGATCACACATTGATGACCTACCCTAAAAATAGGTGGTAGTGAACAACCTCTTTAAAAAAGACTTTATTATATATATATATATAGTAAACCAAACACCAATTAGTTTTTTTTAAGGTGTTCATGGTTTGGGCTAATTTATTTTTATAGATGCTACAACATGATATTTGTATATTTTTTGTTTTTTCTTAAGCTTTTAATGCAAAGATATTTATTTGTGTGGCTTTTTCTGCTTACATTTATATTATTTAGACTTTGAAGCACCTTATTGGTACAATATGTATTAGTCCCATAAGGGGACATGTGCCCCCTTCCACGATGCACTGACTTTATTTAGTGCAGTGTACTTTGCCTGCTGTCAGAATTGTACTGACACGCTGCCTATTAGACCCTTCCTCAGTTGTGTTGTATAGGCAAAACAATAGCGGAAGCAGAGTAGGGCTCCGTTCACATGGGCATATTTTACGGTCCATATAGGGACTGCAATGCCCCTGACTGGCACTGGATTTCCAGACCCTGAATTTACAGCCTCATAGATACAATTGCGGCTGTAAATTCAGGTCAAGAGACCCACCGTCAGACCGAGTATTGCGGTCTGTATAGAGACTGTGAAATACACTAGAAAGCCAAAGAAAATTCAAATAATGACACAAACCAATAAACAATTAAAAGAGGAGTTGCAGACATAAGTATTTACGTTGTGTCCAATGAAAATGTCAATCAAAAGATCATTAGACACATATTCCCTTTTAGAGACCCATATGGAGAAAAAGCGTATTGAAAATGAAGCATACATAGGAGTTTCCAATGAGAGACTGGTATGATGTTTCCATCTAGTGGTCAGACATATATATGAATACTAATACTGAGAAAGAGACAATTATCTATATTCAATATAAAACCACCATAGTACCCAGGACAGAAGATATATGTTCAAATATTAGTCTGTCAGTGGGAGGCTCCACAGGTTTAT
Organism: Dendrobates tinctorius; assembly: GCF_039654945.1. Classification (NCBI taxonomy): domain Eukaryota; kingdom Metazoa; phylum Chordata; class Amphibia; order Anura; family Dendrobatidae; genus Dendrobates; species Dendrobates tinctorius. The sequence goes on along the minus strand of NW_027361750.1, from coordinate 9,685,114 downwards.
ATAATATATCATCTAAAGACAAATATGTATGCAGTAACAATAATAAAGTGCAGGTGCTTTAGGACAATTGGTTCTATATTTATTCTTATTGCATGTAGCTTTACCAAACCTCAAAAGGTCCAGGGTTAGGTGTACGAGATTCTCAAGTATACCTAAGTGACCAGATTTTCATGAGTCAAGGAGTGCTTGTGTATAGAATATCAAAAAAATATCAAAAGTGCAAGTGCTTAAAAGGGTTGTCCCAAGAACAAAGTTCACTTTAATCAATAGGTCTTGAATTCATAATAAGTTCCATAATTGGTTGTGTTTAACCCCTTAATGACAGCCAATACATCTTTTTACTAACCTGAGGTGTAAGAGGATAGCCTCCCCATACATGTGACAACACAGTAGCTAACGGCTGTACACTGACAACTTTCTGCATCAGCCACGATCATTATTGGCACCCTCCATGTCTGTTTAACCTTTTATATGATGTAGTCACTTTTGACATCAGCATCTAAGGAGTTAGAGTGTGGGAGGCTTCTTTATCCCCCATCGGCACCCTGAGATCATGACTGTGTGGTCCTAATGTTTGCCATGGCAATTCATGGCCAAATAACGGCCTTAGAGTCTCGCGGCTACAGCAGCCTGTTCAGAAGTTTGCAAAAACATAAGCCGCGGAGACACCATCACATGTTTCTCAACGCAAGCATGTGATGGTGTCTCCGCGGCTTATGTTTTTGCATGTTTTACATATTTCCCATAAGGGATGGGGGCAGTGCTCTAGAATCACTGCGTTGAGAAACACGTGATGGTGTCTCCGCAGTGTCGGATGTTGATCTCCATGAGGTCAATCATCCTCCCTTTTTCATGTTCAGAAGTTTGCGACATCAAGGTGGTAAAACACATTTTTTTCATTCCGGTTATGTCACTTTGCATTAATTCCTGAAAATCTCCTGAAGGGTTAATAAACTACCTGACAGCAGTTTTCAATATGTAAGGGGGTGATGTTTTTAAAATGGTATAACTTTTGGGGGGGTTCCCAATATATGGTACCCCCAAAGTCACTTCAAACTTGGATAGGTCACTAAAAAAATAAATTTTGTAAATTTTCTTGAAAAAAATGAAAAATTGTTGCTACATCTATCTAAGATATATTGATTAAACTATACGGTGTGTGTGAGGGGGAAACCCCTTTAAGCCTAAGGAATGGTACAGTCTAGAGTAGACTCATGAATATCAGGTCCATAGGAAGGGGATTATACATGAAATAAGATGACAGAGATTGAGGCGAGTGTCATTATCATAATTGAAAGCCAGGATCTGCCAAAGATGGCTGCAAGCCCGCGGGTCGCTTTAAAACAGGTCTGCACAACATATGGCAGCCGTCAAAGGGTTTGTTGCAGCCTGTAGAGCTGTCTGGGATGTGCCAGCTTCCTTCTTCATATACTCAAATGTATGTGTATTTTGTAGACTCAAGTACACTTGACCACTGGGGCAGAGGAGCGTTCGTCAGCCTCGATATACAGCGACATGCAGGGACTGTCACCTTAGCACTGAGCCGCCACAGAGGCAGCGGAGATGGTGCGGGCAATAGTAAGCGCTCCATGAAGGAGCCGAAGATTACCTTATCATTGAGGGATGAGGGGGAGGGGGTCAATGTTAATGTGGGGGAACATAATGGGTGGGGCAATTGTGAAATGGTGCACAGTTTTGTGAGCGGCAGTCTGGGGGAGAAAGGTTACCTTATACAGAGGGGCAGTGTGGGATTTTGTGTGTATTTTGCTGAGGGGCAGTGTGAGATTTAGGCTACTTTCACACATCAGTTTTTGTGCATCAGGCGCGATGCGGCGAAAAGTGTAAAAACCGGATCCGGCACCTGTTGCCACCGGATCCGGTTTTTTCCCCATAGAGTTTCATTATCGCCGCATCGCGCCTGATGCCTATGCGGCGTATCCGGTTTTTGCCAGATCCGGCAAAAACAGCCGGTCCGGCGTCTGGAAAAAACGTTCTCTGCAACGTTTTTTCTCAGCGCCGGACCGGCTTTTTCCACAGCGCATGCCCGGACTCTGTGAATGTTAACCCCACAAGTGCCCGGTGAGAGAGAGATCTCTCTCTGTCACCCAGACACTTGTGAGAGATCTCTCTCGCCGGGCACTTGTGGGGTTAACACTCACAGTGTCTGGGTGAGAGAGAGAGATCTCTCTGTGGGGTTAACCCCACAAGTGCCCGGCAAGAGAGAGAGATTCTCTCGCCTGGACACTGAGTGTTAACCCCACATGTCTCTCTCTCTCTCCAACCCCCTCTCCTCTCCCCTCCCCTCTCCTCTCCTACCCTCCCCTCTCCTCTCCTCCCCTCACCTCCCTTTCAGCAGCTGTCTCTCTCAGCGGCTGTCTCTGTCCACCTCCTGCTGCGGCTCCTTTAAATCACGTCCGAGCCGTATCAGACGCCGCACACACATCCGGTGTCACGGCTGCAGGCCGGATCCGGCGGCCCGGCTTTTCGCCGCACGCCGCCGGACCCCACACACCGGATGTGTGAAAGTAGCCTTATTGTGGAGAGGAACAGTGGAGGGATATTGTGGACAATGGTAGTGGGGGTATATTTTGAAGAGGTGCGGTGGGGTGTATATATTTTGCAGATGGGCAATGTGGAAAAAAAATTTGCAGAGAAGTGTGTGGGGGTATATTATGAAGAGGTGCAGTGTGGAGAATTTTGCAGAGGGGCAGTGTGGGGGGATATTATGGAGACAGGCATTATGTGGTATATTTTGGAGAAAGGCTGTGTGTTGGGATATTTTGTGCAGTAAGCACAGCAATTATTTATTCAGGGACACAGAATGGGAGATACTTTTATTTTTAAAGGGAACCTGTCAGCTGTTTTGGCCGCTATAAGATGCGGCCGCTGCCTTTCAGGGCTTATATACAGCATTCAGTGAAGCACTTGAGTGTTCAAAGTGCTCACCAAACATCTAGATAAGTTCCTTAGGGGGTCTGCTTTCCAAAATGTGGTCACTTGTGGGGCGTTTCCACTGTTTAGGCACATCAGGGGCTCTCCAAACGCGACATGAAGTCCGTTCTCAGTTGCAGCCAATTTTGCATTGAAAAGTCAAACTGCGCTCCTTCCCTTCCAAGCTCTGCCATGCGCCCAAAGAGTGATTTACTTGCATATATGGGGTATCAGCCTACTCAGGAGGAATTGCTCAACAACTTTTGTTCTTGTGCAACTTTTCTCCTGTTACCCTTGGTAAAAATAAAAAAAAAAATTGGATCTGAATACATTTTTTTGTGGAAAAAAAGTTAAATGTTAATTTTTTTTTTAAACATTCCAAAAATTCCTGTGAAGCACCTGAAGGGTTAATAAACTTCTTGAATGTTGTTTCGAGCTCCTTCTGGGGTGCAGTTTTTAGAATGGTGTCACATTTGGGTATTTTTAGCATATAGATCCCTCAAAGTGACTTCAAAAGTGATGTGGTCCCTAAAAAAAAAAGGAAAAAAGAAATGGTGTTGTAAAAATGAGAAATCGCTGGTCAACTTTTAACTCTTATAACTTCCTGACAAAAAAAAAAATTTGGTTCCAAAATTGTTCTGATGTAAAGTAGACATGTGGGAAATGTTACTTATTAAGTATTTTGTGACATATCTCTATGATTTAAGGGCATGAAAATTCAAAGTTGGAAAATTGCGACATTTTAAAAATTTTCCTTTTTTTCCACAAATAAATGCAAGTCATATCAAATAAATTTTACCACTATCATGAAGTACAATATGTCACGATAAAATGTCAGAATCACCGGGATCCATGGATGCGTTCCAGAGTTATTACCTCATAAAGGGACAGTGGTCAGAATTGTAAAAATTGGCCCGGTCATTAACATGCAAACCACACTTGGGGGTAAAGGGGTTAAGGAGGATTTGGCAAGTTTCCTGCTCAGTTTCTGCTCAAAAAACTCAGCGTAGGCTAGCATATGTTCACACTTAATATTTGGAGGAGAAAATCTCCATATCTTCCTCAAATATTCAAAATTTGGTTCTGGTGATGTATTCATATGGAAACATTCTCCGAATCTCATGATCTCATTCTCAGATCCATAATTTTCATGGATGTGTGAATGGATCTGTAAATCTCTACAAGTCCGTGTGGTGTATGATAAAAGAAAAAAACAGACAGACATATCACACAATTGTGACAATGTGTCCTAAGTGATTTTACAGATACATTATCACTCCAAGTCATACAGAACAGATACAGAGTGATATTTACATCCAGGCACTTACCGCTGATGGCTCATCTAATTGGTCATTTTCTGCTGTTTCTTCTCCATCTGGTCAGACCTTCATGTCGACATCTCACAGCCACGACTCGTCACGATGATCGTTGCAACCCAAAAATAAACAAGGTCACATATATTGTATACATAAGTGTTCTCCATATGGTGCCCCTGAGTACAGATATGTACCCCACCATTAATATACTATTAGTCATTCACCAATCAAAATATATAGTGACAAGCAGCACTGTGCCCCCCATTAACTATAATCTCCCCTCAAATATAAACTATTAAGTCTCTGTCTCTCCCCAATTAACTGTAAGGCTATGTGCACATGCTACGTTTGTTACGCAAAATATGCAAAATTTTACAGTACAAGCAAAGTGAATGAGATCCCTGAAGCCTCATACACACGTTGCTTAATTTTTCCTTGCAGATTAAAATCTGGATAATGTCAAGTCTTGCAGCGTATTTCACCCATACTAATGACTGGGGGAAAATACGCAACAAAAGCATGTAGAAAAAAAAAAATGGCAAAAAAATCATTTTATGCAGCGTTCTCCCTGCCAACACATTAAGATGTGCTGCAGAATTTTCTCCTGCAAATCCTGAACTTGTGCACATAGCCTTAGTCCTGTCCTGTGTCCCCGCATCATTAATTATAAGTCTTTCATAAGTTATTCATTATAAGTCTACAGGCCAGATTACCCTCAGTATTACCGCTCTGCAAAGGCCCCCCTCCACCTCCGATCCCCCGGCAGCTGCACTGGCTATATGTCCACCCCTGAGTACCCCTTTACATTTTTTTGTGGCCTTCGGGATTGGTTCAGTATGGCAATGCAGCGCTTGGACCAAAAAATGTTGTGCACCCCTGCTTTAGAATTAACTAATGTATTTCAAACATCTAAACTTTGAGAGAGCACAACCTTAAAATAACTTACTGCATGAAGTAAAAAATAGCTGATGCAATATAGTGATACTCGTACATACAGATGTACATTGATCTAATGCCTCTGGATAACTGACCATGAGGTTCTTAGCTTACTATTCTGATCAGACTGAGAGGTTCGCCGTGACGGGACAGTCGGCTTCATACAGTCTGTTCTGATCAGAATGTTACACTAAGACCCTCATCTTCAGTATATATATATATATATATATATATATATATAAAGATTTGCTGATAAATTCCTAATGTAAAATCTGTGAGGATATTATTGGGTCTGAGACCTTATCCTACTCTAACACTCCAACAACACCTGAGGGAGAGTGCAGGACATGTTTAGTACAGGTGTAACTGTGGACTGCCCTTGTTAGGGCGGGAGTCTTGGGGATAGATAATTGCTAGCCCCATAGGGACCGACAGGGTATTGTCCATTCCATGAATCGTTTGATGACCAGTCCGCGATACAAGATTATCTCCGCCTCCACACAGTCATCTGATTTGGTGAGAATGTTCCTTTTTTACTTTATTATCACAACTGTTTAATCTGTAAACCATCTGATTTTCATTGACAGTGACACCCTCTGCCGTAGAGGTTATATCGCTTCATATACAGTGGGTTCAGAAAGTATTCAGACCCCTTTAAATTTTCACTCTGTTTCATTGCAGCCATTTGGTAAATGCAAAAAAGTTCATTTTTTTCTCATTAATGTACAGTCTGCACCCCATCTTGCCATAAAAAACCAGATGTAGAAATTTTTGCAAATTTATTAAAGAAAAGCTGAAATATCACATGGTCATAAGTATTCAGACCCTTTGCTCAGACACTCATATTTAAGTCACATGCCTTCTATTTCCTTGTGATCCTCCTTGAGATGGTTCTACTCCTTCATTGGAGTCCAGCTGTGTTTAATTAAACTGATAGGACTTGATTTTTAAAAGGCACACACCTGTCTATATAAGACCTCACAGCTCACAGTGCATGTCAGACCAAATGAGAATCATGAGGTCAAAGGAACTGGCCAAAGAGCTCAGAGACAGAATTGTGGCAAGACACAGATCTGGCCAAGGTTACAAAAGAATTTCTGCAGTACTCAAGGTTCCTAAGAGCACAGTGGCCTCCATAATCTTTAAATGGAAGAAGTTTGAGACCACCAGAAGTCTTCCTAGACCTGGCCGTCCAGCCAACTGAGTAATCAGCAGAGAAGAGTGTTGTGAGTTCATTTTCCCCTTCACTACTGAGGCCCGAGGAACTCCCTCTTCTGGTGAAGAAAGGTAGTGAGCCTGATTGTCAAACACCTGGGGCTGATGATGATGACTGGCTGAGTGGAGTTAATGACTGGATATAAGGCTGCCGACGCCCTTCTAGCCTGCGGGTGATTTCTCTGTGGACTTCTAGGAAACCAGTCTGATTCCTGCTCATCTAAAGCTAAGATTTCTGCTTTGCCTTTTTGCATTAGTGTTTTGTTTTCCTTGCTTTTCTGGATTCTGCCATTCCCTGTTGGGGTGAGCTGAATCTCCTTTTGCCTGTTGCTCTGTCTTCAGAATATTCCTGAGTACTGACATAGCTTTTTTGAAGCCTAGCATCTTCAGGGCCTTTTTTTACTGTCAGTTTGTGGGCTCTTATTTTCATAGGGTTTTTCACGGATTGCAGACAGCAGCCTTCCTGTCCTTTCCTATCTAAGCTAGCGTGGGCCCCATCTTTGCTCAGTCTTTCTGTCTGTATTTTGTTCTTTCTTCTTGCTTCACCGTCATTATATGTGGGGGGCTGCCTTTTGCTTTGGGGTCTGCTCTGGGGCAGTTTAGATTTCCCTTTCTGTCTTTAGGCTATGTAGTCCTCTGGCTGTGATCGAGGGGCCTAGGGCATCGTAGGAGCCCCCCACGGCTACTGCTAGTTGTGTTGATAGGTTCAGGGGTCTGCAATCCGATAGCTGCCAACTTCTCTGGTTTTCTGGACTTAGCTAGCATTTCTATTTTTGCCTCCTACGGTGACTCAATCATAACAGAATCACCCGCCATACCGCAGATTCTAGGGTACTCAATAGCAGGAAAGAATTGTATAAAAAAAAAAAAAAAAAAGTGTGTATATTTTTTCCTCTATATCTCTGAGGCCGTAGGGGGATTTTTTTTTTCTCTCAATGGAGATAAAGCAATTGTCTGATCGTGTGGAGCAGCTCGCTGCGGAAGTGCGGGGAATTTCCGCCTACCTTGCTCATTCACATGCTGCTGAACCAAAGATTCCTACACCTGATGTATTTTTTGGGGATCGGTCTAAATTTTTGAATTTCAAAAATAATTGTAAATTATTTTTTGCCTTAAAGCCTAACTCGTCAGGGAGCTCCACGCAGCAGGTTAAAATTGTCATCTCTTTGCTGCGTGGCGATCCCCAGGATTGGGCATTTTCTTTGAAACCAGATGATCCTATTCTGACTAATGTGAACGCATTTTTTCAGGCCTTGGGGTTGTTGTATGACCAACCTAATGCCATTGATCAGGCTGAAAAGACCCTGCTGGCATTGAACCAGGGTCGTGATTCTGCAGAATTGTACTGTCAAAAATTCCGAAAGTGGGCAGTACTTACTACCTGGAATGATAATGCCTTGGCTGCTCTCTTTCGGAAGGGGTTGTCAGAAGCCATAATATATACTATGGTGGGATTTCCTGTTCCCTCTAGTCTTGACGATTCTATGTCTTTAGCCATTCAGGTTGATCGGCGCTTACGCGAACGCAGAGCTGCACGAGAGGTGTTGCCACCTGTTGAACAGATGTCTGAACCTATGCAATGTGATAGAGTTTTTTCCAGAGAGCAGCGTCAGGAGTTCAGAAGGCGTAATAAGTTGTGTTTTTTCTGTGGAGATGCCTCGCATATTATTTCTGTCTGTCCTAAACGCGAGAAACGCTTTGCACACACGTTTTCTGTTGGTGGTGTTCAACCTAAGTTTCTTCTGGCTATTACTCTGATCTGCTCCCTGTCCACATTTTCCTCCAAGGCTTTTGTGGATTCGGGAGCAGCTCTAAACCTAATGGACTTGGATTTTGCTAAACGTTGTGGATTTCCGATGACACCTCTGCAGACGCCTATCCCTTTGAGGGGGATTGATGCTACTCCTTTGGCTAAAAATAAACCTCAGTTTTGGACCCAGGTGGTAATGCTGGTCGCCCCAGACCATCAAGAAAATTGCAGGTTTTTGGTGTTACATAATCTGCATGATACTATTGTTCTGGGGTTTCCCTGGTTACAAATTCATAATCCAGTTTTGGATTGGAAATCTGTGTCTGTGGTGAGTTGGGGTTGTCGGTGTGCCTTTAGTGAGGCTCCGGTGTTTTCCACCTCTCCTCAGTCGCATGATGTTCCTGATTATTTGGCGGACTTTTATGATGTATTTAGTGAGAATGAGTCTGCGTCTCTGCCTCCTCATAGGAGTTATGACTGTGCTATTGAACTGAGCCCGGGGTGTAAATTTCCCAAGGGTCGGCTCTTCAATTTATCTGTACCCGAGCACGAGGGTATGCGTTCCTATATTAAGGAGGCGTTGGAGAAGGGTCATATTAGACCATCCTCGTCACCCTTAGGTGCCGTTTTTTTTTTTGTAGCCAAAAAGGATGGATCATTAAGACCTTGTATTGATTATCGTGCTCTCAACAAAATTACTGTTAAATATCAGTATCCGTTACCCCTGATTTCTGATCTATTCTCCAGAGTTAAAGGTGCTTGCTGGTTTACCAAGCTTGACCTCAGGGGGGCGTATAATCTTATTCGCATTAAGCATGGGGATGAATGGAAGACGCCGTTTAATACTCCGGAGGGACATTTTGAGTACCTGGTGATGCCTTTTGGGCTCACTAATGCCCCTTCTGTCTTCCAGTGCTTCATGAACGATATTTTCCGAGATTTTGTCGATAAATTTTTGATTATCTATCTGGATGATCTTTTGATCTTCTCCAAGGATTGGGATTCTCATGTGGAACATATTCGGACTGTGTTCCGGATCTTGAGGGAGAATTCCCTGTATGTCAAAGGATCTAAATGCCTTTTTGGAGTACAGAGGATTTCTTTTTTGGGATTTATTTTGTCCCCGTCAACTATTGAAATGGACCCGGCCAAGGTACAGGCCATTTACGATTGGGTTCAGCCCACTTCTTTGAAGGCCCTCCAGAAGTTTTTGGGTTTTGCTAATTTTTATCCGAAATTTATAGCAAAATTTTCTAGTATTGCCAAGCCATTGACTGATTTGACTAAGAAGGGTGCTGATGTGTTAAATTGATCTCCAGAGGCTGTTTCTTCCTTTCAGGAGCTGAAGCGAAGATTCACTTCTGCTCCGGTTTTGCAGCAACCTGATGTCTCACATCCGTTTCAGGTAGAGGTGGATGCTTCTGAGATTGGTGCAGGAGCTGTTTTGTCCCAAAAGGATCCTGTAACATCTAAAATGAATCCCTGTGCTTTCTTTTCCCGAAAGTTCTCTCCATCTCAACGTAACTATGATGTGGGGAATCGGGAACTGTTAGCCATGAAATGGGCATTTGAGGAGTGGAGACATTGGTTGGAGGGAGCTAAGCATCAAGTCGTGGTCCTCACTGACCACAAGAATTTGATTTACTTAGAGTCGGCGAAGCGCTTGAACCCTAGACAGGCTAGGTGGGCCTTGTTTTTTTACACGTTTTGATTTTGTGGTTTCTTTTCTTCCTGGAACTAAGAATGTCAAGGCTGACGCCCTCTCTAGGAGCTTCTTTGCTGATTCTCCTGTGGTGACCAAGCCTGCTACCATCTTAGGCGAAGGGGTAGTTCTTTCTGCCATCTCGCCCGATTTGAGACGTGCTCTGGAAGAGTTCGAGGAGGACAAACCTGAGCGTTGTCCCAGTGGAAAGTTGTATGTTCCTGACCAGTGGAAGAAGAGAGTGATGTCTGAAGTTCATTGCTCTGCTTTGGCTGGTCATCCAGGTATTTTTGGTACTAGAGATCTGGTGAGTCAGTCTTTTTGGTGGCCGTCCTTGTCTCGTGATGTCAGGAATTTTGTGCAGTCCTGTGGGACGTGCTCCCGGTCTAAATCGTGTTCTCGCTCTAGTGGGTTGTTGATGCCTTTGCCTGTCCCCAAGAGGCCATGGACCCATATTTCAATGGATTTCATCTCTGATACGGCGGTCTCTCAAAGGATGACTGTTATTTGGGTGATTTGTGATAGGTTCTCTAAGATGGTTCATCTTGTACCACTCCCTAAGTTGCCGTCTTCCTCTGAATTGGTGCCCCTGTTTTTACAACAGGTGGTTCGCTTGCACGGGATTCCTGAGAACATTGTATCTGACAGAGGAGTCCAGTTTGTGTCTAGATTTTGGAGAACTTTCTGTTACAAGCTGGGAATTCAGTTGTCCTTCTACTCTGCTTTTCACCCTCAGACCAATGGGCAGACAGAGAGAACAAACCAGACCTTGGAGTCATATTTGAGATGTTTTATTTCTGCTGATCAGGATGATTGGGTTTCATTTTTGCCCTTGGCCGAATTTGCTTTAAATAATAGAGCTAGTTCTGCCACTTGGATGTCTCCTTTTTTTTGTAACTTTGGGTTTCATCCTCGATTTTCTTCAGGGCAGGTGGAGCCCTCTGCCTGCCCAGGGGTTGACACTGTGGTGGAGAGAATGCACCAGATCTGGGACCAAGTGGTGGATAAGTTCTCTCTCTCCCAGGAAAAGGCCCAGCGGTTTTCCAACCGACATAGGACCATTGGTCCCCAATTTAAGGTTGGTGATATGGTGTGGTTATCATCAAAAAATATTGCTATGAAGGTGGCTTCTTCTAAGTTTAAGCCTAGATTTATTGGACCTTACAAGATTTTGGAGATTATTAATCCGGTCTCCTTTCGTTTGGCTCTTCCTGTCACATTTAAAATCCATAATGTGTTCCATAAATCTTTGTTGAAGAGGTTTGTTGAACCTGTTGTTCCGGGGGTTGCACCTCCAGACCCTGTATTGGTTGAAGGTAACATGGAATATGAGGTAGAGAAAGTACTGGATTCCCGTCTGACTAGACGGAGACTCCAGTATTTGGTTAAGTGGAAGGGTTATGGTCAGGAGGATAATTCCTGGGTCTCTGCCTCTGATATTCATGCCAAAAGATTGGTGCGTGCCTTTCATCGGGCTCACCCTGATCGCCCTGGTGGCGTGGTTGAGGGTTCGGTGACCCCTCCTCAAGGGGGAGGTACTGTTGTGAGTTCATTTTCCCCTTCACTACTGAGGCCCGAAGAACTCCCTCTTCTGGTGAAGAAAGGTAGTGAGCCTGATTGTCAAACACCTGGGGCTGATGATGGTGACTGGCTGAGTGGAGTTAATGACTGGATATAAGGCTGCCGACGCCCTTCTGGCCTGCGGGTGATTTCTCTGTGGACTTCTAGGAAACCAGTCTGATTCCTGCTCATCTAAAGCTAAGATTTCTGCTTTGCCTTTTTGCATTAGTGTTTTGTTTTCCTTGCTTTTCTGGATTCTGCCATTCCCTGCTGGGGTTAGCTGAATCTCCTTTTGCCTGTTGCTCTGTCTTCAGAATATTCCTGAGTACTGACATAGCTTTTTTGAAGCTTAGCGTGTTTCAGGGCCTTTTTTACTGTCAGTTTGTGGGCTCTTATTTTCATAGGGTTTTTCACGGATTGCAGACAGCAGCCTTCCTGTCCTTTCCTATCTAAGCTAGCGTGGGCCCCATCTTTGCTCAGTCTATCTTTCTGTCTGTGTTTTGTTCTTTCTTCTTGCTTCACCGTCATTATATGTGGGGGGCTGCCTTTTGCTTTGGGGTCTGCTCTGGGACAGTTTAGATTTCCCTTTCTGTCTTTAGGCTATGTAGTCCTCTGGCTGTGATCGAGGGGCCTAGGGCATCGTAGGAGCCCCCCACGGCTACTGCTAGTTGTGTTGATAGGTTCAGGGGTCTGCAATCCGATAGCTGCCAACTTCTCTGGTTTTCTGGACTTAGCTAGCAAATCTATTTTTGCCTCCTACGGTGACTCAATCATAACAGAAGAGCCTTGGTGAGAGAGGTAAAGAAGAACCCCAAGATCACTGAGGCTGAGCTCCACAGATGCAGTAGGGAGATGGGAGAAAGTTACACAAAGTCAACTATCACTGCAGCCCTCCACCAGTCGGGCCTTTATGGCAGAGTGGCCCGATGGAAGCCTCTCCTCAGTGCAAGACATTTGAAAACCCACATAGAGTTTGCAAAAAAAAAAAAACACATGAAGAACTCCCAGACTATGAGAAATAAGATTTTCTGGTCTGATGAGACGAAGATAGAACTTTTTGGTGATAATTGTAAGCGGTATGTGTGGAGAAAACCAGGCACTGCTCCTCACCTGCCCAATACAATCCCAACAGTGAAACGTGGTGGCAGCATCATGCTATGGGGGTGTTTTTCAGCTGCAGGGACAGGACAACTGGTTGCCTTTGAAGGAAACATGAATGCGGTCAAGTACAGAGATATCTTGGATGAAAACTTCTTCCAGAGTGCTCTGGACCTCAGACTTGCCCAAAGGTTTGCCTTCCAACAAGACAATGACCCTAAGCACACAGCTAAAATAATGGAGTGGCTTCAGAACAACTATGGAACCATTCTTGACTGGCCCAGCCAGAGCACTGACCTAAACCAAATTGAGCATCTCTGGAGAGACCTGAAAATGGCTGTCCACTAGGGTGACCGCAAAAAATCGATGTCGGAATTTTGTCCGTCTGGACCCCACAAATCGATTCCCCTTTCCAGATATTGAGATAGCCAAAATTTGAGCTCGATCAAACGACGTTAACCCGTGCCGCTCGTCGCTCAAAGTTTGAAAAAATCCAAATTGCGTTATTTTAAGATTTAGGTATTTTGCATAGTCTGTTAGACTATAAAGAATGTGACAACAACATTGCAGAAATAGCCCTGACCAAATTCTCGAACCATTTGTGGTATTTGAATGCAGAGTTGGTGAGATTATCGTTTTTTGATCCCACCATTACAGACAATGAAAAGTTGTTAATGGCTAATAAATTGCTCAGTAGCACAGATGAACCATCAGAGCACGCTAGGGTTGTAAATCCAAAAGTTAGGAAAGAAAAATTAAAAGAGGTAGGAAGTAACCGACTTTAACGACCTTCTGACAAAAGATGAAGAACAAAAGCAATATGTCCTGCAAGTTGTAAGCAAATGCCGAGCATTATATTCTGACGTTTCAAAAACTACTTTAACAAAAGCTCTAGAATAGATTAGATAACTATGTAAAATTATCAACTCATGTAGGTTAGCGTGCTCTGATGGTTCATCTGTGCTACTGAGAAATTTATTAGCCATTAACAACTTTTCATTGTCTGTAATGGTGGGATCAAAAAACGATAATCCCACCAACTCTGCATTCAAATACCACAAATGGTTCGAAAATTTGGTCAGGGCTATTTCTGCAATGTTGTTGTCACATTCTTTATAGTCTAACAGACTATGCAAAATACCTAAATCTTAAAATACCTCAATTTGGATTTTTTCAAACTTTGAGCGACGAGCGGCACGGGTTAACGTCGTTTGATCGAGCTCAAATTTTGGCTCTCTCAATATCTGGAAAGGGGAATTGTTTTGTGGGGTCCAGACGAACAAGATTCTGACATTTTTTCCCCCCCATATGAGATCCGGCCACCCTACTGTCCACCATCCAACCTAATGGAACTGGAGAGGATCTGCAAGGAAGAATGGCAGAAGATCCCCAAATCCAGGTGTGAAAAACTTGTTGCATCATTCCCAAGAAGACTCATGGCTGTACTAGCTCAAAAGGTTGCTTCTGCTCAGTACTGAGCAAAGGGTCTGAATACTTATGACCATATGATATTTCAGTTTTTCTTTTTTAATAAATTTGCAAATTTTTCTACATTTGTTTTTTTTTTTCATTAAAGATGGGGTGCAGAGTGTACATTAATGAGAAAAAAAAAAGAAATTTTTTGAATTTGCCAAATGGCTGCAATGAAACAGAGTGAAAAATTTAAAGGGGTCTGAATACTTTCCATATCCACTGTATAGTATATGCAGACAGGACTACACTGCCATGTCCTTGGGGACTAATCTCAAAACATAGAGCATAAGTCCTTACACCTCATGACAGTGCACCCTGTATTCATATAGATTTTGTCCCAGCTACTGCAGGAGGAATCTATTTTATCCTAGGGGAGATGTTTTTCCCCTCGGTTATTTTACGAATTTCCGTTGACCAGAGAAGAAAAAAACCCCTCCATTTTGCTCTTGAATGGTGGCACTTTTTTTCTTTTACATTTTAATAGGTATATTAAAAGTTATATTTTAATTCTCACTTTTTGCTGTATACTACAGTAACACTCCAGCAAAACTTTGGAACTGTGGGAAATTTTTAATTACAATGCATTGTCTCCTATTTTTAGTATCCCGTTTACCTATTCAGCTTAGGTAAGGTCCACATGTCCAATACTTATTTCCATGTTTGAATCCGCAGAGGGAATCCAAAAACTGAAATAAATTATTCCATTCGGTGAAATGGGGATGGAAACAACCCAAAGTGTCATCAGTTTGGTGCAAATCTGTCATCAATCTCCATTTATTGCCAAATAAAAACTGTTGTGTGCACATCTTTCCTTGTCCAGCCAAAAAAAAAAGCAGATCTTTAAAGGATCCGTTAATGTATAATGGAAGTGTTAATGTATCCATTATGCCTCGAGTTGATTGATCTTGTAATTTTCACTGCACATGCCCAGAATACCACAATTGTGCACTTTGACCTAAAGGATCTGTTAAATAGATAGTAATGGACAGCAAAAGGAAATCCGTTTTACAAAAAGATCCGTTCTATAATGTTAGCCGATCTGTTAAAAATGCTGTCAGCTTGCGGTATGCTTTAACAGACTTGATTTAATCAATTACAGGATCTGTTTTCAACAGCGGATTACTGGACACGTGAACAGAGCCTGACTACGCCATTACCGCCAGTGCCGGGCAGATTTCATTTCCTAGTCACTTCAGGTTTCTTTTTAATGGAAATCCATCAACTAGTTTCTGTTGCCTCATGTGAGAACAGCATAATTTAGTCAAAGAGACCCCAAATCCAGTGTCACTTACTGGGCTGCTTGCTGTCATTTTGATAAAAACCACCGTTTTCTCTGCTGCAGACCTAGAAGTTCTCTGAATACTGAGCTCTGTATAACCCCACTGTATGCACTGTGCATGGGCTGTCACAGTGGTGGGGGCGGAGTTATACAAAGGTCATAAATATGGAGGACTACCTGGCAGTAGGTTTACTAGTCCTCTACTCATAAAGCTGTGATTTTATCAGCAGATTATCAAAACTACACTAAAAAGCCCAGGAAGTGACACATCACTGAAATCAGGGTCCCGGTCTCTACATTATGCTGCTTTCAGATAAACTGGAAAAAATCTGGTGATAGATTCCCTTTATAGGGGTTGTCTCACCTTGTTAAACTGGTAAAATTTCAAACTGCTTGGAAAAATAAGCAACTTTTCAATTCACTTCTTATTAAAGGGAACCTGTCAGCAGGTTAGGCTGATAGGAGATGCGGCCACCGCCTTTTGGGGCTGATATACAGCATTCTATAATGCTGTATATCAGCCCCCCACCAGATCTGTAAAAGAAGAAAAATACATTTTTATTATAGTCGCCTGCAGGGCCGGGCGGTCCTGTCCGAGGGGTGTCGCTCTTCTTGGTCCGGCACCTCCCATCTTCTTACGATCGCCATCCTACTTCTTGGTTCATGTGGCTGACGCGCCCTTACGTCACCCACACAGTCTGCTTGGCATCGCGCTTCTCTGCTCTGACTATGGCAGAGTAAAGTACTGCAATGCGCAGGCATCGGGAAAGGTCAGAGAGGCCCAGCGCCTGCGCACTGCAGGACTTTGCTGCAGAGTACAGCTATGCTCTTGAGAGCATAAGTTTTTTTTTTATTTTTAAGTGCTCTGTCAATTTGACAGAAGTAACGTGCGGCCTGTAGTGCCATTTATCCCAGCAAATGTCAGAGTTTGGGAAAGAGATGACCTCGGTGATATCCATATGCCCTTGTAGGACACAGATGGGCAGTAATATTGCATTGATCCAGGGAGCTAGTCTGATTGCTGTATGTGGAGTCGGGAAGGAATTTTTTTCCCCAATGTGAAGCTTACTGTTTGCCACTTGGGTTTCTTTTTGCCTTCCTCTGGATCAACATGTTAGGGCAAGTTAGGACAGGATATGGGTTGAACTAGATGGACTTAAAAGTCTTTTTTCAACCTTAATAACTATGTTACTGTCATATAACTCATAATTCATGATACAACAATTTTTTTCTGTATAATCATTTATTTATATTAATCCATTTAAACACCCAGACCTCTGGGAATGATAGAGTTATCTTAAGGTTCAGCTTCAGTCAACGCAGTTTAACATAGTTCCCTTTAAATCCACTTGTCAACAGCACATCTAGTGGGAAAATGTGTCCTGATACAGGATTTGTTTAACAACTTCGACACAATAGAACATTTTTTTTTTCACATATTTCTTATAACGTTTGGACCTAGCACAAATAAAATAGAGAAACTCCCAGTGACTGAGAATCACTTTCAATAAATGAGGACTATTGTCTGTGATCTGACAGCCCACTTAACATGACAAACTGTTTGCCTATTGTCACATGCATTTAGTGCAAATGTTTTCACTGAAAGAGCATAGTCCTCCAGCCAGGCATGACAATGCAATTCTCTTAAATATACCGAATTCCTTAAAAGCATAATGTAAATAACGCCAAAAGCTTCTCAAGAAGTCAGGGGAAGTGTCACGGGCAAGCGGTACGGCACGTATAAACATGTGGACACACAATATTGAAATTTACACACACACATATATATATATATATATATATATATATATATATAGATTATTTCACATCTTTTACACACAAGGGACTTGGGAGGAAACAATCACAGAAGTCACATTACAATACAACATTAACTTTACAAACGGAAATTTCTATAACTTCTCTATGTACATTGCATGTAGAGGCGCGACAGTTCACAAATCCAAAAATGTGAAATGTAATGAGAAGTTCACTGCAAAGTCTTCACATAGTAGAATGCATTTCTGACCATTTCTATCGCTGGATTTGCTGGTTCATAGAATATTTATCATGGACGTGGTCACATAACAGATTTTGCCATACCTGAGAAAAAAAAACGTCCAATTACATTGATCAGATTGGCAGCAGTTTTTCTCAGACGTGGAGGTAAAAAAAAAAAAAAAAAAAAAGTTAGACCACACTCGGATGACATGATTGCAGTCTATCACGGACTGGTAAAATGAAGGAGGTGGAGAAACTTTTTTTTTTCCTGCACCACCGAGAACAACAGATTACACTCTGATCAAACTGTGATCCAAATAATTGGACTGTAATTCTTGGATTCACCAATAGTCAGTTTACACTTCATAAAAAAACAGCAGAGTAGGGATTTAATTTCTATAAACCCCATTCACTTTGCTGTCCTTTGCATAGCGAACATATGCAGCGTTAAAGATACACCAACTACTCATCATAGGAAATATCCTATGTATATCCTAAAGTTTTGTATATCCTAAAGTTATTGCAAAAAGAAACCAAGAATTCCTTTTCATGCACAGTAGCATGTATAAGTTTGGGCACCCCTGATCAAAGTTACTGTAAAGCAGTTAAGCAAGTTGAAGATTAAATGATCTCTAAAAAGCCTATAGTTAAAGACTACTCATTTCCTTGTATTTTTTTAAATTACTTTTTGCCATTTTAAAAAATACAAAAAGGAAAATGTGCATTTGCAAAATTTTGGGCACCCTTGGAGATGTGTGTGCTTAGATAACTTTGACCAAAGTTTTAGACCTTAATTAGTCTGTTAGGGTTATGGCCTGTTCACCATCATCGTTGGGAAAGACCAGGTGATGCAAATTTCTCAGTTTCATAAAAACCAGCCTCCTCTAACCTTGTGCCAAAAAAACAGCAGCAATGGGTTCTTCTAAGCAGCTGCCTTGCTCTCTGAAATAGAAAATGGGGTAGGCCCACAAAGCAGGAGAACGCTATAAGAAGATAAAGCGTTTTCACGTTGCCCTTTCCTCAATTCAAAATGTAATTAAGATATGGCAGTTAACAGAAACAGTGGAGGTCAAGATAAGACCTGGAAGACCAAGCAAAATTTCAGTAAGAGCTGCTCTTAGGATTGCTAGAGAAGCAGATCAGAACCCCCACTTGACTGCAAAAGACCTTCAGAAAAGATTTAGCAGACTCTGGAGTTGTGGTACATTGTTCTACTTTTCAGAGACACCTGCACAAATATGGCCTTCATAGAAGAGTCATCAGAAGAAAACTTCTCCTGCATCCTCAACATAAAATTCAGCATCAGAAGTATGCAAAAGAACATCAAAAGCCTGGTGCATTATGAAAACAAGTCCTGTGGACCAATGAAGTTAAAATAGGACACAATGATCAAAAGGTATGTGTGGAGGAGAAAGGGCCCAGAATTTCAGGAAAAGAACATTGCTCCAACCATTGGGGTTATGTTGCAGCCAATGGCACAGGGAATATTTCATGGTTAGAGGAAAGAATGGATTTAATGAAATTTCTACAAATTTTGATGCAATCATAACGCCATCTGTAAAAAAGCCGAATTTGAAAAAGAGGATGGCTTCTACAAATGGATAATTATCCTAAACATGTCAAAATCCACAATAGACTACCTCAAAAGGCACAAGCTGAAGGTTTTACAATGGCCCTCACAGTCCTCTGATCTGAATCTGTGGCTAGACCTCAAAATAGCAGTGCATGCAAGACGACCCAGGAATCTCACAGAACTGGAAGAATTTCCCAAGGAAGAATGGATGATAGTCACTCAAACAAGAATTGAAAGACTGTTTACAAGCGGTGATATTTTCAAAAGGGAATGCTACTTGGTACAAACCATGCGGGGTGGCCAAAGTTTTGCATTGGATCATGTTGCTTTTTGTAATTTTTAAAATGGAAAATATTAAAATGTCTTTTTTTGCCTGAAATATAAAAGGAAATGTGTCATGTTTAACTTTAGCCTTTTTAGAGACAATTTAATCTTCAAGTTTAACTGTTCACAAATTATAATGGTAATCTTAGACATTACGTGTAGCGGGGTGTTGAATTTTAAGATACCATTTCAATATAATTTATAATCAGATTCATCAACATGTGTGGGGAGGTTGAGCTGGGTACGGTTCTGTCTGTAATGGAGACAGACAGAGGGTGTCATGTGGCAGACTGCCCATCAGAGGTCACTAGAGAGCACCGATGGCAGTGATTATGTAACTTTCATTTGAGTGTTACATAACTGCCAGAGGTCAAGGTGACTGATTGGGCAGAGGTGACTGTCAGGTGACAGAGGGCGGGGCTACCTGGTCTGTCTGAATAAATACTGAGGTAAGCTTCCTGAAACTTCAGTCAGCCAGGGGAGCTCACAGGTTAGGAGAGTCTGTCACACAAAGTAGACCCCTCAGAGACTTTGGACAGTGGAAACTGTCACGGGGAGGGGGGGGTGACCCTATAGGACATTGGTCACAGGCAGAGACGGCCTGTGAGGACCTGGATTATTGGTGGACTTTGTAAGGTGAGACGCCGTGGTGGATTGGCCTAGGGCAGCCATGGCGGATAGAGCCACGAAGTACGCCTGATGGAAAAAAGTGTACAAGTGAAGGTACCCGGGCCTGTCTGCAGGAGGATAACAGTGTGAAACATCTGTCGTGTTTTGGTCTGGTCGTCGTGAAGGCGGCCAATAAAGGCAAACCTGTTGAATACAGTTCCTGCCTCGGTCTCATGCCTGTCGACGTCAAGAAGCGGGTCACCCCCCCATTCCTGTGAGTACAGCACACCTCCGCCGCCTATCTGCACTAACACCAGCAGCACCACCACCCAATTGCCATTCCCTCCCTCGCCACCGACCCTACACATGTATGGCAAAAGCCTCCCATAGTTGAATTACACTTGTGGTTTTACCCATTCAGTAAGACTCTGTAGGTCGGCTCTCTAGCACTCTGCATGTTATGTTCTTCAGTTTACACTTGTGAAGCAGAACGCACATCATGCAGAAATTTCCAAATACCAAAAGGTGACAAGCAAAGTTTAGCTAAATGTTTCAGCATATAGAGAAGTCCCAGCCTCAGCAGTCTGATCTTTGGACATTATCCTCTTGGTCCAAACCTTCTGATCCTGAAGATTGGTGGAGAAACTGCCCCGTGGCTCCAATATAAAGTCTAGATCTCATGGGCCATTTCTGGAAGAAAGAAAAAAAAAAATGAAAGCATGCAGGCATTTCTGTGGACTCAATGTGCTTTTAGGCTTGATTTGGCCACTTTAAAGAATAACAGTGCTCAAATAAATCACCTGCCCCCCAGGCCATGTTCAGTGCATCAGGGAGATCCATCTGAATCTTCAAAAAACAGAAATCAGACAGTCGTAGAGTGCAAATTAGTGGCATTCAAACAGAATTTATTCATGTATTTCTGACATCATCCATCTTTTCAGTCAGACACAAAAACAGACTATGGGCCTCATTCATCAAAGGTTTTACACCACTAGTCTGGAAAAAGCTTTGAAAAGTTGCAAAATTTTTGAGCAACTCAAGGCGGTGCTAAAATTGTGCAACTTTTTGCGTTCTCGTGTCATTTTCACTCAGCTTTGATAAAGTTGGCGAAGTTGGGGCATGACGATCACCAGTCATCAAATTCATAATGAGTGGCGGCATTCACTTTGCCATAAGTCTTACTCCAGCAGAGACTGGGGTATGATTTGTGGTGAGGTGCACGCCACTCGTCCAACGCTCCAGGTTTATGAATCAATAGCACATGACTCCAGCACATGTCTTCATTAAGACCGACATGAAGATCGCCGGTGGGGTCTTGATGAATCGGGCCTTGTCGCATCAGCTCCTGATTTGTGGGGCATTTCAGACACTGTCACATATTAGTAAATGAACTCTCGTCTTCAGAATGCACAGGTTCATACTCCTCCCTTCCTACGCCATTTGAAAAGCTTTTCCTGTTGGGGGTCGCTGCCTGCACATGCTGTGGAGTAGAGAGAGGTACCATGCTGCACATTTGGTGGGGATGTAATCATATTAAGCCATTTTGGGATTCTGTCTTTTCCGCTTATCAAGCCATTAACAGTCATCCGGTGACCAACTCCCCCAAGGTGGCTTTATTATCTATCCTCCCGGGCTCGTTTCGGTTCCAGAAAAAGGGGCTCCTAAGATTTCGCTTAACTGCTGCGCACACCATGATCTCCCGAGACATTGGAAATCCTCCCAATCTCCGAATATGTCTGAATGGGTTAAGGAGATGACCAGCCATCAAAGTATGGAGGAATTGTCTGCTGAGGTTAATGGTTCAATGGAGAAATATCTGCAGGTTTGGAGCCCTTGGATTTTGTATATGGACTCTCAGAATTTTCAATCCCTCTTTTCTAAGGCCTCTTTCACACTTCAGTTATTTGCATCAGTTAAAATCCGCCAAAAAGGCAGACAAGCGGATCCGTTCTCAACTGATGTGAACGGATGGCACAGGATCCGTTTTTAGACGGATCCTGAAAATGAGGAAATTTAAAGGAACCGCTGGCGAGAGCGAGAGAGAGAATTTTTTTTTTTGTCCGGCACCCAGACAGATTTTGGGGTTAATTCAGTGTCTGGAGGATCCGCCGGCCAAAAAAACCTTGCAAGCTCCGTTTGGAAATCTTTGAGGATGTTGACAGACACTAACATTGTGGCGGATCCTCAAAAAAAACGGATGCAACGGACGGCAATCAGTCAGGATCCGCCAATAATGAAAGTCAATGGGGAAAAAACGGATCCGCAAAGAAAAATGGCGGATCCGTTTTTTTTCAAAATTGGCGGATCTTGACTGATTGTCAAAAACGGAAGTGTGAAAGAGGCCTAAGCCATAAGTAAGATCGAACAGTACGGGTTAGATGGACGGCATTTTAGGGGTGCAACTTGCCCCCTTTTATATCAGACTTCATGGTTTCTCCCCAGTCTCTCTCCCTTTTTTTCCGCCTCTCTCTCCCCCCCCTTATTCTTTTTCGCCTCATTCTTACCTTTCGTGTTTACACCATTATTATTTGGAGTGACCTAGCTTCTCTGGTTTGGGTCGCTCTCTTTCATTGGATACTTCATATGTATTGCCAAAGGTCATACAGGCACCCTGGATAGGGGATCCCTACATTTGCTATGGATTTATTTTTCTTTTCAGATTTTGTTGGACTTGATTGGAAATGACTTTTGACCTGAAAGTTTTTATTTTGGGACTTGTTGGCTACAGGTCCTGATATACAGTGGTAAATGAGATTTCTTTTTGTACTCAGTAATAGTTATGTTGTTGAATCCTTTGTTACTGGATTGTTCTAAATTTCTTTTCAATGAAAACCAGATTAAGCATTTTAGTAAATGAAGAACGTGCTTTAAGTCTGTCAGGTTGTCACCAATTCCAAGAATGATCATCCTATAGACACTGGTGGTATTGTGGATGTTTCTCTGTCACTATCACAATCTTCCTACATAATTTGCTGTTTGCTAACACATTACTATTGCTGCCATCACTGGCTATTCTGAACCCAGAATATTGAGGGTCCCTACTAGCGGATATATCTTACCATTCAATCTCACTACAGTCCGGACACTACCGCTCCGTGGTTCTATTGAGAACACAGAATATATAAATATACGACACAGCAGACAGATTTGTTACTTACCTTAAAACCTGCCGCCACGATACAAAGTCAATCATTGCATAAAATAATTCCTCTCATCCTTCTAGCAGTACCACAACTGTTCCGTTTGTGAATTATGGTATTACATTTTAATAGAATTGTGTTGGTATTAAAATAGAAATATTCTGAGCATTTTCTTTCTTCAATTACCGTATATACTCGCGTATAAGCCTAGATTTTCAGCCCATTTTTTGGGGGCTGAAAGTCACCCTCTCGGCTTATACGCAAGTCATATACCGGAGGTCGGTGGGTGAGGGGGGAGTGTCAGAGATCATACTTGCCCCCCGGCATGTCTCTGCAGCCCCCCTGCTTCTCCCACGCCTTCCTTCAGCGGTTACGTGGTACCGCTCATTAGAGTTATGAATATGCGCATATTCATGACTTTAATGAGCGGTACCATGTGACCGCTGAAGGAAACGCTGCCGGAGACGCAGGGGCTGCAGAGACCGCGCCAGGAGGGGGTATTAGCAATATTCACCTGTCCCCGGTCCATTGCTGCGCGCCGCTCTGTCCTCCTGGTCCCTCTGTCAGTGACGATCAGGCATCAGAGGGCGCGATGACGTAGGTAGTGCACGCCGCGCCCTCTGCTGCCTCTACGTCACTGAAAGAGGAACCCGGAAGACAGAGCGGGCACAACGATGGACCGGGGACAGGTGAATATCGCAGGCGCCGGGGCCCTGAGCCAGCGGTGACACCGGCACCTGGCCCCCAGCGACGAGAGGTGAGTATGTCGTTTTTTTGCAGCAGCATAATCTATAGAGCATCTTATGGGGGCATAATCTATGGAGCACTTTATGGGGCCATAATCTTTATGGAGCAGCATATGGGGCATATTATTCTATGGAGCATCTTATGGGGCCATTATTATCCTTTGTGCAGCATTACATGGGGTGTATTTTGTATGGATCATCTTATGGGGCCATCATGAACTGTATGGAGCATTATATGGGGCTCATGATTCAATATGGATATTCAAAAACATTTAATCTGATATCTCAATTAATTTAACTTTTATTGGTATCTATTTTTATTTTTGAAATTTACCAGTAGCTGCTGCATTTTCCACCCTAGGCTTATGCGGGAGTCGATAAGTTTTCCGAGTTTTTTGTGGCAAAATTAGGGGGAGGGGGGGTCGGCTTACACAAAGGTTAATAATGGCCCCATAAGAGGCTCCTTATTAAAATATGCCCCATATAATGCTGCATAAAAGGTTAATAATGGCCCCATATGCTGCTCCATAAAAGGTTGATGGCCCCATATGCTGCTGCGATTAAAAAAAAATAAATAAAAAAGTGACATACTACCCCTTCGTCACTGGGGGCCAGGTGCCGGTGTCCTGAGCAGGCGGGGACATCGGCGCGCTTTGGGGGCCAGGTGCCGCTGTCGCCGCTGGTTCAGGGCCCTGGCAACTGCGATATTCACCTGTCCCCGTTCCACCGACGCGTGCTGCTCTGTCTTCCAGGTCTCTGCAGTGACTTTTCAGGCAGAGGACATGCACTAACTACATGTATATACTTCTCACTAAATTAGAATACCATCAAAATGTTAATTTATTTCTGTTCCTCAATACAAAAAGTGAAATTCATATATTATATAAGTCATCACAAGCAGAGTGATCTATTTCAAGTGTTTATTTCTGTTAATGTTGATGATTATGGCATACAGTCAATGAAAACCCAAAAGTCATTATCGCAGTAAATTAGAATAATTAGTAATAAACACCTGCAAAGGTGTTTAAAAGGTCTCAGTCTGTTTCAGTAGGCTCAACAATCATGGGGAAGACTAACCTAACAGATGTCCATATTATTATATATGGGCTTTATGATATATATTATATAGCCCAGTCATATTTGTTTCCTCAGTCGATTTGCAGATGCACAACTCTTTAGGTATAGCATTATCTAGGCAAGGGACTAGCAAGGATTAACATTGTAAGTCACATTGCATTTCTTTACCCACCACTCAGAGGGTGCCCATTAGCCCTGAAGAATAGACTGCAGCGAGGGAAGCATGGTTGACAAAAATTATGTAGAGCCTTGCAAATTTTTAAGTTTAGTTGACGGCTGTATACAATTTTGGAACACAATTTTTATTTTCCCAATGCACATAAAATGAAGACTGAAGCAGCTTTTCCATAGATTTTAATTTATATAGTTTATTTTTTGACACTTCAATGCAAATCTATGAGTCTCCAACGTAACAGACAAAAAATTCCATATAGTCAAATTCTGCAGTCGTATTCCAGGTTGTCTGTTGCCAAAAGCATAACATGAGTTAGGACAAGGGTGGAGATGGAAGAGAGTATGACTTCAGGATCAGACTATACAGCAGGGCCAGACTGGGACTAAAATTCAGCCCTGGCATTTGAAGTTACACAGGCCCACTAGTCACATGGTGACAATATAATATCTTTGTACCCTTGTAGGTTACAAGAAGTAAGAGGAGATTAACACGACTATATAACATGTAGTCACAGCTGTGCCCAGTATTTCAGCTCAGTCCTATTTATTGCTTTTAGTTGCAGTACTCCTCCCAAAGCTCTGTCCCCTTTTGTACGCACGGTGACAGAATTCCTGGCAGAACTGCTATCCATTGGGCAACAAGACCCCCTGGTCATAGCTGCCCCTATCATACCTCCCAACTTTTGAAGAAGGGAAAGAGGGACAAAGACTGCGGCGCGCTGCGCGTGCCGCTGCAAATTTTAGGCCATGCCCAGCCACACCCATTTCGCAACTAGTCACACCCATGTCCACGCCTAATCGCACCCATTTAGCACGGCTGATCACATTGACTGGTACTGAGGGCACAGTGGCTGGCATTATGGGCACACTGACTGGCACTAAGGAAGAGAGAAAACAGAGAGAAAAAAGAAAAAAGAGAAAGAAAGGAGAGCAAGAGAGAAAGAAAGAACAGAGAGAAAGAAGAAAGAACAGAGAGAGCAAGAAAGAGGGGAAAGAAAGAAAGAACAGAGAGAGACACAGAAAGAACAGAGAGAGAAAGAAAGAAGAAAAGAAAGAAAGAACAGAGAGAAAGAAAGAGGAAAGAAAAAGAAAGAAAGGGGAAAGAAAGAACAGAGAGAGAGAAAGAAAATGAGGGAAAGACAGAACAGAGAATGAGAAAGAAATAACAGAGAAAGAAAGAAAAAGAGAGAAAGAAATAAAGAGAGATTCTATAAAGATACTATAGCAGCCCGGCTCCCATTGTAATGCCCACCTGAGCCTCCCGCTGCAGGACATATCATGATCCGCTCACATGGCCGGCAACCCCAATTCCAAGGCGATCCTGCTGTCTGCGCTGTCAGAAGAGGACATGGTGATGGATCTGAAGCATTCCTGGTTCCGTCACAATCTCCTCATGAAATTACCTCATTTCCGGTCAGCTTCCAGCACATCGCCTAAGGTGGAACGTCATGTGTGTGTTTTAAAATGCTTCTCGGGGCTCCGCCATGTACTCCTGTGTCCGTGGGAAAAGCTCACTTTGTATGCTTCGTACACACTTGGCTCCGCTCCGTACACCTCGTACACACGCGGCTCTGCTACATCTACCCTGTAAACCCCTCCTGACCCCACACATACTTACCTCATCCAGCACCATGACAACAGCACAGCAGAGTCTTGCAGATACCAAGAGGGAAGGCTGAGCGCACGGGACCTGTGATGAGGTCACAGGAGGGGCGGAGTCAGGGGTCACATGATCAGGGGTCTGGACAAAGGCTCCTGATCATGTGACCCTTGACTCCTCCCCTCCTGTGACCTCATAACAGGTCCTGTGAACAGAGAAGAGACACTGAGTGGCTGTGGGGGGGAGGTCTCATGCTACAGCGAGGATGGGGTGCGTGGGGGGGCATGGCGGCTTATCTCCCTGCAGTGCGGGAGGGTTGGAAACTATAACCGCTGTGCCCGCAGAGGGTCGGCGGCAGGAGCAACAGCCAGGCCAGTGGCCGCATCAGCTGGCAAACGGCCAGATGATCGGGCGCTGCCGCCCGCGGCCCACATGACAGCGGCCCAGCGGGAAAATGCCCAGTTGGTTATATTACCAATCCGGGCCTGCTATACAGCATTTGTTTGTAGTTTCTTACCCGGGAGATTTCATAAGAGCTGTAGTAACTTTTTGTCAGGATTCATCCACTCACGGTGTCCTATAAACGCAGCAAGTGACAGCTCAGATGCTTGGGACTGTCAGTAGTGTGGGCAGCTGGGCTATCACTCAGAGGCAGGGGTGTGCTGGGCTGTCAGTAGTGCGAGAGACAGCCCAGTGGCCCAATCTGGCTGGACCTGCTGGCTTTCTTCCAGGTGTCACCCTTTCAGAGTGATTACCTGACTATTTGGGTTGAAAATGGTCAGACAATTGCCAGTTGCAGCTTTGCGCGCTGGTGTGTGCGCCTTGTGCTTAGAGTTCTGCTATTCTGACCTTTGCTGCCCGAACATGGAATTTGAAAGCAACTATTAGTTTGTATTGCTCCTTTTCCTTTGATTTACTCTGTCTGACCTTTGCTGTTGACTTTAGAATTTGCCTACTGACCAATTGCTTGCCTTACCATTTTCCCCCTTGATTTCCTGTCCTGGGTTTTGACACGGACTTTTAGGCTATGCCCACACGTTGCGTTTTTGCTTCGTTTTTTTTCTGCAGGCAAAAGCTGCTCTCTTGGCAGTGAAGAAGCTCCTTATAAAAAGCAGGTTTTGCTACGTTTTTCAGGATCCCAAAGTTCAGCTTTTCTTCCACCCCAGAAGCATGAGCAACGCAAGACGTTAGGTCACCAATGCAAGACATGTGAGAAACCCTAAAATCATTCTAGGAAAAAGGGCAATTTGATCAACATTATTTAGTGGAAAAAGATTTTAATGTCTGACAAAATAATGACTATTCTGAACAAAAATGTTCATGAAAAAAAATACACAATTACAAATGTAACAGGAATAGTCTCCCTAAGACATTGGCAGAGCATTGAGTATGTAGGAAACTGTTTACTTTCACACTTTGGTTAGCCCTTGAGTTGATCATTATTCAATCTCACACCTTGGTCAGCCAATGTTTACTTTACACACATCACTAATGTAAATAAACTGATTCTAACTGCCATTCTCAGGTGAGAAGACCAAGTCATCATGGTTTAAACTGGGGGGAATCACAAATAGGTTTCATATCCTACCATACCTGATTTTTTTTTTTACTGAAAACACAGCAAAATCTGATACCTGCGTTTTTTCTGTGTTTTTTTGTACTTACTCATTGCTTTGCATGGGTGAAAAAAAACGCTGTAAAAATTCTGAAATAATTGACATTTTGCAGTTTTTAAAGATGCAGCAGTTTTCCAATTCCCTCAGGAAAAAAAAAAAAAAAAGTGTGCGCATGAGACTTCTGAATTCTCATAGCTTTTGCTGGTACTGTAAAAATGCAGCTTAAAATTTGCTTTAAAGAAAGAAATGCAGCCAAAAAAATACAGTAAAAAGGCAACATTTGAACATAGCCTTAGGCTGGGTTCACATAGTGTTAATGCAGTCCATTCAACACATAGCGTTAACGGAGTGCGTTAACTCTACTCCCTAACGTGATCGCATTATGCTAGCGCAGATGCTCCATCTGTGCTAGCAGTGACAGACCCCCGAACGCTGCAGACCGTGTCCATCACAGAATGATGGCACATCGCTAACGTATACCGATTATGACTTGTCTATAATAGTCTATGGGTGCTGTTATGAATGGGTCACCGAGGAGGAAAAAAGCAACACATGCTAAGTCTCAGAAAACCAGAGAGGTTGGTAACTATGCAGACTGCAGAGCCCTGATCTTAACACACAACTAGAAGCAGTCGTGGAGCATGCCTACGGTGGTCCTGGATGCCTCGTCACAACCGGAGAGCTAAATAAGCCTAAAGTAAGAAAAGAGGAAAACTAACTCCCCAGAGCAGACCCCAAAGAAAAGACAGCCCCCCCACATGTATTGATGGTGAAGCAAGATGAAAACACAAAGGCAGAAAAATAGGCTGAGCAAATGATGGGGCCAAACTAACTTGAAAGGACAGGAAAGGAAAGATACTGTCTGCAATCTGCCAAAAAACCCTACCAAAAATAATATCCAACGCTTCTGATAACAAAATTAACCCTGAAGTCACTAGACTTCTCCCACTATATCAGCACCCTGGAATATTCTGAGACAGAGCAAAAAGAGGCCAATCTAATAAAGGACAAAAAGGCAAATTGGCAAATACAGATAAATAAGAGTGGAAATTCAGCACAGCCCAGCCGGGCTGGCTGACCACACAAAAACTGAGTTGACCAACAAGAGCAAGTGTGAACATTAGCAAAAAACAAACTTAACTTGAGAAGACTGGAGCAGAGCTGAAGTCCAAGACCTGAGAAGCAGACTGAATCACCAGCAACAGGATAGGGCGTTGGCTGTCTTATATCCAGTCTGATACTCCAGAGATCCAATCACTATCCTCCTTGTCAGGTGGCAGACCATTACCAATTAAACTAACCTCACTACCTCCTGTCACTACCAGAGGGAGAACGGAAGGAGAACTCCCAGCTGGTGGAGCAGAAAATGAGCTCATAACAGGGTGCGTTAACGCATCCGTTACATAGCGTTAATGCCGCTATGTAACGGATGTGTTAAACACCCCCCTAACGCTATGTTTACCCAGCTTTAGACTCCCTTGCCTCTCGGCTTGTCCACGAGTAGTTGCTCAGCATCACACTTATGTAATCCTTACTCAAAAAAATAGTTTAATGTCCATTTTAGATGTATTTGGGCAATAAATGTACTTTTCCTCTTGCATGTCCTGAATAAACTCATATTTTACACCAAGCAGTATGTATTTCATATATTTGATGGATTTCATATCTTTAATGGACATGGTAGGACTATATTCTCATACCTTGACAGGATGTAAATATCCATCCCCACTGTGTAGCGTTCCTAGAAGTTCTGGACTGACACTGCCAGAGTTGCCAGGAGTTGTGGACTGATGACTGTGGCTGTTCTCATCTTCTTCCTGGAGACTACGTGTAAGATGCGCAATGTAGGTGGTGGCAAGTATGAGAACATCCAGCTTTGAAAGTTTTGTATCTGGAGGCACAGAAGGTAATGTTCTCTGTAACTCTAGAAAAGCATGTCTCAGAGTTTGCACGCGGTTTCTTTCACGGGCAGCATTGGCAGCAGCAGGACGACCTCCCATCGTACTTCCTCCAGCTTTTGCTGCTTCTAATGTTCCTTTCCCCAAGGAAAGATGTGAGTCTTTCTCAGAGCTACCAGGAGATTCTTCTCTGCTGTGTACAAGACTGGTCACTAGAGGGCGCTGGACTTTCTCCACCATCGCCACACTGGGTGCTGCAAAGATAAATAGTTGTTAGTAGCTCATGAGAAATATGGGCCCATATTTACTATCATTAGGACAGAATTCATATGTAAGTTGCTTGTCTCTTCTTGTGAAAAATAAAACTGTTTGTCTGCTTTGCCTAAGGGCTCATTCAGACTTCTAATTCTTTCACATACAAGAATATTGTACTGATTATTCTGATCAGGTGCATGAGAGTCTGGTCCGAGTGTCATCTGATTTTCTCGTACATAGAGGGATTAAAAAAAAAACAAAAAAAAAACATTTCCACCATCTCCATTCTGACAGTCCGTGAAAATAGGAGCTCAATCAGATGTCATCCGAGTGCGATCCAATGTTATCATGGACCCACAGACTTGCATTTCTGATTTTGAGCAAACCCTCAAATCAATATTGGACATGTCTAATATTTCAACTGACCACTCGGTCCAAGGAAAAAAGAAAAAAAAAAATATTGAACATGTGAAAGGCCCCATAGACTACAGTGGCTTGCGAAAGTATTCACCTTGGTTTTTACCTATTTTGTTACATTGCAACCTTTTTTTAAATATTTTTGTAATCTGATTTGTGTGTGATAAGTTACTGAAGAAAAAATATAGGCAAGCAAAGTTTATGGGATCAAATAACTAAAAATTTGTATGTGCATACGTATTCACCCCTTTTGTGATGAAGCTCCTAAAAGTTTCTGGTGCAAGCACTTCCCTTCATAAGTCACATGCTTAGTGAAAGGAAGTACACCTGTGTGCAATATTAGTGTCACATGGATGTCAGTATATACACATCTTTTCTAAAAGGTCAGAGGCTGCAACACCATTAAAGGGAACCTGTCACCTCCTTTTTCAGCTATGAGCTGCGGCCACTGCCTTTCGGGGCTTATCTACAGCATTCTGTAGATAAGGCAGTGACCACATCTTATAGCCGAAAAAGGAGGTCACAGGTTCCCTTTAAGAAAGAGGCTCCACTATTCAAACACCATGAAAACCAAGAAGATCTCCAAACAAGTCAGGGACAAAGTTGAGAAGTACAAGTCAGGGTTGGGTTATAAACAAAATTAAAAAATAAAATAAACTCTAAGCCCGATCAAGGACGGTAGTAATCAGAGATTCAGCATAGAGAACAAAGGTAACCCTGAAGGAGCTGCAGAGTTCCCAAGCAGAAACTGGAGTATCTGTCCATACAACTACAATATGTAGAACACTCCATAGAGGTGGCCTTTATGGAAGAGTGGGCAGAAAAAAAGCATTTCCTTGCAAAAATTATAAGTTTTGTTTTAAGTTTGGCAAAAGAAATATGGGAGACTCTTCAAATGTATGGAGGAAGGTGTTGTGGTCAGATGAGATAGAAATTAAACTTTTGGCCACCAAGGTAAATGCTTTCAGGCACCAAACCAATACAGCTTATCACCCCAAGAACATCATCCCCACAGTGAAACATAGTGGTGGCAGCATCATGCTGTGGAGAGGTTTTTCAGCAGCAAGGACAGGGAAAATGGTCCAAATTGAGGGGAAGATGATGGTGGGAAATTCTTGAGCAAAACCTGTTTTAGTCTGTCAGTGATTTGAGACTGGGATGAAGGTTCACCTTGCAACAAGACAATGGCCCAAAGTATACTGCTACAGCAACACTCAAGTGATATAAAGGGAAATGTGTAAATATTTTGGAGTGGCCTAGTCAAAGCCCAGACCATAATCCAATTGAGAATTTGTGAATCCAATTGAGAATTTGTGATCAGACTTTAAGATTGGTGTTCTCCAGAGGAAACCATCTAACTTGAAGAAGCTGTAGCGGGAATGGGCAAAAATCGCAGTGGCAAGATGTGGAAAGCTCATACAGACTTATCCAAAGCAACTTGTAGCTGTAATTGCCACCAAAGGAGGCTCTAAAGTACTGACTTTTCAGGGTGAATAGTTAGGTACACTGAAGTTTTCAGTTATTTTGTCCTATTGTTGGTTCACAATAAAAGAAAACAAAATGTTCTGATGAAAACCCTCAAAAAACAAACAGTGAACTTACAGGTTGTGAGGTAGCAAAACACGAATAATGCAAAGGGGTTGTATACTTTTGCAAGCCACTGTAGCACAGGTACACTTGTATGTGAAAATCGGCAATCTGAAAGAGCCCTACATGTTTCCCCAAGAAGCAGAAGAGATGATTGCTCTGTTCTGGATAGGGGTCTTTTTTCCCTTGAATGAGACCCCAATGGCTCATTTATGTGCGCTAATAACATACAATATTGCCACAGCCCTTTGGCATCCACGATCTGTATTCAGTCCTATTATCACTGGATTTTGCCGCTCACTGCATGACCCATACGTGTAGGTACAATACCACAGAAGAATCGCTGATGCACAGAGCCTAACAAATTGTGTGATATGTGACAAAGTGCACTTAGCTATTACGATCCAAAAGAAAAAGAACAGCTGTAAGGCAAGGGTGGGCAATAATTTTTTTTCAAGGGGCCACATGAGAGATCGTTGTGACGGCTGAATCAACAGGCTGAAATTAATTCTGATCAATAGTAATATTAAATGTTAATTATAATTTTGTATCAATAATATTAATTGTATCACTTAATATTGAGCAAAATTAAGTATCCAGAGATCTCCCTATATATCGTATAAGCACACATACAGCCCCCATATATACAGCAAGAACCCCCACACACATATTTAGCCCTCACACAGCCTCCTATATAAAGTGAGCCCACCTATATACAGTATTAACCCCTAGATAGCCCATCTACAGTATGAACCTCACATAGCCCGCTATAAACAGTGAGCCCCCACATAGCCCCCTACATACAGTAGAGACACTACATAGCACCTGCATACAGTATGAGCCCCTATATACAGTATGAGACACCCACGTAACCCCCTGTATAAATTGTGAGTGCCCACATGGCCTCTCTATATACGGTATGAAACCCTCAGATACAGTGCGAGTCCACACACAGCCTCTCTATATACAGTGTGAGCCCACTCTGATTGGTGTGGAAGGAGCCGCAAACAGTGGATGGGCGGCAGGTGAGGGCATGGTGCAACCCGTGGGCCACTGTTCTCAGTTCTTTAGCTGTCTCAGTCCTCAGCCCCACATGTACAGCTCCCTTGCACGCCTCACCTTCTTGAAAAATCTCTGCCCATCTTGCCCATACACATCACAGAAAAAAAACGTCTTACTATTCCAATAACTACTTGCTCTTTATCTTCCTACTACTGATTTCGGGGGACATCTCCCCCAACCCCGGGCCACCATCCTCCTACCTCATATAAAAATCATAATAATCTTATTAATTTAACTTGCACTCCTTCATCTCCTTTTAATTGTGCCCTCTGGAATCCATGGTCTGTATGTAACAAATTTCCTTTCATGCAGAACTACTTTCTGTACAACTCTGAATCTGTTGGCCCTCACTGAAACCTGGATAGAGGATTCTGACACCATCTCCCCTGCTGCCATTTCCCATGGTGGCTTACAATTCTCCCTTTCCCCGAGACCCGCAAACAGACTTGGTGGTGGAGTCGGCATACTCATGTCCCCACAATCCACTTTCCATGTCATCCCCCCAGTTCCATCACTCTCATTCCCTTCTTTTGAGGTCCACACTATCAGGCTCTTCCGTCCCCTCTCCCTCAGAGTAACGGTCATATACCGGCCCCCATTCTCACCCACCAACTTCCTTGACCACTTCTCAGCCTGGCTGCCGCACTTCATGTCCTCAGAACTACCAACCCTTATCCTGTGAGACTTCAACATCCCCATTAACAGCCCCACTTCCACATCTGCATCCCAGTTTCTATCACTAACCACTTCTCTAGGCCTCTCACAGCTTTCAACCTCTGAGAAACACAAGGACTGTAACACCCTTGACCTGGTCTTTGTCCGGCTCTGTTCAATCTCCTACCTAAATAACTCACCACTTCCCCTCTCTGACCACAACATTCTTTCCTTCACGCTCACAAATCCTTGCCCACCCCAGCACACTCCTACCTACCACATATTCAGAAATCTACAAGCCATAAACCCTCAGACACTTTCAGACTCCCTACACTCATCACTGTCCCCAATCTCCTCTTTTTCTTGTCCTGATATGGCTGTTCGTCACTACGACGACACTTTTAGAAGCACCCTTGACCAAGTAGCGCCCCTCACCCTCAGAACCTCCAAACACAGAGTAAAACAGCCCTGGCTCACATCGCAAACTCAACTTCTCCAGCGATGCTCTAGGAGTGCTGAACGCCTATGGCCTCTTTCACACTTTTTTTGCATCAGTTCAAATCCGCCAAAGAGTTAGAAAAGCGGATCCGTTCTTAACTGATGTGAACGGATGGCACAGGATCCGTTTTCAGACGGATCCTGAAAATGAGGAAGTTTAAAGGAAACACTGGCTGGGAAGGAGAGAGAAAGAGAGAGAAAGAGAGAGAAAGAGAGAGAAAGAGAGAGAAAGAGAGAGAAAGAGAGAGAAAGAGAGAGAAAGAGAGAGAAAGAGAGAGAAAGAGAGAGAAAGAGAGAGAAAGAGAGAGAAAGAGAGAGAAAGAGAGAGAAAGAGAGAGAAAGAGAGAGAAAGAGAGAGAAAGAGAGAGAAAGAGAGAGAAAGAGAGAGAAAGAGAGAGAAAGAGAGAGAAAGAGAGAGAGAGAATTTATTTTTTTTTTGTCCGGCACCCAGACAGAATTTCGGGTTAATTCAGTGTCTGGAGGATCCGCTGGGAAAAAAAAGTTACAAGCTCAGTTTCAAAATCTTTGAGGATGGAAACGGACAGCAACATCACGGCGGATCCTCACAAAAACGGATGCAACGGACAGCAATCCGTCAGGATCCGCCACTAATGAAATTCAATGGAAATTTCGGATCCGTTTTTTCCAAAACCTGGCGAATTGTGACTGATTGTAAAAAACGGAAGTGTGAAAGAGACCTATGGAGAAAAACCCGCACACCAGAAGACTTCATCCACTTCAAATTTATGCAAAGAACCTATAACTCTACCCTTCACCTCGCCAAACAGACCTACTTCACCACCCTGATCTCCTCACTAGCCGACAACCCCAAGAAACTTTTTGACACCTTTCACTCCCTCCTCAGGCCAAAAGCACAAGCCCCTATCACAGACATTTGTGCTGATGACCTGGCTCCCACTTTATAGAAAAATAGATAATATCCGTCAGGAAATCCACTCCCAACCACCAAGCGCTGTGACTCACATCCCTCCCTGTATTTCCCCTGGCTCACTTTCCACATTTGATCCCATCACAGAAGAAGTCTCCAAACTCCTCTCTTTCGACTACATGCACTACCGACCCCATTCCCTCACATCTCCTCCAGTCTCTCTCTCTAGTTGTCACAACTCACCTAACTACAATCTTTAATCTCTCCCTCTCCTTGGGCATTTTCCCCTCCTCCTTCAAACACTATCATTACTCCATTACTAAAGAAACGCGCTCTCGACCCATCCTGCACAAACAACTACAGACCAGTCTCCAATCTCCCCTTCATCTCTAAACATTTGAAGAGCCTAGTCTACTCCCACCTTACCTGTTACCTCTCCACTCACTCGCTCCTAGACCCTTCACAGTCCGGCTTCCACCCCCTACATTTGACTGAAACTGCACTCAAAGTTACCAGTGACCTTCTGACAGCAAAATGTAACGGTGACCACTCTCTGCTCATAATTCTCGACCGTTCTGCATCTTTCGACATTGTTGACCACCGTATCCTACTCTCTAAGCTCCAGTCACTAGGCATTAAGGGCACTGCTCTCTCCTGGTTCTCTTCTCATCTTTCTGACCGCTCCTTCAGTGTTTTGTTCGCTGGCTCCATGTCATCTCCTCTTCCTCTCGCTGTCGGGGTACCTCAGAGCTCAGTCCTTGGCCCTCTTCTCTTCTCTCTCTACACGGCCCCAACTGGACAGACCATCAGCAGATTTGGCTTTCAGTACCATCTTTATGCTGATGGCACACAACTATACACGTCATCCCCCGACCTTACCCCCCGCTGTACTACAGAACACAAGTGACTGTCTGCAGTCTCCAACATCATGTCCGCTCTCTGAAACTCAACTACTAACCTCCCTAAATATGACATTTCCCTCTCTGTGGGTGGCACCATAATAACACCCCGGCAGCAGGCGTGCTGTCTGGGTGTTATGTTTGACACCAATCTCTTTCCTTCTTGTCGCTTACACCTAAACGAACATCTCTAGAATCCGCCCTTTTCTCACCATGGAAAAAGCAAAAACCCTCACTGTCGCATTGATCCACTCCTGCCTGGATTACTGCAACACTATTGACCTGCCCGTTACTCGACTTTCCCCTCTCCAGTCCATACTTAATGCAGCAGTCAGTGTCATCCATCTGTCTAATTGGTTCTCGGACGCGTCCGCTCTTCGCCAGTCCTTACATTGAATTGGATCCTATAATGAATGGGCAGCCAAAGTACTTGTCCTTACCCACAAAGCTCTCCACAGTGCAGCACCCCCCTACATCTCCTTCCTCATTTCTGTCTATTGGCCTAACCGACCGCTGCCCTCTGCAAACGACTTTTGACTAACATCTGCACTTATCTGTACCTCCCACTCCTGACTTCAAGACTACTCCCGTGCTGCGCCAATCCTCTGGATTGCTCTACCCCAAGAAATTAGGACTATCCAGAATTTGCATAGTTTTAGGTGGTCCTTCAAAACACATTTGTTCAGAGCGGCCTATCACGTTCACTAATCAAAGTCATTTGATGTGTGCGCGTTTGTAGCCCATTCACTATCTCCATCTATCCCTCACTCCCTCAAGATGGCTGGACCATTATTGTAAATACACACCTGTACTTTGTATCGCCCCCACCTCATTGTAGATTGTAAGCTCTCATGAGCAGGGTCGTCTTATTTTGCTTTAATTGTATTGTTAACATTGTTACTTATGACTTGTGTTTTGGAACTGTTAAACTGTAAAGCGCTGCGGAATAGGTTGGTGCTATATAAAGTAAATAAAGATTATTATTAAATTGGATAATTCCATCACACAATTCAGCACTTCTTTAGAATTTTAAACTTCTGTATTTTATAGTGATAAATATCCACAGATAGAAACCAGCACTGAAAAGTTGTTTTTTAATTAGGATATTTATCATTATGAAATAGAGACATTACTATTTTAAAGAAGTGCTGGATTGCGTGATGGAATTTCTCTAATGTGCTTGATGTCCTGCCAGCCTGCAGGTTCCTTGCGCTCTGTCTGATGATGAATGGCTGAGAATTTTAAATTACTACCAGGTAAGTGCGTCTCAGGTTACATAGATATTGATGGCTTATCCTGCTGGTCGCCACTCTGGCTGAATGTAAACAGTGTGCGGTGACCAAACAGCAGAGCTTCATACACTTAGTAGTGACCACATTCGTGGAGCTGAGCTGCGGTGACAGAGAATGGCCATGGTGCAGTGCTGCCCGATTCCGACTCAACATAATGTTCACATCTAATTGCCAGAGTTTCAAACAGCTGATCAGTGAGGATACCGGGTGTCAGACACCCACACATCTGGTCAGTGGCGGACACAGACAGAAGAGGGCTCCTGTGACAAAAGTGGCTTACTGCTTTGGAGGTGGAATTGGCCCCCTCACCTCGTAGCCTCTGTGCGGCCGCACAGTTTGCACCAACAGTTTGTCTGCACCTAATTCTGGTATTGATGGCTTATCCTACGGGCATTTCCTTTAATCTTCACATTAATTTAGAATAAAATGTTGCTTGTACACTATGAAATGTGCCTGAAGACGGCTGCGGACGAGCGCATGAAAAATTCATCTGAATTTCATCCAGAATACTTGATGTGAATACTTTTCTGCCCAATGATGACAAAAGTATTCTCGGAGTGATACCTTTATTGGCTAAGGGTCCCGTTACATTTAGTGATGCACCAGCGATCCCGACAACGATACGACCCGGTCAGGATCACTGGTGTTTCGCTAAATGGTCGCTAGTGAGCTGCCAAACAGGCAGATCTCGCCAGCGGTCGTTACTTACCTGTCAGACGCGGCGATGAAGACGTCCTCCCGCCCGCGTCCACACGTCGCTCGTCGTAGCCAACAAGAAGCCCAGCAAGAAGCCGCCGACGAGAAATGGCCCAGGACGTTCTCGCGCCATCAACGATAGCCAGCGGGGGAGCCGGTCGGAGGTAAGTGTCACATATAGCAATATCGCTAGCAATATCGCTGCTGCGTCACAAAATCGGTGACGCTTTAGCGATATCGCTATGTGTGAAGCCCCCTTTACCAGAAATGCCCAGAGGCTCCTTCGTCAGGCTAGATTACAAATAATATATTAATCTAATCTATTTGTAATTTGCCTGAAAAAGGAGCTTTTGTGCTCAGAAAGCTTGCAAACATTATTTTCTGGTTAGCCAATAAAGGTATCACTCTGAGAATACTTTTGTGATCATTGGGCAGAAGAATATCCACATCAATTTTTCTGGCTAACACGGTACCACAATATCATTTGTTATTGAATCATCAACCAGAATACTTGGATGATTTTTCATCCGAGTGTGATCCGTTTTCATACATTTAGATTAAAATATGTACATGATCAACTACATTTCTGTTATAACTCCAGAAAACTGAATCTGTAAAATCAGATGCCACTTGAAAGAGTGATTCTCATCTAGAAGTGGCGCATGCTGCGATTTTTCTTTTTCACGGACAGTCAGATGAAGAGAGAAATGATCCATCTAAACAGCCATGTCTGATCACAAATTGGACCGCACTCATCCCTATTCTACACGCATTGCATGAGCCCAACCTTTCACTAATGTAATGTAACAAGTCATTTTTATATGTTATCAATGTCATATTATTAATTTCATATTTCTATCTCTAAACTTTTCCTACCTGGAGATTTTGTGTTTGAGGTCATGTGAATAAGCAGATAAGTGACTTCTATATCAATGTTTTCTATTGCTTGGCACGGTAAATTACACTTTTTTTAGCATACGTATATAAGCTACACGTTTTGCTAAAAGTGTTTATATCTTTTTAATGTCAATGTTCAGTGATTTTGAGAAGTAGCAGAGAAAGGATTGGAGACTCAGATCTGTCACCATCACATTTACGCTGTCTGTATTATTGGGCAGATTAACTTATATTAGGTTTTTTGTTTTTTTTCAGATTACAAAGAAAAGGAAGGATTTAGAAAGACGCCGATGTGAAAAGTCCGGGGCCTCCTGACAACCTGATGAAATGTGTACAGACCTTGCATAAACTGTGTACTCTGATCTGATATTATCATGGGCATAAACCCTCAGACTCTTCTATTATACAGGTAACGATCTAGAAAGGGGGGGACAATAATCTTTAAATATAATTTGTGGTTTCAGAGGTAGAACATTGACACTATAAACAGTTGTTCTTAAAGCCATAAGTGTAGGGGGATTTTGTAATTAAAACTCTACTTCTTCTGCAGTGGGCTTTTCTGACACTTGTAAAGCATTTTTTGCAGCATTGCAGGCAAAAAAATATTTAATAATCTGTTTTACATGTTCTTTCTTTGTCAATTTTGACTGGTTTTAGTTCCTTTTTTTTATACATCTGTTTTATTGCCTGTGCTTTTTTGGGTAAGTTTTTTATGTGATTCATAGACAATATCATTCAAAGACTCCTTTATGAATGAGATGTGAAAAAAGTAACAGCAAAATTCCTAAAAAAACAAAAACAAACAAAAAACAAAACCACAGTATACAATAATGCACGTACAAACAACACAAATGAATAATAAAAGGT
Source organism: Dendrobates tinctorius (assembly GCF_039654945.1). Lineage (NCBI taxonomy): Eukaryota > Metazoa > Chordata > Amphibia > Anura > Dendrobatidae > Dendrobates > Dendrobates tinctorius. Next base: position 9,645,086 of record NW_027361750.1, on the reverse strand, counting down.
CACACAAATGTTTGTGTTGTATATAATATCTCCCTATTCATTTTCAGGAAACAACTATTTGCAGAAATGCCAGAAAAAAAAAGCTAATTAGAATAGCAGAACTTCTAAGATGCTCAGTGATTTTTTTTTTTTTTTTTAAGGTGCAAAGAACCCTCAACGTGAAAATCCAAATTGTACTACAAAAAGGACATTTTTATGGAACCATATCACAGTTTGTATTATTATTATTTTTTTTGGTGGGGGGGGGTAAGGGGTGGATGTCCATAGGGTTTTCAGTCCAAACACAACACTCTGTACGTGGGTTATTCTTTCATAAATTTTTTTTCTTCCTATTTAGAAACCTAAGTGTGTGTGTGTATATATATATATATATATATATATATATATATATACACACACACACACACACACACACACACACATACTTAAAAAAAGCAATGAAAAAATAAAAAAAATCATAACCATGAGTGTAAGGGAAATATTAAAACTCTTTTCTGCAATCTTGTTTACATGTGAAAGTGTGCGCAGGAGAAATGTGAGAAATGAGGAAAGTGACTGAATAGACACTTGGCTGTTAGCTTTGCTGGTACCTGTAGTTCCATCGTCTACAATGGAAGGAGCATTACATCTATATGGATTACCCACATGACACATACAGTAACACAATCTGGTCCATGAAGTCATAGCCTGAAGAGCACATTACAATAACAAGAACTCCCTCACTGAACGCCGAGTTATATATCTGGAAACCCTCAAATGGATATTTCCTACAGAACAACATATGGACCTTTACGCTGCGCTCCCTCCTTATGTCGCCACTGCTGAATTTGTGTAATTGAGGCTTTGACGCTTGTGAGGAAATTAGGCGCAGATCTGTTGCATTAGAATTGCATTATAAATTGTGGAAGCAGCGCAGAATCCACAGGAAATGCTCGGTACCTCCCGGCCCCCATGTATGCGCTCCCGGGGTTGTGGTCCCATAGTGTTACCCCTGCGTCCTGCATGTTCCATCAGCTTGTCCACACACTTATACAGCCCCATATATCATTATCACCCAGCTCTGTATACCCTACAGTATAATGTGATCTCACACATCCAGGATATCCTGCACACAAATTACATCATTGTGTGTGTATGGCAGAGATGCCAACCTGTCAGAACAGTCAGTAAATATAGGACACTTTTTTGACTTGTCCATGATTATTTTTGAAGCTGAAGAAATTTTTACAGAATATTTTTACGGTAATTATCAACATTTTACAATTTACAGATGATGTCTTCATATCATAATTATAGACTGTTTTTTTAATGTGTTTGTACCAAATATTATATATATAATCAAGAGGCAGCACTCCAAAATACAATATAAATATATATGTACAGACATAATACCTTGTGTGTAGCGAGAACTGTTACCTATAATAATCATCCTGCTGATTAGTTATCAGTTTGCTTCTAGTTCTATTATCGTGAAAAAAAAAAAACCAAACACACACACACACACACATTCATTTTTGGGCTCCAAGAAAAAAAAAAAAAAAAAAAAAAAAAAAAAAGGGGGATGTGAAAACATAAATGACCGCAGCCTTGTAAGACAGATATACAGTTTGCATCTCCTAATACTAAATGGGAGATATCTTGTCCATTTACATGTCTATAGGAATAATTCATGCTGGTCGGACCATGGAGGCATCTAGGTATCAGACATCATGTTCTCGTAGGAGCTCTATCCGTGATTTTCATGGACAGACCTCATGCCCATTATAGGCTATCAGTGAAAGTCTGTCGGTCCATAAAAAAAAAAAAAAAATCACAGCGCTCGGATGCCGCCCGTGTTTTGTCCATTTTTCACCACTTGATATGAGGAGGTTGAGAAACCACCATCATTTATTTTTAGCATATGATAAAAACTGAAGGAACTCTGTTGGAAAAAGATTCCATTGACCAAATACGCATGATATTCTCACCCAAAGCCAACTTTTTTTTTTTGCGTACAAGAAAAATGACTTATGTCTGAATGTGAATGAGGCCTAATACTGGACACATTTCACTCCAAAGTGCCAATATCTAGTTTATATTCCCAGATAAACTTCTATAAATACATCTACAGATCTTACCACATAATATCATTAATGACATAATTACTGATTTCATGGGTACGAGAAGACAGAAGTGTACTGATACTACTATCACATGATAACAAGTAGCAGGGAGGTACCTGGATCCAGAGGAGACTCCTGCAGGCAGCCAGTAGTGTGGGATCTGCAGGACCTGGGTGATGATGATGGTCTTCTTATGCCCCCCTGGATCAGATGATCATGGGATATAGTAGGGTCTGTCTGTCCTTAGCAGATCTGTCATCACTGAACGCAGCAGCTGTCTGTGGGGCTGTTGTCCGCCACTACCACTCTCATCTACTCCAAAACCCCAGTAGAAAGGGAGGTGGTCCTGCCTGAGCTCATGTGAAATGTTCAGATTGCTGCCTGCCCTTTATTCACACCCCACCCACATATCAAATGACCTAAACTCGTCATGTTCACATCCAGCATTCAGCCTGGGTCAGCGCAGAGCCCGACTCTGAACTCACAACTTTAGGTAGCTGCAGACACAAATATTCGTCCATTATCAGATAAATGTTCCAATATCGAAAGAGTCATCCAGCAACTTTATATTTTGCTATGATTGTAAATATAATATTCTTATGGACAGAGCAGAAAGTTTTGAGCATATCCAGAACAAATAATCAATGGGCAGAAAAAATTGGTATTATTGTAAATGTATAAAAAGTAAAAAACAAATTTCAGGAATCCAAGATACCAGTTTTGCAATGTTTCTGAGACATTCAGTTATAACAGACGGGACGGCTGGTTCATAACACGTGTGGCTTTTACGTTTGAAATAATCTTGATTATGGTAATTTTTGGCACATTTGAGGCTTGCTGACGACATATAGGCTCATACAAGTGACTGTATAAGAGTGTGTGCATAAAAACATTTTGGGTGGAAAAATCTCATGTGAAATCCACATTTTTCTGTGCCATTTCGGTTCTGACAATTTTAAGTTTGTGATGCAATTTTTGAAACGATTTTTGTTTTACTTTTTTTTTTTCAGCCTTTTTTAGGATATGTTCAAGCTGAGTTTTTGAATAAGGATTTCTGAGTATCTGAATCTGCTCCAAAATCCACATGAAAAACCTTCCAAAGACTCTTTACGTTTCCTGCTGACTTCATTGGGAAGACATGCCTCTAGTGCAGATGGCGCAGATTTTCCTCAACTGTTATGTTACAGCTAAGTTCCAATATTTCATGCCTTTTTGTTGATGTAGATTTCCTGTAGCATTTCTGCACCAATTAGGTCCCTTGTGTTTTTTCTTTGCGTTTTGTTAGTGCATTTTTATTACGTTTTTTTCAGTTTTGTCTCATTTTCGCATGTCATGTTTTAAATAATATTCTCAGTGTGCAAAAACAAGATAATGTTGTAGTTATGTTATGTTTTAAATAAAACTGCTTTGTTTGCAGATTACGTGTGATTTACTCAGTTTCTATTGCGGAAATGCACGAAAAACGCTTCTGCATATTAAATCTGTGGATTTTCTTCATCTTATTCAAGTCAATGGTGAAAATCCACAAATAAGGGCTCATACTCACTTGCGAGAGACTCGTACGATACTCGTGCGAGTCTCTCGCATGAAAACCTGGCATAGAAATACATGTAGCCTCAAGCTCCGGTCCGAGTGCCGGCAGCAGTGCCAGGTTTTCATACGAGAATCGTACGAGTCTCTCGTGAGTATGAGCCCTAAAGCTCATATTTACAGCAAGTTACATTGACATGTTCCAGAATTAAAAAACAAATCATTTTACGTTGTGGAAAAAAAAAACAGTGGGCATGAGATTTTTATAAATCCCATTCACTTTGCTGGAATTGTAAGATGCTGTATTTTTTTTGTGGTCAGTATCAAAACCCCAACAAATCCTCATTGTATGACCTTTGCCTAATATGGAAAAAAATGTAAATTTTTGATGCACTTTGGTCTCAGAAAACCTCCAGTTGTGCCAAATAAATCAATAGAAGCAGAAAAAAATGTTCCGAGCACAAAAAACCCAACTTTTTAATTTACTAGTTATTTTTGTTTGTTTTTCAAAAGTCAAAACACATCTCACGCTATGTTTATTGGTAATGGCTTGCTTCCTATTAATGGCCGTGTGTTCCAGCAAGCCATTAGCAAATCATTATTAGTGAGGCAGCAGAAAGAAGCGGCTTCTCAGCAGATGCCTACCGAGCACAGTGTGACATAACAATATGTATATCTTTTGTGCAGCAATAATTGTATATCTTTTCCGTTACTATTCATCTAATGTATAGGCAGCACGCATTGGATGAGCAATAAGGTTTAATGTGCAATTGTTGTTAGGAATTCTATTCATTTTCTTCCTTATTACTTGGTCGAGGTATCAGTATTTAGGAGTTCTCACAACAATCGAAAATGTATTGAGTTTCCTTAGAGGGAATCGCTATTGATTTTTCATTGCAGATTTTGTTGTGGAAATTCCGAAAAATTGCTACAGCTGCGATGGGTAAAATCCGGAGATAAAATTGGAACCATAAATTGAAATTGTTTCATATCTGCCGCTGTAAAGAAAGCTTGTAAAGTGCTAATGGATAAATGTGTTTGATATTGAATAAATATTTGTTTTTATGGACTGGTGGCACATTTTTATGCACCTACTGTACATCGAATGATGCACTTTTGTTCTCTCTAAAAGTAATGAGTCAAAGGGAAAATATTTCTGTATCGTGTCATGCCATAGCATTTTTGCTATCTGTTCCTACTGCATGCCATTATAATAACAAAGAAACACTGTCACAATAAATTGCCAAAACCATACCATAAAGACATCGTAAATAGAAGAAAAAATAAATAAATTATATATAATATAAATTTAGTTAGAGATTCTCTTAGAATGGAGATTTTCTAGCCATAAAAAGTAAATGTAGCTGATACTGAAAGACTTGTGATATTCAGTGATCTGTAAGTAGAAGAAATAAGGATGAATGTGTTATGCATCATCAGTTTATGTCTTCAGTATAGCATATCTATAAAACTGATGGGACAGAAAGACAATTACATCTCCATTAAATTTGCCATACTGATGGCAATGTTGTGTGGATCACATATAGAGGCGTCACATGTAGATCCATCAGCAAAATAACCTTATAGAAATAGCCGTATAGAATAAGCTCTGCATTTTGGACTGAAAAAAAAAATGTATGCAAGGAATTGTTCAGATGAGTGTGTGATACCTTCCTGTGCTGTCTGTGATAAAATTGAATAGCCGCCGGACAGCACAAGACCAAAAGATATTCAATAGGGCTGTTCAAAAGAGAGTTTTTCACAGTCACCCATTCAACCTTATGGGACAATCTGTATTGTATTAATATTTGATGGCGACATTGAAATTATTAATATAGGAAACTGTATTGGGTCATATTTTATTAAGTCTTGATGTATAAAATCTGATGTATATGGATATATAAAACGGACATGCGGATGACTCACGGGTGGCGTACGGGTCGTATATGAATGACAATACGGATAAAAACTCAGTTTTTTCAGACTGAAAACAGATAATTTTTTCCTACTCTCATCTGAACTCAGTGAAATAGTGGTAAAAGTGATTAAAAAAATACATGAAAGTAGTAAACTTGCAATCTGAAATACTTCTTGATTGCATTTCTAGATTATATAGCAAAGGAGAAGGATAGTATGTGTATAAAAGATAAGTTTTATTACATTTAAAATGTGTCAATTTTAAAAACTATATTTTAATAATATTAGACTGCAACATGAGAATTGCACAAAATGGTCTCTTAGTAAAGAAATTTTAAAAAAATATAAAATGATAGACTACAGATTTCAGTGGAGCTCAGACCCTGGAACAGAACAGGGCAGAGTCGGTGCTCAGGCTACTTTGTGACTTTGTCAGCCTTTACATCCACCAGTATATGCTTTATACTAACAATGCTACTTTGGTATTAGAGGCCGCAGGAAGCGTCAGTGTGTACTTTCTACTCATTGACTTTGTGTACGTGTTGCAGCTTTTCTGCCTTAGAATTGAGGATTGGAGCTGACTGCTGACCCACCAGCTATTAAGTGCGGAAAAGTAAATATATTAGTTGACACAATGAATATTCGCCCATGGGCTGAGTATATCATGTTACCACTTCACACTGCATTCAGGACTTTCTATGGCATGTTCCAAGGGACAATTCCCAGCTTTCCCTTGGGGAGGACAACAAGGGCAGAGCCTTTGTCCACATTATCCTGGCCTCTTACAAGCTGTCACTCTCCCTGCTACTGACAGCTTCCCTGTGTCAATATATGTAGAGATGGAGAAACATGCACTCACCTGGGACCATGAAATGTCAACCATTTATCAAGTGACAGAGCGGGGCAGTGCAAGGAGCGTTCATACTGAGAAGCAGCGCTTTATGTGCACTGGATTATTCATAATGTATGGAGGTTTTGTTTAATCATTTAAAGGCACCAATAGATGACATAGTTAGGCCTTGTATTATATATATAACCTTCTGTTGTTCCTTACTGCGAGGTAGTGAAGCACAGGAGGGAATCTGATCCTATAGGTTCCTACACAACTGATGATAAAGTTGTGCACTATCATGGCACAAAACAACTTTTAATCTGAATCTAGGATAAAAGAAAAATGAGCAAATACCCTGCAGTAAGTAACTAGTAATGGTACATGTAAATAACATAGGGGACTTGGTTGACATTATTTTGGTCAGCAGAACATAAAAGCCATCTCACCGCGACAAGGTGACCACATCAGTATGATCCTTAAGTTTTTAACTATAAGAGTTAGGGACCATCCTGATTGGAGCTGGATGTTATACTTTGAATAGTGTGAGCTAAGCCCCCTATGTTATGTGCATGTACTATTACTATTTACGTACTGCAGGGTATCTGCTCATTTTGATTTTATCCTAGGTTTTTTCTGTTTATGGCCACTGTGTGAATGTGCACCTACACATTGCATTTATATCAGCATGTGTTCTGGCTCATTTCTTTGGATTATCTTTTGCTCTGACTCTAGGATTGGTCCTATGCAATATCTGATGCACCAGATTAATTGTAAAATCTGATCACAAAAATTTGCATGCAGCATTTTTGATCCAGATATATATACTGGACTTGTGTCATCATTCGCAGCCAGCACAGGCATAAAACAGCTGACCAGACACAAGATATGGAAATACAAAGAGTGATTAATTTATCTATTGCTTTTAGGGCCCATTTAGATTCCTCACCCACCGTGGTCAATAAACCGTCATTTACAGTAATTGGTTTACACCGTGATATGTGCACAGAATGATTAATAATAACATTATGTTCTCGGTAGCACATCTACTGGTTACCAAGACAATGTGCTGCAGAGAACAAGGATTTTAAGACAGATTAAAAATCATTACACAGTTTTCTATGTTAATAATGGCAAATAAAAATCAGATGCAATACAGGTGATCTGTAGGGAACACAATTTTTTTTGGCGCACTCAGACTCAAATAGGTGAGTCTCATACGAAATACAGAAGAGAATCACGCGTGCTCCAAACTTTTCTAACACCAACATTGGAACAGCTCAGATGAATAACACTGGTCAGTGCGTTATTTGATTTTAACTTGGATAGCACAATTCATTATAGTGCTTGTCTGAACGAGCCCGAATAATATCAATAGGAGCAATATGTGAGCAACTTTCAGTCACTGCATAACACCAGCAAAAAAATTGTTGGACTTTTACTTTTGTTTACTTGTTGTCACATGAATTCCTTGTTTATCAGCATCAGCAACATTAGAGGAAGCGTCCACTTGACATTATTGACATACTTAATTTTTGCCAGAGCTGTATATATAATAAGAGACCACTGCACAGTTTTATAAAAATCAGCTTCTCTACATGTCTGACAGCCATTCCATTCCGGTGTCAGTTGAATTCCAACCAGAGTACACCTCATTCTACTTAATGTGCTTCTGATTAGGTGATCACCTGAATCAAATCTTATTTAACAAAGGAAAGTATAAAAAACCCTGCTGTGGTGTTCACAATCCTCTTGGGATAGGACAAGGTGGATGGCAAAACAAGTGCTAGTAATATCCCAAAAGTAATAGGAATAAAAAATAGCATTTAACCATGCCAAAGGAGTTGAAAAGAAAAGTCTTGAGTGAGGAAAAGAAGGGCTCAATTCTGGCTTTACTAGCAGAGGGATACAGTGAGCGTCATGTTGCCTCCATCCTTAAAATTTCAAAGACAGCAGTCCATTACAACAAGGTCAAGCAGCAGACATTGGGGACAACGAACCTACAGTTCAGCAGAGGGCAAAAATGACTCTCCACTGACCAGGATGACTATCATCTTATTTGAATGTCACTCAGCAACTGCAGGATGACATCCAATGACCTACAAAAGGAATGGCAAATGGCAGCTGGGGTGAACTGTACAGCAAGAACAGTTTGTAACAGGCTCCTAGAGGCAGGGCTCAAGTCATGTAAAACTAGAAAAAAGTCTTTCATCAATGAGAAGCAAAGGAGAGCCAGGCTGAAGTTTGCCAAAGACCATAAGGATTGGACCGTAGAGTACTGGAGTAAGGTAATCTCTGATGAGTCTAAAGGCCCCGTCACACTAAGCAAGATCGCTAGCGATATCGCTTAAGCGTCACCGATTTTGTGACGCAGCAGCGATATTGCTAGCGATATCGCTATGTGTGATACTTGCCTCCGACCGGCTCCCCCGCTGGCTATCGCTGATCGCGTGAGAACGTCCTGGGCCGTTTCTTGTCGGCCACTTCCTGCTGGGCTTCTTGCTGGCGCCGACGAGCAACGCGTGGACACGGGCGGGAGGACGTCTTCATCGCCGCGTCTGACAGGTGAGTAACGACCGCTGCTGCGTCGCTGCATCGCTGGTGAGATCTGCCTGTTTGGCAGCTCACTAGCGACCATTTAGCGATGCACCAGCGATCCTGACCGGGTCGTATCGTTATCGGGATCGCTGGTGCATCGCTAAATGTGACGGTACCCTAAGTTTCAGCTTTGCCCAACACCTGGTCATCTAATGGTTAGACGGAGACCTGGAGAGGCGTACAAGTCACGGTGTCTTACAACCACTGTGAAATTTTATGGAGGATTGGTGATGATCTGGGGATGCTTCAGCAAGGCTGGAATTGGGCAGGTTAATCTTTGCGAAGGACATATGAATCAAGCCGTTGATTCTTTCTGCTCAGGCAATGTTCCCTAACTCTGAGGACTGGTTTTTCCAGCAGGACAATGCGCCATGCCACACAGCTAGGTCAATCAATGTGTGGATGAAAGACCACCACATTAAATCCCTGTCATAGCCAGCCCAATCTCCAGATCTGAACCCCATTGAAAACTTCTGGAATGTAATCAAGATGAAGATGGATAGTCACAAGCAATCAAACAAAGAAGAACTGCTTAATTTTTATACCAGGAGTGGCATAAGGTCACCCAAAAACAGTGTGAAAGACTGGTGGAAAGCATGCCAAAACGCATGAAAGCTGTGCTTAAAAATCATGGTTATTCCACAAAATATTGATTTCTGAACTCTTCCTGAGATAAAACATTAGTATTGTTGTTTCTAAATAATTATGAACTTGTTTTCCTAGCATTATTTGAGGTCTGCAAACACTGCATTTTTTTGTTATTTTGACCATTTCTCATTTTCTGAAAATAAATACAAAATTTAGTGCTTGGAAATTCGAAGACATGTTGTCAGTAATTTATAGAATAATAGAGCAATTTACATTTTACTCAAAAATATACCTATAAAGAGAAAAATCAGATAAACTGAATATTTTGCAGGGGGTTCTTAATTTTTGCCAGAGCTGTGTGTGTGTATGTATATATATATATATATATATATATATATATATATATATATACATACATACATACAGTATTTGTGCATATATATTAATTATATATTATATTGACTTGGATTAACATGAGGAAGAGTTGTGCAGGTCGGCAGCCTCCTTCTCCTCTGTACCTATTGAGTCCCAGTGGCAAGAGCTAGTCGAGACAACTGGAAATGGGTCAATGGATTGCATTGGATGGCCAGCAGTGTACTATATGTGCCTCGCTGTGCCCTCTCAGCACTCCATAAGGCTTTGCTGGGAATCGCTTTTCTGTCCGTTGAATCTTAGATGGTTTCATCCACACAGTCTGCCGAATCCAGCCTTCCCATGGTAAACCCTTAAAGTCACCGTGGGCCTCCAAACCGATGGTTACCCTGACCTGGTTTGGCCCACCTGCTGAGGCGGTGTTCCAGGGTGTACCCATTGACACATGCTAGCAGTTACTTGGAGGTGCAGGTAAGAGTTGAGTACCAGGTGAGGGTCAAAGATGGGCACACTTTCCTAAAAAGACATGATAAACTTTCCACCAGAGGTGATACCTCTATTTGGACACACCATACATCCCAACCCGGAACAAGCTGCATTTACACTTCTGCTGAAAGCCCAAGCCCTTTGGGCTGCACATGTGATCAGAATGCGAGACAACCGATTGCCTTAACAACTGGTGTATGGAGAACTGTGTCAGGGAAAGCAAGCAGTCGGAGGGAGCAGAAGAATCGTTACAAAGACTGCTTTACAGCGTCTCTCAAAAACCTGGAAGTCAACATCAATGAATGGGAGAGTCTTGGCCTGGATCACCCACCTTGGAGGAGCCGAGTCACCTCAGGAGCACGTGCAGCTGAAGATAGGAAAATCTTTGAGGCAAAAAAGAAAGCAAGCTGTGCGCAATGCACAAGCGGTATCATCTGTCCTGACCACATCTAGTTACTTATGTCATGTATGTGGGCGAGCCTTCAGGGCCCAGATTGGCCTCATCAGTCACCTCCAGACTCACAGCCACAGATCCTCCTCTAAACCCAGAACTCATGGACATCTTTGAATACGAACAGCATATATTATATTATTATTCATTGCAAGCTGGAAGGAGGAAAAAATAAGAAAATATAATATTTTATATCAATTAATTTAAAAAAAGAAAAAGTACCGGTAATCCTGGACAAACCATATTTTAAAACGCTCTTAATAGATAAATTAATTTGTAGCCAGGGTGATCATTGTTAACTGGCTACTAATCTCCAAAATTCTCATATTGAGCAAGGCTTTCAAATAGATGCATTGAGATATGTGTGATTTTACTGGATTACTTAGATTTGTAGTTTTACACCGGCTGAACAGTTATCTTCTTTTAAATGAGATTTATTTAATTTTGCAAATATAGGCAGGAAATTCCAAATAAATATCCCATTTTACCTTCCCAGCTTTAGCATAATTTACACAAAAATATATTAAACACTGAATATCAGGCGTGTGTTCTTATGTAACATCCAGAAATCACTTTACTTTGGTGCTAAACTAGTTAATAATACTTCTTTTAGGTTTTTTAATCATAAGCCCCTCATGAAAGGAGTGATTATGTTGCATGAGTAATAGATTCTATTCTCCCTGCAAAACGCTGTTTTCATTGGAGTTAGGTGACACAAGAGCTGCAGGCTAGTAACTGAGACCAGGCTCCAGGTTGAACCGCTTCCTCAGTCTGATTTTTCTTATGATATATATATATATATTTACAGTAGTGTGCAAAAGTATCAGGCAGGTAAGCAAAATTCTGCAAATTAAGAATGCTTTAAAAATAGGTGTTAATAGTTTAGGTTTATAATTAACAAAATGTGAAGAGAATGAACAAACAGATTCATTTCTTCTAGGTACTGTCACGCCTCTCTCACCTGGGGCCGGGACTCCGCGCCCGACGTCCCACTTCCGGTGCCGCGGCCGCTCCGGGGGTCCCCTCGGGTGCGCACACGCACCTCTCACACTTAATCCTATGACTGCCCGGTGTTGCTAGTGCGCATGCGCTCTCCTCTCTGCCCTGACTGCAGCCACGCCATCTCTATGGTCCTGGAAGACCTGACCCGGAGTCTCAGCGCTCTTGCCCTATATCAGGCTGCCTCTTCCTATGGGAGGCACCAGATTATTGTTGTGCTTCCCTGCTTGGTCCTTACTCGGCCGCGCTCCGTATTCAGGTCCCCTGCCTTGTACTCTGCCGTGCTTCTTAGCACACATTCTGCCTCTGTACTGTGCCCTGTCGTGCTTCTTAGTACATGCCCTGTTCCTATACTGTGCCCTGTCGTGCTCCTTAGCACATGCTCTGTTTCCGTACAGTGCTTTGTCGTGCTTCTTAGCATACGCTCTGTTCCTGCCTTGTATCCTGTCGTGCTTGTTAGCACATCCTCTGCCTTGCCTTGCACCTAGGCGTGCTCCCCTGTACACGCTCTGCCTAGCCTTGTACTTAGGCGTGCTCTCCCGTACATGCTCTTCTTTGCTCCATACCTGGGCATGCTAGTCAGTACACGCCATACGCCCTCCAGTACACACCGTGCTTTAGCGTACGCGCCTTGCACTACTCAGTACCCAGCGTACCCCTGTGCACACGCCTTGTACTGTCCTGAACTCTCCGTACTTCCGTGCACACGCCCTGTACTGTCCTATACCTTGCGTGCCCCTGTGTCCATGCTTTGCACTCTCTTGTTTTCTGCACATTCCCTGTTGCATCTTGCTAGACACACTCACTCGTGTATTCTGTGAGCCGACCACCTGGTTCCAGCAGTCGTGGTACTTTGCCTCCTGGGTCTGCCCCTGACAGTCCCTGTATAGGAGGTGGTCCTCACAAGGTCAGCTCACCCTGGGTGGGTTGGTATCACTACCCAGAGGGTCCATTCCAGGAGTTGTCACAGGTACACTTACACAAAGTCAGGAATTTTGCACGATTATAGTCAGGTGTATAATTATACCAAAGAGGATAACAATCATTATCTACATATGTAGGTTGAAACACAGTAATAAACAGAAACAGCTGTTTAGGAGGCTTAAGACTGGGTGAGGAACAGCCAAACTTTGCTACAATTGTGAGGTTGTGGAATACAGTTTCTTGTCACAGGTCGTACACTATGACAACACTGAACACAGCAACAACACACAAGGTAGTTATTGTTAGGGCTGGCGGAACGCACCAAATAATAAAGATGGTAATAAGGTGCGTTCGCAGCCCGGGGTCCACCGTGCAGGGGTGGTAAACTGCTGCTAGTAATGGCGGACGCTATATGGCAGTACAATAGAGGGGCACACGCGGGTTAACGTCACCTGGTGTGTACAGGGGCGGACTCTGTTGCTTCACAGAGCCGCACTACCGCTGAACATAAATGCCGGAGCCTGTTAAAGCTCACAGAGCTCAGCAAGGTAAACGCTCAGTGTCAGGTCACAGGACTCAGCCCCAAGGACACAGGGTCAGAGTCCCTCTAGACCAGGAGTCTCAAACTCAATTTACCCGGGGGCTGCTGGAGGTAGAATCTGGGTGAGGCTGGGCCGCATCAGGTTTTCCACAAGAAAAGCTCTTACAAAAACATTCCAATGTTATCAAATGTCTTTATTTTTTCATCTTATTTTGTGTTAAAAAATAAATTAACAAAATCATAACAAAAAATAAATCAATCAGTAATAAATAAATAAAATGAAAATGATAATACAGCAGCTATAGAAGACTGAAGAAACCACATATAGTTGCTGACTAGAGAAATGTAATTATTATTCAGATTCAGATGTCTGTATTAACAGTTCTTTAACATTTAACTTTCTGAACATGAATGGAACATTGAACATAAACTGTTTTGAACACGGCTTCTTCTACCTACTTCTTGCTGCTAGAGATCTGGCAGCACTTACTCTCGCATACCCGAGCCACATTTGGCTTAAGGGAGGAAGCAGTTGAGACCCTCAGTAGGGCTTGAAGATGCTCATCAGTAAGTCTGGACCTGTACTTGGACTTATTGAAGTTCAAGGTAGAGAAGAGCTTTTCGCACAAGTATGTGCTCCCAAAAAGACACATGGTCCGCTTGAACATTCGGGAAAGCTCAGGGAAACTGGGGGGCAATTCTCTCAAAAATTGCCCGAGCTTGTCTGCTTTTCCACTCACCTCCCTGAACTTGACTTTGAGTTCAGAGTTGCACTGCAGGTCAATGAGCTCCATTTGAAACACAGGAGGGGCATCTTGCACATCAAAGGAGAAGGGGGCCGCAAAAATTTGAAATGTGGCTCTCTGCGTCTTGAAGTCTGCAAATCTGTGATCAAATTCCTCCTGTAGCTTCAAAATGACATCCATATACTCCTCACTACTGAATAGTGTGCCTGCTTCCATGAGTGCCTTGCATGATGGGAAATGCCAAAGGTTTGTCTGAGAAAGCTGAGCTTTCCATAACATAAGTTTTGTAGAGAATGCTCTCACGTTGTCATAGGCAGCACTGACAAGTTGCCCCTCGCCTTGTAACTTCTTATTCAGTACATTAAGCTCATGTGTGATATCAACAAAAAAAGCTAAGTCCATGAGCCATTTTGGATCACTTAGGACAGGAACAGCAGCCCCATCTTTCTCCATAAAGGCTTTTACTTCAGCTCTCAACTCAAAAAAATCTCTTCAAAATGTTTCACCTGCTGAGCCAATGTACCTTGGTGAAGTAGAGCACATCCCCATATTCTGACTCCATTTCCTCTAAAAAAGCACGAAACCTTCTGTGGTTTAAGCCCCTGGATCTGATTTGGTTGATGCATTTCACAACAAAAGACATCACATTGTCAAACTTCAGGCATTTGCTGCAAAGGGCCTGCTGATGGATAATGCAGTGCAGAGCAATGACCTCCTCCACACCTTCCTCTTCCAGTTTTTTTTAACAAGTGCCACCAGTTCATTTTTCCTCCCTGTCATTGATGGCGCTCCATAAGTTGCTATTCCAACAAACCTCCTCCAAGGTAAACCGGCATTCTCAATGGCGTCACACAGCTTGTGAAATATCTCCTGAGCGGTGGTCTGGCCATACATTGTAATCACTGTGAGCAACTCCTCTATGACTTCAAAATGGTCATCAACACCACGGACATAGTTTGCGAGCTGGGCAGTGTCGGTGATGTCTCTGATCTCATCAAGAGCGACAGAGTATACACTGAAACATTTTGCTTTCTCACACAGTTGATCATAAATGTCACTTGACAGGTCAGAAATGCGCTCTGCTACGGTGTTGGCAGAAAGGCTGATGTTGCTAAACTGACCTTTCTTTTCTGGACAGACAATACTTGCAGCCTGTAATATGCACTTTTTTACAAATTCACCTTCTTTGAATGGCTTTCCTGCTTTATCAATCATCTCACTAACCACGTAGCTGTCATGATCCAGGTTGGATTATGACAGATTTAGCACAAGTAACCTTTTTTTTTCCTTTAAGGTTTTGGCTTAATGTTAGTTTTGCCCCCGGTGGCCGTTAGGGTCATTACACTGTGGTGTTTTAGTTCTAGTTTGGCCCCCGGTGGTGGCTAGTGTTATTACACGTGAATCACTGGCAGGCGTGATTGCTCTGGCTCTTGCCTATAAAGGAGTGTCAGGTGGTTGCAATCACTGTTGTTGATATTGGTCATTTCCAACCATCCTTGGTGAAGGAAGGAGCTAGAGAAGAGCTCCTTGCAGCTCAGTCAGAGTCTTGGTGTGGAAGGAGCTACAGAGAGGAGTTCCTTGCAGCTCTGACAAAGCTTTGGTGAAGTAGCAGCTATTCAGGAGGAAAGCTGTATTCGGGTGCTAGATTCTGTTGCTGGGAGCAATAGCAACAGAGCCAAGCTAAGTGGTGTTTTCCCTGATTGTGACTTTCCTTGTGTGTGCATTAGTGCAGTGGTGGGATTAGTTTCTGCACCGTCCAGTTCACTAGAAAGGGATAGGTGCAGGGCGAGCTAGGGATTTGAGGTATCCAGCTCGTCGCCAGGTGCGGAACCTGCCTAGGAATCGTCAGGAGTGTAGGGACACTGACTCAGGGGAGTGCAGGAGGTCTCCACGTCCCCGTTCCCTATTGCAGGGCCCTCCATTGTAACGGTTTCCCCGGTGTTTCCCTTTACTCTGTTTAAATTCGCCCTGCTGGAGGCGGTGTATCCAGGTTCACGGGTGTTATAGAAATTCGCCCTGCTGGAGGCGGTGTATCCAGTCACACGTGACATTACATTAGCTAGCTTCGACTGCTGCAGCATTCTCTTTGGTTGCTTTCTTAAAGAAATCTTGTTTCCTCAGTAGAAATCTTTTAAGATTAGCAACCCGGTTGGAGCTTTCATCTCCCTGGTATTTTGCATACTCCTCAGCATGTCTAGTTATGTAATGACGTTTCAAATTGTATTCTTTGTGCACTGCAACTCTCTCTGTGTAAATAAGACACGTCGGGATGCCCCTGTGCGCAACAAAGAAATATTGCACTTCCCACTATTCCTGAAATTGTCTGTGCTCATCACCAACCTTTCTCTTCACTGCAGACTTTGAAAAAGACATGTTTGGGGCTGTATAATAGATAATTCCACTTGGTGTCACTGTTTCAGTGTTAGCCGATGCGTCTTTTCCGCTTTTTTTTCTGTCCTGCTGAGCAGCAATTTCCACCTCCGCTTCTGAGCCCGGGGTAATGGCGCAAGTTCGCAATAAGGTCGGCTGATGTCCCGCCTCCGAGAGCAATATACCGCACCGCCCCACCGCTCATTCTGAACCCGGCTTCTCCTGCTGCTTGTGTTGTGAGTGTGACTCATACACCTTGCCTGCTGACAGCAGGCTGCTGTGACTGTCTAGCCACAATCAGACTCACCTCCTCCTGCTGCAGCTCCGATGGTCCAGCGCCGACATCTTCTTCCTGTATGAGCGCGCGGTCACACGTCATGTGGTACCGCTCATTAAGCTCATGAATCTGGGCGCCATGCCTATGAGAGTGGAGTGGCGTCCATATTCATGACCTTAATGAGCGGTACTATGTATGACTGGGATTTCACATCACGTCATCGCGCTCTCACTGTGTACCAGGCAGTGCAGGAAACAGGAGCAGACAGCAGCGCAGGCACGAGGAGAAGGCGAGGAGTGTGTTGTTTTTGTTTTTTTTAAATCAGTGTGAGTACTGGACTGTGGGGCCATGCTGGGGGGGCTATATACCATGCTGGGCTGTATCATACCATGCTGGGGGAGGCTATATACCATGCTGGGCTGTATCATACCATGCTGGGGGGGCTGTATACCATGCTGGGCTGTACCATACCATGCTGGGGGGCTATATACCATGCTGGGCTGTATCATACCATGCTGGGGGGGCTATATACCATGCTGGGCTGTATCATACCATGCTGGGGGGGCTATATACCATGCTGGGCTGTATCATACCATGCTGGGGGGACTATATACCATGCTGGGCTGTACCATATCATGCTGGGGGGGCTATATACCATGCTGGGCTGTATCATACCATGCTGGGGGGGCTGTATACCATGCTGGGCTGTATCATACCATGCTGGGGGGTCTATATACCATGCTGAGTGGGTTTTAAATCATACTGGGCTGTATTATACCATCCTGGGGGGGCTGTATACCATGCTGGGCTGTATTATACCATGCTGGGGGGGCTATATACCATGCTGGGCTGTATCATACCATGCTGGGGGGACTATATACCATGCTGGGCTGTACCATATCATGCTGGGGGGGCTATATACCATGCTGGGCTGTATCATACCATGCTGGGGGGGCTGTATACCATGCTGGGCTGTACCATACCATGCTGGGAGGCTATATACCATGCTGGGCTGTATCATACCATGCTGGGGGGGTATATACCATGCTGGGCTGTATCATACCATGCTGGGGGGGCTATATACCATGCTGGGTTGTATCATACCATGCTATGGGGACTATATACCATGCTGGGCTGTACCATATCATGCTGGGGGGGCTATATACCATGCTGGGCTGTATCATACCATGCTGGGGGGGCTGTATACCATGCTGGGCTGTATCATATCATGCTGGGGGGTCTATATACCATGCTGAGGAGGTTTTAAATCATACTGGGCTGTATTATACCATCCTGGGGGGGCTGTATACCATGCTGGGCTGTATCATACCATGCTGGGGGGGCTATATACCATGCTGGGCTGTATCATACCATGCTGGGGGGACTATATACCATGCTTGGCTGTACCATATCATGCTGGGGGGGCTATATACCATGCTGGGCTGTATCATACCATGCTGGGGGGGCTGTATACCATGCTGGGCTGTATCATACCATGCTGGGGGGTCTATATACCATGCTGAGGGAGTTTTAAATCATACTGGGCTGTATTATACCATCCTGGGGGGGCTGTATACCATGCTGGGCTGTATTATACCATGCTGGGGGGGCTATATACCATGCTGGGCTGTATCATACCATGCTGGGGGGGGCTATATACCATGCTGGGCTGTATTATACCATGCTGGAGGGGGCTATATACCATGCTGGGCTGTATTATACCATGCTGGGGGGGCTATATACCATGCTGGACTGTGGGACCATGCTGGGGGGGCTATATACCATGCTGGGCTGTATCATACCATGCTGGAGGGGGCTATATACCATGCTGGGCTGTATTATACCATGCTGGGGGGCTATATACCATGCTGGGCTGTATCATACCATGCTGGGGGGGGCTCTATACCATGCTGGGCTGTATTATACCATGCTGGGGGGGATATATACCATGCTGGGCTGTATCATACCATGCTGGAGGGGGCTATATACCATGCTGAGCTGTATCATACCATGCTGCGGGGGCTATATACCATGCTGAGCTGTATCATACCATGCTGCGGGGGCTATATACCATGCTGGGCTGTATTATACCATGCTGGGGGGCTCTATACCATGCTGGGCTGTATTATACCATGCTGGGGGGGCTATATACCATGCTGGGCTGTATTATACCATTCTGGGGGAGCTATATACCATGCTGGGCTGTATTATACCATGGTGGGCTCTATACCATGGTGGGTTGGGCTATAAACCATGTGGTGCTGGGCTATATACTATGTGGCTGTGTTATATACCATGGGGGGTACATTTTACATTATATTCTATAAGGGAAGGCTGTGTTATATAATATGGGGGGCTACATTATATTCTATGGGGAGGTGGGCTGTATTATATTCTATTTGGGGCTACATTATATTCTATAGGGGGGCTGTATTATAGTTATTATATTCTATGGGGGCTGCATTATACTATATGAGGGGGGCTACATTGTATTCTATGGAGGGGCTGCATTATACTATATAAGGGGCTACATTATATCCTATCAGGGGGTTGCCATATATTCTATGGAGGGGCTGCATTATACTATATGGGGGGACTGCATTATATTCTATGGGGGGGTTACATTATATCCTGTACAGATATTATATCCAGCCCTGTATAGCCTCAGTATTAGATAACAACAAATAACAAATAACTTTGTTGCCCTATGAAGGGGGGGACCCGAAAAATTTCTTGCACAGGGGCCCACTACAGTCTGTGTCCGCCCCTGCCTCCCTCTATCTAAAACTGAATCTGTCAAGAACTGAACTCCTTATGTTTCCTCCTTCTACTAACCTACCTATGCCCAATATTTCCAGATCCATGTGTGGCTCCACCATTACTCCCCAGCAACATGCTCACTGTCTTGGTGTCATATTTGATTCAGATATTTCCTTCACTCCCCACATCCAATCACTCACCCACTCATGTCACCTACACCTCAAAAACATCTCCAGAATTCAGCCTTTTCATACCTTTGACTGGGCAAAAACTCTTACTGTTGCTTTTATTCATTCTTGTCTGGACTATTGGGACTCTACTAATTGGTCTCCCTTTTACTAAACTCTCCCCCTCCAATCCGGACGTACAGTGCCTTGCGAAAGTATTTGGCCCCCTGGAACTTTTTCAACCTTTTCCCACATATCATGCTTTAACCATAAAGACACCAAATGTAAATTTTTGGTGAAGAATCAACAACAAGTGGAACACAATTGTGAAGTTGAACAAAATTTATTAGTTATTTTAAATTTTTGTGGAAATTCAAAAACTGAAAAGTGGGGCGTGCAATATTATTCAGCCCCTTTAACTTAACACTTTGTTGTGCCACCTTTTGCTGTGATTACAGCTGCAAGACGCTTGGGGTATGTCTCTATCAGTTTTGTACATCGAGAGACTGAAATACTTGCCCATTCTTCCTTGGCAAACAGCTCGAGCTCAGTGAGGTTGGATGGAGATCGTTTGTGAACAGCAGTTATCAGCTCTTTCCACAGATTCTTGATTGGATTCTGGAGTGAGTTTGCTGCACTGAAAGTTTAAAGTAGCTGAATAATATTGCACGCCCCACTTTTCAGTTTTTGAATTTCCTCAAAAATGTAAAATAACCAATAAATTTTGTTCAACTTCACAATTGTGTCCCACTTGTTGTTGATTATTCACCAAAAATTTACATTTAGTATCTTTAGGTTTGAAGCATGATATGTGGGAAAATGTTGAAAAGTTCCAGGGGGCCGAATACTTTTGCAAGGCACTGTAATACAGCAGCTAGGATCATATTCCTTTCCAACACTGCCCGCTTAATATTCACTCCTCTCCACGCCCACTGTCATGATCCAGGTTGGATATGACAGAGAAAATGCACAAGTAACCTTTATTTTCCTTTAGCTGTGTGCTAAAGTTTGGTTTTCACCCCGGTGGCCATTAGGGTCATTGCACTGTGGTGGTTTCAGTTCTAGTTCCCCCTGGTGGCCATTAGGGTCATTGCACTTTGGTTACTTTAGTTTTGTGCACGTAACTATAAAACAGGTATGATTGCTCTATAAAAGAGTGTCAGGTGTGGTAATCACGGTGGGTGATAGTCCTCAGTTACAAGCAAGCCTGGGTGAAGGATGGAGCTGAAGGAGAGTCCCGGGCAGCTCAGTGAGAGTCCTGGAGTGGCAGCTATGGTGTCTGCGAGGAGGGCTGGCATGGCTTGGTGGAGTTGCAGCTATGGTGTCAGCAAGGAGTTCTTGCATGGCTTGGTGGAGTGGCAGCTATGGTGTAGAGCTGCACTCATGATGCTGGACTCGGTTGCTGGAAAGCTGGACTCAAGATGCTGGACTCTTTTGCTGGAAAGCTGGACTCATATGCTGGACTCTGTTTCTGAACAGCTGCACGCAGGTGGTGGACTCTGTTTGCTCCAAGGCTGCACTATGGTGTTGGATCCGGTCGGAGGAAAAGATGCACGCAGGTGGTGGGCTCTGTTGCTGGGAGCGTAAGCAACAGAGCAAAGCTAAGTGGTGTCTCCCTGTTTTGTCTCTTTTCCTTATGTGTGTTTTAGTGCAGTGGTGGGATTAGTTTCCGCACCGTCCACTTCACTAGTGAGGGTTTAGGTGCAGGGCGAGTCAGGGTTTTTAGGTTCCTGACCGGCGCCCGATGCGGAACCGACCTAGGGAACGTTAGGAGTGTAAAGACACTGACTCAGGGGAGTGCAGGAGGTCTCCACGTCCCCATTCCCTATCGCAGGGCCACCATTGTCATTGTTACCCAGGTTTTCCCTTTTATTGTTTAAATTCGCCTTACTGGAGGCAGGGTTTCCAGACATACGTGTATTTCCGAAATTCGCCTGTTTAAGGCGGCGTATCCAGCTGCACGTTTTATTATTTAAATTCGCCCAACTGGAGGTGGTGTATCCAGGGTCACATGTGTCATCTAAATCCGCCCTGCTGGAGGCGCTGTGTCCAGCCACGCGTGACCATGACACCCATGGGGGCATGGGGAAGCGTGAATATTCATTTCACTTTAGCAGTGGGAACAGGCTTTGGCTTCCTGTCACCTGCTGCTGCTTTGCTGGCACCGGGGGCCCCCTTAGCAGCTGTGTGGTGTGCCGCTATTAGCGACACATCACTGGCTGGGTGCCCCTGGAGCAGCAGGAGCCCTAGGCAGCTGGCCCTATATGTCAGCAGTTGTCAGTGCCTGGGCCCACCGGAGAATCATGATACCCCATATGAGGGGACAGCATGATATCCGTATGAGGTGGCAGTGTGATACCCTGTATAAGGGGGGCAGCATGATACTGCATGAGGGGGCAGCATGAAACCCTATGAGGGGGGAGCTGCATTATATTCTGAGGGGGCTACATTGTATTCTTTGGGGGGGCCTGTATTATACCATATGAAGGGGGCTGCATTATATCCTATGAGGGGGCTACATTATACCCTATGATGGGCTGCATTATACCCTATGAGGGGGCTACATTATATTCTATGGGGGGGCTGCATTATACCTTATGAGGGGGTTGCATTATACTCTATGGGGGCTACATTATATCCTATGGGGGACTGCATTATACTCAATGATGCTGGTTGCATTATACTCTATGGGAGCTACATTATACTATATGAGGTCTGCATTATATTCTGTGAGGGGGCTACTCTATATACTATAAGGGAGCTGCATTGTACCCTATGAGGGGGCTACTTTATATTCTATGAGTTGGCTACTTTATATTCTATGAGGAGGGCTACCCCATCCACTGCTACAAAATTAAGACGTGTACTACCTTATATTATACCCTGATATTATCGCGTTTTACCGCACAATTGGTGGTTTGGTATTTATATCTATGTAGCTACATAGTGGCCCCCAAGAATTATTTTCTCTGGTGGGCCCAAGGTGCTCCAGTCCGACGCTGGTTCTACACCACCCTACTTCTCCTCCCTCATCTGTCTACTACCCTATCGTTGCCCTTCGTTCTGCTAATGGCTTAAAAGTAAAATCCTCAATAATTCAAACCTCCCATTCCCGTCACCAAGACTTCTCGCGTGCTGCGCCAATTCATTGGCATGCACTACCCATGACAACTCAATTAATCCCTAATACCCACAGTTTTAAGCGTGGTCTAAAAACATATTTCTTTAAACTGGAAATCGCCCCACATCACTTATCTAACTATCCCTGTTTTGCCCATACAAAACTTTCTTCAAAATCATGACCCTCATAGTATCTGTTCACACACTTCCATGCATTTAATTATTATTATTATTTATTTACATAGCACCATTGATTCCATGGTGCTGTACATGAGAAGGGGTTACATACAAATTACAGATATCACTTACAGTAAACAAACTAACAATGACAGACTGATACAGAGGGGAGAGGACCCTGCCCTTTCGGGCTTACATGCTACAGGATGGTGGCGAAGGAGACAGTAGGTTGGTGGGTTGCAGCAGTTCCGGTGTTGGTTGAGGTGATATCTCCGGTAGTGGTGAGAGAGAACTAGGTAGCAGGATCATTGCAGGCTGTAGGCTTTCTTGAAGAGGTTGGTTTTCAGGTTCCGTCTGAAGGATCCAAATGTGGTTGATAGTCAGACTTGATGGGGCAAAGAATTCCAGAGGACAGGGGCAGTTCGGGAGAAGTCTTGGAGGCAGTTGGATGAGGAGCGAATAAGTGTGGAGGAGAGAAGGAGGTCTTGGGAGGATCAGAGATTACGTGAGGGAAGGTATCGGGAGATTAGTTCAGAGACATATGGGGGAGACAGGTTATAGATGGCATGCACAAGCATTTTAGTAGATTGAGGGTTGAGAAAAAGACGGATTCTGGAAATATTTTTGAGCTGGAAGCGACAGGAGGTAGAAAGGGCTTGAATGTGCGGTTTGAAGGACAGGGGAATGGGGTCAAGTGCACAGGTTGTGAGGTGCGATTTGGAGAAGAGAAGCTCCCCTTCAGTGATGTTGGAGAGTGAAGTTATGGGGTTTGGGCATTGGTCTGATATACAAAGTGGTTGTGGTGGTTGAACGATGAAGACTTGCCTTGTTTGGTCAATCTTATTTTTGAAGTGTGTGGCAAAGTCCTCGACAGAGATGAGGGAGGTTGGAGGGGGCAGTGGTGGGCAGAGGAGGGAGTTAAAAGTTTTGAATAACTGTTTGGGGTTGTAAGATAGGGAAGTTACGAGGGTTGTGAAGTAGGCCTGTTTAGCAGAGGTGAGGGCAGATTTGAAAGCGTGTGTTGCCTGTTTGAATGCAGTGAAGTCATCTTGCGAATGTTTTCTTCCAGCTTCTTCTTGCCACTCTGCAATCCTGGACACTTGCCGGAGTTTTTTAGTGGTGCTATTGTGCCAGGGTTGTCTGTTGATACGTCGCATTCTGCCATGAACGAGAGGGGCTGTAGTGTACCCATACTGGCTGGTGACCGGTCTTGCAGCATTAAGTGCATACCCTATTTAGTATATTATGGCTGTATTGTACAATATAAGCACATTTTATTATTTACCTTTTGTATCTCCCCTATCTCTTCATAGATTGTAGCTTGTGAGCTGGGTCCTCACTCCTTTTGGAATGCGAGTTGTGTTATTCTGTAATGTCTATTGTCTGTACAAGTCAACTCTAAATTTGTAAAGTGCTGTGGAATATGTTGGTGCTATAGAATGAAAAATTATTATTAATAAACTATTAGCTTTTTTATTTTTTACAGCCTTTTTACTTTGCAGCATTTTTTCCTCACCTGCGTGATAGACAGATGCTGTAGATAGATATTCACAGCGAAAACTAATAAAATGTAACATGATTATATTATCTAACTACAGAATGTCAACAACTGTCTTCAGCCCACACGAATCCTTGATGGTTCAGGTGATTTGTAATACAAGAATCAGTCTTTAGTTGTAGGTGTTGAAATAGGACCATTATAATATTTTATAACAGGTAGCTTCACTTTTTAGATAACAGTTTGTAGACATTATATTACCATTTACCAAATGTAGGAAATGGACTGACAACGCGCTAGATATGTGTGTGTGTGTGTGTATATATATATACACACACATATATATATATATATATATATATATATATATATATACACACACACACACATATATGTAAATACACATATACACTCACTGGCCACTTTATTAGGTACACCATGCTAGTAAGGGGTTGGACCCCCTTTTGCCTTCAGAACTGCCTCAATTCTTCGTGGCAGAGATTCAACAAGGTGCTGGAAGCATTCCTCAGAGATTTTGGACCATATTGACATGATGGCATCACACAGTTGGCGCAGATTTGTCGGCTGCACATCCCTGATGCGAATCTCCCGTTCCACCACATCCCAAAGATGCTCTATTGGATTGAGATCTGGTGACTGAGGAGGCCATTTGAGTACAGTAAACTCATTGTCATGTTCAAGAAACCAATCTGAGATGATTCGAGCTTTATGACATGGCGCATTATCCTGCTGAAAGTAGCCATCAGATGTTGGGTACATTGTGGTCATAAAGGGATGGACATGGTCAGCAACAATACTCAGGTAGGCTGTGGCGTTGCAACGATGCTCAATTGGTACCAAGGGGCCCAAAGAGTGCCCAGAAAAAATTCCCCACACCATGACACCACCACCACCAGCCTGAACCGTTGATACAAGGCAGGATGGATCCATGCTTTCATGTTGTTTACGCCAAATTCTGACCCTACCATCCGAATGTCGCAGCAGAAATCGAGACTCATCAGACCAGGCAACGTTTTTCCAATCTTCTACTGTCCAATTTCGATGAGCTTGTGCAAATTTTAGCCTCAGTTTCCTGTTCTTAGCTGAGAGGAGTGGTACCCAGTGTGGTCTTCTGCTGCTGTAGCCCATCTGCCTCAAAGTTCGACGCACTGTGCGTTCAGAGATGCTCTTCTGCCTACCTTGGTTGTAACGGGTGGCAATTTGAGTCACTGTTGCCTTTCTATCAGCTCGAACCAGTCTGCCCATTCTCCTCTGACCTCTGGCATCAACATGGCATTTCCGGCCACAGAACTGCCGCTCACTGGATTTTTTTTCTTTTTCGGACCATTCTCTGTAAACCCTAGAGATGGTTGTGCATGAAAATCCCAGTAGATCAGCAGTTTCTGAAATTCTCAGACCAGCCCTTCTGGCACCAACAATCATGCCACGTTCAAAGGCACTCAAATCACCTTTCTTCCCCATACTGATGCTCGGTTTGAACTGCAGGAGATTGTCTTGACCATGTCTACATGCCTAAATGCACTGAGTTGCCGCCATGTGATTGGCTGATTAGAAATTAAGTCTTAACACACAGTTGGACAGGTGTACCTAATAAAGTGGCCAGTGAGTGTATATATACACACACACATATATGTATATACACATATACACACACACACATACATATACATGTATATATATATATATATATATATATATATATATATATATACACACATACACACACTGCTCCAAAAAAATAAAGGAAACACTAAAATACCACATCCTAGATGTCTCTGAATTAAATATTCCAGTTGCAAATTTTTATTCATTGCATAGTGGAATGTTTTCAGAATAAAACATAACAATTATCAATGTAAATCAAAATGAATATCCCATGGAGGTGTGGATTTGGAATGATACTCAAAATCAAAGTGGAAAATCAAATTACAGGCTGATCCAACTTCGGTGGAAATGCCTCATGACAAGGAAAAGATGCTCAGTATTGTGTGTGGCCTCCATGGGCCTGTATGACCTCAATACTGTGTGGCACAGCCAAAAGTTTTACCATAACCAGATTTCCCGCCTCATGTTCCCACATGCTTTATGCATCCATTAGCCCTCTGTCTGTACTGTCACACACTTAACATTATGGCTGTTCCATACAATCAGGGCAACTGTTACCACCCACCTTTCGTGTCTACCTCTTTCCTCATAGACTGTAAGCTTGCGAGCAGGGCCCTCATTCCTCTTGGTATTTGTTATAATCTACTGTATGTGATTATTGTTATGCTGTAATGTCTATTGTCTGTACAAATCCCCTCTGAAATGTAAAGTGCTGCGGAATATGTCGGCGCTATAGAAATAAAATTTATTATTATTATAATACTGTACGCCTGGGCATGCTCCTGATGAGACGGCAGATGGTCTCCTGAGGGATCTCCTCCCAGTCCCAGATGTGCTCAATTGGATTCAGGTCTGGGGAACGGGCGGGCCAGTCCATAGCTTCAATGCCTTCATCTTGCAGGAACTGCTGACACACTCCAGCCACATGAGGTCTGGCATTGTCCTGCATTAGGAGGAACCCAGGGCCAACTGCACCAGCATATGGTCTCACAAGGGGTCTGAGGATCTCATCTCGGTACCTCATGGCAGTCAGGCTACCTCTGGCGAGCACATGGAGGGCTGTGCGGCCCTCCAAAGAAATGCCACCCTACACCATTACTGACGCACTGCCAAACCAGTTAAGCTGAAGGATGTTGCAGGCAGCAGATCGCGCTCCACAGCGTCTCCAGACTCTGTGACATTTGTCACATGTGCTCAGTGTGAACCTGCTTTCATCTGTGAAGAGCACATGGTGCCAGTGGTGAATTTGCGAATCCTGGTGTTTTGTGGCAAATGCCAAGCGTCCTGCACGGTGCTGGGCTGTGAGCACAACCCCCATCTGTGGACATCGAGCCCTCAGACCATCCTCATGGAGTCGGTTTCTAACCGTTTGTGCAGACACATGCACATTTGTGGCCTGCTGGAGGTCGTTTTCCAGGGCTCTGGCAGTGCTCCTCCTGTTCATCCTTGCACAAAGGCGGAAGTAGTGGTCCTGCTGCTGGGTTGAGGCCCTCCTACGGCCCCCTCCACATCTCCTGGTGTACTGGCCTGTCTCCTGGTAGCGCCTCCAGCCTTAGGACACTACGCTGACAGACACAGCAAACCTTGCCACAGCTCGCATCGATGTGCCATCCTGGATGAGCTACACTACCTGAGCCACTTGTGTGGGTTGTAGAGTCCGTCTTATGCTACCACAAGTGTGAAAACACAACCTATATTCAAAAGTGACCAAAACATCAGCCAAAAAGCATTGGTACTGAGATGTGGTATGTGGTCCCCACCTGCACAACCACTCCTTTATTGAGGGTGTCAATTGCCAATAATTTCCATCTGTTGTCTATTCCATTTGCACAACAGCATGTGAGATTGATTGTCAATCAGTGTTGCTTCCTAAGTGAACAGTTTGATTTCACAGAAGTTTGATTTCCTTGGAGTTATATTCTGTTGTTTAAGTGTTCCCTTTATTTTTTTTGAGCATTTTACCATATAAGCAAAATGTCTTATTTTTGTTTATATTACAAAGGCTAAATAAAAAAAATATATATTTCTTACACAGTTTCTGACGGTTTGTGCATGTGAAGAATTCAAGAGTATCGTCAGACTGCCTGGTGTGAAACTATTACAATGCAGCATGTTATATATACTGTACAGGAAAATCATCACATACGCTTGTATTCAGTGGTCATTCTCCAGATGACTAAAATGTTCTATATGGGTATAAATATATAATTCCTTTCCTTCTGAATGCACTGCACTGTAGTATAGCACAATTCCAGCAGAACATGCATTGTTGCACTGTTGGTGATCACACCAATATAGTAATTTCTGTAGTTTTATTCTGTAGTATAAAAGTTCATGTGGAAATCATCAGATTTTGATAAATTAAATACACTGAGCATATAATCGTCTTCACGGTAGTGTCCAGATCCTCATTTATTTAATGTTTTGAAGCCAAAAATTACAATATGAACAGTATATGTCTTCAAGTGAAAATTAAGTAAAAATTATATTTAGCAGTCATTGATACATTAAGATCATATTGCTAAAGGGGCTCTAAAGTGGTGACAGAGATGAGACTGACACAAATGTTGGTTTTTACAAAGTTTGCTGTGTAAGTGGTATTAGATATTTTGGATGTTTGTACGGTTACTCAAGTACAATTAA
This sequence comes from Dendrobates tinctorius, assembly GCF_039654945.1. Lineage (NCBI taxonomy): Eukaryota > Metazoa > Chordata > Amphibia > Anura > Dendrobatidae > Dendrobates > Dendrobates tinctorius. The sequence goes on along the minus strand of NW_027361750.1, from coordinate 9,616,365 downwards.
AGGCATTCCATATGTTTTTAAACTTTTGACAAATACATCAAGTTTATACAAAATCTCAACATATACAGTGTTGTCCCTTAATTTTCAAAACTTCTGCAATTCACCCTGGTATGCTAAAGATGAAGGTCAGGGCCAGATCCTGACTAATGACAAACCAACCTATTCTTCCTTAATCAGTATTTGGAGTTTATCACAATTTGTGTTTTTATTTGTCCACCCGCATTTTAAGAATTGACCACAGGTTCTCAATGGAATTAGAAACTACAGCATTTCCTGGTCACGGACCCAATATTTAAATGTTTTGTTCACTGGGCCTCTTGTGGCATGGGGCTCCATCATGCTGAAAAACACATTGTTCTTCATCATATTTTTTGTACATTGTTGGGAGACGCTGCTCTTGTAGGATGTTTAGACTCATGGCAGTTTTCTTAGGAAAAATTGTAAGCCCACTTCGATGAAAAATAACTCCATACATAAAATGTCTTCGGTTGCTTTACTGTTGGCATGACACAGGACTCATGGTAGCACTCATCTTATCCTCTCTGGACAGCTATTCTTCCAGATGTCCCAGTTTGATTGGGGCTTCATCATAGACAACATTACCTCAGTCCTCTGCAGTCCAATCCCCACACTTCTTCAGAAACTCAGTATGTCTTTGATGTTTTTCTTGGAGAGAATCGCGTTCTTTGCGGCCCTTTTGGATACCAGGCCAGCAAGCAATAGCTTTTGCCTCACTGTTCGTACAGATGCACTGACACCAGCTGGCAGCAATTTCTGAGCAAACTCTGCACCAGTGTTGTACCCATTCCATAGCTAAATCCTCTTTAAGACAAGTGCCAGCACTTGCTGGACTTTCTTAGGTGCCATGAAGCCTTCTTCACAACAAAAAAACCTCTGTCTTTGAAGTTCTTGATGATCCGATAAATGGTTCACTTAAGGGCAATATTTATATTTTAAGCAGCAATGTTCTTACCTATAAAGGCCTTTTGATGCCAAGCAATGATAACTGCATGTTTCATAGAATGCTTAGGGACCTGCAGGGTCATCGTGTCCAACACTCTGCTCAATGCAGGATTCACTAAACCATCTCAGACAGTCTGAGAACTCACCATCTATCGTAGCAGCCTGTTACACATATTGATCACACTCACTGTCAAATTTTTTTCCAACATCTAATCTATATCTTCTCCCTTTCAGTGTCATTCCATTACTTCTTGTGTTTCCATGTGCAAATGCTAATAGGGATGATTCCTCTACATTGTGACATCTCTTCAGATAATTGTAAACAGCTATTAAGTCTCCTCTTAGACTTCATTTTTGCAAGCTAAACATTCCCAGATGCTTTAACAGTTTCTCGTAGGACATACTTTGCAGTCCGCTCACTATCCTGGTAGCTCTTCTCTAAACTTGCTCCAGTTTTTCAATGTCTTTTTTAAAAATTTGATGCCCAGATCTGAGCACAGTATCCCAGATGAGGTCTGACCAAGGAGGAGTGGAGGCGGATCATTTCTTTACGTGATCTAGACTCTATGCTTCTCTTAATACATCCCAAAATTGTGTTTTCCTTTTTTGCTGCTGCAAACCATGGAATTAATCGTACGGTAACCATGGTTAATAGAAGAAAACAATGATTTCAAGCACCAGCTCCTTTTTAAAGTAACCAGTCTGTTTTTCAATTCAATCAACAGGACAGATATAAGCTACCTTGTTCTTGTTAAAACTTTCTCCTGAGCTAATGAGAAGATCACTGAAATTATTTAAGCAGTTCATTTTGCAGCACTGCTGACATTCACATGAAATGCTTTTTGTGATTAAGGTAAGTTTTATGGTAAGGAATAATATTTTTGCAAATTTGTACAATTCATCTCATCACTCTTTATAACAATCTAGAGTTAAGGCAAATTACCACTATAAAAACTGAAGCAGCAAACTGTGAAAAACAAATTTGTGTCAGTTTTAAAACTTTTGGCAATGACTGCAGTAAGTAGTCCAATGCTTTTGACTTTACATAGGGTTATTCAAATCAGTGGCATTCTACGTAGGATATTGTATTACATTTTTAGAAATCACAGAAATCTCACTAGGTAGTTGCAAAAATTTCCTGTTTATATAGTTAGGCTACAGATTTTGTTCTTCCATTGGGTTTTCACTCAAATGTAAATCAAGCACGTAGCACAGATTCACTTCACACTATCTAGGTACCGTTATACACATGAGTTAAAATAATAAACCAATATAATCAGTTTAACAGGTATAAATGAAAAAAACAAGGTTTAATCAACATCTAACAGTTGGTGACAAGTCATTAGTTGAGCAACTAAGTATAAATACTTTAGTAAATCTAAGTAAAAGTCCATGGTAGAAAATAAAGAATCTTGTGCTATGAAGAGGCATCCCCCTCCACCCACAGGCATCGAGAAGAGAGGCCAACCCTCAAGGGAGCCCGATCACCGCGGCCCCCAAACCAGAACTAAATAGATAAACCTAGCCATTTCCAATCCATCCAATACAGGGAGCCCATTATCTTTAGAAAACGGATATGGGAATGTTTCCCAACTCGATAGTTCCTCCAACAGATAGATTTCTTTAATTTTAACAAGCCAGTCCTCCAAACTCGGTGGGGTTTTTTGTTTCCACTTCAAGGCAATCAGATGTTTTCCAGCCCCCAGCAACAGAGGTAAAAGATCATGTTTCTTAGGGCCCCTTTACATTTAGTGATGCATCAGCGATCCCGACCACGATATGACCCGGTCAGGATCGCTGGTGCATCGTTAAATGGTTGCTAGTGAGCTGCCAAACAGGCAGATCTCAGGAGCGACGCAGCAGCGGTCGTTACTTACCTGTCAGACACGGCGATGATGACGTCCTCCGCTCGCGTCCACGTGTCGCTCGTCGGCGCCAGCAGGAAGCCCAGCAGGAAGCCGCCAATGACAAATGGACCAGGCCGATCTCGCGCGATCACTGATAACCAGCAGGGGAGTCGGTCAGAGGTAAGTATCACATGTAGCGATATCGCTAGCAATATCACTGCTGCGTCACAAAATCGGTGATGCTTTAGCGATATTGCTAGCGATATCGCTATGTGTAAAGCCCCCTTTAGGTTTGAAGTTTGATGTGGGGAGAGATAACAGAATCTCTGGGGCAGGCAGATCTGGTGTTAGCACTCCCATTGCCTTAAGATGTTATTGAGTTTCTGCCAGAAAGGTTGCACATACTGTCTATTCTAAGCCAGGTTTGGCTATATAGACTACTAGCTGAAGAGCCCGGCGTTGCCTGGGCATAGTAACTAACTGCGGTTAGTAATAATAAATTATATTTTCCCCTCACACCTCTCATTTTCCCCCCTCACAGCTCTCATTTTCTGATCACTCCACTATTTTCTAGATCACTCGAAATTTTCCCCTCCTCTCATTTTCACTTCACACGTGCACAGCAACTTCCTGTTATGAGCACAGCGGTGTAATCCATGAGGCTCCTCCCTTTCCCTTGACGTCATACCTCACAGAAGCAGCTCCATTGTAGACACGACGGAGCGAGATGTGGCCTGTGCCTGCCGTGCACTGATACTCTGAAGGCTGCGGATCTGATTGTAGCTCGCAGCAGCTGGGGTGTCGCAGCTGGTGAGCTTTGCAAAGTGTCTTTTGAGGTGAATGTGTCTCTGCCTGTGTGCACTAACAACGTGGGCCGTGTGGACGGGGCTTTGCATGTGGAGTGAGTGTGGCTATGTGGAGTGGGCAGGGATATCTGGAGTAGGCAGGGCTTGATACATACACACACACACACACACACACACACACTCAGCTTTATAGATACATAGGGGTTTAGAGGACATTATACAATGATTTATAATGAATTGTGGGGTGGGGAGGATGCTGTATAGAGACTTAAAATTAATTGAGGGTTGAGGAAGCAAAGTCTCTAATAGCATCCTCCCTCATTCCCCAATTTATTATACAGTTGAAAAAAGAAGTTTACATACACTATATAAAAATACACATTTACATATTTTTCTGAATATCTGACATAGTAACATAGTTATTAAGGTTGAAGGGAAACTTTAAGTCCATCTAGTTCAACCCATATCATATCCTAACTTGCCATAACATGTTGATCCAGAGGAAGGCAAAAAAATCCATGTGGCAAACAGTAAGCTTCACATTGGGGAAAAAAATTCCTTCCCGACTCCACATACGGCAATCAGACTAGCTCCCTGGATCACCGCAATATTAAGGAAACTAGTGTATATACCCTGTAATATTATACTTTTCAAGAAAGGCATCCAGTCCCTTCTTAAATTTTAGTAGGGAATCACTCATTACCACATCATACGGCAGAGAGTTCCATAGTCTCACTGCTCTTACAGTAAAGAATCTGCGTCTGTGAGTATGCTTAAACCTTCTTTCCTCCAGACGTAGAGGATGCCCCCTTGTCCCCGTCACAGGTCTAAGAGTAAAAAGATCATTAGAAAGGTCTTTGTACTGTCCCCGCATATATTTATACATTGTAATAAGATCACCCCTAAGCCTTCAATTCTCCAAACTAAATAACCCCAAGTGTAATAACCTGTCTTGGTATTGCAGACGCCCCAGTTCCCTAATAACCTTGGTCGCTCTTCTCTGCACCCACTGCAGTTCAGCTATGTCTTTCTTATACACCGGAGACCAGAACTGTACACAGTATTCTAAGTGTGGTCGCACTAGTGACTTATATAGAGGTAAAATTATGTTCTCCTCATGAGCATCTATGCCTCTTTTAATGCATCCCATTATTCTATTTGCCTTTGCAGCAGCTGCCTGACACTGGCCACTAAATGTGAGTTTGTCGTGCACCCATTCACCCAGGCCTTTTTCAGTGACAGTTTTGCCCAGTGTTTTACAATTAAGTACATAATTATACATCTTGTTCGTTCTACCCCAGTGCATGACCTTACATTTATCCCCATTAAAGCTCATTTGCCATTTATCAGCCCAAGCGTCTAGTTTACATAAATCTTCCTGTAATATAAAATTGTCCTCCTCTGTATTGATTACCCTGCAGAGTTTAGTGTCATCTGCAAATATTGAAATTCTACTCACTATGCCCCCTACAAGGTCATTAATAAATATGTTAAAAAGCGGGCCCAAAACTGACCTCTGTGGTACCCCACTGCTAACCGTGACCCAGTCCGAGTGTGCTCCATTAATAACCACCCTTTGTTTCCTATCCCTGAACCAGCTCTTAACCCACATACACATATTTTCCCCTATCCCCATTGTTCTCATTTTATGTATCAACCTTTTGTGTGGCTCTGTATCAAAAGCTTTTGAAAAGTCCATGTACACCACGTCCACTGCATTCCCTTGGTCCAGTCCAGAACTTACCTCTTCATAAAAGCTTATCAGATTAGTCTGGTAATTTTGTAAGGTTATATTCCCACTATGAGCTCTTGATGTGGCAGGTTTTCTGAACTATTTCTGCACCGATCAAGCAAAATATGTCACTTGCAATTTTTTAAAAATACGCAGTGTAAAAAAACTCATCAAACGCGCATCGTGGAAACATAACTTCACATTTTGTATTGATATCTAACTTTAAGGTTTCGTTCCCACAGTGAGTTTTTGATGTTGCAGATTTTCTGTGCCATTTCTGCACCTATTAAGTAAAATAGGTTACTTGCATTTTTTTAAAAAATATGCAGCATAAAACGAGTCAACAAAAACTAATTGTGGGAACATAGTCTTACCTTTTGTACTGATGTCTAATTTTAAGGCCACGTGCACACGATCAGTATTTTATCAGTATTTGACATCAGTATTTGTAAGCCAAAACCAGGAGTGTAACAATCAGAGGAAAGTATAATAGAAACATGTCACCACTTCTGTATTATTCACCCACTCCTGGTTTTGGCTTACAAATACTGAGGTAAAATACTGACCAAATACTGAGGTAAAATACCGACCAAACACACTAAGGTAAAACACTAAAACACAGACAAAATACTGACCAAACACTGAGCTAAACGACTGACCAAATACTGAGCTAAAAAACTGACCAAATATTGAGCTAAAATACTGACCAAACACTGAGGTAAAATACTGACCAAACAGTGAGGTAAAATACTGACCAAATACTGAGCTAAAACACTGACCAAGCAATGAGGTAAACTACCGACCAAACACTGAGGTAAAATACTGACCAAATACTGAGGCAAAATAATGACCAAATATTGAGGTAAAATACTGCTCAAACACGGAGATAAAATACTGACCAAATACTGAGGTAAAATACTGACCAAATACTGAGGTAAAATAACGACCATATACTGAGGTAAAATACCGACCAAATACTGAGGTAAAATGCTGATCAAATATTGAAGTAAAATACTGATCAAATACTGTGGTAAAAAACGAAAACACTAAGATAAAATACTGAGGTAAAATACTAAAACACTGAGGTAAAATACTGACCAAATACTGAGGTAAAATACAGACCAAACACTGAGTTAAAATACTGACTAAATACTGAAGTAAAATGCTGATAAAACACTGAAGTAAAATACTAAAACACTAAAGAAAATACTGACCAAACACTGAGGTAAACTACTGACCAAATACTGAGGTAAAATACTGATTAACCCCTTTCTGACAGATGACGTACTATACCATCCATGTGATCTGAGCCTGTCTTACCATGGATGGTATAGTATGTCATCGTGATCGACCACACACACGAGTGGTGTGCGCCCGGGTGTCAGCTGATTCTCACAGCTGACACTTGGCACTAAGTGCCAGGACCAGTCACAGACCGCTCCCGACACTTTAATCCCCAAAATGCTGTGATCCAACACGGTTGCAGCATTCCGGGAGCAGACAGAGGTCTGACAGCCCCTCTGCCTCTGGATCAGAGACCCCACGGTGTTACGTGGGGTCCCGATCGCTGCCATGGTAACCTGATGTCGTCACTACGACATCCAGGTTACCAGAGCTGAGAAACTTCCCGGTCATGCACAGTGCATGATCAGGAAGTCTCTCAGGTCAGTATGCACAGAGTGCAGTGCTGACAGCTTCTGTAGCATCCAGACGCTGCTTCATCTGAATGCTATAGAAGTGATCAGTCTGCAAAAATGATTACCCAAAAGTGGGACAAAGTGTAAAAGATAGAATAAAGTAAAAAAATAATAAAATAATTGTAGAAATATTTAAAAAAAAATTAAAAATAATAAAAAAAATCAATATATATTCTATCACTAAATAAATATTTGAATTAAAAAAATCTAAATAAAGGTACACATATTTGGTATCGCCGTGTCCATAATGTCCCGACCTATAAAACTGTCCCACTAGTTATCCCTTTTAATGAACACCGTAAAAAAAGACAAAAAACAATGCTTTATCATCATACCGCCGAACAAAAAGTGGAATAACACGCGATCAAAAAGACGGATATAAATAAACATGGTACCGCTGAAAACATCATCTTGTCTCGCAAAAAACAAGCCCCCATACAGCTTCATCACTGGAAAAATAAGATATAGCTCGCAGAATAAAGCAAAAATAATTATTTTTTTCTATAAAAGTTTTAATTGTATGAAAATGCCAAAACATAAAAAAATGATATAAATGAGGTATCGCTGTCATCAAACTGACCCGAAGAATAAAACCGCTTTATCAATTTATAAACACACAAAACGTTATAAACGCCACCTCCCAAAAGAAATTCATGAATTGCTGGTTTTTCTTCATTCAGTCTCCTAAAAATCTTCCCGTGGAAAGACCTGGCTAGTCATTGCTTGCGCTGAGAAACATGTGATGGTGTCTCCACTGCTTGTGTTTTGCATGTTTTTACATATTTCCCATAAGGGATGGGGGCATTGCTGTAGAATCACTGCGTTGAGAAACATGTGATGGTGTCTCCGCAGTGTTGGATGTTGATCTCCGTGAGTTCATTCATCCTCATTTTTCACAGTCTTCTACTAGACATTGCTCCTACTGGCCAGTTTCCTACTCCACACTGATGAGGGGCAATACCCCGAAACAGCTGTCTGTGGATGGATACCATGTTTTGGCATAGGTGGTTTCCTTCATTGGAGACTGCCCTTCCCGTGGTTGTTCCTTCCCGGGGAAAGACCTGGCTAGTCATTGCTTGCGTTCAGAAACATGTGATGGTGTCTCCACGGCTTGTGTTTTGCATGCTTTTACACATTTCCCATAAGGGATGGGGGCAGTGCTCTAGAATCACTGCGCTGAGAAACACGTTATGGTGTTTCCGCAGTGTTGGATGTTGATCTCCGTGAGTTCATTCATCCTCATTTTTCATTCTTCTACTAGACATTGCTCCTACTGGCCAGTGTCCTACTCCACACTGATGAGGGGCAATACCCCGAAACAGCTGTCTGTGGATGGATACCATGTTTTGGCATAGGTGGTTTCCTTCATTGTTGGATGTTGATCTCCGTGAGTTCATTCATCCTCATTTTTCACATGATATATATAGATAGACTTGTTCAAAAGCTATATATAGCTGAAATTCATTCTGTTACTCATCATTTTAAGACATGTTTTTGTATTTTAGATCATTGTCTTGATGCATACCTCAATTATACTCCAGAAAAAAGAGGGGGAGAAGCCAGCGCTGCTTGTGGTCAGAACGTAATACATAAAGTGTGAAAACACACATTGGTTTCTATCTGTATTCAAAAATGAGACATTTAGCAAAAAATTGATCAATTGTTTGAGCTACCCCGCCACGTCAAGGCAGTCTCGTATGGGGAGTCCTACTCTACGTTTTTTATGTTCGCTGTGCCATTGCGGCCTCCTAAATGTATAAAAGCAAGACCTCATTACATGCACACTGTACCTCAAGCATTTCAAAATCGTTCCTATGGCACCAGAGGACAAGCGCAGATAAAGGTTAGCCAGGTCCATGCAGACATTTCAGGTCCAACCTCCACACTGCCTGACCAGCACCACAGATAAAGGACGATCCAGGCCCAGATACAGGTGCGTAATCAAATAAAGCCTAGGGCAGGGCAGGGCCGCTGTTAATGTGAACAGCAGCCTAGATCAATCACTAAGAAAACAGAAAGAATAGCGTACATGACCCAGCGCGCACGGCTACAGTGGTGGTCAGCCACAAAACCAATATCAAGAAAAAAGAGGGGGAGAAGCCAGCGCTGCTTGTGGTCAGAACGTAATACATAAAGTGTGAAAACACACATTGGTTTCTATCTGTATTCAAAAATGAGACATTTAGCAAAAAATTGATCAATTGTTTGAGCTACCCCGCCACGTCAAGGCAGTCTCGTATGGGGAGTCCTACTCTACGTTTTTTATGTTCGCTGTGCCATTGCGGCCTCCTAAATGTATAAAAGCAAGACCTCATTACATGCACACTGTACCTCAAGCATTTCAAAATCGTTCCTATGGCACCAGAGGACAAGCGCAGATAAAGGTTAGCCAGGTCCATGCAGACATTTCAGGTCCAACCTCCACACTGCCTGACCAGCACCACAGATAAAGGACGATCCAGGCCCAGATACAGGTGCGTAATCAAATAAAGCCTAGGGCAGGGCAGGGCCGCTGTTAATGTGAACAGCAGCCTAGATCAATCACTAAGAAAACAGAAAGAATAGCGTACATGACCCAGCGCGCACGGCTACAGTGGTGGTCAGCCACAAAACCAATATCAAGAAAAAAGAGGGGGAGAAGCCAGCGCTGCTTGTGGTCAGAACGTAATACATAAAGTGTGAAAACACACATTGGTTTCTATCTGTATTCAAAAATGAGACATTTAGCAAAAAATTGATCAATTGTTTGAGCTACCCCGCCACGTCAAGGCAGTCTCGTATGGGGAGTCCTACTCTACGTTTTTTATGTTCGCTGTGCCATTGCGGCCTCCTAAATGTATAAAAGCAAGACCTCATTACATGCACACTGTACCTCAAGCATTTCAAAATCGTTCCTATGGCACCAGAGGACAAGCGCAGATAAAGGTTAGCCAGGTCCATGCAGACATTTCAGGTCCAACCTCCACACTGCCTGACCAGCACCACAGATAAAGGACGATCCAGGCCCAGATACAGGTGCGTAATCGTCTCTTTTTTGAATACAGATTGAAACCTATGTGTGTTTTCACACTTCTTGTATTACGTTCTGACCACAAGCAGCGCTGGCTTCTCCCCCTCTTTTTTCTTGATATTGGTTTTGTGGCTGACCACCACTGTAGCCGTGCGCGCTGGGTCATGTACGCCATTCTTTCTGTTTTCTCAGTGATTGATCTAGGCTGCTGTTCACATTAAACGGCAGCCCTGCCCTGCCCTAGGCTTTATTTGATTACGCACCTGTATCTGGGCCTGGATCGTCCTTTATCATGTGGTGCTGGACAGGCAGTGTGGAGGTTGGACCTGAAATGTCTGCATGGACCTGGCTAATCTTTATCTGCGCTTGTCCTCTCTGGTGCCATAGGAGCGATTCTGAAATGCTTGAGGTACAGTGTGCATGTAATGAGGTCTTGCTTTTATACATTTAGGAGGCCGTAATGGCACAGCGAATATAAAAAACGTAGAGTAGGACTCCCCATACGAGACTGCCTTGACGTGGCGGGGTAGCTCAAACAATTGATCAATTTTTTGCTAAATGTCTCATTTTTGAATACAGATTGAAACCTATGTGTGTTTTCACACTTCTTGTATTACGTTCTGACCACAAGCAGCGCTGGCTTCTCCCCCTCTTTTTTCTTGATATTGGTTTTGTGGCTGACCACCACTGTAGCCGTGCGCGCTGGGTCATGTACGCCATTCTTTCTGTTTTCTCAGTGATTGATCTAGGCTGCTGTTCACATTAAACGGCAGCCCTGCCCTGCCCTAGGCTTTATTTGATTACGCACCTGTATCTGGGCCTGGATCGTCCTTTATCATGTGGTGCTGGACAGGCAGTGTGGAGGTTGGACCTGAAATGTCTGCATGGACCTGGCTAATCTTTATCTGCGCTTGTCCTCTCTGGTGCCATAGGAGCGATTCTGAAATGCTTGAGGTACAGTGTGCATGTAATGAGGTCTTGCTTTTATACATTTAGGAGGCCGTAATGGCACAGCGAATATAAAAAACGTAGAGTAGGACTCCCCATACGAGACTGCCTTGACGTGGCGGGGTAGCTCAAACAATTGATCAATTTTTTGCTAAATGTCTCATTTTTGAATACAGATTGAAACCTATGTGTGTTTTCACACTTCTTGTATTACGTTCTGACCACAAGCAGCGCTGGCTTCTCCCCCTCTTTTTTCTTGATATTGGTTTTGTGGCTGACCACCACTGTAGCCGTGCGCGCTGGGTCATGTACGCCATTCTTTCTGTTTTCTCAGTGATTGATCTAGGCTGCTGTTCACATTAAACGGCAGCCCTGCCCTGCCCTAGGCTTTATTTGATTACGCACCTGTATCTGGGCCTGGATCGTCCTTTATCATGTGGTGCTGGACAGGCAGTGTGGAGGTTGGACCTGAAATGTCTGCATGGACCTGGCTAATCTTTATCTGCGCTTGTCCTCTCTGGTGCCATAGGAGCGATTCTGAAATGCTTGAGGTACAGTGTGCATGTAATGAGGTCTTGCTTTTATACATTTAGGAGGCCGTAATGGCACAGCGAATATAAATAACGTAGAGTAGGACTCCCCATACGAGACTGCCTTGACGTGGCGGGGTAGCTCAAACAATTGATCAATTTTTTGCTAAATGTCTCATTTTTGAATACAGATTGAAACCTATGTGTGTTTTCACACTTCTTGTATTACGTTCTGACCACAAGCAGCGCTGGCTTCTCCCCCTCTTTTTTCTTGATATTGGTTTTGTGGCTGACCACCACTGTAGCCGTGCGCGCTGGGTCATGTACGCCATTCTTTCTGTTTTCTCAGTGATTGATCTAGGCTGCTGTTCACATTAAACGGCAGCCCTGCCCTGCCCTAGGCTTTATTTGATTACGCACCTGTATCTGGGCCTGGATCGTCCTTTATCATGTGGTGCTGGACAGGCAGTGTGGAGGTTGGACCTGAAATGTCTGCATGGACCTGGCTAATCTTTATCTGCGCTTGTCCTCTCTGGTGCCATAGGAGCGATTCTGAAATGCTTGAGGTACAGTGTGCATGTAATGAGGTCTTGCTTTTATACATTTAGGAGGCCGTAATGGCACAGCGAATATAAAAAACGTAGAGTAGGACTCCCCATACGAGACTGCCTTGACGTGGCGGGGTAGCTCAAACAATTGATCAATTTTTTGCTAAATGTCTCATTTTTGAATACAGATTGAAACCTATGTGTGTTTTCACACTTCTTGTATTACGTTCTGACCACAAGCAGCGCTGGCTTCTCCCCCTCTTTTTTCTTGATATTGGTTTTGTGGCTGACCACCACTGTAGCCGTGCGCGCTGGGTCATGTACGCCATTCTTTCTGTTTTCTCAGTGATTGATCTAGGCTGCTGTTCACATTAAACGGCAGCCCTGCCCTGCCCTAGGCTTTATTTGATTACGCACCTGTATCTGGGCCTGGATCGTCCTTTATCATGTGGTGCTGGACAGGCAGTGTGGAGGTTGGACCTGAAATGTCTGCATGGACCTGGCTAATCTTTATCTGCGCTTGTCCTCTCTGGTGCCATAGGAGCGATTCTGAAATGCTTGAGGTACAGTGTGCATGTAATGAGGTCTTGCTTTTATACATTTAGGAGGCCGTAATGGCACAGCGAATATAAAAAACGTAGAGTAGGACTCCCCATACGAGACTGCCTTGACGTGGCGGGGTAGCTCAAACAATTGATCAATTTTTTGCTAAATGTCTCATTTTTGAATACAGATTGAAACCTATGTGTGTTTTCACACTTCTTGTATTACGTTCTGACCACAAGCAGCGCTGGCTTCTCCCCCTCTTTTTTCTTGATATTGGTTTTGTGGCTGACCACCACTGTAGCCGTGCGCGCTGGGTCATGTACGCCATTCTTTCTGTTTTCTCAGTGATTGATCTAGGCTGCTGTTCACATTAAACGGCAGCCCTGCCCTGCCCTAGGCTTTATTTGATTACGCACCTGTATCTGGGCCTGGATCGTCCTTTATCATGTGGTGCTGGACAGGCAGTGTGGAGGTTGGACCTGAAATGTCTGCATGGACCTGGCTAATCTTTATCTGCGCTTGTCCTCTCTGGTGCCATAGGAGCGATTCTGAAATGCTTGAGGTACAGTGTGCATGTAATGAGGTCTTGCTTTTATACATTTAGGAGGCCGTAATGGCACAGCGAATATAAAAAACGTAGAGTAGGACTCCCCATACGAGACTGCCTTGACGTGGCGGGGTAGCTCAAACAATTGATCAATTTTTTGCTAAATGTCTCATTTTTGAATACAGATTGAAACCTATGTGTGTTTTCACACTTCTTGTATTACGTTCTGACCACAAGCAGCGCTGGCTTCTCCCCCTCTTTTTTCTTGATATTGGTTTTGTGGCTGACCACCACTGTAGCCGTGCGCGCTGGGTCATGTACGCCATTCTTTCTGTTTTCTCAGTGATTGATCTAGGCTGCTGTTCACATTAAACGGCAGCCCTGCCCTGCCCTAGGCTTTATTTGATTACGCACCTGTATCTGGGCCTGGATCGTCCTTTATCATGTGGTGCTGGACAGGCAGTGTGGAGGTTGGACCTGAAATGTCTGCATGGACCTGGCTAATCTTTATCTGCGCTTGTCCTCTCTGGTGCCATAGGAGCGATTCTGAAATGCTTGAGGTACAGTGTGCATGTAATGAGGTCTTGCTTTTATACATTTAGGAGGCCGTAATGGCACAGCGAATATAAAAAACGTAGAGTAGGACTCCCCATACGAGACTGCCTTGACGTGGCGGGGTAGCTCAAACAATTGATCAATTTTTTGCTAAATGTCTCATTTTTGAATACAGATTGAAACCTATGTGTGTTTTCACACTTCTTGTATTACGTTCTGACCACAAGCAGCGCTGGCTTCTCCCCCTCTTTTTTCTCAATTATACTCCAGTCTAATGAGAGATGACTGGAGGTCCTGCTGAAGAATTTATCTAAAGTCAAAAGCGAAAATACAAAAAAAATCATAGTAGAAAAAAGGCAGCCTCACAAAACAAATGCACTTACAGGATGCAGCAGACCCCCTTGATAAAGGCGAAGGCAACATAGACTCTAAATACTGATGAAACCACTCACAGACTACCAATTCATGGAGGAGGTTGCTTAGTGCTAGACTTGCACACGTGTAAGGGCTTGTGTAAGGCGCTGGTCACACAGATGTAGAGAACATCATATTAGTGATTCCCATACTATTAGATCAGGTGGCCTGTCCAGCATTATATAAGAGCACCCTTCAGGGTGCAAAAATTGGTAGGTGCTCATTAATTGGTAGTTTGTGAGTGGTTGTTTCATAAGTATTTTGTGCCCATGTTGCCTCTGCATATATCAAGGGAGGCTGCTGCATCCTGTAAGTGTATTAGTTTTTTGACCTGTGTTTAAATATAGCTGCCTTTGTTTTCTGCTATCTTAAAGAATTTATCTACGGTAATGCAGGAGAATTCACTGAGATATATATATAAAGTTTATAAATCCAACAATGTAGACCAGCTCACTCCTGTGAACCACCTGGAACCTCAGCTGACCTGGTTAACTCCGTTGTGCCCGGATCTGGATGTAGGAGTCCATCCATACAAATGTGAACAACGACAAAGCAAAGTCCAGCAATAACGTGAGCAATCCAGGATGCTGTTAAAATTTTTTTTCTTTTTATTCATAAATCCATTAAAATGCAATGGTCCAAGCAGTTCAAAGCAGCAATAACGCAGGAAAGTCGGCAAGATAGGACTATGCGTTTCAGCGGTAGAACCCGCCTTCTTCACGGTCCAGAATCTCATTCTGGATTCTGGACCGTGAAGAAGGCGGGTTCTACCGCTGAAACGCGTAATCCTATCTGCACGACTTTCCTGCGTTATTGCTGTTTTGAACTGCTTGGACCATTGCATTTTAATGGATTTATGAATAAAAAGAAAAAATGTTTTAACAGCATCCTGGATTGCTCATGTTATTGCTGGACTTTGCTTTGTCGTTGTTCATATATATAAAGTTGTTTAGCTCCTAAAGGCGCCGTCACACACAGCGAGATCGCTGATTTAGTGACACAACAGCTTTCTCGCCAGCGATCTCGCTGTGTGTGACACACATCAGCGACCGCCCTCCCCACCAGGTTTCGCTGATCGTGCTTGAACGTCCTGGGCCATTTTTTGATCGTTGGTCTCCCACTGGCCAGTGCGCATCGCTGCGTGTGGCAGCGGGAGACTGACGATCAGCGAGCTCCCGGCGCTGTAAGCAGACGCTGGGAGCTGGTATCTAAGGTAAATATCGGGTAACTAAGTGCGCGTCACTTAGTTACCCGCTGTGTACCTTAGATACCAGCGTGTTCACGCTAGGACGCTGGTATCCAAGGTAAACAGCGGGTAACTAAGTGCTGTGCGCGCTTAGTTACCCGATATTTACCTTAGATTCCCGCGTCCTCGCTGGTCCTGATCGCTGGTGAAGCTGCCTGTTTGGCAGCTCACCAGCGATCATCTAGCGAGGCACTGCCACCACTACATTCATATTGTGAAATATTATATCTGTATCACCAGATAAAAAAGATCCATGTTTTGCAAACATTTTTATATATCAGTTATTAGAACAGTATCCCAAGTGCTTTGAGAGTCACCCCAGGTTGTTTTGCATATGTGAGACGATAATATTACTCTTGTATGACTTCACTTTCCGAATTACTACAAACACATCTGTCATTTTACTCAAATATCTTATTAGCCCATGTTGTGAAGTCAGAAAACTCTGCATAGTAATGCAATACAAATACACAACCGTTCTGCTCTTATTATAGCATATTTGCTGCATTTCCCTTTTTGTAATGCTGTTTGGTGTATTTTTTAGTGTGGAAATGCTGGGATTCCTCAGTTAAGAACAAAATTTCATTTTTTTACATGCATTTTTTCCAGGCTCCCTAAAGAAGCTATACAGAAAAAAAAATGCACCAAAAGAGTAGATATATAGAAGCCTCTACACATGTGTAGTGTATATGAGTTTTCACACGCAATTTGCTTGAATTTTTAAATGCAATTTATTTTTGCACAAAAAAAAACTGGAAAGATTATTTACACTACATGGGTTGTTTGTGACCTTCTCCAGATGAATTGATCCTGCCCCTTTGTAGCAGTGAAGCCTTAAAAACTGACTTACTTTTTACAGACATCTGTCAACAATCTATTACCTTGAATTTAAAAAAAGGACACTTACCGTATATTAGTGGCTCATTTTCCAATTTAAGAAATATTAACCTCTTATGCATCAGAATTTGTTAGCGTTCCAAGTTGGCTTGATTAAGTTTTTCTCCAAGTAATAACATTACATGATATAATGGTGATACGGCTAACATTGGGGATTAGCGATAACAGAACTTTGCTGGATCGCAGCCTGTATCAATAATCTGGTGAGCTTCATCAACTCAATTACTCAGTCTCTACTTTCCTACTTTCCAAGTCACTTTCAAACAAGACTGATAACAGCAGGATGGCTGCATGAAACAATTGGCTTCAAGGAACGTTCGTTCAGGAAGATTTGTATTTTAAATATAAACAAATTGAACACATTCATTTTAAAGTTATGTCTGCTGCGATTAAAATAGAAAAATACATTCTTCTCTAAGGGGGCTGCTCACTATAAACCTCTTATATCACTGTTGCAAATCTGGCTGCTGCAACACAGCAAACAAATACGGTACTAATATCTCATGAAACTAATCTTTTTACTAATACAGGTATCAAACTTACAACTTGGCTACAGTCCTAGCCTCTGTTTAATATATATGAACAATTAAGATTTTGCATGGAAATCTTTATGAAATACCATTCCTATATAGCGTTAATAGATCAGATTTTCCGTTGTGTATTTGCTTGTGGAAATCTGCTGTATTATACATTGCCAGCATTAAACATGAGTGCTTAAGAAATGTTATGCACAAACTACAAAATACACTCACTGGCCACTTTATTAGGTACACCTGTCCAACTGTGTGTTAAGACTTAATTTCTAATCAGCCAATCACATGGCGGCAACTCAGTGCATTTAGGCATGTAGACATGGTCAAGACAATCTCCTGCAGTTCAAACCGAGCATCAGTATGGGGAAGAAAGGTGATTTGAGTGCCTTTGAACGTGGCATGATTGTTGGTGCCAGAAGGGCTGGTCTGAGTATTTCAGAAACTGCTGATCTACTGGGATTTTCACGCACAACCATCTCTAGGGTTTACAGAGAATGGTCCGAAAAAGAAAAAAAATCCAGTGAGCGGCAGTTCTGTGGCCGGAAATGCCTTGTTGATGCCAGAGGTCAGAGGAGAATGGGCATACTGGTTCGAGCTGATAGAAAGGCAACAGTGACTCAAATTGCCACCCGTTACAACCAAGGTAGGCAGAAGAGCATCTCTGAACGCACAGTGCGTCGAACTTTGAGGCAGATGGGCTACAGCAGCAGAAGACCACACTGGGTACCACTCCTCTCAGCTAAGAACAGGAAACTGAGGCTACAATTTGCACAAGCTATTCGAAATTGGACAGTAGAAGATTGGAAAAACGTTGCCTGGTCTGATGAGTCTCGATTTCTGCTGCGACATTCGGATGGTAGGGTCAGAATTTGGCGTAAACAACATGAAAGCATGGATCCATCCAGCCTTGTATCAACGGTTCAGGCTGGTGGTGGTGGTGTCATGGTGTGGGGAATTTTTTCTTGGCACTCTTTGGGCCCCTTGGTACCAATTGAGCATCGTTGCAACGCCACAGCCTACCTGAGTATTGTTGCTGACCATGTCCATCCCTTTATGACCACAATGTACCCAACATCTGATGGCTACTTTCAGCAGGATAATGCGCCATGTCATAAAGCTCGAATCATCTCAGATTGGTTTCTTGAACATGACAATGAGTTCACTGTACTCAAATGGCCTCCTCAGTCACCAGATCTCAATCCAATAGAGCATCTTTGGGATGTGGTGGAACGGGAGATTCGCATCAGGGATGTGCAGCCGACAAATCTGCGCCAACTGTGTGATGCCATCATGTCAATATGGTCCAAAATCTCTGAGGAATGCTTCCAGCACCTTGTTGAATCTCTGCCACGAAGAATTGAGGCAGTTCTGAAGGCAAAAGGGGGTCCAACCCGTTACTAGCATGGTGTACCTAATAAAGTGGCCAGTGAGTGTATATCATCTATGTAAATTGATGAGAGCTATCGGGGTTTTGTGCTGCAGATTTTAGTGCTGCCCTTGGCATGAAGATTTAAAGAAATGTTTTCATCGGTTTTCAGTGCTTTGTATCAGAAAACTCTACAGATAGGTGATCTTTTTATGTAACAATATGTGCACTTTAATGATGCAAAAATAGAAAAAGAGAAAAAAAAATCTAAAATTAGAGCTAAAAATATAAAAAAATACAATTATACTAAGAAGCCAATATTTCATAGCTGGTATTTTATTTCAATGATACTAATTAACGGTATTTGACTATTCCAACAAATCATATGTGGAATATTTATACACTATGTCTTAGAATTATCATCTGGAGACCCGCAGAGTATTGCAGAATAACATTTTCACTAAAAAGTTTTTGAAAATTTGATTTGAATGTCAGGACAGATAACAGAACAGAAAACATGAATCATCCTGTTCCGTTTTCTCCAAATGTGTGTTTATACCAGATGTTCAGAATTCCTTGAAGGCTAAATGCACCTGTCTATAAGCAGAAATAATTTATGTAACCTATAGTGTTTCTAAAACCTTAGGAAAAACTGCATCCTTGTTCACATTGTGCAGCTTTGAACACTTTTTTTTTGCAAACACAAGGACTGGTTCCAAAAAGAAAATACATAAGAGTTGTTGATTGTATATTCCTTTTATTTCAGTCAGGATCCAACTCTGCCTTGGTTGTAACAGAAAAATGATCAAAAGCTAGGAACGTTCTATGCATAGTGGCACAGAAAACAGATTGCAAAGCAACTAACACGGCATCTACTGCTTCCAATGGTGTGCAACGTAGCTGCACATACTGCTAGACCAGGGTCACACGAGTGTATATTCTCTCATCCCAGAGAATCGGGTTAATTATGCAAATCACATTGGAGTTTAATCAGAGGGTGATCTGATTTTCTTGCATGAGAAGATGGAGAAAAAATTCTCCATCTTCTGCATTATGTCAGTCTGTGGAAATGACATCTGCGTTCAGTCTGATGTTTTCCACAGACTCAGAGATGAGTGAACATCATCAGTTCTCTCCTTATTCGGCAAGCTATAGCGCTTTCCGAAGAAGCTGCATCGGGAACCCGGATACCTGCAGCATTCGGCTCTGCAGCTGCATATGTCGCGGCTGTATGACAGTCACAAAACAGACTCCCCATGCATATGTTGTGACTGTGACACAGCCGCGACACCTGCAGTTGCGGCGCCGAACACCTGATTAGCCAGTGTGCTCCAGGTATCCGGGTTCCCGATGCGTCTTTAGTATGCGCTATAGCTTGACGAGTAAGGAAGGAGCTGACGATGTTCAGTCATCTCTACTCATAGCGTTACATGGCCAAGTGTGATCCAAATATTGGCTCAAACTCGGGCATGCTATTTTGCCTTGGACCAGCTCTGTGCGATGAAAACAAAAAAAAAATCGGACATGTGCATGGCCTCGTAGCTCAATGATCAGCATTGATTGTTCTTTGTTGGATCGCACTTGGACCGATAATATGGTCGTCCGCACGAGCCCTTTTAGTGGAACTTTAGTAAAAGTGCGATCACAACAAAACTACGATTAATTTGATGCGTTTCCTCTAAATTACTTTTCCTTTTATGTGATGTATTTTCTTTTTAGGCTTTGAGATCTAGTGTTTGCTAAACGGAATTTAGCCTTTATGGAAATAGAAAAGAAATTCTGTGATTTTTTTTTTAACAAATAGAGGGGATTCGAGGAGCCCTCATCTTAAAAAGTTCATGCAGAGCGTAAGCCGCCTCATTAAAGTGTGTTTGCAGAGATTTCAGTGAGTGAGCTAGCTGGCTGTTCTCCTGAACATCTAGGTGGAGATGATTAATGGAGCATTACATGGGAATGCACGTCTTGGCTGTGTAGGTGTGGCTCGAGAACGTCTTGTCCAGGCAGTGAGCTTGTAGGATCCTTTACAGCTAATTGTCTGTAATGACAAAACAAACCACAATATTAAACACACAATTACATTGGTCAGACTGAAACAATAAACAGACAAACGTCTGATGCTTGTGACAAATTAGTAGTACATCGATGGTCCCCAATTAATCTTTCTTACAATACGTGTCAGGGCACTTTGGTCTCGGGAAGCAGGTTTATTTATTGAATAGAAATCTGTAGACAGGTCTTAGCAGGCAGCAATTCATATTTCTTATTTGACACAAAAACCTTCAATATATATATATATATATATATATATATATATATATATATATATATACTGTATATATATATATATATATATATATATATATTTTATTTTTTTTTTTTCTAAATCCATCACAAACACACGTTTTCTTCATTACCAATTAGTCTGTGGGATTTAATATGGTGCCACCTCCTGTTCAGGCTTCAAACAACTGTCAGTCCAGATAATGCAAGAGAAAATGTTGATCTTAGGTGGTATCACACCAGATGGGATAGTCTTTTCCCCCTCAAGGCAACGAACAAGTCCAGTTGTCTTGCCTTACTCCTTATTCACACGTCACTTCTCCACATACGACTGCTATCCGTTTTCCACTCATACCTATGTCAGTCTAAGGGGGTGTTCATATGTCAGTTTATTTTTCTTGGACCGAGTGGTCCGTTCAAAATGGCAGAGACATGTCTGATATCAAACTCTGCAATGATAGTCTATAGGTCTGTGCAAAAATTGGGCAGCACACGGATGGCACGCATTTTTCATTGACTGATGGGAGGAGGTGGAGAAACTTTTTTTTCAGTGAAAAATCTAATGAAACTCTAATCAAACTCTGATTAAACTCATGTCGTTTCTCTCATACATAAAAAAACATATCATGAATTTGAATAAGGCCTTAGACCACTTTAGAAATAACCACTGAATATAGGGAACACCCCACAAGTCGTGCATTTTTGGAAACACTGACCTCTCTATTCATTACCATTTGGCTCGAGTAAAATTCACCTTACACTGCCATTTTTCTTCTTCCAGCGAATCATCTTGAAGAACTGAATATTTCCTTGCTGTCTAATATGTCCCACTCCCTGATGGGTGCAATTTTATCTGCAGTTCAAGTTATGGCTGACAGGTGTATGCAACTATATTACCATATTGGTATTTGGAGGTATGTGTTCAATGGGAACATTTCGTAAGGTCCTGACAAACATAATGGCTGACTTAGGGCTTTATATAGCCAGAAGAGTAGAGATAAAGGCCCTGATTCAGCATTGTCTTTGCACTTGTTTTTCACCTTTTTCTTTGTTCGCACCAAATTCATTATTCCACTTGCGCCTATTTTGAAGTACGGTATATTTTATAAGTGCTCACCTGTTTGTTTTTTTGACATGTTCTAGGAGGAGTTTAGTGATTTCAGATGTTTTCACCTGGTTCATCAATTGCAACTTTTTAAAAAGTTGCCAAATTTTGTGCAACTTCACTCCAGTCACCACATGGTGGATATACGGCAGTATCCTGATGCAATTTTTGTGACATTTGGCACCAAAATACAGTCAAACACATGGAAGAAAGCCAATTTTTGACTTTGCGCTTAATTTATGAATCACATGTACCATTTTGATGAATTTGGTGCTAAAAATTACAATACCACAAGACAAAAAAGGAAAGCTCTGCCTACAGCTACTCCCATCACAGACTCTTATCAGTAGCAGCCGCCATCTCCTATCTCAGTAATGTAACAATTTATCATCACTGAATACAGATTTCACCTCAGAACTGATCATTTCTGGCAGACAAATAAGCAGACGTTTCTGAAAATATCTATTACAAAGTTGCTTATTTTCATGTGTACTATTGATTTATGAAATAAAAATTAAATCAACGGTTACTCTTTACACATGTTTCTTTAATAGCCATAAAAAGATGGAGATAAAGGTTAGAGAGTCTGATGGATTGTGTTTTTTCATAGTTCCATGATTGTAGTTTTGTGGTAGTGGGGTTACATTAAGATAGAATAAAAAAATCCAACCATGGACTAGCTAGACTATGGAAGGAAAACACATTATAGACCAGGCAGAAGAAGAAACAGATAAAAGGGAGAGGGAAACAAAAATCAAGTTAAATTTTCCATCCTTTTAAGATAATTGATCTCTATGAACCAGAGCTATAAATGGGGTCGTTTACCTATGCATCCAAAATAATAGAATAAAACATCTATCACTAACAACTGTTTTCCCCTCATGCTTTAAACATGCCTTGATCACACCCATCCTCAAAAAGCCCTCACTTCACCCATGCTCTGTGTCTAGCCATCGCCCCATATTACTTCTCCCCTATGCCTCAAAAATACTGGAACAACACGTCCATCTTCAACTGTCCTCCCAACTCTCTTCCTGCTTCCTCTTTGACAGCTTACAATCTGACTTCCGACCACATCATTCTACTGAAACTGCCCTGACTAAAGTCTCTAATGACCTACTAACCGCCAAGAGCAAGCGACACTACTCCATCCTCCTTCTCCTGGACCTGTCATCTGCTTTTGACACAGTATCATCTCTATACTGATGACCTACTGATATACTTCTCCGGATCCGATATCACCTCCTTACTTACTCAGAATCCCACAATGTCTGCTAATTCATCTTTCTTTGCTAGATTTCTAAAACTTAACATGGACAAAACAGAATTCATCATCTTTCCCCATCTCACTCAGTCCCCTCAACAGACCTATCCATTAAAGTAAATGTCTGCGCATTCTCCCCAGTCTCGCAAGCTCGCTGCCTCAGGGTAACCCTGGACTCTAGTCTCTCCTTCAAACGACATATCCATGCCCTTTCCACTTCCTGGTGACTCCAACTCAAAAAATATTTACCGGATTGGTATATTCCTTAATCAAGAATCTGCAAAAACAGTAATGCACGCCCTCATCATCTCCCGCCTCGACTACTGAAACCTCCTGCTCTGTTGCCTCCCTTCTAAAACTCTTACACCTCCAATCTATCCCCAACTCTGCTTCCCAACTAATCCACCTGTCCCCTCACTATTCCCCGGCCTCTCCTCCCTTCACTGGCTCCCCATTGCCCAGAGACTCCAGTTCAAAACCTTCCACAACCTGACTCCTCCATACATGAGTGACCTAAGCTCCTCCTCTACGCCCCTCTCATCTCCTCTTTCCACAGTCTCATACAAGATTTCTCCCTTGCATCCCCCCCCTAATCTGGAACTCTACCCCAACATATCAGAAGTTCACCTATGTAAACATTCAAAAGGAACCTGAAGACCTGCCTCTTCCAACAAGCCTACAACCTGCGATAACCCTCGTTCCACCACACTGCTGCACAACCAGCTCTCCCCTCACCTACTGTATACTGTGAGCCCTCGCTGGCATGGTCCTCTCTCCTCCTGTACCAGTCAGTGACTTAAATTGTTTAAGATTGTACTTGTTTTTTTATTATGTACTAGCTGAAGAGCCTGGCGCTGCCCGGGCATAGTAACTAACTGTGGTTATAGCAAATTATAATTATCCTCCATCCCATAGTCCCGTGCCCATATACCCATCATACATATCCACGATCCCATAGGCCCGTGCCCATACACCCATCATACATATCCTCCATCCCATAGTCCCATGCCCATATACCCATCACACATATTCTCCATCCCATAGTCCCATGCCCATATACCCATCATACATATTCTCTATCCCATAGTCCCATGCCCATATACCCATCATACATATTCGCCATCCCATAGTCGAGTGCCCATATACCCATCACACATCCTTCATCTCATAGTCCCATGCCCATATACCCATCATACATATCCTCCATCCCATAGTCCCGTGCCCATATACCCATCATACATATCCGCCATCCCATAGTCCCGTGCCCATATACCTGTCATACATATCCTCCATCCCATAGTCCCGTGCCCAAATACCCATCACACATCCTCCATCCCATAGTCCCCTGCCCATATACATATCCGCCATCCCATAGTCCCGTGCCCATATACCCATCACACATCCTCCATCCCATAGGCCCGTGCCCATATACCCATCATACATATCCTCCATCCCATAGTCCCATGCCCATATACCCATCATACATATCCTCCATCCCATAGGCCCGTGCCCATATACCCATCATACATATCCTCCATCCCATAGTCCCATGCCCATATAGCCATCATACATATCCGCCATCCCATAGTCGAGTGCCCATATACCCATCACACGTCCTTCATCTCATAGTCCCATGCCCATATACCCATCATACATATCCGCCATCCCATAGTCCGTGCCCATATACCCATCATACATATCCGCTATCCCATAGTCCCGTGCCCATATACCCATCATACATATCCTCCATCCTATAGTCCAGTGCCCATATACCCATCACACATCCTCCATCCCATAGTCCCGTGCCCATATACATATCCGCCATCCTATAGCCCCGTGCCCATATATCCATCACACATCCTCCATCCCACAGTCCTGTGCCCAAATACCCATCATACATATCCTCCATCCCATAGTCTAGTGCCCATATACCCATCACACATCCTCCATCCCATAGTCCCGTGCCCATATACATATCCTCCATCCCATAGTCCCGTGCACATATACCCATCACACATCCTCCATCCCATAGGCCCGTGCCCATATACCCATCATACATATCCTCCATCCCATAGTCCCATGCCCATACACCCATGATACATATCCTCCATCCCATAGTCCCGTGCCCATATACCCATCATACATATCCTCCATCCCATAGTCCCATGCCCATATACCCATCATACATATCCTCCATCCCATAGTCCCGTGCCCATATATGCATCATACGTACATATCCGCCATCCCATAGTCCCGTGCCCATATACCCATCACGCATCCTTCATCTCATAGTCCCATGCCCATATACCCATCATACATATCCTCCATCCCATAGTCCCGTGCCCATATACCCATCATACATATCCTCCATCCCACAGTCCAGTGCCCATATACCCATCACACATCCTCCATCCCATAGTCAACCATTATGACATCATAATGAGCGGCGGGGTTGCAACCTATGATGACATCAGCGTCACCATGGCAACCATTGTGACATCATAATGAGGGGCGGGGCTTGACGCGCACACACACGTTTTCCCCAGTATGTAGATAGGGGCAAAATTGTTTGGTGAATTGGAACGCGCGGGGTTAAAATTTCGCCTCACAACATAGCTTAGGACGTTCTCGGGGTCCAGACGTGTGACTGTGCCAAATTTTGTGGCTGTAGCTGCGACGGTGCGGATGCCCATCCCGGACATACAGACATAACTACATACACACTTTGAGCTTTATATATTAGATACCCCTTTTCATAAGTAAAGCGCCATGGAATAAATTAGGCTATAATAATAAATAATAATAATCTTGTTACTGCAACCATGTGGACTTTTTGTACCTCCTGTGAATAGGAAAAGAGCAAAAGTCTAAACTGTTCACCGGCTGAGGGCTAAGCTGAGTTCACATGAACATGTGCAAAATCATCCATTTTAAAGTATGTCCAGAAAAAAACCTGACAACTTTTCATCCGTGTTGTCATCTGTATGCCTTCAGTGCTGTCCATCCATGTGTCATCTGTTTTCTCACATAACCTCCCTACCTAGGTACATAGTTGTTCATCTAAGATATATGGCCTAGATATTATGCCTTTATTATTGGTGTGCATATAGTGAGTTTTCTTTGCTTGATTACCATGTTTTGGTTGGACATATCTATTTTTCATTTTGGGTGTTAAGTTTGTGCCCCCTTTAGGTGGATTTCTTGTGAATATGTTCTGTGCCTAAAATTGTAAGTATATTTTAATAAGACACTAATAAAAGATTAATCTTTTAATATTAATTTTTGTGGATCTCTTCGTTGGGTCTGATGTTTACTTGCACCAGAACCCGCTTTAGTATTAATTTTTTACGAAGCAAAGACCATTAGTCTATGTGTAAAAACGATCATATGAGCTATGACTTATCACTTTGACTTGCATTTGTCTTTGTATTGTCAGTATACTATCAGTTTTGCATAAGGACAGCACACGTTTAACACGTTCATCTGAATGCGCCTTTAGAAAGAGGCCAGCTTCTGCCTGGAGAAATGAAATGATTTCAGGACTGTTGAGAGGTGTTAGATGCTTTTATATGGTAGACAAAGTATGTTTAACCAATCTGCAAAGGTGGTTTTATTCCTTGAAAATTCGTGTGTGGAGATGACAAAGAATAAGAAGTGCTACCACTGGGTAAAAAATCAGGGTCCCATGAAGAATAGATTGGAGCTTATCAAAAGACAGAAGAAGCACTGTAATATTTTGCAATATCTTTAAATCTTGTGCTCTTAAGCTACAGGTGCATCTCACAAAATTAGAATATCATCAAAAAGTTAATTTATTTCAGTTTATTCAATACAAAAAGTGAAACTCATATATAGAGTGATTACAAACAGAGTGATCTATTTTAAGAGTTTACTTATGTTAATGTTGATGATGATGGCTTACAGCCAATGAAAACCCAAAAGTCATTATCTCAGTAAATTAGAATACTTTATAACACCAGTTTGAAAAAATGATTTTAAAATCCGAAATGTTGGCCTACTGCAATGTATGTTCAGTAAATGTACTCAATACTTGGTCGGTGTTTCTTTGGCATCAATTACTGCATCAATGTGGCATGGCATGGGGGTGATCAGCCTGTGGCACTGCTGAGGTGTTATGGAAGCCCAGGTTGCTTTGACAGCAGCCTTCAGCTGGTCTGCATTGTTGAGTCTGGTCTCTCTCATCTTCCTCTTGACAATACCCCATAGATTCTCTATTGGTACTTTTGGCAGTGTGGACAGGGGCCAAGTCCTGCTGGAGAATGAAGTTTCCATCTCTAAAAAGCTTGATGGCAGAGGGAAGCATGAAGTGCTCTAAAATTTTCTGGTAGACGGCTGCGCTGACTTTGGTCTTGATAAAACATAGTGGACCTACACCAGCAGATAACATGGCTCCCGAAACCATCATTAATTATGGATACTTCACAATAGATCTTGGAAATCAAGGTCCCAGAGTCTGGAGGAAGAGTGGAGAGACAGACAATCCAAGCTGCTTGAGGTGTGGGATCAAAGATACAGTCTGAGCCATTTAGCACCTTAGATGTTGTAGTCAATAGCTCCCTCTGTCACAGCACCACACTAAAGTCCCAGCGATCCCACCAACGATCTGACATGATGGGATCGCTGGGACATCGTTAGGCTGATCACTGGTGAGCTGTCACAAGACAGCCCCCTCCAGCGATGAGGACCAGCGACGCTGGATGCTGGTTTCTAATGTAAACGTCGGGTATCCAGGAGCCGCGGCTCCTGGATACCCGCTGTTTACCTTGGAAACTGGCGTACACGCTGGTTTCCAAGGTAAACATCGGGTATCTAAGAGCTGCGCGACTCATGGATACCCTTTGTTTACCTTGGAAACCAGCGTGTACGCCGGTTTCCAAGGTAAACAGTGGGTATCCAGGAGCCGCAGCTCCTGGATATCCGATGTTTACATTAGAAACCAGCGTCGCTGATGGCTGGTCTCTCGCTGCCACAGGCAGCGATGCGCACTGGCAAGCGGGAGACCAGCGATCGAAAAACGGCCCTGGCCGATGCTGCACGATCAGCAATAACCATCAGGGGGGCCGGTCGCTGATCCCCGTCACACACAGCGATCTCACTGGCGAGATCGCTGTGGCATCACAGGGCCTTAACTTTGTAAAACTTGACCCTCATGGCAGGGCTAATGAGCTTAATAAGATAACACTGACAGGACAATACACTACAATACAGAAGCAATGTTCAGTACAAGTGATAGGACGATTATTTGATTAAGGACTATTTAAACTAAAAAAAGGTGAAGAGAAAAGTTTGAATAAGAAGAAAACCTTTTCTGTTTGTCACATAAGAAACATACAGACAAGAACAAAAAAAAATAATTGAAATCACAAAGACCCTAACAGTCTGAACTGCTAAAATATCGCTAACCTTCTTTGACGATAATTTGTCTTGCCACCAGAGTCCCTGGGGTTTAAGGAAAGGTCAAGGGAGAAAGCTCAATATCTGGAGTTCCAAATACTAAGGTTTCTTCAAAAGGTCCTCCCAGAGAGATGCAGGAGGAACTAATGCAAATTAAAAACAAAAAAACATCTTTGGCAAAAAGATCCTGTTGTCTACCTGAAGGACATTCTCAAGTATAGCAGCCCAAGAAAATAGCTACAAAATAATAACTCACTGGTATACGACACCTCTCCTGTTGCACAAATGGTTTCCTACCAAGTCGGATTTGTGTTGGAGATGCGAGAGGGACAGAGGCTCATATCTTCATATCTGGTGGTCCTGCCACATCACACAAAAATTTTGGAACATCATATCTCAGGTTCTAGATGAGGTGGTGCGTATTCATATAAAATGTACACCGGAATATGGTTTCCTCAATCTCCTAACAGTTTCAAATAATAAAACCATATCTAAATTGGTCTCTTTCATCCTTACAGCAGGTAAGCTCCTTATACCAACGTTATGGCATTCGTCTACGATTCCAAGCATGAATCAGATATTAACTAAAATCGACCACCTATACCATACTGAAGAATTGGCAGCACTTTCTACACATAGCTTTTCCTCCTTTTCGCATGTCTGGGCCCCCTGGGTAACTTATACGAAATCAGATAAATTCATTTCCATCCTTGCACCTGATCCCACACCTTGAATTTTTTTTTCTCTCTTGGACATGACCAATACGCCTGTGGACCACTCCCCCCCATCCCCCCCCCAACTGTTCTCTTGGTACACCCTTAGGGTTTATCCACCCCTTCCTTTGTGCTATGATTTGGCTTATAGCTAATTAATTATCTCACCAGAGTGTTTGCTGCTTTTTTTTTTTTAAAAGACATCAGAGCCTCAGTTCTGTTCTAATGTTTGTTTGTTTAAAATAATCAAGAATCATTTATTTTCCATAGTAAAGATTTTTGCTGACGATGGCGTGTATATTTTCATCCCAAAAGGCTGAACATTTGCTAAATATCTTTAGTATCTTTGAGACCTATATGGCCTTTTGAACATTATACGGTTTGCTTCTTCTATATTTATGTTTGCATTGATGGATCTGTTTACACTGCTGTCATGCTACCAATGATTCTCAATAAATAAAACATTGAAAACAAAACAAGTAACTCTCCTCATAAGAAGGACACACTTATCAACCAGGGCTGTGGAGTCGGCAAGCCAAACCACAGACTCCAACTCCTCAATTTCCATGACACCAACTCCACGACTCCGACTTCCTCATACATGGCTCATGTTTAAGTTTAACTGATAAATTTACTGTAGTAAAATTGTAACATCAGGCTTTTAATCATTATTATGATACAATAATCAAGCCATTTAGATAGAACATAAAATATTTTTATTGGAATACAACTTTAGAACAAAAAACTTTTGCATATTTACAATGTGTAGCGTACAGTGGGTACGGAAAGTAATCAGACCCTTTTAAATTTTTCACTCTGTTTCATTGCAGCCATTTGGTAAATTAAAAAAAGCTCATTTTTTTTCTAATTAATGTACACACTGCACCCCATCTTGACTGAAAAAAAATGTAGAAATTTTTGCAAATTTATTAAAAAAGAAAAACTGAAATATCACATGGTCATAAGTATTCAGACCCTTTGCTCAGACACTCTTACTTAAGTCACATGCTGTCCATTTCCTTGTGATCCTCCTTGAGATTGTTCTACTCCTTCATTGGAGTCCAGATGTGTTTAATTAAACTGATAGGACTTGATTGTAAAGGTATACATCTGTCTATTTAAGACGTCACAGCTCACAGTGCATGTCAGACCAAATGAGAATCATGAGGTCAAAGGAACTGGCCAAGGAGCTCAGAGACAGAATTGTGGCAAGGCACAGATCTGGCCAAGGTTACAAAAGAATTTCTGCAGTACTCAAGGTTCCTTAAGCCCCCGTTACACACTGCGTCACAAAATCAGTGACTTTACAGCGATATTGCTAGCGATATCGCTGCATGTGATACTTACCTCCGACCGGCTCCCCCGCTGATTGCGCGAGAAGCTCCTGGACCATTCCTCATCGGTCACTTCCTGCGGCGCTGACGAGCGACGCGTGGAGCCGGGCGGGATGACGTCAGGATCGCCGCGTCTGACAGGTAAGTAGCGACCCCCGTCCCCAGCAGCTCACTAGCGACCACCTAGCGATGCACCAGCGATCCTGACCGGGTCATATCGCTGGTCGGGATCGTTGGTGCATCGCTAGGTGTAACGGTACCCTAAGAGCAAGTGGCCTCCATAATCTTTAAATGAAAGAAGTTTGAGACCACCAGAAATCTTCCTAGACCTGGCCATCCAGCCAAACTGAGCAATCGTCAGAGAAGAGCCTTGGTGAGTGTGGTAAAGAACCTCAAGATCACTGTGGCTTTGCTCCACAGATGCAGTAGGGAGATGGGAGAAAGTTCCTCAACGTCAACTATCACTGCAGCCCTCCACCAGTCGGGCCTTTATGGCAAAGTGGTCTGACAGAAGCCTCTCCTTAGTTCAAGACATATGAAAGCCTGCTTAGAGTTTGCTAAAAAACACAT
Organism: Dendrobates tinctorius; assembly: GCF_039654945.1. NCBI lineage: Eukaryota > Metazoa > Chordata > Amphibia > Anura > Dendrobatidae > Dendrobates > Dendrobates tinctorius. The sequence continues at coordinate 9,585,499 of NW_027361750.1, read as the reverse complement.
GAAGGACTCCCAGACTATGAGAAATAAGATTCTCTGGTCTGATGAGATGAAGATAGAACTTTTTGGTGATAATTGTAAGCGGTATGTGTGGAGAAAACCAGGCGCTGCTCATCACCTGCCCAATACAATTCCGTCAGTGAAACATGGTGGTGGCAGAATCATGCTATGTTTTTCAGCTGCAGGGCCAGGACGACTGGTTGCAGCTTTAGGAAACAAGAATGTGGCCAAGTACAGAGAGATCCTGGATGAAAACTTCTTCCAGAGTGCTTTGGACCTCAGACTTAGCCAAAGGTTCACCTTCCAACAAGACAATGACCCTAAGGACACAGCTAAAATAACAAAGGAGTGGCTTCAGAACAACTCTGGGACCATTCTTGACTGGCTCAGCCAGAGCCCTGACCTAAACCCAATTAAGCATCTCTGGAGAGACCTGGAAATGGCTGTCCACCAACGTTCACCATCCAACCATCACCATCCAACCTGAGGGAACTGGAGAGCATCTGCAAGGAAGAATGGCATATCCAGGTGTGAAAAACTTGTTGCATCATTCCTAAGAAGACTCATGGCTGTATTAGCTCAAAAAGGTGCTTCTACTCAATACTGAGCAAAGGGTCTGAATACTTATGCCCATGTGATATTTCAGTTTTTCTTTTTTAATAAACTTGCACAAATTTCTACATTTCCGTTTTTTTTCAGCCAAGATGGGGTGCAGAGTGTAAATTAATGAGTAAAAAAAATGAACTTTTTGAATTTACCAAATGGCTGCAAAGAAACAAAGAGTGAAAAATTTAAAGGGGTCTGAATATTTTCCGTACCCACTGTATATTCCATATTTTTCAGATTATAAGATGCATTTTTTTTTACCCCAAATTTGCAGGGAAAATAGTGGTGCATCTTATAATATATACCTCACCGGCCGCAGAGCAGAAGGGTCCCAGAGTTGCTGCTATAGGAGGCAAGAATGAAGCGTTGCTGCAGGCTGGGATGAGGGGGTGTTCGGATGTGCAGCGCGCCGCTGTGGGTGATCGGTGCTGCGGGGGCTCTGCCGATATTTTGTGAAAGGCCAGAGCCCCCGCAGTTGCATGGTTTCCTATGCGGTGGACTCCAGAAAAAAAAAAATAATTTTCCCATCTGGACATATACGGAAGTCTAAGCAAAGAACCATCATCAGGGTTCTGTAAAATATTATATATGTCAGATATTAAACTTTTTGTTGAGGGGCCATTTCAGTTGTTCAAAGGGCGTAAGATTAGAAAACTGTAAGCTGTGCTTGGATGACATCTTAATCTTCCCTAATGATGTAGATTCATGCTGACTAAAGCTCATGTCAGTGTTAAAGCACCAGTCCAGCAGGGTTTATTTCAGCACTGGAGTGGTGCTTTAAATCAAAGGGCCCCACCCCCACCCTAGGTCATACACTCACCCACCAGAGTTTTCACAGTTTCCTCCTGCGTCATCTTGTGAACCCAGCTTCTGTCTGGTTGGAAGTCAGAAGCTACATCACGAGAGCATGATGCAAGTTTATGAGAGTGAGAACAAGACTCTCATAGATTTATATTGTAAAGTGACCTCTGCGTAGCTCCAAGAAGCATTGTAGCTGTGAGCAGTTCACTTTTCACCGGAGACTGACGGGAACAGCAGAAAGAACGGCTGAAAACTCTGGCAGGTGAGAATTAGACAGGGGGCTTACATTTAAAGCACCACTCCAGTGGTGCAATAAAAGAAAAACGCTGAAGTGGTGCTTTAAGGAAATTTCAACAAAACCATCTTTATGGCAAAATTGAAAAATACCTTTTTATAGGTTACTATCTGAAGAGCCCGGCGCTTCCCGGGCATAGTAACTAACTGTGGTTAGTTATAACAAATTATAATTATCCTCCATCCCATAGTCCCGTGCCCATATACCCATCATACATATCCACCATCCCATAGGCCCGTGCCGATATACCCATCATACATATCCTCCATCCCATAGTCCCATGCCCATATACCCATCATACATATTCTCCATCCCATAGTCCCATGCCCATATACCCATCATACATATTCGCCATCCCATAGTCGAGTGCCCATATACCCGTCATACATATCCTCCATCCCACAGTCCAGTGCCCATATACCCATCACACATCCTCCATCCCATAGTCCCGTGCCCATATACCCATCACACATCCTCCGTCCCATATTCCCATGCCCATATACTCATCATACTTATTCTCCATCCCATAGTCCCATGCCCATATACCCATCATACATATTCGCCATCCCATAGTCCCATGCCCATATACCCATCATACATATCCGCCATCCCATAGTCCCGTGCCCATATACCCGTCATACATATCCTCCATCCCATAGTCCAGTGCCCATATACCCATCACACATCCTCCATCCCATAGTCCAGTGCCCATATACCCATCACACATCCTCCATCCCATAGTCCCATGCCCATATACCCATCATACATATTCGCCATCCCATAGTCGAGTGCCCATATACCCATCACACATCCTTCATCTCATAGTCCCATGCCCATATACCCATCATACATATCCTCCATCCCATAGTCCCGTGCCCATATACCCGCCATACATATTCTCCATCCCATAGTCCCGTGCCCATATACCCGTCATACATATCCTCCATCCCATAGTCCAGTGCCCATATACCCATCACACATCCTCCATCTCATAGTCCCATGCCCATATACCCATCATACATATCCTCCATCCCATAGTCCCGTGCCCATATACCCATCATACATATCCACCATCCCATAGGCCCATGCTCATATACCCATCACACATCTTCCATCCCATAGTCAACCATTATGACATCATAATGAGTGGTGGGGCTTGATGACATCAGCGTCGCCATGGCAAACATTGTGACATCATAATGAGGGGCGGGGCTTGATAAGCACACACTGTTTCCCCATTATGTAGATAGGGGCATTATGACATCATAATGAGGGGCGGGGCTTGACGCGCACACTTTTTCCCCAGGATGTAAATAGGGGCAAAATTGTTTGGTGAATTGGAACGCGCGGGGTTAAAATTTCACCTCACAACATAGCTTAGGACGCTCTCGGGGTCCAGACCTGTGACTGTGCCAAATTTTGTGGCTGTAGCTCCGACGGTGCGGATGCCTATCCCGGACATACACACACACACACACACACACACACACACACACACACACACACACACATACATACATACATACATACACACTTTGAGCTTTATATATTAGATGAATTGCTATTTTAGTGATATATTATATTTTTTTGTAGTCATCACCATGGGAAAGCCTCTGCTATTCTGGACGGGCCATAGCCTGTGGGTGTCCAAGTCCTTCAAAGATTCCTTAGCTTCACTACAAATTACTGGCAGTTGATCAAAAACTATTCTCCTGTTGTAACTCCTTGAACAATTCATACAGCTGATTCTAGGAAGTGGCCATACTCTGCAATTCAAGCCTTCAAACTTCTGAAGTCATGTTTTTCTCAGCTCAATTTCTATATCACCCATATGTCAACAGACCATTCTTCTTTCCTTCAAGTGGATGCCTATGCTATAGAAGTAGGAGTAGTTCTTTCAAAAAATTCTCTTGAATCTATAAACCATCCCTGTGGTTTAATTTACAGCAAATTCTCTCTGGCAGAACAGAATTTATCCATTTGTGATCAAGAACTTCCTGTTGTAAAATTAGCTTTGGAGGACCGGTAACATCTAGATGAAGGAGCCAAATTCCTAGTCAGTATATACGCAGATCATAAAAATGTGTGGAGTATCTACATTCTGTCTGTTGGTGAAATTCTAATCGTGCTCAGTGATTGATTTTCTTTTTATGGTTTGACTTGACTAACAGAGCTCTGCTACAGATATACCAAGTTTACCTCCTAACAAACACTCGGCTTTGCAACGTCAAGGTGTTTGTTTGCCATCTCAGCACAGCTGTTCCAAGCTGTACATGCACACTCAGCTGTGCTACATTTAGATGCCTGGAACAAAAGTAAATCCCTAAACAACAATGCCATCTAAACTAAATCATATAAATCATTAATTGGGTATCATATGGGCATTCAGATATAGGACTGCTAAATACTAAGGTTAAGCGCCTTAATGGATCAGATCATATAGGCAGGGAGGGCACACATAGAACTATAAGGTAATGAAAAAAATATTTATTGAAACGAAACACAACAGTGATAAAAACACATTAAAAAACACACAAGTAAGCCCAAACTTTCAGTGGTGAGCCAAAAAATATTGCGGCACCACAGCTGAATGGCATGAAGATGTTGTACATAAGTATAATTGCATAAATACACTAAAAGGTCATGAACAACAGTGGCCTGTTTAAACCAAATAGCTTGGAATAAGGCTACCACAGTGGACAAAAATAACAAGGTATTCGATAACACGGCATGTAGTGCTGCAAAAAATATATATACTGATGGTTTACCTGTAAACAGCAATGGTGCCACAACCCCTACGCGCGTCAGAGGGGTGCATACATTAATATGCCTGACTGCAGTCTCACCTCTGCTGTTCTAAGGAGCTATCCACATGCTCAACTCTGCTACATTAAGGTGCCTCTCTAACAACTCATCGTTACTGTTCCAAGGTGTTGTCCACACACTCAGCTCTGCTACATTAAGGTGCCAATCTGAAACTTCCACCTGATGAAGACGGATCCTCCGTCGAAACGCGTTGTGGTTTAAACCCATCTCTTGTCTGAGTCTCTTTCCTGTGCTCCTAAGACCGTTTTCCATTTTCTCATTGCTTCTATCCTCCATTGGAGGTTTTCGGCTGGAGCTGAGGTGGAGACCTGACATCCTTGTCTGCCCCTGGGTTGCTTCCTAAGCGCTCCTTTAAGCCCCCGTTACACACTGCGATATCGCTAGCAATATCGCTGTAAAGTCACCGATTTTGTGATGTAGCAGCGATATTGCTAGCGATATCGCTGCATGTGATACTTACCTCCGACCGGCTCCCCCACTGGTTATCGCTGGTCGCGCGAGAAGGTCCTGGATCATTTCTCGGCGTCAGCTTCCTGCTGTGACGACGAGCGACGTGTGGAGCCGGGCGGGAGGACGTCAGGATTGCCTCGTCTGACAGGTAAGTAGCGACCCCCGTCCTCAGCGATGTCGGTGGTGAGATCTGCCCGTGTTGCAGCTCACTAGCGACCACTTAGCGATGCACCAGCGATCCATATCGTTGTCGGGATCGCTGGTGCATCGCTATGTGTAACGGTACCCTTATGACCGCTTATCACTGACTCTTACCAATCTGTCTACATGGCTCTGCTGTTCCTACGTGCTGTCTGCACTTTCAGCTATGCTGTATCAAGGTGCCTGACTATATACACTGCCTTACTGCTTTAGGGTACTGTCCACATTCTCGGCTTTGCTATTCCAAGGTAACTGCATGCATATCCAGCTCCAGTGATCTCGCCTATCCAACTCCACTGCATAAGTGCCTCCGGTCAGTCCTACTCACACTGACCTATGTGTTAGCAAGTCCATTACACAGGAAAGCCATAACACCAACAATGCTAACAATAAAAACTACACCTTGTCCTTCCCTCAAACAGCTCCATCAATGCAAAACAAAAGAAGGCACGATTCTCAGAAATTGGCAGCCCAAAACATTTTTCTTTATTCGAAAGCTATGGTAACATAACAACATAACAAAAATATGGCAGAATTACTATTTTTTTCTACATCACAAATCATTTTAATACATTATATAGTACAATAAATGTTGCCATTGCAACTCAGCCCAAAAAAATAAGCCCTCATACAGTCACGTTGTTAAGGTTTATAACGGTAAAACAAACACAAACTAAAAAAGGCACTAAACTGCTCTTTTTGGGAATCCATTCACGGTTGGTAAAAAATATCTTGCAGTAAATTAAATATATAACTGTTCCTTGTTATACTGAGATAAGATTGTATTTTAAAGTACATCTGAGAAGTACAGTATCTTTCCCATTAGTTCCTTTAAACTACCTGAAATTAATCCATCTCCAGTGTAGATGATTTGATATTCAGTCCACGATTCCTAGTGAATAAAGGTAGTGTGCCCGGAGCTTTCAGTCCTGTACTTGTAGCATAGTGATGCATAATTTAAGGTTAATTATTCCATTTTAATTTCTACAATGATTACAGTAGCAAGACTCAGGAAACCTCACCAGTCAGCTTTATTAAGCATATTTATATGTAATGAGATCAAGCTTAGCCAACACTACATTAATGTTCCCTATAAGACTACTCTATAGAAGAGAACATTTGTGCCCAACTTATTTGATTAATATCAAGAGACAAAAGTATCAAAAAGCCGAACAGTGAATAATCTACACGTAGGTCATATTTATGCATGTGAAAAGGCTGTATGTGCTTTGTCGTGTCGGGTCACAGCTACCTGTCACAATGACAAACTGGCCATTCACCGAAATTATTGTTAATCAACTGATTAATGTTTTTATTTATTCCTCCAGCCACAACGCAAAATTTTAAGGTATTTACACATTGCAGTGTTTATGGGTTTTGTAAAGGGTGATCTCAAGTTCTTGCTGTAAAAAAACAAGACACTTTGCAAATGACTGCTTATTAAAATTTATTTGTGTTCATAAATGGAGGACTCTGCATTCTCAGAGTGGCAAGCCTATTTGTGCTGCTCTGAAACTAGCCAAATCACTGGATCCAACCAGCCTCAATCCACCAGTGCTTCTCCCATGTTGCAGAGGCAAAGCTTGCATCCTGGGAAGAGCGCTCAGTATGGACAGGGGCGCTGCTGATCTGTACTGTTAGGACGGGATCACACATGCGAGATACACGGCCGAGTCTCGAATGTTAATACCCGGCACTGCCGCCGAGACTCGGGAGTGGAGCGTGCAGCCGCATAGTAATACATGGAGCTGCACGCTCCGCTCCTGAGTGCCCGCGGCAGTGCCGGGTATTAACATGCAAGACTCGGCCGTGTTTCTCGCATGTGTGATCCCGGCCTTATTCTTCAGAAAATCACTGTTCCTGGCAACCAGGAAGCTGGGAAGCAAGGGAGTGGTGCGCTCTGGAAGATCAAGATGAGAAAACCCTTTTAAGCTATGACTAAGCTCACTAAATCACAGTCCTGTTTGTGTTATTAACGTCAATAGTTTCCAAATGAATATGACACTATAGGGTTATTTATGGCTCCTCAATATTGTTTGTGAAGGAGGTTTAAAGGGGTTGTCCACTATTCGGACACCCTTTCTCAATCTCTAGGTTTCTCCCTTGTAAAATACTAACACCTATCCTCACCTCCAGTGCGTTCTAACAGAGTCTGCACTCACTCTCCTGGGGATTGCCTCAATTATGTCACGCGATCCCTGCTGCCAATCAGTGGTGACTTCACTCTCCGCACCCGAGGACAAATCACATAAATCTGGAGGAAGTGAGTGCTCAGCCTTTCTCACTGGAACGGAGACAGCTCTAGAGTATAAGTATTATTTAGAAGGGAAAAACACAGTGATAGAGTGGGTTGTCTGAGTAGCGACCAACCCATTTAATGTAAAAAATATGGAAAAATAATTATAGTAGTAATTGAATGAAAATATAGCAGGCAACACCGGGTAGAAAAGCAGCTTTCCCGTCCATGTGAGGTGCAATTGGAGGAGGCTGACAGACAGGTCTGGTCACACGCTTCTCCACCAGCAGCCATTCTATGTACAGAAGTGCTGGTCAGTCTGTGAGGAAACTGCATTAAAGGGAATCTGTCACCCCTTTTTTCGAATATGAGCTGCCGGCACCGACATCAGGGGCTTATCTACAGCATTCTGTAATGCTGTAGATAAGCCCCCCGATGTAACCTGAAAAAGAAGAAGAAAGAACTAGATTATACTCACCGGGGGTGGCGGTCCGGTCCGATGGGTGTCGCAGCAGTGCACCTGCGCAGGAGCCACGACAGGAAGGAAAGAAGAGGACGGATACATATAAAGATGGGAGGTGCTGGACCGGATCGCCTCCCCTGGTAAGTATAATCTAACTTTCTTCTTCTCTTTTAGGTTACATCGGGGGCTTATCTACAGCATTTCAGCCCCTGATGTCGGTGCCGGCAGCTCATATTCGAAAAAAGGGGTGACAGATTCCCTTTAACAAGAGACTGTGTCCGACCTCTGACGGAGAATCTATCAGTGGTCTTGTTCTGACATTAACAGGAAAGTGTGTAACTCTTATCTGTCTTTTTCTGAGCTCCTATCAACTGACTTATGGACACAGACTACATTAACCCTGCAAGGATCAGGGGATTTTTCGTTTTTGTGATTTCGTTTTTTACTCAAGATTTTTCAAGAGCCATAACTTTTTTTATTTATTCGTCAACACAGACAAGTGAGTGCTTGTTTTTTCTGGGAAAAGTTGTAGTTTTGAATAACAGAATTCAATTTAATGTATAATGTACTAAAACATGGAAAAAATAAAATCCAAATGTTATGAAATGGTGAAAAAAATGTAGTTCTGACATTGCTTTTTGTTTTAAGGCATTCATTGTTCAGTAAAATGACCTGGGGATATGATTGTCCACGTCTATTCAATTACAGCATCAATTTTTTTCTATTTAAGTGATAAAAAAGTCAGAATATTGCCAAAAGTATATTTTGCTTTGTGTTGCCATTATCTGTGACCCGTAACATTTTTATTCTTCTGTTGCTGGGACTGAGGGCTTGTTTTATGCACAGTGAACTGATGTTTTTACTGATAACTAGTGTTGAGCATTCCGATACCGCAAATATCGGGTATCGGCCGATATTTGCGGTATCGGAATTCCGATACTGAGTTCCGATACGTTTTGCATATCGAATACCGGAATAGGAAGTTCCCATAATGCTATGAGCCAGTTTGATTTGATTCAGCCAATGACAATCCTCAGAAGTGTGGGCACACCCTCTTAGGCATGTTGGCATGTTAACTAATGGCATGGCTGTGATTGGCTGCTGAAATGATGTCATGATGCACTGTAAATGCCGCCGCCGCCATTTCGGGTTCACTCTGCTGTGAATTCAGTTAGGGACAGGCTGCTGTTCAAGACTCTGAGGGACAGTTAGAGATAGCGATTTTCCAAATAATATTGTGCTTTACCCAGGCTACATTATCAATCAGTGTAGCTTTCCTTTGCCTTGCAGTGCTGTTCACAGCTGTCTGCAAGGTCTGTGTGAGTGCAGCTCACGCTGTGTAGTGTGTCCTGCAGCCACGTCTGGTTGTAGGCCGCTCAGCGTGCGTCACTGCCTCATACATATTTTTCTTTTATTGCTGCTAATTTTTAATTAATTCTCCTATTAGTGTGCATTCATCCGTATCCATATACATTGGTTACAAACACTATAGGAGTAGACAGCGGAGCCTTTCTGCAGCCTTTCAGTGCTAGTGCCCAGTTATCTGCACTGTTCACAGCTGTCTGAGAGGTCTCTGTGTGTGAGTGCAGCTCACGCTGTAGTGTGTCCTGCAGCCACGTCTGGTTGTAGGCCGCTCAGCGTGCATCACTGCCTCATTCATATTTTTCTTTTATTGCAGCTCATTTTTCATTAATTCTCCTATTAGTGTGCATCCATCCTTATCCATATACATTGGTTGGTTGCAAACACTATATAGGAGTAGATAGAGGAGCTTTTTTTCTGGCTTGTGCCCTGCAACCAGATTAGTATTACCCTATTTTTTGGAGCCTCATCTATTGCATTGTAGGTTACCTTCCTGCATTGTAATAGCTCCAAAAAGTTTGATACTATCGCTTTCACATCTTTGGTCACATCCTTTTTGTTTTTTTGAAAAAACAAAATAAAGTTCACCAAACACTCCACTTGACAGTTGTGTAGGCTACATTAGCGCATATTAAAGTGTAGTCCACACACTTTATAAAATTAGTGTTTCTTATACCTGTTAGCAGCTGTTCAGGAATAAGCACACTAAGCCCCCCCTTTGTACTTTTCTGCCTATCTTTATCAGTCTACCAAGATGAAGAAGGCAGGGAGTAAGGTACATGGTCGTGGAGTTGCAGCAGGGAGAGGATGTGGGGATTCTGTGCCTGCTGCGGGCACCAGTGAGTCAGCATCCCCCAGTTTTACCACGTAACAGTCCTTTATGCACAGCTTTGTAGGACCTCGCCGTACCCCACTGCTGCGGGACAAACAAATTGAAGCTGTTGTCGGATGGATGGCAGCTAACGCATCGACTTCAATGACTTCCACATCCTCTCAGGGCCAGAGCACTGAAGAGCAACCATCTGTCTCTTCATCACCTGCCAAATTGCCCAGGCAGTCAGAGAGCCCTGTACAGGAGCCATCTCAGTCTCTACTTCTGTTCTCTGAATCTGTTGGCTTGGAAAGAGGGGGCCAGCCAAGCAGCATTCAAGAATGTGAAGAGGCAGTATGCCTGAATCTGAAGAGGCAGGTGGGCCAGTGCCTATGGTCAGCACACCTCAGTACGCATTAGATGATGAGACTCAGGTGCCACTTTCTGGTGCGTACGGTGCTGGCGAGACTACACAGGAGAAGCAGGTGTTTGAAGAGGGGCGTGTAGATGATGAGGTCCTTGACCCATCATGGCGTGAGGAACAGGAAGGTGGTGGGAGCAGCTCTGAGGAAGAGATTCCCCGAACGGCCAAAACAGGAGGGAGAGGGAGGGGGCAGACTTGGTTGCCTGTAGCCTCCACTTCGGCACCCGTTAGGAGCATTCCTCTTCTAAAAGCCAAAACGGGCGCTCCCAAGACTTGCAGTGCATGGTCCTTTTTTTACACAGTTGCAGATGACATTTGCTTTGTCAAATGCAAGCTGTCACCAGAAAGTCAAAAGAGGGAAAAGTGTCAGCAACCTCAATACCACAAATATGTGGAAACATGTGCGGACCAAGCACGTGGTGGAGTTACAAACACACACTGAAGACGTAGGCCAACCTACAGCACCACCTACCACCTCTTCAGCTCGTGTTGTAGCCTCTTCCCCTAGCTCACACACAGCTGGTTCGGCTTCCTCACAGGATCGCCATGGAAGAACCTCTGGCACTGTTGTCCAGAGACCCAGTGACATTCCACCCACAGCACCACGTTCCAGTTCATCCTCACACTCCCAGGCCACTCTACAGCCATCGATAGCACAGGCATGGGAGAAAAGGCGGCCATACTCGGCAAACCATCCCCGAGCCCAGGCTCTGAATGCTGGCATTGCCAAACTACTGGCCCTTGAAATGCTATCATTCAGGCTGGTGGAGACAGACACCTTCCGGAACTTCATGGCATTGGCAGTCCCACAATACACCGTGCCCAGCCGCTTTTATTTCAGCAGGCAAGCCGTCCCTGCCCTGCAAAAGCATGTGGAGGGAAAAATTAAACATGCGCTACTAAACGCCGTTAGTAGCAAGGTCCACCTGACCACCGATGTATGGACCAGTAACCATGGACAGGGATGATACCATTCCCTCACTGCTCATTGGGTCAATGTTGTGGAGCCGGGTACAGATCTTGAGAGTGGCGCTGTACGTGTTCTGCCAACTCCAAGGATTGCAGGAATCCAGTCTGTACACACTGACTCCTCCTCATACTCCAGTTCCTCAGAATCAGTGCTGCAGGAGCCTGTTACAACCGATATGAGCACAGCCGTTGCCAAACGTCAACAGGCCATACTGAAATTAATTTCTTTGGGGAATCGAAGCCACACAGCGCAGGAGCTCTGGAATGCCATCAAGGAGGAGAGCGACGTGTGGTTTGTGCCAGTGAATCTCCAGCCAGGCTTGGTAGTGTGTGACAATGGCAGAAATCTGGTGGCAGCTCTGGGCCTAGGCAACCTCACTCACATCCCATGTCTGGCACATGTGCTCAACTTGGTCGTGCAGAGCTTTCTGAGGGACTATCCGGATCTTGATGCACTGCTGCACAAGGTCCGCATAGAGTGCGCTCACTTGCGGCGTTCCAGCATGGCAAGATCGCGCATTGCAGCGCCGATTACGCCTTCCGGAACATCACATCATATGTGACCTACCCACCAGGTGGAATTCAACGTTACATATGTTGGAGCGGTTGTGTGAGCAGCAGGCAGCAGTAATGGAGTACCAGCTGCATCAGGCGCAAACAAGTCGCACTGTGCGCCGGTCACACTTCAGCGCCACTGAGTGGGCCTCTATGAAGGACATCTGCCTCGTTTTGCGTGCCTTCGATGATTCCACGCGGATGGCGAGTGCAGATGATGCACTAGTCAGCATGACTGTCCCCCTTATCTGCCTGCTTCAAAAAACACTGCAAGCACTAGGGAGGAGGTTTTGGAAGAGGTGGAGGATGAAAAGTCACAAATGCCATCTGCTTCTGGACAGTCTGCGCTACGTGGTTCCTCACAAAGGCCTAGGCATGGGACACTTTGTGAGGAGGATGAGGAGGAGTCAATGGAGGAGGAAGACATCTCTCCAGAGGAGGGAGGTACACAATGCGCTAGTCAGTATGTACAGCGAGGGTGGGGTTATGCAGAGCAGGCAGAGATGACGCCTCAAGCAGGGGACAGCGTTTCTTGGGCAGTTGGGAGTCTGCAGCACATGGTTGATTTCATGCTGCAGTGCCTGAGAAACAACCGCCGCATCGCCCACATTCTCAACACGGCTGATTATTGGGTGTACACCCTCCTAGATCCTCGCTACCGGGACAACTTACAAAGCCTCATAACACCGTTGAACCGGGAGCGTAAAATGCGGGAGTACCAAGAGACACTGGTGCATTCCATCATGTTCTCCATTCCACCCGAAAGCAGTGCTGCTAGTGCTTTACAAAGCAGCTCTGTGCGTCGAGGCAGTGGAGGAAGCTCTGCACAAAGAGGGAGCAGAGGCAGCGCCTCAGCACAAGGCAAGACCAGTATGGCCCAAAGTTTTGTGTGCCCGCCACAAATGTCTACACCATCACAGATGGCTCCAGTCAGCAGCATGCAACGTTTCCGTCAGATGGTGACAGACTACATGTCTTGCCCTGTCAGTGTACTCCCAGACGGCTCTTCCCCCTTCAAGTTTTGGGTCTCTAAGCTGGATACATGGCCAGAGCTTAGCCAGTATGCATTGGAGGTGCTGGCTTGCCCTGCTGCTAGTGTATTATCGGAATGCGTCTTTAGTGCCGCAGGTGGTGTACTAACAGACCCTCGCACGCGACTATCCTCCGATAACGTTGACCGGCTTACTTTTCTGAAAATGAACAAGGCCTGTATCTCGCCAAAATTTGCCAGTCCTCTTCCAGAATAAATAATTGGTTGGCAACAGTATCCAGGTCTCCTGTTGTGTTCATGTTTCTACCACCTGAACTGTAATCCCTGGGCTCCAACACCGCCAGTTGTTGGCTCAGAAGTGCCGTCTGCACAGAGAAAAACACATGCTCCAGTGTTAGTGGAGTTCAGTAACGCTAGCTGCTCCCCTGCTGTGTGTCCGGCAATGTCTACTGCTGCCTCCACATTCACACTACTACTGATTTCAAACTTGCTCCAATTAGGCCTCTGGCTCCACTCTGTCTCTAGTATTTCCCCTGGCCTTCAACACCGCCAGTTGCTGCTCAGAAGTGCCGTCTGCACAATCAACACTAGCTCCTGTGTTAGTGGGGTTCAGTAACATCAGCTGCTCCCTTGCTGTGTGTATGGCAAAGTCTCCTGCTGCCTCCACATTCAAACTACATCCGATTTTCAACTTGCTCCAAGTAGGCCTCAGCCTGCTCCATGATTGATCCTGGGCTCCAACATCGCCAGTTGTTGCTCGGAAGTGCCGTCCGCACAGAAAAAAACACTAGCTCCTGTGTTAGTGGGGTTCAGTAACGCCAGCTGCTCCCCTGCTGTGTGTACGGCAAAGTCTCCTGCTCCCTCCACATTCAAACTACATCACATATAAAACTTGCTGCAATTAGGCCTCAGCCTGCTCCATGATTGACCCTGGGCTCCAACATCGCTAGTTGTTGCTCGGAAGTGCCGTCCGCGCAGAAAAAAAACACTAGCTCCTGTGTTAGTGGGGTTCAGTAACGCCAGCTGCTCCCCTGCTGTGTGTACGGCAAAGTCTCTTGCTGCCTCCACATTCAGACTACTACTGATTTTTAACCGTGCTCCAATTAGGCCTCTGGCTCCTCTGTCTCTAGTATTTACCGTGGCTTCCAACTAGTAGTGGGAATGTGGACAGAGCAGGAGACATTGCCGGACACACATCAGGGGATCAACTGACGTGTCTGAACCCCAGTAACACAGGAACAAGTGTTGATTGTGCAGACCGCACTTTTGAGCAGCAACTGGCGGTGTTGGAGGCCAGGGTAAATACTAGAGACAGTGGAGCCAGAGGCCTAATTGGAGCACGGTTAAAATCAGTAGTAGTCTACAACCGATATTAAACTTGATGAAATTAGGCCTCAGCCTACACCCTGATTGACCCTGGGCTCCAACATCGCCAGTTGCTGCTCAGAAGTGTCTTTGGCACGGGTACTCCCTCCTGCCCAGCCTGGTTCCAGCACGCCTGCTGTTTCCGGGTAGTGTCAACGTCACTTTGCCACCAAAACGTTGTCCTGTCGTGTTGTGGTCGGGTTAGCCGACTCTATGGTGCCTCCAGTTTATGGGCTTCCTATGTGGGCTTCGGGATCTGGCAACAAAGGCTGGTTCCGTAGTGCCAATAGGACAAGCACACCCTGTAGGACTGTGGGTTTCGGCAACTGTGGCCAGCTCGCGACTTTGCAACTTTGTTTTTCATGGGTACCTTCTGCTACCCCTCCGGGTTCCAGCACTGTCAGCTGGTTCCAGGCAGAGCCTTTGGCCTAGGTGCCTCCTTCTCGGTATCCGAGTTCCAGCAACGTCTGCTGGTCCTTGGTAGTGCTATCTAGCACTGGTACCTCCTGCTTAGTAACCGGGTTCCAGCACCGTCAGCTGGTCCTCGGTAGTGCCATTGGCTCTTGTTCCTTCTGCTACCCATCCGGGTTCCAGCACCGTCAGCTGGTTCCAGGCAGAGCCTTTGGCCTAGGTGCCTCCTTCTCGGTATCCGAGTTCCAGCAACGTCTGCTGGTCCTTGGTAGTGCTTTCTAGCACAGGAACCTCCTGCTTAGTAACCGGATTCCAGCACCATCAGCTGGTCCTTGGTAGTACGATTGGCTCTTGTACCTTCTGCTGCCCCTCCGGGTTCCAGCACCGTCAGCTGGTCCTCGCTAGTTCCATTTGCTCTTGCAGCTCCTGCTACCCATCCAGGTTCCATCACCGTCAGCTGGTTCTCGGCAGTGTCTTTGGCACGGGTACTCCCTCCTGCCCAGCCTGGTTCCAGCACGCCAGCTGTTTCCGAGACGTGTCAACGTCACTTTGTCACCAATACGCTGTCCTGTCGTGTTGCGGTCGGGTTAGCCGAGTCTATGGTGCCTGCAGTTTAGGTGCTAACCATGTGGGCTGCAGGTTCTGGTAATAAAGGCTGGTTCTGTAGTGCCAATAGGACAAGCACCCCCTGTAAGGACTGTGGGTTTCGGTAACTGCAGCCAGCACACGGCCTTGCAACTTTGTTTTTCATGGGTACCTTCTGCTACCCATCCGGGTTCCAGTACCGTCAGCTGGTTCTCGGTAGTGCCTTTGGCTGAGGTGCCTCCTTCTTGGTATCTGAGTTCCAGCAATGTCTGCTTGTCCTTGGTAGTGCTTTCTAGCACAGGTACCTCCTGCTTAGTAACCGGGTTCCAGCACCGTCAGCTGGTCCTCGGTAGTGCCATTGCCTCTTGTTCCTTTTGCTGCCCCTCCGGGTTCCAGCACCGTCAGCTGGTCCTCGCTAGTTCCATTTGCTCTTGCAGCTTCTGCTACCCATCCGGGTTCCAGCACCGTCAGCTGGTTCTCGGCAGTGCCTTTGGCTGAGGTGCCTCCTTCTCGGTATCCGAGTTCCAGCAACGTCTGCTGGTCCTTGGTAGTGCTTTCTAGCACAGGTAACTCCTGCTTAGTAACCGGGTTCCAGTACCATCAGCTGGTCCACGGTTGTGCCATTGGCTCTTGTTCCTTCTGCTGCCCCTCCGGGTTCCAGCAACATCAGCTGGTTCTCGGCAGTGTCTTTGGCATGGGTACTCCCTCCTGCCCAGCCTGGTTCCAGCACGCCAGCTGTCTCCGGGAAGTGTCAACGTCACTTTGCCACCAATACGTTGTCCTGTCGTGTTGTGGTCGGGTTAGCCGAGTCTATGGTGCCTGCAGTTTAGGTGCTTCCTATGTGGGCTGCGGGTTCTGGTAATAAAGGCTGGTTCCGTAGTGCCAATAGGACAAGCACCCCCTGTAAGGACTGTGGGTTTCGGTAACTGCGGTCGGCTCGCGGCCTTGCAACTTTGTTTTTCATGGGTACCTTCTGCTACCCATCCGGGTTCCAGTACCGTCAGCTGGTTCTCGGCAGTGCCTTTGGCTGAGGTGCCTCCTTCTCGGTATCTGAGTTCCAGCAATGTCTGCTGGTCCTTGGTAGTGCTTTCTAGCACAGGTACCTCCTGCTTAGTAACCGGGTTCCAGCACCGTCAGCTGGTCCTCTGTTGTGCCATTGGCTCTTGTTCCTTCTGCTGCCCCTCCGGGTTCCAGCACCGTCAGCTGGTCCTCGCTAGTTCCATTTGCTCTTGCAGCTTCTGCTACCCATCCGGGTTCCAGCACCGTCAGCTGGTTCCAGGCAGAGCCTTTGGCCTAGGTGCCTCCTTCTCGGTATCCGAGTTCCAGCAATGTCTGCTGGTCTTGGTAGTGCTTTCTAGCACAGGTACCTCCTGCTTAGTAACCGGGTTCCAGCACCGTCAGCTGGTCCTCGGTAGTGCCATTGGCTCTTGTTCCTTCTGCTGCCCTTCCGGGTTCCAGCACCGTCAGCTGGTCCTCGCTAGTTCCATTGGCTCTTGCAGCTTCGACTACCCATCCGGGTTCCAGCACCGTCAGCTGGTTCTCGGCAGTTCCTCAGCCTTCTTGTACCTTCTGCTACAATTCCAAGTTCAAGCTTTTGGAAATGGTTTTTGTTTATTATCACTCTGGATCTCCCTGACGACAACCCTGAAGACGACGACCCTGTAGACCACCCCGAAGAAGACGACGACCACGAAAACGATGACCCATCAACCCATTTTCCTTTTTGTAATTTTTAACTTGTAAACAATGAGTATACCATATCTTTCGGATTATAGGACACTTTTTTTGCTACTGCAGGAAGTTGGCGGTGGCAAGAGTAGGGCGATGCTGCGGACCCCAGGTTGGGAGAAGGGGGTGTTTGGCGGTGCGAGGATGCAGCGGGCCCAGGCCTTAACCAAATGTTACCAGAACCCTCGCACTTCTCATGGTTTTCAATGTGGTGGACTTCGGGAAAATGGCCATTGGAGGTGTCGCATGAGCAGACTGAGATATCGGGAGCTGAGATCTCGGTGCAGAGGCCTCAATCTGCGCATGCGCCACTTCCGACAGTCATTTTCCCTAAATCCACCACATTGAAAACCATCAGAAGTGCGGGGGCATTTGGTGACATTTTGTGAAAGCCCATGACCC
This sequence comes from Dendrobates tinctorius, assembly GCF_039654945.1. Taxonomy (NCBI): domain Eukaryota; kingdom Metazoa; phylum Chordata; class Amphibia; order Anura; family Dendrobatidae; genus Dendrobates; species Dendrobates tinctorius. The sequence continues at coordinate 9,568,021 of NW_027361750.1, read as the reverse complement.
GTTGCATCCTTGCACCGCCAAACTCCCCCTCCTCCCAGCCTTGGGCCCACAGTATTGCCAAACTCCTGCCTCCGCCAGCATCCTGCAGCAGAAATCCTGCCTCGTAGGAACCCGCTCCATCACAGCGGCACCCCACCCTCCCCCGGTAAACTACCATAAAAGCGGACTATAAGACGCACCACCATTTTACTGAAAAAAAGGTTTTCATATTTTCCGCTGCATCTTACAATCCGCAAAATACGGTATATGTTTTTTCTTTCCTAAAATACAAAGAAAATGTGTCCCTTTTAACGTTAAGCCTTTTAGAGATCATTTCATTTTCATCTTGCTTAACTGTTCACAATAAAAGTAATTTTGACCAGGGGTGCCCAAACATTTACATGCCACTGTATATTGAAAATCTTTATCGCCTAGGGAGCTCCGCCTACGGCCCGAGATGACATGGATGGGGGTCTTCAGCAGACCCCCCCGGTTATCTTAGTAACTCATCTGTACCTGTGATCGTCTCACAACGGACCAATGGGAGCTGGTGCCCTCGAGGAATTGTGCGCGTTAAATTTAAATCGCAGGGTCAGAGACTTACAGTGGCATATAAATGGCTAACAGCCGCCACTGGAACTTGGCGCCAGGCACGGCTGTTATATTGTATTAACTATTGAACCTGTTCTACATCCAGGTGGCGAGCATTTTTATTCGTACGTTTTCAATTTTACACCATTTTTTGAAGAAACTGTGTTTGCGAACTCGCATATACAGCGCCTTCGATAAAATGGCGCCGGAAATCGTGGTATACGCACGCGTTGACTTCGGCGCCATTTTATTGAACAGTAATTGCGAACCTTTTAGAGACTGAGTGCCCAAACTGCAACGTAAAAACCCACTTATTTATTGCAAAGTGCCAAACACAGCAATTTAACCTGAATACTGAGGTTTACTTTACAAAAATAACTCATACAGAGAGCAAGCGAGGGCAGCAGAGAACAGATGGGGGCAGCAGAGTGCAGCCACAGACAGGAGAAGGGGTACCAGACAGCAGATACTGTGTATATATATATATATATATATATATATATATAGGAATATGCTCCCCTATCCTAGTATATGCGCCACCATCCTTGGTATATGGTGCCCCATTCTGGTATATGCCTCCCCATCCTGGTATATGCTCCCCCATCCTGGCATATGCTTCCTCATCCAGGCATATGCTCCCTCATCCAGGCATATGCTCCCCCATCCTGGTATATGCTCCCCCCATTCTGTGCTGAGGCATAGAACTCCCCCCCCCCCAAAAAAAAAAAACAAAAAAACAAAAAAAAAAAACAATGACCACTCCAAATCACCTTTGCCCCACTCCCCTGCAGAGCGTTGCCGTCGTCTTTTGAAGCCAGTATCTGGCTTCATCATTCAAGCGACGGGGGCACATGACATCACTGTCAAGCGCCAAGTCACGTGAATGCCGACGTCACCTGCTGGCCTCTGGCCCGGCAAGTTCTTGCGCTGCAATATACTTTAGCTGAATCTACATCTGTGGACGCACATGTAGTTGAAGTAGAGGCTGGCATCGATGACGTCCGCACTATGGCGCCGTTGTATTGAAGACACACTTCAATAAAAGAGAGCCATAGTGCAGTATGCGCTGACTCCGGCACCACACTGCACAGGCGTCGAGGCTTCGGACAGAAGGACACATCTCCAGTGATATTATACTTGGTATCTACCTCGCACCAAAAAGTCTACTTCCTTGTGTAAGGAGGATATAGCAGATATATTTGATTTTCTGTAATAAATATTAAATGATACTGAGTAACAAACATATGTAAAATGTGAACCATGATACATCATATCCATGTAATGACTATCATAAAGTGCAAGTTACATATCTATCATCAAATCTCTGAGAAAAATACAAAGTATATGGCTCATTAATTCCATCTGCCAAATTGGGCTTTGTAGCAACACATCTGCAGTGCAACATGGGTAATCTGCAAAGCTGCTTTCGGCTGCACCATACAACTTTTTGGTTAGCTTTTTCTTTAGCGTTCCGTGCTGTTTACACAATATTGCTTTCATTTATCGTCACAGACTAAATAAATATATTGTAGAACTGTAAAGGCGCGTTACTGATGTCATCACTAAGTAACCTTTAACTAGCAGCTTTAATAATGTAAAGAGGAAAGAACTGAATATACACGGCATTGAGTCCTGCCATAAACCTAAAGGAGCAGCTCCAACTTCTTGTCATATGATGATGTATTCGCTACAGAAAAAAGAAAACCAATTATGCTGAAATTCCCTTCCACCTATCACTCAAAAGCAGTAAAAGAAAATAGAATATTTGCATATATTCTACAAGAAGAAAAGCTTTTGGAAGAAATCCCATGTAGGCATTGAGTTTAAGCACTGGAGCATGACATCGTGAAGTTCTACATTTTCAGACACAGTTGAAAAAACAGCAAGAAAAATCCTAATAGATAAGATGTGGACTACTGGTCACCGGTCTAGAAATATATAGACTTCTTATTGTAAGCCAACTGTGTATCTAAATGTGAAATATATTTCTCCAGTAAATAATAGCTACACATGTAGTGTTGACTTATGAAAAGAATACAAGGGAAGAAAAAAGTTAATATAACTTATTTGAGAAAATGCTTCCCCCCAAGTTATTGGTCACTTCTCCAGTCTCCACACCTGTCTTCTGCAATGCACCATTCATTAAAAAAAAAAAAAAAAAAAAAATAAGATCAAACCTGTCTTCACAGAGGGATCATATTACAGCTGCTGCCTATAAAAATGTTTGGAGTAGGGAAGGGGAAGAATCAAAAAGGAAAAAACTACTTAAGAAATGTGAGAAACAAGTCATATAATGGCCAGAAATAGTCTTATTCCTCATAGACACTCACAATGTTTTTTTCAGTCTAAAAAGAATTATATATATATATACACACACTGCTCAAAAAAATAAAGGGAACACTTAAACAACAGAATATAACTCCAAGTAAATCAAACTTCTGTGAAATCAAACTGTTCACTTAGGAAGCAACACTGATTGACAATCAATTTCACATGCTGTTGTGCAAATGGAATAGACAACAGAAGGAAATTATTGGTAATTATCAAGGCACACTCAATAAAAGAGTGGTTCTACAGGTGGGGACCACAGACCACATCTCAGTACCAATGCTTTCTGGCTGATGTTTTGGTCACTTTTGAATACTGGTTGTGCTTTCACACTCGTGGTAGCAAGAGACCAGACTCTACAACCCACACAAGTGGCTAAGGTAGTGCAGCTCATCCAGGATGGCACATCGATGCGAGCTGTGGCAAGAAGGTTTGATGTGTCTGTCAGCGTAGCGTCCAGAGACAGGAGGCACTACCAGGAGACAGGCCAGTACAGCAGCAGGACCTCTACCTCCACCTTTGTGCAAGGAGGAACAGGAGGAGCACTGCCAGAGCCCTGCAAAATGACCTCCAGCAGGCCAAAAATGTGCATGTGTCTGCACAAACGGTTAGAAACCGACTCCATGAGGATGGTTTGAGGGCCCGACGTCCACAGATGGGGGTTGTGCTCACAGCCCAACACCGTGCAGGACGCTTGGCATTTGCCACAGAACATCAGGATTGGCAAATTCGCCACTGGTGCCCTGTGCTCTTCACAGATGAAAGCAGGTTCACACTGAGCACATGTGACAGACGTGACAGAGTCTTGAGACGCTGTGGAGAGCGATTTGCTGCCTGCAACATCCTTCAGCATGACCGGTTTGGCAGTGGGTCAGTAATGGTGTAGGGTGGCATTTCTTTGGAGGGCCGCACAGCCCTCCATGTGCTCGCCAGAGGTAGCCTGACTGCCATTAGGTACCGAGATTAGATCCTCAGACCCCTTGTGAGATCATATGCTGGTGAGGTTGGCCCTGGGTTCCTCCTAATGCAGGACAATGCCAGACCTCATGTGGCTGGAGTGTGTCAGCAGACCTGAATCCGATTGAGCACATCTGGGTCATCATGTCTCGCTCCATCTACCAATGTCACATTACACCACAGACTGTCCAGCAGTTGGCGGATGCTTTAGTCCAGGTCTGGGAGGAGATCCCTCAAGAGAACATCTGCCATCTCATCAGTACCATGCCCAGGCATTGTAGGGAGGTCATACAGGCACGTGGAGGCCACACACTCTACTAAGCATCATTTCCTTGTCTTGAGGAATTTCCACTGAAGTTGGATCAGTCTGTAATTTGATTTTCCACTTTGATTTTGAGTATCATTCCAAATTGATATCTTCATGGGATAATAAGTTTGATTTACGGTGATCATTTTTATGTTTTATTGTTCTCAACACATCCCATTATGTAATGAATAAAGATTTGCAACTGGAATATTTCATTTATTATTATTATCTAGGATGTAGTATTTTAGTGTTCCCTTTATTTTTGTGAGCAGTGTATATATCTTCTGAATTCCTGCTAATAGATTGTTAAACTTGAAAATCAAGGACCTCCTATCTTGCACTTTGTGAGTGGCTGATCAACGATCACTCACCAACCACTTTGTGCTTTTAAGTAAGTTGATCCTGACGCTTGGAGACAAGCCCCTCTGGTCAACTCCACAGTGGATTGTACATAATTCTACAGCATACTGTATGTCTATCTTGGTATGAAAAGGGTGAAATCTGCATCCAGAAAGCCTGCTGTTTCAAAGACCTTACATTTGGATCCGTGATGTTCATGGATGAGTGTATAGATCTATGAAAGTCTACGAGTCCATGTGCTGTTTGAGAAAAAAGAAAAAGCAATGGGACAGCACACTGAAATTTCATACAGATATGATATGTGAACATGACCAAGGGCTCGCTCACGTGAGTGCATAACATGGCCGAGTGCTATCAGATGTTTTAAGGCTGTGTGCACACGCTGCGGATTAGGTGCGGATTCATCCGCAGGTGAAACCGCAGGTCAAAAGACCTGCGGTTTTACCTGCGGATTGCTCTGTGGTTCGGCCCTGCGGTTTTTCATCTCCTCAATGGAGGAGATGGCAAACCGCAGGGGAATCCGCAGAAAGAACTGACATGTCAATTCTTTCTGCAGATTGAAAACCGCAGATAATCCTTGCGGAAAATTCCGCACCGTCTGCACTGCGGTTTTTGATTCCCATAGGGAATCATGGTACTGTACACCGCAGCAAAATCCGCAGCGTGTGCACACAGCCTTATAGCACTCGGCCCAATGTTATATTATACTATGGGGCAGAGCCGACTAGCACTTCTTTTCTCACGCTGATTCAGCATGGAAAAAAAAAATCAAAGCATGCTATGGGTGCAACCGATGATCTGAACACGCGGAGACATACAAGTCTATTGAAAAATATGAAGTTTGTGTCATAGTCATATTTATGTGTCTAAAAAAGCTGAAACAACTTTTAAGTTGTACAGCTCATGACACCAAGCCACTTTAATGATGATTTCTGACACTTTTTAATTAGAAAAAACAACACCAGGTCCAATCAGTGTTTTTTTCCACAGTGTAGTGCAGCTTCTCATTCCTATTGCATCAGAGCAGCCACACTACGTAAATTGTGTAGCACACCATGGCACAAAGCAAACATTTTTTGCCGCTATGCACACTGAATTGGCATCTGCTCAATCTGTACATCTGTGTACACTTCTAGTGACAGTGAAAATACAATAAAATGTAAGCGTATAAAATCTAATTAACAGTTGTCTCACCGTATGTCTTCCCTAATATTAATGGTTTTCTTTGCCGATGTTTTCTGTAGATGACTTTGTCTGTGATCACTTTGCATCGGAGCCATAAGGAAGTATTTTGGTTTATCTTTTTCTACATATCTCTGATTGTGGATGGGCAGAATGTGCTGAGGATGTTCCACACCATCTGTTATAAAGAATAAAAAAAAAATTCTGTTACCAGGTTTTCCTTATATAAAGTACTGCCAGCATTTCACAGTCACAGCCCGGTCACGCAGGGGTGCGCGCAACTAGGTAACGCCCAGGTGAAGCAAGGGATTATGGAACTTGATGTGACATCAGCAGAAGTCAGGGGAGGCTGCAGCCGGGGTCACATGATGCAGATTGAGCGGTCAGCAATATCGCACCACTCACCGGCGGAGAGGACAACAAGAGGTATTTAGAAAAATACTTAATACTTCTATACAAGGGTTAAAACGGTAGGGGAATTATAGTATTTCTTAATCCCACAAATGGCGCAATAATTTTAATTTTAGTACATTACAAAGTGGCTTAATTTTTAAAAATGGATTTTATTAGGTAATTTTAGCTAAAGGCGTATTCCCATAAATGGATGTAGTGTGGGGGCACATGCACGACCTATTCTTATCTTATTGTATATCAGACTGCCATGTGTTGTACACTGTTTTTTTCCAGCAGCCCCAGAGGCAATGAATGGAGCAGAGGTCGAGCATGCACATCTCCTCTGCATTAATCCCCTATGGATAGGAAACGACTTTCTATTGTGGGACTATGTCAGGGGTAGGGAATCTTTTTTTTCTCCCAAGAGCCATTTGGAGAGTTCTATACAAGGGTTAAATTGGTGGGATATTATAGTATGTAGTGGACAACTTCTTCAACCTCTGAGGAAAATTTGAGAAGCCCTGCCTGCTCTTGGTCGAGTCACCACCTTATGCATTTACCCTCACTCTCGTGACCAGCACTCTGCTATGATTTGTGCATGTTCATCTTCTCACAGACATCTGTAGGTTCTACTGAGCTACACAGAGATCATACAAGTCTACAGAGACCACCGCGTGTAGCTACGGCGCCAGCCAACCTTTTCATATCTTATGTGCTCCATTGTAGTGAATGGAGCCCCTAAAATTCCAAGGAATCTACTAAGAATGCAGTTACTGCTGTACATGCTCAGCTTTTCGGTCTTTTATAGGTTCAATTAAAAGTATTCTCATGAAATTAAATTGGTATAATTAGTTAGACAGCATGAAAATAAAGAAAATTGGACTTGACTTGCTCCTGGAATTATAATGTACAGCTAATTTTCATGGAGCTCAGAACCTGGGCAAGAGTGCGCAACAGCTACCGTATATTCCAGGAGGGAGTTATTGTTATGCAAGAAACGTGTCAGTCCGTCATGCGATCATGTCAACCTTACCTACTGCTTTTTATTTATTTTTGTTATGCAATAAAGATCTCACCCATCATTTTACTTCTTATATGTGCAGCTCTTTTTCCCCATATTTGTGAAGCAGATGGTCTGATGGTGTATTGGCACCTATATATACCAAGCCAGGAAACATTATTTGGACTATGGATAGAATGAGCCTCTATATTATATGTTCTGGATTAGAAATAACAGGCTGGCCAAGCACTTTTGCATGGAATTGCTAAAAGTCAATATACTTTATTATAATCCTTAAAAAGGAATAATCCTATTAAAAGTACAATCAACAAAAAGACAAACACACATATAGGACTACCACCGTATTCCACACTGATAGTCACGGATCGACTCCAAAAAGCATTGTTTCATACAATATTACTCATGTGAGAACATATACAAAATAATAGAGTCTTAAACACTCCTGCTTTACTATATTGTTCTCACAGCTCATATAACCACTGGAGCCAATAATCCAATTCCTCCAACTTTAGGGGATAAATACTTCAATAGTCTTCTGGTGTTAGGCTTACTCAGTCATAACATCAGACCCAGTATATATTCAACATTGTATCTGGGTTTCCATAGACACTTTAGCAGCATCAACAATATATTATCATTTTCAAAAAAATGGCACCAGAAGACTATTGAAGTATTTATCCCCTAAAATTGGAGGAATTGGATTATTGGCTCCAGTGGTTATATGAGCTGTGAGAACAATATAGTAAGGCAGGAGTGTTTAATACTCTCTATTACTTTGTATATGTTCTCACATGAGTAATATTGTATGAAAAAACGCTTTTTGGAGTCGATCCGTGACTATCAGTGTGGAATACGGTGGTAGTCCTATATGTTTGTCTTTTTGTTGGATTATTCCTTTTTAAGGATTATAATAAAGTATATTAGTTTTAATTTTTTTGTTGATATTTCACTAGCCCGCTGCTTATTCATATTCTATTGGTTGTTAGATCTTTGCTGTTAAAGTTGCTAAAAGCCACCAAGAAGTCTTTAAGTAGAGTGCCTAAAACTGGTTGTTCTGATGTGTGAAATCTACAGTGGCTTACTAAAGTATTGATCTCCCTTGGCATTTTTGTATTTTGCCACCTCACAACCCAGAATATCACAGGTTTTTTTTTTTTTGAGGGTCTACATCAATTCATGTAAAGCACATGCCTACAACTGTCAACATTTTATTTTCTTTTTTTGTGTGGCGCAAACAATAGGCCAAAATAACTGAAAACATCAGTATGCATAACTACTCACCCCCCCTAAAGTCAGCACTTTGTAGAGTCCACTTTTGCAGCATTGGATAAGTCTCTATGAGCGATCCACATCTTGTCACTGGGATTTTTGCTCATTCCTCAAGGCAACACTGTTCTGCCTCCTTCAAGTTAGATGGTTGTCTTTGGTGAACAGCAATCTTCAGATTCTGAATTGGATTAAGATCTGGCCTTTGACTAGGTAACTCCAAAACATGTACACGTTTCCCCTTAAACTGCTCGAGTGTTGCTTTAGCAGTATGTTCGGGTCATTGTCTTGTTGGAAGGTGAACCTCCATCCCAGTCTCAGATCACTGACAGACTGAAACAGGTTTTGCTCAAGACTATCCCTGTTTTTCACACTATCCATCTTGAACTCGACTCGGACCATTTTCCCTGTCCCTGATACCAGAGCATGATGCTTCCACCACCATGTTTCACTGTGGAGATGGTGCTCTTGGGGTGATAAGCTGTGTTGGTTTGGCAATAGAAATAGCCTTTACCTTGGTGGCCAAAAAGTTTATTTTGGTCTCATCTGATCACAGCACCTTCCTCCATGCATGTGTCCAACATGTCTTTTGGCAAACTCAAAACGAGCCTTACATTTTTTGTGTGTAACTAAAGGCGTTTTATGATTACTCTTCCATAAAGGCCACGTCTATGGAGTGTACGGCTTGTGGTCTTATGGACAGATACTCCAGTCTCTGCTTGGGAACGCTGCAATTCTTTCAGGGTTACCTTTTGTCCCTGTGCTGCCTCTTTGATTAATGCCTGAGCTGAGAGTTTTTGTGAGCGGCCCTCTCCTGGCAGGTTTGTTGTGGTACCATGTTCTTTCCATTTAATGATAATGGATTTGATGGTGCTCCGGGGGATCATCAGAGACTGAGAGTTTTTTTTTACCCAACCCTGACTTGTACTTCTCAACAACCTTGTCCAGTAGCAAATACTGAAGAACATAATATAAATGATAGTACTCACCAAAGAGCAGGGACACGAAGATGTTTTGGGCCGTAACTATACCACAACTTTACATATAAGTACAGATTTGCATGACTTACACAGATGCTGAAACTCCAATCGACCAGCCACATCCTCTTCTCTGCTTTTCTTCTTGGCATCTTTTGAAGCTTTCCAGTTCAGTAAGAACTGCCGGGCCATTTCTTTGATTTCTCTACCATCCAGAATTTCTATTGTGAAGAGGTACAGTGTATGATGTACAGTATATGTATGACTGCTAAGTCACACATATTCATCAGTAGACATGATCATGAGTAAGGAGCTGTAAATAGATAAAGTCGTCTATTCGCAAATATGTATGTGCGTCAACATTTCCAAAGGCCCAATTAGAGATTACTCTACCCTATTTTATTTGCCTTACATAGAAAACACTTAGAAATGTTGTAGGTTTCTGTCCTTCATAAATCCTGGTGAAGAGCAATATGTACTGACCAGATTGCACTTAGGGGTCAGGCAGCTGCAGACAACAACCAATAGGCACTCCACCATAAACAGGACTCTATCCTGGGTTTTCTAAATGTAAACCCACTGGGTTGCAATGGATGTTACTTTAGGTTAAACCTAGGAGCAAAGTCTAGGGGCTTCCCCAGTATTCACCCTTTAACCCCTAGGCTATGTGCACACGTTCAGGATTTGCAGCAGAAAGTTGTGATAAAAATCCTTATGTGTTGGCAGCAACAAAAAAATGTTTTTGAAATACGTTTTTGTTGTGTATTTTTCCCAACTCAATACTGCAAGAATTGATACGATACAAATTTGAATCTACTGCAAATCTGCAAGGAAAAATTATGCAACATGTGCATGAAATTTCAGAAATTGTATTCACTTTGCTGCTACTATGAAATGCTGGGTACTTTCTGCACCAAATCTTTGCAGGAAAAAAGCAGCATGTACACACAGCCCTATACAGCATTTTGGAATGCATTGAAGGGGGATCTACACATCACTACTTTCATAGAAAAAGGTGACATAAAACTTGTCAGATAACACTAGGATGCGATCCCATGTCGGCATGCAGAAGACCTAGCCAGGTAGGCAGTGGTGGAAGCAGGCTGAAGTACAGACCATGGTCGGGACTTGTGACATTCAGACATTAGACAAGCAGGAGGCCAGTAGATGTACAGACAAGGTTAGGAGACTGGCTGGATCAAATGCTAACGAATATTAAAGAAGATAGCTTTGCAACTATTACTTAAAAGATCTTATTGCTCAGGCACAGGAGGTGGGGAAAGGGTTTTAAAAGAAGTCTGTGCCAGTTGAACAGTAGTTGGGAATGTGTGTATCTGCACCCGTTGCCGCCCCCCCAACGATGCAATCGTTGGATGCAGGTGGGCTCCTGTTACTGCCATATTGGTTCTCCTATGAAGCCCTGCCAAAACCCAAAAAAAATGGAGGCATTTCATCCCATTTGGAATTTTTTTTTTTGCGTCTTTCAGCACAATATAAAATAAGATAAATGCTATCATTCAAAAATACAACTTGTCCCACAAAAAAAAGTCCTCATACGATTGTTGATGGAAAATTAAAAAAAGAGAGTTATTGCTCTTGGAAGAAGGGGGAGAAAAAACAAAAACGGAAAAAACAGAAAATTGTATGGTCATTGAAGGTAGAAAAATCAAATACATCCAAGTATCTTAATATGTTATTAACTACATTAATTTTTTATCATGTATTTAAAGCTTTCTTATAAACAATATCTACATTTACCTAGTGCCTTTGCGATGATGATAACTTTATCTCTATATTTTGGCTTCTGGCAGATTGGATTTCCAGTGAGATCCATTCTCCACAGCTGAGGCCATTTGTTCAGAACAAATTCCAGATCCTACAGGATGTACAATAATAAATGATATTGTGGTACCGTGTTAGCCAGAAAAATCGATGTGAATACTTTTCCGCCCAATGATGACAAAAGTATTCTCAGGGTGATACCTTTATTGGCTAACCAGAAAATAGTATGCTTGCAAGCTTTCAGAGCACAGTGGCTCCTTCTTCAGGCAGGATAACAAATGGATTAATAACAAAAAAAGCACAACATTTAAGGGATACTACAGTAGGATATTTGTTCATTAGGTGGGAGGTGTGATGCCTCCTAAAGATGAGTCAAGGAAATCGAATTAGCATTTTCTTACAAATGGAGAGGCAGTTGGAATGATGTTCTTAGTTGTCTGAAGTCCTTCTTCTGGTTAACCAATAAAGGTATCACCCTGAGAATACTTTTGTCATCATTGGGCGGAAAAGTATTCACATAGATCCTACAGGAAGAAGTCAAAAACAAGTATAAGCAGACAGAACTACTGCCACAATGCAACTGCGAACGTTCCTAAGTAAAACAATATCCTTCTCGTCACAGTATAACAATTTCACTTCTAAGTCATCATCGCCCCATTGCTTTTGCTCTGCAGTGTGATTCTATACTACAAATAATATAAGGTGAATCATTTCATTTGTTACCAGCATTTTCATGCTGCAAACTTCTGGCTATCATGCGCCGAAGATGCTTTATTGGATTCTGACCCCTTTACTGCACAGAATATTAGGGTACAATGAACATGCATGCTTTGTGACCTGAGGACATGCGCTCTTAGTGCCTTAGAACATGCATGCTTTGTGACCTGAGGACATGCGTGCTTAGTGCCTTAGAACATGAGTGCTTTGTGACCTGAGGACGTGTGCTTAGTGCCTTAGAACATGCAAGCTTTGTGACTAAAGGACATGCAAGCTTTGTGACCTGAGGACATGCGTGCTTAGTGCCTTAGGAACATGAGTGCTTAGTGCCTTAGAACATGCAAGCTTTGTGACCTGAGGACATGCGTGCTTAGTGCCTTAGAACATGCAAGCTTTGTGACCTGAGGACATGCGTGCTTAGTGCCTTAGAACATGAGTGCTTAGTGCCTTAGAACATGCAAGCTTTGTGACCTGAGGACATGCGTGCTTAGTGCCTTAGAACATGCAAGCTTTGTGACCTGAGGACATGCGTGCTTAGTGCCTTAGAACATGAGTGCTTAGTGCCTTAGAACATGCAAGCTTTGTGACCTGAGGACATGCGTGCTTAGTGGCTTAGAACATGCATGCTTTGTGACCTGAGGACATGCATGCTTAGTGCCTTAGAACATGCAAGCTTTGTGACCTGAGGACATGCGTGCTTAGTGCCTCAGAACATGCATGTTTTGTGACCTGAGGACATGTGAAATTAGTGCATTAGAACATGTGTGCTTTGTGACTCTACTACACAAATTGTCTCTTCAGAGAGGAAGAGGACTTGAAGTCTAGTGCCATATATTGGAAGTAGCAATCCTACAAGTCATTATCGACGTTTAACGAGCTTTGTCATATGACTTAGGATAAAAGCCAAAACAGAATCTCAATTTGCAGACATGGTGTTTCGGCATATTGCCCCTTGTCAGTACAAAGTATGGCGTCAAATTTGGCTGTGTGAGAGACTAAGACTGGGATCTAAGGGGTAAGTAAGGTTTCTCCTTGTGGAAATTGACATGCCAGGTCTGGCAGGCCAGTATGAGAAGACTTAAATGCCATGCATGCTCCTCTGGGAAATTAAATATGCAAATTGTCTCTTCAGAGAGGAAGACTTGTATTCTTGTGCAACCTATTGGAAACAGCAATCCAACCCCCTAGATCCCAGTCTTAGCCTCTCACCCTGCCAAATTAGATATCATACTTTGTACTGACGAGGGGCAATACCCTGAAAAAGCGTGTCTGCAAATTGAGATTCTTATTGGGCTTTTATCCTAAGTCATATGGCAAGGCCATTCCACCCAGATTCAGGTGAAATCTAAATGAGAAAACAAATAGCAGCATGCTGTGAGTGTCCCCAAATATCGGACATGACTCACCAATGCAAGTCATTTGGTGTGAGAAAAAAAACAAATGTACGGCACATGGATGCGTATGCTGTCCATTTTTTTTCTTGCGTACATCTCAAATCTTGCACCCCTAGGCCAGGTTCAGATTGCGTTAACCAGCCCGTTCAACGCATAGCATTGATGGGCTGCGTTAACGGTATAGCATAACGCGATCGCGTTATGCTATACCCGCTAGCGCAGATGATTCATCTGTGCTAGCGGTGATGGAGCCTCAGACGCTGCAGCCCGCGTCCGAGGCTCCGTCACTGAATGACAGCACATCGCGAGCACATGCCGCTTTATGGCATGCGTCGCAATGCGCCTGATAATGGGGGTTAATGGCAGCGTTAACGGACTGCGTTACACCGCGTTATGCCGCAGTGTAACGCAGTCCGTCTAACGGACTGCCATAACGCAATGTGACCCCGGCCTTAGTGTCTTTCAAGGGTGTTTAGCCTTATTTAGCCTATTAAATAAGATGACATGGCCCCCCCTATTTTTGATAACCAGCAAAGGTAAAGCAGACAGCTGTGAGCTTATATGATCAGACTCTGGAGGTCCCTGGTTCTTGGGCCCTTCCCAACCTAAAAATACTATCACATGAGATTCTTCAATTCTGGTGCTTCGCCCGCCTCCCAACTGCCCTGGTGCAGTGGCAATCAGAGTAATGGTAGTTGAGGTTGATGTCAGCTGGGGTTTGTAAAAAAATCACAGCTGCAATCAACCCCTGGGTTTAGTAATGGAGAGGTATCTATCAGACACTCCCGTTACTAACCAAAAATAAAAGCACACATACAGAAAAAACATTTTATTTGAAAAAAACACTCCCTTACATTATCCCTCATTCACCAATTTATATGAAAAAAAAAACATGCAGGTCTGCCGTAATCTAACGAATCCAAAGTAGTCCAGAAGAGGATACCTGAAAAAACATAAAAAGACAAAAATACAAACAATACACACTCCCATGTTCACCAATATATTAGATAAATATGTTCCCACGTAGGTCCCACGTAGTCCATGGAGATCCGCGAATCCAGCCTCGGCAATTCTGAATGGCAATAAGTTTCTGTTATTCAAAGGCGTCGTGTACTGACATCACCGCTAATCAGAGTTCCCAACTCCCACGCCACAAAACACGGTGGCTCTGAACCGCGGTGACATCAGTAACTACACCTCTCATCAGAGCTGCATAGTCACACTGCCCTCTATAAAACTCTGCGACTCTAATGTGCATTGTAGTTGCAGGTGTCATTGATGTTCAGAGCCACGGGAACTCTCATTAGCGGTGACGTCAGTTCTCGGCGCCTGTGTATAGTAGTAACTTAACTTACTCTTATTCACAACTGCGGGGTTGAGAGAGTGTCTCTTGTTTTTATTCCTGTCTTTTTATGGTTTTCATGTATCCTTTTCTGGACTACTATGGATTCGCTAGATGCTACTGCCAAGAGCACAAACCACTGACATTAGATAGACCAGTCTCTAGGATCATATGGTTTATGTCAAAGTCTTACCCTAACATTTATGTGAAGCATTTGAAATTGAAATTTGGTAAATTGGAGAATTTTGTACATTTCTTTTAAACTTTTACTTCTGATAAACCTGTGCCCATTATTGTGTGCTGACAGAAGTAGAAGCCAGTGAAGTCACCCACTTCATAGATATTCATGAATTGGCCAATTTATGCGCTAAGAACCTTCACTTTTGTAAGTAATTTAAAAAACTTTTTTTTTTTACTTTTTATTACAGTTTACTCAGCAATTATGATAGATTTTGTGTTCACATATATATTGGTCTCTACAGAGTGCTGCTGCATTCCTCCTTTTTGCAAGTTATGTATTCATTGCAGTAGGCACCTGTTCATACTATATGGAGGTGCTGTTCAGGTTTTTTGTTCTATGCAGCTATCCATTGGAGGTTGTTACTGTCTCCTTTCTGACTCTGCGTCCCACACATCAGCCCAAGGGTGTTTATAATAAACTCTGGTTCCTACCAGTTTACGTTAATGTGCAGGTTTGTAACCCAGGAGAGGCATGTTTACCCATTCACACTGTAGACTTTTATAGCACAAGAGTGGCATTTATTAGATGATAAGACCCATCAGAGAAGTGTTACCTTGTCGCGGTTGATGGGCTCACATGAATTGGCCAATTTATGCGCTAAGAACCATCACTTTTTTAAGTAATTTTTTAAAAACACTTTTTTACTTTTTATTACAGTTTAATCAGCAATTATGATAGATTTTGTGTTCGCATATATATTGGTCTCTACAGAGTGCTGCTGCGTTCCTCCTTTTTGCAAGTTATGTATTCATAGTTATTCATGCTGCATTCAGAGATGTATATCGCTGTTGTAAAGAATGACTGAAGCCTTCTTGTCAGCTTGTAGTAATGCGGCCATTCTCCTATCAGGTGCAAACTCAGCAGCTGCAGAGATACTAGGTCCACCTTGTTTGCCCCAACAATCATTCCAGAGTTAGGGTAAGGACTGTCGGGGCGGCACTGATGTGCTCATAATGCACTATAAAGTCGCTGTGGTTCTTACACTTATTATGGGTACATGAACCTTCACAGACTAATCCAATTGGAGTAATATATATTAAAATGTAACTTTTATTTTTGAAACATAAAATATTATAGTAGTTAAAAAAAAGTTGTGGTCAAAAGACCACAATTATAATTTAGTGCTGGAGAACCACCTCGCCATGGGTATAGAGAAAGTTATATTTCATTATGATTACCTATTTGTCCACTCAACCAAAAATATTAGCGATATTCTGCTGCTGCTGAACCTAGTAATAACAATAGTAGACTGGGGAGGCCCTATTAATATCTAACTGTCAGCCCTATAGGTGTCAGGTATATATTGTTATTTAAACAGCAGACAAAAAGGCAGCAACACTTACCTGCCCAGATCTTGGAACAAATGCACTACAGGGTGCAGCCCGCCCATAAAGCAAGATGTTAGCAACACAGGTGCAAAATACCAGCTCAACAGCCACTCGCCACCTACCTATTCCTGGAGGGAATTCCTGTAGCACATTTGTGCCAAGATCTGGGCAGGTAAATGTTGCTGCCTTTTTGTCTGCTGTTTAAATAGAATTTTTGGAGACTTTGAGTCTTCTTTAGTGGCTTTGCTAATTAGTTTATATATTGTTATTGTTGGTTCTAATGGCAGCAAAAAAGATTTTAAATAGGTTTGGTGTCCCTATATTTCATCTGCATGGTGATCTTGTTCGGTGCTATCAGAAATCGTGTTGATGCACTGTGTTCTGTTTATGTTTTGTTAGGGTACCATTACACCTAGCGATGCACCAGCGATCCCGACTAGCGATATGACGCGGTCAGGATCGCTGGTACATCGCTAGGTGGTCGCTAGTGAGCTGCCACACAGGCAGATCTCACCAGCGACATAGCGGTGGTCGGGGATCGCTACTTACCTGTCAGATGCGGCGATCCTGCGTCCTCCCGCCCGGCTCCACGCGTCGCTCGTCGGCGCCACAGGAAGCCCAGCAGGAAGTGGCCGACGAGGAATGGTCCAGGAGCTTCTCGCACAATCAGCGATAACCAGCAGGGGAGCCGGTCGGAGGTAAGTATCACATGCAGCGATATCGCTAGAAATATCGCTGCAACGTCACAAAATCGGTGACTTTACAGCGATATTGCTAGCGATATCGCAGTGTGTAACGGGGGCTTTAGCCTTATATTTTATGTTGCCAGCCTAATGGAGATTAAGCTGCCTGCTGGTAAGATGAATAAAGCTAGTCTCCTGCACTGCATATGAACAAATCAAGCCCTACGCCTTCATCATTATTAATGACTGCCACGATCATCAGGGGCTAGCAGTTCAGTCAACATTTGAGTATAGTTTTAAGGATGATTTTTATATAATTGCAAATATTGGTATGGTTTTGGC
This sequence comes from Dendrobates tinctorius, assembly GCF_039654945.1. Classification (NCBI taxonomy): domain Eukaryota; kingdom Metazoa; phylum Chordata; class Amphibia; order Anura; family Dendrobatidae; genus Dendrobates; species Dendrobates tinctorius. Next base: position 9,550,831 of record NW_027361750.1, on the reverse strand, counting down.
CAGATCAATGTGAAGAGGAAGACCAGCAACCCGATGGCTTGATAGTATCAAGATAACAGCAGAGAAGACCCTGGTGGACCTATCTAGGCTTGCACAAGATTGATCTTCCTACAGAGCATTCATCCATCAAGTTGCCATGGATGGCTGCTAAATAATATTGTTTCTATAGAAAATACAGATGGTACCAGCATGTGAATCACAAATGTCTAATGGAGGCTTCATCCACATCACATTTTTCTCTTTCTGATGTTTGGGCTCAACTTCTTCATCATATCCTTCCAAGCTGCTGCCACATGATTGCTTGATATTGGCAGTAACAAGCAGGTGTACCATAACTAATTTAGGTGAGGACAATGATACACTCCCAATGTTAATGTTATAAGTAATCATGTAATAAAAATTTAATCTAAGTCAGCTTGTGAAGGTAGATGCAAGAGATTCAGTACGGTCTCCTCCTGAGGGACAGGAGGGCAGCCTTAAAATAAGCCTTGGTAGTACATGTGCTAAGTGACAGGTCACCATTATATACTGATAAACTCCCAATTTAACAACACTGAATGGGCTAGAAATCAACTTTATACACTGTAGAAGCAAACTAATTGAAATGATCTATACAGAAAACTATTTTGTGAACTCTATCTCACTGTTCCCTGACCTCACTCCCATTTTCATAACACATTGAAGAAAAAAAACTCTTAGGGCATTAGTGTTTATTTTTGTGGTTTTTAGATTAATAATGTTCATCAGGGAAGGCAGAAAGTGATACATTACAAAGAAACGCACAATTTGTAGCACCGGCCTGTGATAAATATATTGCTACTCCAGAGCATTTTTTTTGCTAACTGCTACTCACTTGATAAATGACCCAGAACACGTTGGTCCCAGTGTATGTTTATGTAAGAAAAGACTAATCCTGCGGTGAAATATGATTACTTCTTTGGATACGCTCTACTTGTTTATTGCCTTCCTGTCTCTAATAAAGCGCTCTCACTTTCCAGCCTTTCAGTAACTGTTACTAAAGGGAGCAGCTCCTTTTTACGCAGCTTCTACTTGATAAATGATCATGTCACACCATCACTTGGAAGTTACAGAGACATCAGAGGTCAGACACGAGGGACATAGCACTGGCCGTAGCCTTCTCATCATTACCACTAGCCATTTGTGAACTTGCATCTGAACAATGGAACATCATTCTTATCGGAAATGTGTAAGTAGGACTTCAGACAGTAATTTATCACCCGTGTGACTGCTTGTCATAATTTCTGTGGAAAAGATAAATCTATAATGTTCTTCTTGTCACTGGCTAAGACGAGGGGTAAATGAATTCATCTTTCTGATTATGGTCTTCCCAATAATCAATACTGGGCAGAGGTTGAATACATTAAGGTCATAATGATGATAAATCTACTTAGAGGAGCTTTCAACAGCACAATCCTAAACTACAGAGAAAATAAAATGGATGATTAAACTACAGGCTGCTGCCAGAATGCTTCATGTCACAACTAATGGCGCTACCTAAGAGCAGGCACTTTATTGGGTTACTCTGCTCTCCCAAAATCGTCACCTCAAATATCCCCAACTCTGAGAAGCTCATGAAAGTATTAAAGACTCCGCAAAGAAACAAAGCCTTACATTACAAAAACAGGGACAGCGGATGTCAAATGTGCTGCTGATTCCAAGATCCAAAGACAAGATGGTTTATTGAAAGTGGTGTATTGTCAACGGGTTTCAAAAAGTCAGTAGAACTTCTTCCTCAGGACAACCACAAGAAGTTGTTACTGACTTTGAAACACATTGACAATAAACTACTTTCAATTAACCATCTTGTCTTCGGATCTTGAATTCAGCAGCGAATTTGAAATGCGCCGTTCTTGTTTTTTTAACGGAGGAATTAATTCCTGTGGATATTGCAGCAGCTGACCATATACATTGGTTGTGTCACACACAAGCTGTCAATGGGAGCATATCACCTTTATCCTACTACCTGCTATCCCTCACACTTGGGTAAGATTATCGTGCTTTGCACATTTCTTTCAAGAAATTACCGTAACCCTTTACAAAGAACCATTGTCAGATTTCTGCATGCATCTACGTTGTGCCACACAGGTACACAGTATTGTTACATAGTAGGTTTTGGCAGCTGATAACACCAACTATCCGGAGAACATGGGTACTAAAGTCCCCAGTATGAATGGAGTAGTTGTGTGTATGTGCGACCACCACCAGAGTAAATGGAATGGTGGTCGCACATGCTCGATCGCACTTCATTCACACAGGGGACAATGAAAGCATCTGTTATCCTGATACTGGGGGTCTCAGAAGTTGGACCCTCAAAAATTTTATTTTTGTCACCGATCTCAATGTGGTTTTTGGAGCAACCTCTTCCTGACATTACAAGTGTATGATGTAGGCTCAGGAGCTGAGCTCGTACATTACAAGACAGATGCTGGCTGTGTTACATAGTCAGAGAGGAACTGAGCTCTGATATCTTATGTTAACTTCTTACATTCCAACATCATAACAATAGATAGAAAATAAAAAAAATTGGAATCATACCCCCCCCACAAAAAAAAAACAAAAAAAAAAACATATTTGGTATGACTGCATTTGTAAAAGTCTGATCTATAAAATTAATTAACCACACTGGCAAAAGCCATAAAAAGAAAACAAAAGCTAGATGCCAGAATTGCAGGGGTTTTTTGTTGCCGCAATTGGTTATACCGCCAAAAAAATGCAATAAAAGCGATCAAAATAACTTATGTACCCAAATATAGTATATATATATAAAAAAAGTCAACTTGCAATATAACAAGAAAGCCCTCACATAGCGTCATCACTGTAAAAATGAAAACGCTTTGGGTCACAAATCAAATTGTTTTTTTTCACATTTATTTTTCACTATTTAAATACTTTTTTGTATTTACAAGTTTGGCATCGCTGTAATCATACTGACCTGTAGAATCACATTAGCATAGCAATTTTACCACGCAATAAATTCTGTAAAAAAACCCATAAACAATAGCGAACATGTATTGTTTTTAGCAACTTTACTGTACTTCGGATTTTTTCCTGTTTTCCAGTGTTAAAATGCATGGTATCATTCAAATCTACAACTCGTCCCGCAAAATTAAGTCCTCATAAGGCTATGTGAATAGAAAATTAAAAAAGCTAGGTTCTTGAAAGAAGGGAAGAAAAACATGCAACAATAGACAACTGCCCAGCCCTTAAGGTGTTAATGGTTATATTACTAGTAGAGATGAGCGAATCGATTCGCAGGACGCCCGAAGGTAAGAAATTTGCAGGACTCCTGTCTGGCCGCCAGGAATCACTGATCTAGATACTGGACTGAAGTCCTGTGAGTTGATCTGCTCATCTCTATTTACTAGTAGTTCCTTTACATATATGCACATGTATTTGAAGCTTAGTGGTTTTAAAAAAAAACAAAAAACTATATATATACTGTATATGTATGTATAGATAGAGTAGTGGCCAAAAGTATTGACACCCCTGCAATTCTGTCAGATAATACTCAGTTTCTTCTTGAAAATGATTGCAATCACAAATTCTTTGGTATTATTATCTTCATTTAATTTGTTTTAAATGAAAAAACACAAAAAGAATTGTCCTAAAGCTAAATTGGATATAATTCCACACCAAACATAAAAAAGAGGGTGGACAAAAGTATTGGCACTGTTTGAAAAATCATGTGATGCTTCTCTAATTTGTGTAATTAACAGCACCTGTAACTTACCTGTGGCACCTAACAGGTGTTGGCAATAACTAAATCACACTTGCAGCCAGTTGACATGGATTAAAGTTGACTCAACCTCTGTCCTGTGTCCTTGTGAGTATCACATTGAGCATGGAGAAAAGAAAGAAGACCAAAGAACTGTCTGAGGACTTGAGAAACCAAATTGTGAGGAAGCATGAGCAATCTCAAGGCTACAAGTCCATCTCCAAAGATCTGAATGTTCCTGTGTCTACCGTGCGCAGTGTCATCAAGAAGTTTAAAGCCCATGGCACTGTGGCTAACCTTCCTAGATGTGGACAGAAAAGAAAAATTGACAAGAGATTTCAACGCAAGATTGTGCGGATGTTGGATAAAGAACCTCGACTAACATCCAAACAAGTTCAAGCTGCCCTGCAGTCTGGAGGGTACAACAGTGTCAACCCGTACTATCCGTCGGCGTCTGAATGAAAAGGGACTGTATGGTAGGAGACCCAGGAAGACCCCACTTCTTACCCCGAGACATAAAAAAGCCAGACTGAAGTTTGCCAAAACTTACCTGAAAAAGCCTAAAACGTTTTGGAAGAATCTGGTCAGATGAGACAAAAGTAGAGCTTTTTGGGCAAAGGCATCAACATAGAGTTTACAGGAGAAAAAAAAGAGGCATTCAAAGAAAAAAACACGGTCCCTACAGTCAAACATGGTGGAGGTTCCCTGATGTTTTGGGGTTGCTTTGCTGCCTCTGGCATTGGACTGCTTGACCGTGTGCATGGCATTATGAAGTCTGAAGACTACCAACAAATTTTGCAGCATAATGTAGGGCCCAGTGTGAGAAAGCTGGGTCTCCCTCAGAGGTCATGGGTCTTCCAGCAGGACAATGACCCAAAACACACTTCAAAAAGCACTAGAAAATGGTTTGAGAGAAAGCACTGGAGACTTCTAAGGTGGCCAGCAATGAGTCCAGACCTGAATCCCATAGAACACCTGTGGAGAGATCTAAAAATGGCAGTTTGGAGAAGGCGCCCTTCTAATATCAAGGACTTGGAGCAGTTTGCCAAAGAAGAATGGTCTAAAATTCCAGCAGAGCATTGTAAGAAACTCATTGATGGTTACCGGAAGTGGTTGGTCACAGTTATTTTGGCTAAAGGTTGTGCAACCAAGTATTAGGCTGAGGGTGCCAATACTTTTGTCTGGCCCATTTTTGGAGTTGTGTGAAATGATCAATGTTTTGCTTTTTGCTTCATTCTCTTTTGTGTGTTTTCATTTAAGACAAATTAAATGAAGATAATAATACCAAAGAATATGTGTTTGCAATCATTTTCAGGAAGAAACTGAGTATTATCTGACAGAATTGAAGGGGTGTCAATACTTTTGGCCACAACTGTATATATTTATATATAAATATATTTTTTTTTTTATTAATGGATATACTTAAAATGTGGAAACATGGATTTTTGTGAGTAGTCACCGTAAAATCCTTTTCTCCGAGACCCTCATTGGGGAACACAGATACTGTGGGTGTATGCTTCTGCCGCTTGGAGGCTGACACTAAGTGAAAAAAAGAGGTTAGCTCCTCCTCCGTAGTATACACCCTCGCCCCTATTGCGGGCGGAAATCAGTTTGGTGCCAAAGCAGTAGGAGGACAACAAATCAGCCTTAATACAGGTACAACATGTCAAAAAGCACCACCCTTATCTCAAACTAGTAAATGTACCTAAATTTTAACAAAACAAGAGCCAACTGGCTATTAGGGTGGGTGCTGTGTCCCCCAATGAGCGTCTCGGAGAAAAGGATTTTACGGTGAGTACTCACAAAAATCCATGTTTCTCCTTCACCTCATTGGGGGACACAGATACTGTGGGACGTCCTAAAGCAGTCCCTGGGTGGGAGATTGACTCACTGGTCCAAGCTACATGCCTCTTTGTTTAAAGGTGCGCCACCGCTGCTTGGAGAATCCTTCTACCCAGGCTCGCATCCGCCGAAGCCTGAGTATGACTATTACAATGTCTGGCAAATGTGTGCAGGCTGGACCAGGTTGCTGCTTGCAAGCCTGTTCTGTCGAAGCCTGATGCCGAAGCGCCCACTGCCCAAGTAGAGTGCGCTCTGATCCCTGCTGGAATCGGCGTACCTCTAAAGCGGTAGGACTCCTAAAAAGTCAAACAAAAAACCATCTGGCTATGGTCGAATTTGAGGCAGCGAGTCCCCTTTCTGCGCCCTTCGGGGAGCACGAACAGCGTGTTCGTCTGACGAAAGGGAGCCGTCCTTGACCCATACCCCCGGAGGGCTCTTACCAGGTCTACCGTGTGACGAGCCTCTTCCACACGGTGCACCGGTGCTGGACAAAATAAAGGCAAAACAACATCTTCATTAATGTGAAAAGAGGACACGACCTTCGGCAGAAAAGGAGGGGTTGGTCTGAGCACCCCTTATCCTTATGGAAAGCGAGGAAGGGAGGTCGGCTGGAAAGTGCCATCAGCTCTGAAAAACCCGCCTGACAAAAGTGATGGCCACTAGGAACACCACTTTCCAGGAAGGGAACCTCAAAGAAACCTTCTGAAGCGGTCCCAAAAAGGGGCTTCCTGCAGAACCCTTAGGACCAGGTCAAGGTCCCATGCATCCATCGGCGCCTTATAGGGAGATACCAAGTGCGAGAGACCCTGGATGAAAGTCTTTACCTGTAACCTGGTAGCCATTCCGCACTGGATCAGGATGGATAAAGCAGATATTTGTCTCCTGAGGGAACTTGGGCCAGGCCCAAGTCTAGGCCCGACTGGAGAAAAAACAAGATGTTGGGGATCGAGAATCTCAGCGGAGAAACACTGTGTCCTCGACGCCAAGCAAAGAACACCCTCCAGGTGTGGTGGTAAATTCGTGCTGAGGTCGACTTCCGTGTGCTAACTATTGTAGCGACCACCTTGCTCCCAAACCCTGCCTGGGTTAGAATCCAAGGTTAACTGGCCATGCCGTCAAACACAGGGCCACTGAGCTCGAGTGGCAAATCGGCCCTTGAAAAAGTAGCTCTGGGCGTTCTGGCAGTCGCCAAGGAACGTCGGCGAGCAGGAGCATTAGAACTGCGTACCACGCTCAATAGGACCAGTCTGGGGCCAGCCGAATCGCCGGAGCCCCTTTCCTCTTAATCCTTTTGATGACTCTCGGCAGTAGCGACAGCGGGAGAAATAGATATGGGCGGCAACACTGGTTCCATAACAGAACCAATGCGTCTACCGATTGCCTGCGGATCCCAGGCCCGAGCGACGCATATGGGCACCTTGGCATTCACTCTGGAAGCCAACAGATCCACATCTGGTGTTCCTTGCAGCTAAAAAATCTGCTGGAAGACTTCGGGATGTAGAGATCACTCTCCCTCTGAGAAAGTCTGCCACCCAATTTTCCACACCCGGGATGAGAGCTGCCGAGATCACCAAGTGGTTTGTTTGACCCACTGAAGAATGTGTCCCACCCCGCGCATGGTTGCTCTGCTGCGGGTGCACCCTTGATGATCTATATAGACCACCGCCGTAGCTTTGTCCGATTGAATTCGGACAAGGCGGCCTGCAGAAAGTGATGAAACTGTTGCAGAGCCAGCCAAATTGCCCGTATCTCCACTAGCTTGGTCGGGAGGAGAGCCTTCTGTGAGGAGCACCGCCCTTGGGTTGTGTGGTGGCGAAAACCCTGCTCCCCAGTCGAGGAGAATGTCTTTGGTTGTCATCACCAACCAATGGTCTGGGCAAAAAGGGCTTCCCCTGGGAGAGAGAGGGACTGGTTATCCACCATTCGAGCGACTCCCTGACCTGACAGGATCGCCGGCCCCACTGAACGAACGTGAACGGAATTCTTGTCCCAGGCTGACAAGAGGGCGCGCTGCAGGGGGCGAAGAAGGAACTGGCGAACGGTAACGCTTCTATTGCCGCCACCATTTCTCTTAGAATCCTCATCCCGAACCAGCTGGAATGAGTGACTGGATGGCGAAGTGTCCAGACTCCCTCCGAAGAGTAAGCGCCTCTTCCTGAGGAGAATTACCAGCCCTCGGCAAGTGTCGAGGATCCTTCCTAAGAAGAAAAAACCTCTGAGCTGGCACAAGAGGTGACTACCTCGCGCTGACCAACCACCCTAAGCGGCCAAGAGTATCCAGCGTGATGTTGACATTTTCCTTGCATGCCCGTGCTGAAGAGCCCTTCACTAAGAGGTCGTCCAAGTAAGGCAAAAATGACTATGCCTCAAGAATGTAGCATGACCATGACAACTGTTATAACCTTTGTGAACACTCTGGGAGCCTTGGCTAGCAAGGAGGGTAGTGTTATGAACTGAAAAATGTCGACCATTGATGTCGAAGCGCAGAAACCTCTAATGAGCAGGAAAAAACGGGCTCGCCACCTGATGAATGCACTCATGCTCAGCCTAGAATGGCTGGTGGCCATGTGCAGATATGCGCTCTGGATACCTATTGAGGCCAAGTATTCTCCCCGCTCCATGGCTGATATAACTGACCGGAGAGACTCCATCCGAAAATGTCTGATGCTGACGAACCTGTTCAGAAGCCTCAGGTCCAGGACAGGTCTGACAGACGCATTCCCTTTTTGTGAACCGCAAACAGCCTGGAATCGCAACCCTGAGCTCTTTCGTGTTCTGGCACGGAAACAATGGCGCCGTTGTACAGGAGCGATTCGATGGCCCCTAATAGAGCCCTTGCCTAGGTATCCACCCTGGGAAGATGAGAAAAGGAAAAATCGTCTTGGAGGGCATCTGACAAAATCTATTTTGTAAACCTGAGGCCACCAACTCCCTTACCCACGTGTCGTGTGCAACACTGAACCCGACGTGGCAGAATCAGAGTAGACGGCCGCCCACCTTGCCGGTGTCGTCTGGCAAACGCCTCGAGCCATTTAACCGACTATCTTTGGGATCTGGATCCCCTTGAGCAGGGCTGCTGAGTTCGCATTCTTCCCAATGGGTTGGATCTATATGAGATCTGCCGCTCCCTATCCTGGTTGGGGCGGCCTGAGGCGGCGGAATTGGCCGCTGTGGTCCACCCGGGGTTGCGAAAAAGATCGAAAACGTGCCTGAAAAGGGTGCGAAAAAGGCGGTTTGATCCTTTGTTGAGGGAGAAAAAACGCTCTTTCCTCCTGTGGAGTCAGAGATAAGCTTATCCAACCTCTCTCCAATAAACGGCCGCGCTGATCACAAGGCAGAGAAGTCAAGGACTTCTTGAAAGCAGAATCGGCCCGCCATCCATAGAGCTCTTCTGGTAGAAATTGCGTTAGCGGCAGCAAGTGCCGAGCAATTAGCCGCACGCAAAGACGCATTGATTACATAGTCCCAGGTCCATCACCATCTGCCTCGCGATCTCCGATATCTCGGCAGGTAGCTCTGCTTCTGCGCGACCCTGTTTAACGATTCTGACCATGAATTCATGGGCTTGGCTGCCCAAGTCACTGCGAACGAGGGAAAGAGCGCTGATCCTGACACCTCACTTACTGAGCAAGAAGCTCTTTATGAGGCTATCTGTGGAATCCTTAATAGAGGAACCACTAGAAACGAAAGAACAGGGTTTCAGTGGCTAGACGCGACACCGGTGGAACCACCATCGGAGATTTCATCCATTTCTTACGGATGTCCGGCAAATGGATACCTTACTTCGAGTGCCTTTTGACCCGAGAAACCCCCGTCTGTTCGTTACCCGAGTCGCTGCACTATGTCCTCAAACTCAGGATAAGAGGAACCAATTTCGTGCGGCCGCTTCACTCGCTTAAACGCCACCTTATGGCCTAAAAGCCGCGATAGAACCATCCTCAATCCTCAATGTCTGACCGACGGCTTCTATGAGCCTGTCCACTACTTCACATGACCCCGGAGCATCCAGGTCAAGGTGTCTGTCTGAGTCGACCTGAGGTCTGCTCGCAATCAACCCTGGTGACGGGGAGCGAGAAGCAGGACTTACGGATGCCACAGCACCGGATGGACTGGGCAACACCGTGAGGATTCCTTCCACCGGGTCTGCCTGAAGTAAGAGCGGCCCCTGCAGGCCGAAGGCTCTAGTGAGGTGGAGGTCCCCTCTAAGGCCGACCAGCCACTGTCCCTGCCCCTATCTGGGGCCTGACAGAACTCGATTGCCCTCGTACTGTGACAGTGATAGGGCCCACTCCGGGGGGCTTGCACATCGGTCGCATCACAGGGGAGGGCTCCTGGGCACGATCGGACTCACAGGCTTCGCATAATTTTTGGCTCTGGCATGTGGCAAAAAATTAACCCCTCCAGAAATGCATGCGGCATAAGGGAACGCGATTTACTTTTCCCAGTCATATTGCAGCCAGGTCTAATTCATATGAGGGTTGAAGGGAAGGGAGGAGGGGAAAAAAACGCCACCTTTAATCGCAGCGATCCTCCAAGATGGGAGTCACACTTACCGCGTCCTGTGACCCACGTGCTCCTGTCGCTGCCTCTGTGCTGCGCTGCCCCACGCTCCTGTCCTCCGGGTAGGACGGGCCGTTCCTCTCCCGGCCGCGGCCTTCCTGCCATGAAGCCGGGGGCTCAATTTGTTCGGCGTCCGCCCTAGCCAGGGGGCGGCGCCGGGAATGACGTCACGCCAGAGGCGGGACTTCCGCCCGCGGCCCAGTCACGGCCGAAGCCGCGGACTGAATTTTGCCTGCACGCCCGCCTGCCGCGGGAGGGAGGGGCGGACCGGCGGCCCGCAGGCTCCAGTCCCTGCCGCCGAAACCCGGCACCCACGCCTGGCGGAAGGAGGGCGAAGGAGGATTGCTCTACACTTCCTAAGATGCCTGGAGCTTCCCGGAACGCTGCCGCAGGCCCTCCCCAGCCCTTCATACCTGACTCCGACTCTGTTGCCACCAGGCAGAGGGGATGGGGTTAGTTTCTGGACGGTGCAGGCACCCTAGCTCCATCTAACCCCTTCAGGGGGTGAGGAGAGGGACCGTCCGCCGCCTTGCAGCACCACCGTCTAGCGTTGGTGGAGCAGTGGGGGCCGCACAGACTAGTCTTGTGCCTCTGTGCAAGCCCATGGTTTCAATACCTAGGGGTGGACAGGGCTAAGTCCGGCATCGTGTCCCATGTCGCGGGAGAGGAAACATGGAGGGACACTCGCACGTGCTCGCAAGTTGTGGGTTTGGCGATATCGGACCCTTTCAATAGGATCCGTTGCCCCTGTCTCTTCTTCATAAAATAACAAACAAAAATAGATGTCTGGGGAAAAAAACCCAGATATGTCCCTCGGTGCGGGAAAGGATACGTGGAGACGATACTCAACACGTGCTCGCCCGTTGTTGGTTTGGGGATATCGGACCCTTTCAATAGGATCCGTTGCCCCTGTCTTATCTTCATGGAAAAAAAGAGAGAAAAAAAAAAAGTCTGGAGAAAACCAGACACGTGTGCCTCCAAAGACAATAAGCAAAAAACTGATTTCCGCCCGCAATAGGGTGAGGGTGTATACTACGGAGGAGGAGCTAACCTCTTTTTTTCACTTAGTGTCAGCCTCCAAGCGGCAGAAGCATACACCCACAGTATGTGTGTCCCCCAATGAGGCGAAGGAGAAAATACAGTAGGTTCAGAAAGTATTCAGACCCCTTTAAAGTTTTCACTCTGTTTCATTGCAGCCATTTGGTAAATTCAAAAAAGTTACCGTATATACTCCTGTATAAGCCAACCCCCTAATTTTGTCACAAAAACTGGGAAAACTTATTGACTTGCGTATAAGCCGAGGGTGCACAGTGAGTGACCCCAGATAATGCTGCACAGTGAGTGGCCCCAGATAATGCTGCACAGAGAGTGGTCCCAGTTATCTACACAGTGAGTGGCCCCAGTTATCTGCACAGTCAGTGGCCCCAGTTTTCCTGCAGTGAGTGGCCCCACTTATCCTGCACAGTGTGTGGCCCCAGTTATCCTGCACAGTGAGTGGCCCCATTTATCTGCACAGTGAGTGGCCCCAGTTACCTGCACAATGAGTGGCCCCAGTTATCTGCACAGTAAGTGGCCCCAGTTATGCTGCACAGTGAGTGGCCCCAATTTTGCTGCACAGTGAGTGGCCCCAATTTTGCTGCACAGTGAGTGGCCCCAATTTTGCTGCACAGTGAGTGGCCTCATCATATTGCTGCTGCTGCTGCCACTGCCTCCGCTAGCAGAAAAAAAAAAAAAAAACCTGTATACTCACCTCCGTCGCTGCCCCCCTGCTCATCAGCGTTGCCGGCTCTGCAGTGACTGTGCAGGCAGAGGGCGCAATCGCGCCCTCTGACCTGAGTGTCACTGCAGAGGACGTAAGACAGCAGAGCGACCCCCCCCGTTCATACTCACCCGGTCCTGGCGCTTGTCTCTACAGCGCAACCCCCCTGCTTGTTCCATGTTCTCAGCGCACTGCTGCTCTCTTCCTGCTTCAGCGGTCACGTGGTATCGCTCATTAAATATGTGCATATTCATGAGTTTAATGAGCGGTACCACGTGACCGCTGAAGCAGGAAGGAAGAGCAGCGCCGAGAACATGGAACAAGCAGGGGGGCTGCAGAGAGTGAGTATGATTTCTGACAACCCCGCTCCCCCTCCCCCACCGATCCCCCCCGGTATATGACTCGTGTATAAGCCGAGAGGGGGACTTTCAGCCCCAAAAAATGGGCTGAAAATCTTGGCTTATACACGAGTATATACGGTAATATTTTTCTCAATAATGTACACTGCACCCCATCTTGACTGAGAAAAAAAAAAACGAAATGTATAATTTTTTGCAAATTTTTTAAAAACGAAAAACTAAAGTATCACATGGTCATAAGTATTCAGACCCTTTGCTCAGTATTGAGTAGAAGCACACTTTTGAGCTAGTACAGCCATGAGTCTTCTTTGGAATGATGCAAAACGTTCTTCACACCTGGATTTGGGGATCCTCTGCCATTCTTCCTTGCAGATCCTCTCCAGTTCTGTTAGGTTGGATGGTGAGTGTTGGTGGACAGCCATTTTCAGGTCTCTCCAGAGATGCCCAATTGGGATTAGGTCAGGGCTCTGGCTGCGCCAGTCAAGAATGGTCACAGAGTTGTTCTGAAGCCACTCCTTTTGTTATTTTAGCTGTGTGTTTAGGGTCATTGTCTTGTTGGAAGGTGAACCTTCGGCCAAATCTGAGGTCAAGAGCTCTCTGGAAGAGGTTTTCATGCAAGATATCTTTGTACTTGGCCACATTCATGCTTCCTTCAATTGCAACCAGTTGTCCTGTCTCTGCAGCTGAAAAACACCCCCATAGCATGATGCCGCCACCACCATGTTTCACTGTTGGGATTGTATTGGGCAGGTGATGGAGCAGTGCATGGTTTTCTTCACACATACCGCTTAAAATTATCACCAAAAAGTTCTATCTTAATCTCATCAGACCAGAGAATCGTATTTCTCATAGTCATTTGTTTTTTTAGCAAACTCTATGAGGGCTTTCATATGTCTTGCACTATGGAGAGGCTTCCATCTGGCCACTCTGCCATAAAGGCCCAACTGGTGGAGGGCTGCAGTTATAGTTGACTTCGTGGAACTTTCTCCCATCTCCCTACTGCATTTGTGGAGCTCAGCCACAGTGATCTTGGGGTTCTTCTTTACCTCTCTCACCAAGGCTCTTCTCCCACAATAGCTCACTGTGGCTGAACAGCCAGGTCTAGGAAGACTCCTGGTGGTCTCAAACTTCTTCCATTTAAGGATTATGGAGGCCACTGTGCTCTTAGGAACCTTGAGTACTGCAGCAGTTCTTTTGTAACCTTGGCCAGATGTGTGCCTTGACACAATTCTGCCTCTGAGCTTCTTGGCCAGTTTCTTTGAACTCATGATTCTCATTTGGTCTGACATGCACTGTGAGCTCTTATATAGACAAAAGTGCGCCTTTACAAACCAAGTCCTATCAGTTTAATAAAACACAGCTGGACTCCAATGAAAGAGTAGAGCATTCCCAAGGAGGATCACAAGGAAATGGACAGCATGTGACTTAAATATGAGTGTCTGAGCAAAGGGTCTGAATACTTATGACCATGTGATTTTTCAGTTTTTTTCTTTTTAATAAATTTGCAAAAACTTCTACTTTCTGTTTTTTTTTCAGTCAAGATGGGGTGCAGAGTGCACATTAATGAGAAAAAAAATGAACGTTTTTGAATTTACCAAATAGCTGCAATGAAACAAAGAGTGAAAAATTTAAAGGGGTCTGAATACTTTCCGTACCCACTGTAAATGGAGCATGGCACTATATTCTGGTTTAAAGCTAGTATAGATTATAACAAATAATGTCTGTTGGTCGTATAAAAAAAAAAGTAATCTGTCAAAACATGTAGGCCAGTTCAGGGGCGCCTATATTTTTTTGTACCTTATTTTAATAATGATGTAATAAACGTTAAGTTTTATATGATCAGCTCTGCATTGATGGAATTATTTAATATTTAGCAATATTAGGCTAATTTCACATTAGCGTTTTTTTGCGCAGTACATCATGCGTTTTTGCATGCATTTGCCTTTTTTATGTGCATTCGTTCTCCAGGGGTTAAAACCAGTGTCTACACGTTTATGCCAAAAACGCGTGCGCACAAAAATGCAGACAAACGCATGTCCATGTGCATGCCTGCGTTCCCACAGACTCTAATGCGTTATTTTGTCGCATTCCGTGCGCAAGCTTTTTTTTACGCCTTTCGGCGGACTCAAAAATGCAACAGGTTGCATCTGGCGCGCCTTGGTGCACACCTTGAAAAAACGCATGCGCACGAAAACACATACGAACGCGTGCAAACGCAAGACCATGCGCACACCATGTTATACATAGGTACGCATGATGCATGCGCATGGACGCGCACGATGCGCTGCGCAAAAAAATGCTAATGTGAAACCAGCCTTAGAGTGCATAAAATAGAAGCACTTGATTATAAGAGGGGTGTTTTCACAAATGCAATGTACCGATTGGTAGGCCACTTATTCCTAAAGGAGCATCAATGCCCCCAGCTGCATGCTAGTGTATCTCCCACTGATAAACCAATAGCTGCGCTTTAAGATTTGTGCCAAAATAATATATTATTTTTAACCAAAATTTACAAATATTAAATAAAACAGTGAAAATTTGTATTTTAGGGGCGTGGCCTGGACTGCTAATGGCATAGGACGTGCAGTCTGAGTGCTCCCGGTGTTCATCACCCAAATCTACACACATCTACTGTTAAAAACCGTTCTATGGATTTATCCAAACAAAGGTCCCATCGGACATAACATACAGCCCAACATTAGGCCTTTTTGGACTTTACCCCACAAGGATTCACAGAGTTTTTGCAAGCACCTGTGACCAGGAAACTAGGCCTCCCTGCAGAGGCCTGCAGAGGCCTACAAGGCCCGGACAATCTACCGCCTCTGAGCCTGAGCCCAGATAGGAAGATCTGGGCAGTCTCTCCCCCCCCCCAGCATCCATCCAGTCTCATACCGGACTTTATTTCTAAACAGGCCTATATTTGTAAAGCTACAACCCCTGGAGCCTCATACTCTGGCAGAATCCGCCTCCCTCCCACACTACGGCTCTCCGGAGGCCCCCGCAACAAAGAAAAGAGAGGTTTCCCATTAACCTGCACAGGTCCCCCCGAGACCCAGGTCCTCCCAAGTCCCCACCGCCATCCACGGTAAGGACGATTAAACTTTTAATTAACTAAAAGAAGCAGGCGCATCGGCGCTCATTATTAGAAAAGCCACTGCGCAGGCGCATAAGCCCCCAGCGCTGGCTGATAACCCCGAGCGCTGCAGGACAATAGCATACCAGGGGTTCAAATACACAGCGCCCGC
Organism: Dendrobates tinctorius; assembly: GCF_039654945.1. NCBI lineage: Eukaryota > Metazoa > Chordata > Amphibia > Anura > Dendrobatidae > Dendrobates > Dendrobates tinctorius. Next base: position 9,535,330 of record NW_027361750.1, on the reverse strand, counting down.
AGTCATTGCTGGACCCAGAGGGCTCCGATCTTACCGCCAACCCGCGGGGCAGAGTCGCCCGTTGCAGAACAAGCTCACATAGAGCCTTAAAAGAAGAGCCAGCGGCTGACGAATCTGCCGCTGTGATAAAGCGGCTAGATTTACCTGAGCAGTGCGCAGGCGCGCACTACAACAATAGTATTCCCGCTGACGGCGGGCGAATCTGCTGCAGGGCATAAATGAGCATTCCCTCACAGCGCAGGCGCGCTCAGATCCTCCTCCCTCCTCCTATACAGGCTGATAACGCCGAGTAGCGCCACAGCGGCGGCTGCAAGCCCACGAGAGCGTTGCAGATAGACTCCGAAGGGGAGGTTGATCAGCCTTGGAGCACCGCCACCAAACAGTTGGGAGTTAAAAAAAAAAAAGCTAACCCCGGCAATAAACACAGAACAGAAAACGCAGTGATTCTACAAGAAAAGGATTGTGTTTACATTATTATTGTGCAAACATACCTGCAACAAGTCTTATTAATGCTAGAACTCCTAACAAAGCTCATCTAAAGGATTAATAAACCGCATTTCCTCAAGCGGACAAAAGCACATTAAATAAGTCTTACCACATCCTGGCTTCCACGCATCGCCATTGTCAAAACAGAACTGTCCATTCTATCTATACTTGAACAATAAAGGTCAAATAGACCACTTGGACATCCGACCCTCGTCTTCACTACCTTCTTAAGGTCTAATTTTGTTTTACTGGTAACCCTAAGCAGCGAGTTACAACAACAAAATGAGCCAAATTAAACAAAACAGCCAACAACAAAACAAAACATCTGCCTCTGCATCCTCTTTACCAATCAGGCCTGACAAGGACAAGGGGTATAAATCACATCCTTCTACTAACCTAACCAACACGACTAGCCCAACTAGATCCAGAACCCCTCATAAAACAACCACCAACATGGACACGTCAGTCTCCGCGAAAAGGGGAAAACCAGGGGCCTGGAGCGAACAATTTTCATCTCTAAATGAACCTACAAATGACTCTGAAAATGAAAACGACTCATGGTCATCGCCAAACTTAAGCCCAGAAAAATCTAGGCTAAAATTGGACATATCAGACAAAATAGACCACGACAACATCGAGGCCTACATGGCCTCTCTGGCAGATAAAATAAACAACAACCTCAAAATTACTCTGAAATCAACCCTGGAATCCCAGATGGAGATCTTTAAATCCACTTTCGAGACTTTCAATCAAAAATTAGAGAGTCACGAAGCCAGGATGGTGAACATGGAAAAGAAAACTGAAGAAAATCATGAAGAAAACCAACGAATCAAAGCTGAACTCACCCAGCTAAAAAACAAACTGGCAGACCTAGAGGACAGAAGTAGGCGGAATAACATAAAAATCAGGGGGATACCTGAATCTGTCACCCCTGGTAACCTAGAAGAATATGTTAAAAAGGTGTTCAAAAAAATTGATCCAACCCTGTCAGCTCAGGACACGACCATCGACCGCATACATAGGCTGCCAAAGCCCACTCATCTACCAAAAGACCTCCCAAGAGATACTATCCTTCGTATCCATTTTTTCCACGTTAAAGAACGAATTCAAATCATAGTCAGGGACAAGGATGGGTTCTCTGATCCATACTCACACCTCAAACTATATGCGGATCTCTCAAAGGCCACGATTGAGGGTAGAAAGTCTTTCAGAGATATCACCACCCCACTCAGAGATAACAACATCCCATACAAATGGGGATTCCCGTTAAAATTACTTGTCCATATCAACGGCAAGACCACAGCCCTACTATCTATAGAAGATGGCAGGAAATTCCTCAAAGACCTGAACATCAATCCCAGGAGCAAGCCGACCTCCTCTCCAGATGCTAAAGCGGCACCCTGATCCATTGTCTTGCCTGAAACTCTTTGTTGAAAAAGTCTAACATTGCGTCAAAATGTTGTGTATGACAACCTAATTTGCACTACATTGCAAGACCTAGTCTCTCTCACTTTTGGCCTGTAAAACAAAACTGGACTTACCATATTACAGTTTTCTTGTTTAGTTTATTTCCTACAGACTATAGGTTCGTTATTTCACCCGTTGGGCCCGAGATGCTTACCACCAATATCATAGAAGATGACATCGGGGACACTCTACCACAAACTTTTTCCCCTAAAGGTTAAGCAGTGACCGCTGGTGCGGCCTGCTTCAGGTGGCCCTCAAAAATTTTCAGTTAAGTTTGCTATTGTATTACGTTGTGTTTTCTCTGTTCTATTGTTCTAACAAGTATCTACTAATACACACTCTGCTACAAATCTAAGGTTTCACCTAGTATATGCTATAATGTGTCTGGTAATCACAGTAACTTTGGTTCAATTTTACATAAATCACCGCTCTTAAGACATGAAGATCAGCTTGTCCACCTACAACGTCAGAGGACTCAACAGCACTAGAAAACGGTATGTAATCCGTCATGAAGCAAACAAGTTGGGCTCTGACGTTGTGTGTCTACAGGAGACAAAATTCAAACAGGATTCACACCCAAGCTTCTCACATAAAAATTTCCCATATGCCTTTGAAGCCTCAGGTCCTAAGAAAAAAGCTGGAGTACTTACTCTAGTTAAAAATACAATTAATTTCAAATTTATCGAGGAAATTAAAGACGAAAAAGGACATTTCCATATTTTGATATGCTCTCTAAATGACTCAATTTATACCATTGTGAATATATATGTGCCCAACCAAGGACAAATAAAATTCCTGAACAAATTACTCAAAAAAATCAGTAAAGTAAAAAAAGGTTCATTGATCCTTGCGGGCGACTTTAATATGGTCCCTAGCGGAAATATGGACTCCTCAGCCCAAAATAGGCACAAAACAAAAACTCTCAACAATTGGCTGTATAGTAATGAGTTATTCGACCTTTTCAGATGCATAAATACCACTTCTATTGAATACAGCCATTTCTCTGACCCCCACCATACTGCCTCAAGAATCGACTTGATCTTAACGGATATCTTTTCCCTCCCCAAATTCCATTCGGTCTCCATACTCCCAAAAACAATATCCGACCATGCCCCGGTAACGGCAGTGTTTACAGAAGGCCCAGTCACCAATCACCATTTCCTATGGAAATGTAATTCATCAATACTAAACATCCCACATATAAAAGCAGAAATTGGTTCAGCACTATCAAATTACTTTGGGGAGAACGAAGCAGGTCTCAACAGTCCCTATACTTGCTGGATCGCCCACAAAGCAGTCCTGAGAGGGGTCTTGATTCGGATCTCTTCAAGATTTAAAAAAGAAAATAGAGAAAAAATAACAAACTTACAGAACCAAATAAAAGGTAAAGAAACACTCCTAATCAACAACCCCAATTCCAGTTCCAACATCCAAACAGAACTCTCCAAATTCAGACAAGAGCTCAGAACATTAATTTTTTCATTCTACGATTCCGCAATTAAAACCAGTCAGTTTAAACAATACCAAAACCTGAATCGTCCCTCAAAGTACATGTCACACAGACTCAAAAATACTAGACGTAGGCACAGAATAGACGCTATCGCATCCACCAAAAACATCCTCCTATCCCACCCACAGGATATAGCTAATTCATTTGCAGAATTCTATAAAAACCTGTACAACATTAACCAGGACTCCCCACAATCCCGCCCCAAACAATTCGATATCAATGCTTTTCTAGCATCTACAAACCTCCCAAAATTAGAAGAAACTCATATAGACCTTTTGTCTGCTCCATTCACAGTAAAAGAAGTCTTGGACACTATAAATCACCTCAAATCATTCAAAGCCCCAGGCCCAGATGGGTTCTCCAACGACTATTATAAATCCTTCGCTGACACGCTAGCCCCACATTTAGCTAAAATCTTCAATACCGCTTCTAACTCTGGACACTTCCCCAAGGAAATGCTCGAAGCCACCCTTGTCCTGATTCCCAAACCAAATTCAGACCCAACATCAATGAGTAGCTACAGGCCAATCTCTTTGATCAATACGGACATAAAAATCTACGCCAAAATCCTTGCTAACAGATTAAGCTTACTCCTACCGAAACTTATAAATAACGATCAAATAGGATTTGTCATCAACAGGCAGTCGACAGATGGTACGAGAAGGCTGATTAACCTAATCAAACTAATCAACTCGAGAAAAACAAAAGCTACAATAATTTCGTTAGACGCGGAAAAAAAGCCTTCGATCGACTTAATTGGGATTATTTAAACGCCACACTAGGAAAATTCGGCTTCTGCCAAAAATTCATCAGAAGTATTAGTGCTCTCTATGACAACCCCTCGGCCAAAATTTATGTGAATAACCACTTGTCACAACACTTCCAGATAGCAAACGGTACAAGACAGGGTTGCCCTCTATCCCCGCTTCTGTTCGTCCTGGCCATGGAACCCCTAGCCCAACTAATTAGAGAAGACCCCGACATTTCAGGTATAAAAACGGACCATAAAGATTACAAAATCAGCTTGTTTGCTGACGACATAATTTTAACCATATCAGACCCAACCAAGTCAATAGTTAAAATCCAAAACCTGTTGTCCACATTCTCACAAGTGTCCTACTTCAAGATCAATGAACAAAAATCCAAAATTCTCCCCCTAAACCTGGATGACAATCAAATAGAAACCATTAAACATTTATCCTCCTGGAGTTGGTCACTCGAACACATTACGTATCTGGGACTGAAATTTTCAAATAACATTACATCCCTGATTCCGCTTAACATGAACGCCCTTATTAAAACCATCTCTGATGACACGCTCACCTATGGAAAAAAAAGCTTATCTTGGTGGGGCAAAATCACCACTTTCAAAGCATACATCCTTCCAAAAATATTATATCTCTTCAGATCACTACCCCTGCCTATGCCTACCTCACTTCTAGCACATCTACAAGTCAAAATCAACAATTTCATTTGGGGAGGCAAAAGACCCAGGGTCGCAGCAAGCATTCTCTACAGCAATAGGAGATTTGGTGGAGCTGGCCTGCCTAACATATCGGCATATTATTCCTCCTTCTTAGTTAAGCAAAGCCTTTATTGGTGGCCAACCCCTGATCCTCCAGCATGGTACGAACTCGAATACACTCTGAATAACAACAATTCTCCATCTCGCCTCATATTGGAATCAATTCTGCTAAAAAGAGATCTTTCCCCATCACACCCCATCTTCCGGGCCACACTGGATGCTTGGAAGTTACTCGCTAAAACAAAAAAAGGAGCTAGCAATAATAACCCACTTAGATCCCTTTCACTCCACATCATTACATCCCTTTTTGGACAAGAAGTAGCTCCGGTATGGGCGAACTATGGCATAAGGAAACTTGGAGACCTCTACGGAGAGCACTCTAATACCCCCTTTAGCGTAATAAAGGAAAAACTTAAAATCCCCTCTTCCCTATTTTTCGAATATATAATCCTAAAAGATATCATAAGAAAATTCATAGAGATAAAATCAAAAATTTCAGAGCCCGCCATTAATATGCTTAATAACATTAACCATAAAATCTTCTGGAGCATACCCTACATTTACATATGGATGAACAAAAACCATGAACTAGTCAAAACTAGTAACTTATTGAAATGGGAGCAAGAACTCCACTTAACCCCTAATTTATCAGACTGGGAACACGCTTGTTCTATCTCAATGTCCGCCACTATATCAATGTCTCTACAAGAGACCCACTACAAGATCCTGTCTCGTTGGTACTATACACCAGCTAGACTGTCCAAAATCAACTCAGAAAACTCTTCACTATGCTGGAGAGGTTGCGGCCACCATGGAAACATTCTACACATATTCTGGTATTGTCCTTTAGTGAAACCCCTCTGGAGAGATATATCCCTCCTCATTAACTCTCTTCTCCCCAAACCTATCACACTCTCTCCTCAGCTAGCCTTGCTGTCCCTTAACTCTCAAGATATAGAAAATTCAGCCATCCCATTAATCATTCATATACTCCTAGTCACAAAAAGCTCCATAGCCTTCCATTGGAAGAGACCTGATCCTCCAAAAATTCAAGACATTAAAGAGAAAATCGCACTCCACAAGTCCTTCGAGCTAAAAATGGCTACTGTTAACAACAAACTTGATAAATTCACAAGTAAATGGTTCAGATGGATCAACCTATTCCCTCTAAGTTAAAGTTCTTCTCTGGACACTTAAATCAAGCTATTGTCTTATGTGATTGCTAGTTTTGATTACATGATTGCAAATTGTTATTGTCGTTGTTTGAATTATAAAATAACAGTTTACCATGGAAATGATAGGACCACTTGGTCCCTCCCTTTGTTCCCTCTCCCCCATCCTCCCTACCCCTACCCGTCCCCATCATTGTTAAAACCCTTCAATAAAATTATTTGGAAAAGAAAATCTGTATTTTAAATGACAAAAGGTTAGTACTGACTTGCTTGAACAAATGTTAAAAAACCATACCTTGATATCATTAAGGCGATTGCCCACAGCCACAAGTTGGGTTATGTTTTCCAAAACCTCTAGTTCCTTTAGTTCATCAATGTTATTATTGGTAATATTCAGTATAGATAGAGACTTCTGAGAAAAAAAACAAATAACAAAAACCACAGTTGGGTTTGTGAACTCCTTCTGGGGCACCCATAAACGCTGAATGTCCCAACAAACCCCAACATATCAGACTCTTGTCTGTCGTGGAAATCTTCAAAAGGAATCAGAAGACCTACCTCTTCCGACAAGCCTACAACCTGCAGTAACCCTCGTTTTACCAAGCCGCTGCATGACCAGCTCTACCCTCACCCATCCCTTGTACACTGTGAGCCCTCGCAGACAGGGTCCTCTCTCCTTCTGTACCTGTCGGTGACTTGTTTGTTTCCCCAAGATTATTGTACTTGTTGTTTATTATGCATACCCCTTTTCACATGTAAAGAGCCATGGAATAAACGGAACTATAATAATAAACAACAATAATAATGTCCTGGCAATCGGCATTCTACACTCCTTCACAGACTGTTTGTAACTATACCAAGAAAAACTGATGCTGGTATTAAGGCAGAGTGCGGGCCACGCCAAATTTTGATGTTGTTTTTTCTCTTTTGTTCATTCTCTTTGCATTTTTATAATTGATTAACACTTATGTTTATGAATTTTATTTTACTCTGTTGCATATATTCCACACCTTCCTAAAATTTTTGCACACTACTATACTTCGCACCATTTTGTCTTTAAAATAAAATTACATATCTCATATACTGTACATTACAATTTGCAACTTCAGCGGCTGAACATACACTATACTGATACTAACAGACAAGGAATGAAGTGTCCTGGGATCAAACAGCAACTTCTCTCCGGGAGGAATCTTCTGGCTCTCAATATGGAGTTCTCTCAATTCCTCAAGTCCTTCCAGTCCTTCAATGACAGTGAGATAATTTCCTCCTAAATACCTGCGGAGAAAAGAACAACATCTGCATAGGTGCAAAACAAATGGGCAATTCTGTAGATTATTGCATGACGTTGGTATTGTCAAGTATTTACCTCGTAAGGGGATATCAAGCGTCTTGACTTACCCCCAAAACCCCCACCGTGACCATAAAATGACCACCCCCAACTCGGCGCCAACTAATACACAGACACCGGTATTTCTTTTGGAATTTTATGGCCACAGCAGCCTTTTATTATAACAATAAACAAACAATAAACACTGTATCATAAACAACATGAATACAATGAATTTAACCCTGGAAGGAGAAGTCCTTGAAGCCACAAGATCGTGGTGAAATAGTACAAATATCGTGGACAACCCCCGACCATTTGCTCCCAGCCATTACCCCACAGGCTCGGGAGCACCAGCACACCAATAGATGTTGTCCACAAACTCCTTGGGGATCCGCCCTCTTCCGACGGAAAACTCCCCATCCACCTTTCACCAGATCACGACCAGCATACCTTTAAACGAAGGAGACCCTACCCAGAGAGTCTCCAAAACCAATTTCCACCGACTTCAAGGACTCCCCCTCCCCCAAAAACCGCCATGACCCAAAATAGAATCACGTACTACCAACCCAAGAGAAAAAAGGGAGGGTGGGTGGGACTGCTCAGGAGCTGGGACAACAGGAACAGAGGGCGGGCACCCCCCAGACCCTGCCTTAAATACCCCCTAGCTCCCCCTCCCCTTTAACCCTTCCCCTTCTCTAACTTCCAACCCCCCGTCATGTTGGCCTCCGCCCACGCCTCCTCCAGGGGGGGTTGGGAGGCTCACTCCAGCCATTTCTTGACGTTGGTATTGTCAAGTATTTACCTCGTAAGGGGATATCAAGCGTCTTGACTTACCCCAAAACCCCCACCGTGACCATAAAATGACCACCCCCAACTCGGCGCCAACTAATACACAGACACGGGTATTTCTTTTGGAATTTTATGGCCACAGCAGCCTTTTATTATAACAATAAACAAACAATAAACACTGTATCATAAACAACATGAATACAATGAATTTAACCCTGGAAGGAGAAGTCCTTGAAGCCACAAGATCGTGGTGAAATAGTACAAATATCGTGGACAACCCCCGACCATTTGCTCCCAGCCGTTACCCCACAGGCTCGGGAGCACCAGCACACCAATAGATGTTGTCCACAAACTCCTTGGGGATCCGCCCTCTTCCGACGGAAAACTCCCCATCCACCTTTCACCAGACCACGACCAGCATACCTTTAAACGAAGGAGACCCTACCCAGAGAGTCTCCAAAACCAATTTCCACCGACTTCAAGGACTCCCCCTCCCCCAAAAACTGCCACAACGAGGGGCCTTTGAACACCTCAATGACCCGAGACCCCCGCAACCCGCCAAGCGACAGCCTTCTCTATACCCTCCTGAAGGGCAAGGGCCCAAATATCGGAACCCACTGCATTCAAGTGAATCCCGTCCGCCAACCAGTAATTGCCCTCACCCTTCTCCAAATCAAAATGTCGCACGGCAACTCCCCCGTTTTTAACTATAAAAGCGGACACCTTTCTGTTAACCTTGATCCTGGCCCGGTTGACCTTCTCCAACGATCTCATGGACCGCCAACGCCTGCGTGGCACGATCTCCGACCACACAATCGTGACTTCCCGATAAGTCACCCACAACCGCAAGCAATCTTGCTTAATGTCCTTGATCAACTCCCGGAAGGGACGGACAACCAGATCATTACCCCCAGCATGAATAACGAGAACATCTGGTGCCCGGTCCAAATGAACACACTCGTGAATTTCCGGCAACACCCGACGCCACACCAGGCCCGAAAACCGATCCATCGCACCACCGCCGCCGATCTGGAAATTCCCAACTGTCTGCCGTCGGTCCTGACATCGGCTCTCACCGCTCCCCAGTAAACAAAGGAGTGACCAAATATCCAAACCAGCAGCGGTTCCGTACCTGAAACACAAAACGACACTCACAGAAACGTATCGCAAGAAAACGCTCCAATACTTGCAATATTTAATCAACCCCATGGACCACACTAACCGGACACACCTCCTGCACGCCGGAAGGCCGACCATAGCTCCGATAACGATTAGACCTCCACCCTCCGATACGCTGTATGAAAGAGGGACCCAAACCACGCTAAGCTGCCTCAGTCGCCGCACCAATCCGAAAAGAATGCGAAGCAAACCTAGAATCATCCAATCCCAAACACCGAATTGACTTCTTAAACACCGCACCAAACTGATACCGAGACAGACTTCCACCGTCTGCGTGACACAACAAAGATCCGCCCAGACTAGGACGAAGGTCCCAAAATCTACGCAAACACTGAGCCGGGCACATTCCGGAACCAGAGACAACCCCCAACACAACTCGACGGCCTTTTCCAGCCTGGTCCGTTTTCGACCTACGTAGCCAAAATTCGACGCCCTGAGCGGTCAACGTCACATCCCTGGCTAACAACCCGCCCACAGACTCTTTGTTGTGAGACACGAGTTCCCCGATCCGCAGCGCCCCAAAAAATGCAAAGGAAAAAGCCAGCCGAAACAACGCAACCTCATAACCATCCGCGCATACCGATCCCAGAACCAGACCCAATTGCTCAAGCATATTAAACGACACGGGCCGCCTTAAATCACCCCCCCCCCCCCGAAAGCGGTGAAAACCTTTCGCCGCCTGTCTAACCAAAAACGTTTTTGTCAAATCCCTGTACCCGCGCAACAGAAAACCGAAATACAATCCGGCCAACAAACGTGTCACCTTTGCCCGAGACCAACCTTCGTTTGCGCCCTGCCCCAACCATGACAACAACAGACCCTCTTGTTTAAGCCTGGCCCCACTGGTGGAACCAGCCGTAATGACCTCTTCCCACGCACACCACACATTCCGGTAGGCCTCCCAGGTTTTTGGTGCCAAAGACGAAACGATCAGTGACTCCGCGGCTCGTAGGCCACCCTCCACAATTCCTCCGGACAAATCAGACCCTCGAACTCTGCCTCCGGGGCCAAGGAATGAAAACGATCCCATTGTAAGCGAGAGAGAGAGTCAGCTATCTCATTCTTCACTCCAGGCACATGTGTCGCCGTCACATGCGCATTCAAAGACAAACATGCTAGCACCAGCTTCTGCAAAACTCTGACCACTGGAGGGGACGATCCAGTAAGACCATTAATTGCGCTCACCACCCCCATGTTGTCGCAATTGAAACGAATGCGCCGATTCCGAAACTCCTGACCCCACAAATGAACAGCAACCAGAATCGGAAAAATCTCCAACAACGTGATGTTACGCACCAACCCAAGCGGCAGGCCACTGAGCGGCGCACCATTGCCCACCAAAATAAGCACCAAAACCGAATCCGCCTGCCGCATCCGTAAACAAATCCAAAGCATCGTTGCAGACCACATCAGCCATTACCAACGAACGACCGTTGTACTTCTCCAAAAAGGACTCCCAAACCACCAAATCAGCCCTGAGCTCTGCCGACAATCTCACAAAATGATGGGGAGCCCAAACCCCCGAAGTAACGCTAGCCAGCCTACGTGAAAAAACTCGACCCATCGGCATTACCCGACAAGCGAAGTTAAGCTTTCCCAACAGCGACTGAAGGTCCCGCAACGATATTTTCCGCAACCGACGTGCGCGAACGACCTCAGCCCTCAAATCATCAAGCTTGTCCTACGGCAACCGAAATTCCCATTCAACAGTATCGATGACGATCCACAGAAAACGCAAACACGTACCGGGTCCCTCAGTTTTCCCGGGTGCCAACGGAATCCCGAACCGATCCGCCACCCACTCAATCGCTTTCAAAATCCTGAAACAACTCGAAGAACCCGCCGGGCCAATACACAAGAAATCGTCCAAATAATGAACTATCGAATCACAACCAGAGACATCGCACACGACCCACTCAAGAAAAGAACTAAAAGCCTCAAAATACGCACAAGACAAGGAACAACCCATAGGTAAACACCTATCTACAAAAAACCTGTCTTCCCAGAAACAGCCCAACAACCTCACGCTGTCTGGGTGAACCGGAAGCAAACGAAAAGCGGACTCAACATCAGTCTTAGCCATAAGGGCCCCACGACCACATTTCCGGACCCAACCTGCCGCTTCATCAAATGAAGAGTATACCACTGAACAAATCTCCGGATCAATTCCGTCGTTAACCGACCTCCCCCGTGGGTAAGACAAATGCTGAATGAGCCGAAACTTATTGGGCTCCTTCTTCGGAACCACCCCAACGGGGAAACGACCAAATTCGGAAAAGGAGGAGACACGAAAGGGCCCGCCATGCGCCCCAATGAAACTTCTTTTTGGATCTTCTCCGAAACAACTGACGGATGCTCCAAAGCAGAGCGCAAATTTTTCAAAACAAACGGGATTTCAAACGGAGGATCCGGAATCCGAAAACCCTCCTGAAAACCAGCCCCGCTCTATTTAGATAGGGGACCATCCATTCACTGGAGTCTCCCCCTTGCGAATTACCCCCGCCGGATTTTGACTTCCCTTTCTTGAAACACTTTGATGCCTCATGTGAAGTACCGTTGCAGTTTGAGCAGAGGTATTTAAATTTACAGTTGGCCCCAAACTTACACTGGCCGTCATTAAACTGCCAGCACACCCCCACCTTGTGCGTTCCCGACTGCCCTTGACCCCCACCACCTGTAGAGCCGGCAGTGCAGCTATTCTGGCTGGTGCTTCCAGCCCCCCCAAGAAAGGAACTCCCAGACTTATTTTGCGCTATCACCCGCATCCACAAGGCAATGTCTTTTTGGTCCCAGCGGATAGCCGGATGCACAGCTTTCCTCTGACGAAACTGCTCGTCATACCGCAGCCACTCCTGACCTCCGTAAACTCTATAAGCCTCCCCGATAGCATCCAAACAACAGAATATCGCGGAGCAATTATCAGGGGCCTGTTCCCCGATAACACTCGCCAAAATAGCAAACGCCTGCTGCCAATTTACAAATGTCTGAGGAATCAAGCGCCACCTCCGCTTTTCTTCCTCTTCCTTTTTGCTATCCTCTTTCTTACGTTTGTCCAAATTAAACTTCTCAAGAGGCAATAGCGAAAATATTTCAACATATTCATCCTTCCAAATCCGCTCTTTCACCTCCTTTTTCAAATGGGCCCCCAACGAACCCTCAAAACACACATACACCTCGCCATGCGCCCGATCATCCAGATGCACACGACACTCCTTTTCCTTCTCGGTTTGCACCGACACCGACGTGCCAACGCAAGGGCCCGACGCAGCCGCACCCTGACCCACCAACCCGCCACCCTGTGGCCCAACCCACGCTGCAACCGGCGACGACCCCACAAAACCCTGCTCCAAACGTAAAAGCAAGCTACGCACATCCGCCAACACATCACATACTCCCCCAGCCGACCCTGAACTGCTAAAACCAGCCTCAACCCCACCACCCCCGGACTCTGCTAAGGGGCCCCCAACCACCACAGACGAAGACAAAAGCGGGTGACAAACAGGGGCATAGACGCATACTCACCGGGCTGCGAGGGGGCTGTGTGCAGCAGCGCCCCCCGTTCCAGCAAGCTCCCCCCCACGGCCGGGGGACGCGACACGGCTCGGCCCTGCCGCCTGGCAGGCCGCTACTCTGCCCGCGGCCGAAGCGCCCGTCGAGGCAGGCCGCGCGGCTCGTCCACCACCTCCGCGGCCCCCCGAAGGACCTGGTGCTGCCGGAAGTTGGGCGCGCGCCGGCCCCGCCCCCTTCCGGCCACGGGGCGAAGGTCCGGACGCCGCCGCAGGGCCTCACCGCGTGACTGGATTCCTCCCAGGCTGCGCACCCCCGGACGGGGAAGGCTGCGTCGTGCGGCCTGGAGGGTCCCGGGAGGGGCTCCGGCGGCGACGCGAGGCCAGGGGAGCGGTGTCGGGGGACAGCCGCTCTGGAGGCCGCGCCCGCCGGGGCCTCCGTTCTCTCACCCCTGCCTGCCCCGGCGCTCGGTGAAGCAGGCCGGCCACCTGCGCCTCCAGCCAGCCAGGAGGCTGCCCTTCCGCTGCCGCCCGCAGTCTGTCCAGGGCCTGGTCAACTCCTGACATCCCGGTAAGTTTTGTGGGACTGCTCAGGAGCTGGGACAACAGGAACAGAGGGCGGGAACCCCCCAGACCCTGCCTTAAATACCCCCTAGCTCCCCCTCCCCTTTAACCCTTCCTCTTCCCTCACTAACTTCCAACCCCCCGTCATGTTGGCCTCCGCCCACGCATCCTCCAGGGGGGGGTTGGGAGGCTCACTCCGACAATTTCTTTTTGTTCCATAGTTCTAGGACAAGTGGAAACAGGATGGACAAAAGGACATTCGCTAGTCAGGTCAACACTGTGCACTGTGTAAATTATTCTTTTATTTATTATGCATTGCTTATATTCCGCAGCGCTTTACATACATTACAATCACTGTCCCCATTGGGGCTAACAATCTAAATTCCTTATCAGTATGTCTTGGAGTGTGGGAGGAAACCGGAGAACCCGGAGGAAACTCACACAAACACGGGGAGAACATACAAACTCCTTGCAGATGTCCTTGATGAGATTTGAACCCAGGATCCCAAAGAAACAACGCTATGTGGGCTACCGCGAATGTATTCTACATGGAAAAATGTCAGCTTCTACAAAGAATTTAAAGACTTTAAATGGTCATCTATTTATATAATTGCCTTGAAATGTTTTAATTTCCTGCTCTGTTCAGATGTCACCGTATCCCAGAATTCCAAGTGGAGGAAGTTCACCGACCACCATATTGGGACACCCAAGTGATGGGTGTCTCAATATGGAAACTTCTGCTGGTACCAATCTATTGCACGGTATCACCAGCGGAACACCATCGCACCACACACACACACACTCATGCAGCCTCTTACGCGGTACCACCAGCGGAACACCGTCGCACTGCGCCTGCGTGAATTCCGCGCAGGCGCAGTGAATCATTCGGCTTATCCCGGCGGCAGATGTGCGACGTGTCTACAGGCAGAGGAAGCTGGTCACATTAACCCCTTTCTGACATCTGATGTACTATCCCGTCCACGGTACCCGGGCCTGTATGACCGGGGACGGGATAGTACGTCAGCGCGATCAGCGGCACTCACGGGAGGAGTGCCGCTGATCGCGGCCGGGTGTCAGCTGATTATCACAGCTGACACCCGGCACTATGTGCCAGGGGCGATCACGGACCACCCTCGGCACATTAACCCTTGGCACACTGTGATCAAACATGATCTCAGTGTACCGAGGGCACAGGGAAGAATCACGCAGGGAGGGGGCTCCCTGCATGCTTCCCTGAGACCCTCGGAGCAGCGAGATGTGCTGGCGCTGCTCCGAGGGTCTCCTCCCTGCAGGCCCCCAGATCCAATATGGCCACAGGGGCCTTCGGGGTTCTGCAGGTAGGCGGCTTAGCAAAGCCTATACAGTGCCTGTCAGATCGCTGATCTTATGAATTTTTAATTTTACGGCTGTACGTTATAAACGTATGTTTAGTCCATGGGGGTTCAAAGTTCTCACCACACATCTAGATAAGTTCCTTGGGGGGGTCTAGTTTCCAAAATGGTTTCATTTGTGGGGAGTTTCCACTGTTTAGGCACATCAGGGGCTCTCCAAATGCGATATGGCGTCAAGCCAATTCTGCGTTGAAAAAGTCAAACGGCGCTCATTCCCTTCCGAGCTCTGCCATGCGCCCAAACAGTGGTTTACCCCCACATATGGGGTATCGGCGTACTCAGGACAAACTGCACAACAACATTTGGGGTCCTGTTTCCCTTAAGAAAATAAAATTTGGGGCTTGTGAAGAAACCAGTTTGTATCTTAATTTCCCAGACAACCATGTTTTTGTAAGCCCACAAGAATTGACTTTTTATCTGTATATTGGCTTGTGGATTTAAGTGTTTATATCTGATGGGTCAATAAGACAGACTTTCATACCATTTAACATACTGTGTAAAGCCCCCATTACACACTGTGATATCGCTAGCAATATCGCTGTAAAGTCACCGATTTTGTGACGTTACAGCGATATTACTAGCGATATCGCTGCATGTGATACTTACCTCCGACCGGCTCCCCCGCTGGCTATCGCTGATCGCGCGAGAAGCTCCTGGACCATTCCTCTTCGTCTGCTTCCTGCGGCGCTTCCTGCTGTGACGAGGAGCGACGCGTGGAGCCGGGCGGGAGGACGCAGGATCGCCACGTCTGACAGGTAAGTAGCGATCCCCGTCCCCTGCGATGTTGCTGGTGAGATCTGCCTGAGTGGCAGCTCACTAGCGACCACCCAGCGATTCACCAGCGATCCTGACTGCGTCATATCGCTGGTCGGGATCGCTGGTGAGTCGCTAGGTGTAACGGTACCCTAAGTCTGTAATAGTGTCTGCTTATCTGTGTTTATTGTGAGCTGATTTGCTAATTGTGTATTGGATTTTATAACCAGTTTGTTGAATTCAAAGGTAAATAGGTAAAGGCTGTGAGGGTGTACTGAAGGACACTGGATAATTCTAAAAAATAGCTTACATGCCTTGGGTATAAAAAGACTCAAGAGAGAGGAGATCTCATTTTAACACTCAGACAGTCTACACAACACTCAATGACCTAGGATTCATTTTGTGAGGTAAAATATTTCAGTGACTGTTTTTAAACAATATTTTACCTCGCAAAATGTATCCTCTGCGATCTCCTGCTGTAATGTCAGTATTGTCTTTTGCTTCCTCCCCTGCCCAGGAGCTGTGGTATGTTCTGTGCACGGTCAGACACGGGTGAGAGACAGAGCACAGAGGGAGACAGCTCAAACGGGACAGCACATGAGGGGAGAACACAGCACAGGAAGGAGAGAGACAGCAGACAAAGGGGATAGTACATGGGGTAGACAGGTCAAAGAAGAGAGCACAGACTGAAGAAGTCAGTACATGGGGGAAGAGAGAGTGGATAGGTGGGTGAGCACATGGGGAAGCAGGGAGAGATTCTCAACGCTGCATAGCCTGCCCCCATCATGACATTACCGTCTCCATCTAGTGTAGAAATAATTGGGTAGAACCCTGAATAATTCTTCATCTTACTTTTCAGAATTTTCCTTTTTTTCACACTTTTTATCTCTAAGTCTATATTGATTTTCCAAGCTTTCAATATGGTCACACTCTTAGGGAATTTTAACATACTGTGATTTTTGCAAATTTTTTTCTTTATAGTGTACCATTTTACTTCAAAACACAGCACATACACATAAAAATGACACCTGGGATCATACTGTTAAAGAAATATCAGAAACCAAGGAGTGGAACTTACAGCTTCTCGAGTCGTTTCAGTCCGCCCAGGCTTTCTATGCAGGAGATGCAGTTATTCTGGAGGTACAGGTGAGTTAGGTTTGTTAGGAATCCGAGACTCCTTATTTCTCTAATGTTATTGTCATACAGGTATAAGACTGTGAGATTTCTGCACCCAGACAGGTCATCCTGAGGAGTCAAAGGAGACAGAAATAATAAACCAATATACAGTAATAATGTATCTTGTTAAATGCAGGTTAAAAAAATATAACAAAATGTGTAATTATAAAATAAACACCAATAACTGGTGATTCACTGGTAAGGAGAAGCATAAGGGTACGTGCACACGCTGCAGATTGTGGTGCGAATTTGGCTGCGCGGATTTTGTAAAATCCGCAGGAAAATCTGCAGGTCAAAAGACCTGCGGTTTTACCTGCGAATTGCTCTGCGGTTTTGCCCTGCGGTTTTTCATCTCCTCAACTTAGGAGATGGCAAACCGCAGCAGAATCCGCAGAAAGAATTGACATGTCAATTCTTTCTGCGGTTTTAAAACCGCAGAAAAACCGCACGGAAAAATCCGCACCGTCTGCACTGTGGTTTTTTATTCCCATAGGGAATAATGGTACTGTACACCACAGCAAAAACTGCTGCGGACCCGCAGCGGGAACCGCAGCAGAATCCGCAGCGTGTGCACACACCCTTAGAGAGCAGTACCTCTTAGTGAGGAGCCAACAAAAGAAAAAATGTCCCTTAGAGTCAGAGGGAGGTGGGTTAAAGCATCCGTGCAGCAGGAGAGACCAGGGAGTCCTGACAGGTGGCATCCCCTGTATGCTACAAGTGCCAAAGGATCTGGCGTGTGACGTCATACTCTGCGAGGTACAAAAGCCTAACAGATCAAAAAATCCTCGTGTCACGATTCCGCCGCTGACACCGGTATGTCACGGACGGAGAGACGCGACGTACTGCCAACACACGGCTATCACGGGCAGAGGAGGGCTTATCTTAGTTATCCCACCGCTGGCACCATGTGATAAAGAAACAGCAAGCTAGTCTTGCCCTGACAATTTACCGCAGGGGGGTTTATTTTGGTTGTCCCACCACTGCTCACAATACTTCACGAGACTTTTCAGTTCCACTTCGGAACTCGCAGCTCTCCAGCGCCCTCAGGTCAGTCAGGGAACTACACCTGGGATAATTGGTCGCCGGTTGGCTGCCTCAATGAGGTCTGGCCACCCGGTAAGCTGCAGTGAGGGAATTATAAATGCTCTGGCCGTAGCCACCCAATTAGTTTAAAAAACCTCCTCCGTCACTCTCAGCAGTGCCCAGAGCCCAGACCACACTTTGCCGCCACCAGCTCCAGATTTCTCTGCTTAAGTTATAGACTTAATAGAGGGGTTCGAAGCCAACCCAATTCAGTAGCATAATTATCTTAAAGGCGCGTAAATTCTTTCTTAGAGCGTGAAAACAGACTAATAAGTTTTATAATTTATTCCCAAAAAGGTGGGCAGTGATTACACAAATAAAACGGGAATTTACAAAGTTGAGACATTAGGTATGTACAATGTAAATATAAAATAAACGGGATTAAAAAAAACAGAGATTAGCACTTACATTTGCTTAGCTGGTCTTTAGGCTAACCATGTGGGGAGGAGGGCGGAGCCAAACGTCTCCACTCATCTGAGAACCTCTTGACATGAGATCCCTAGCTGGAATGAACAATTTTTGGGAGGGAATACCTTATCCCTTTGGGTTTGTGACATCACGAAAGGGGCGGTCTGGTGATGTTCCTTCCCCTGCTCTAAGTACAGATGTGGGTCCGGAAAACTTAGAACCATCATATCTGGACTTGAGAACCTAGCAGAGTATCGGCAGAACTATCATTCATCTTTTATTGAAATTAGCTTTGTAATGAGACCAAACACTAGCTGCTTAATCCACTCTGTATAGGAAAACTCCATTTCTCTGGTTCTGTCAGCGCTAGAACCGTGAAAATTATGGGCCAGAACGCTGGTTCGGCGCCCTACGCAGATATGTAAATTTCACACCTCTGCCGCATATTGTTTTCGCAATCCAGCCTCTTTAATATTTCCCAGACTTGTATCCAGCCGCATGGTGCTTCAAACAAAAGAAATCCTTTCCTGGCTAAGGGGGAAGGGGGGAGAATCCTCACTTAGATCTCAGATTACACAGAGCTGTGGGTGAGGAAGGGGGGGGTCGCAGCTATGTGACAGGCAGAGTCTCATCTGTAGTTTAGAGAATGGAAGATTCTGGAATGTTCCAGAGAAGTCATATCTTACTTACACCTCGCGTTTCGAAACCACCTCTTTTCTTAATCCCCCTAGGGACTTGTACATGCAGGCGATCCTTTGATCGCACATATTCACTACTCTGCTTATGTAGTGCTGTGCATTATCCAGTCTGTCAAAGCCTATGGCACGTTCTATTATGCTTTGGTCCGTGGCAGACCTGAAGGCCATTGTTATGCCTCCGGTTGTCATGGCAGCCATTGGCTCCCCACAATACAAGGGACAGAGTCAAGGGGAGCACTTGGCCTTACATAGGGAGCGATCTCCCAGTGTTAAAGCTCCTTACATGTTTTGGACGCTATTCTAAGGGGTTGTCTCAAGTGTGAAAGTTATCCTCTATCTATGGGTTAGGGCATAATTTCCCAATCACATAGGTCAAACCATTGGGACCCCACATATCCTGAGAACTTGGGCTCGAGAGTTGGAGCAGGGTTTGATTAGGCACACCTCTGCTCCAGTCATTTTTAATGGCCCCACTGGAGATAGCTATGCGCTACACTCTTTGGCAATTCCATAAGAATTAATGCAGCAGCAGTGCCCACGATTGACCTCCGTTTCATTCATATAGGGCTCTTTAGATCACTGGTTTTCCGGATTGATGGGGGTCCCAGCTATCAGGTTATCTCCTTTCCTTCAGATAAGGGATAAATTTCAAACAACTCCTTTAATTGACCTAATGCAAACACTGACAGCAATCATTCCCCTCTGCGGTGTAGGGTTTGCTGTGGGGAGTGGGTGTTTTCAGACGGGAAGTCCTGGGGTAAACCTGGGTGCCCCCCTATATAACAAAAATAAAAATACATCTAAACTAAAGGCCCCGTCTCACTAAGCAATCTCGGTAGCGAGATCGCTGCTGAGTCACAACTTTAGTGACGTAACAGCGATCTCACCAGCGAGATCGCTGTGTGTGACAGCGATCAGCGAGCGGCCCCCCTGACGGTATCGCTGATCGCTGCAAGAAACCTCTGGACATTTCTTTGGTCGCTGGTCTCCCGCTGGCCAGCACGCATCGCTGTGTGTGACAGCGGGAGACCAGCGATCAGGAGTAAAAAAATAATAAAAAAAATAAAAAATATAGTTATTCTCACCTTCCGATGTCCCGCGCAGTCTTCCGGCCTCTCTCCACGCTCCGGTCCCAGTGATCCTTTGCATGAATGACCGCGAGACTTTGTTATCCCGCGAGACCGTGACATATCGCGGTCATTCGTGCAAAGGATCACTGGGACCGGAGCGTGGAGAGAGGCAGGATGGCTGAACGCGACGTCGGAAGGTGAGAATAACTATATTTTTTATTTTGATACTATTTTCTACAGCGATAGCCAGCGATGCCGGGCGCTCGGCATCGCTGTGCTGATCGCTGGTGAAGCTGTCTGTGTGACAGCTCACCAGCGATCACATAGCGACTTACTAGCGATCCTGACACCTTCATATCGGTGTCGGGATCGCTGGTGAGTCGCTTAGTGTGACGGGGCCTTAAGTCCTCTGGGCAGCAACTATCAATTCTTCAGCAAACATACGCTGTTCCCACCTTTGGAGATCGTATAAAAAAGTCTTTTGGATGCACACATGAAGGTTGCCTTTTAATTTGTAACGGTATATTTGATGTAATATCCCTAAGGAACACGAAGAGCAAGGAAAAGACAAGATGTTGCACAAACATTTACCAAACATTGGCCAAAATAATGCAGCACTATGTAATGCTAAAACGTTACATTTGTGTGCAATGGTTTACATTCTGACAAACACACTGTGGTCCCATAATAAAAAGCACATTATATTCTATGTGGTCTCTCCACGAAAGTATAAATATTACCGGACACAGAATTAGGACAGTCTCGTAAGACAACACTTACCACAGTCAATTAACTTGGGTAAAATCTCAGACCTAACAGGAAAACGTTTCCTGACAGAGGTGAACGAGCCAAGGTGAACAGAACAATTTCCCCATAAACTGGTGTTGAGCTTTGAGGAAGAGCATGAAATGTTAACACATCAATGTAATGTGATATGAAAGTCGATGTGTCCAGGGAACACAAGCCTGCAAGAGCTACACAGACCGCACACATACACCAGTGCACGGCCTTCCTTCTTACTGTATAGTGGATACATTTATGCCGATGACAAACGCCTCTTTCATTGTAATAATATCTACAAGCCTTGGACTGCCGCCATTGGGACTCATTCTTCACAAGCATGGAGGAGTCATAAAGATAAAGGGTCCAATCCATTATTGCAATTACGTCCTTTATGTCTAGTTTTTGGTATTTTTCATTTGCACCTTATGAGACTCCAATTCAAGAAGCCATTTCTATTTCTTTGTGAACTGACTGGACATGCGTGTGGCCTTGTGACCAATAACAGCACAATTAGGAAAGAAAATTGTGCGACCACTGCCACAATGAGTGACAATGGACAACCGTATATCTGTCCTTATCCTAAGGGTCTGTGCACACGTTGCAGATTCTGGTGCGGATCCGCAGCGGATTTGGCCCTGTGGATCTGCAGCAGATTCTCCTAGGGTGTACAGTACCATTATATCCTATGTAAAATAAAAAAACGCTGTGCACATGCTGCGGAAAAATCCGCAGCAGAAATGCTGCGGGTTCATTTCCGCAGCATGTCAATTCTTTGTGTGGATTTCGCAGTGTTTTACACCTGCACCATTATAGGAATCCGGGTAAAAACACAGGTGAAATCTGCACAAAATCTGCGGAAAATCTACAGGAAATCTGCACTAAATTCGCAGGTAAAACACAGGTCATTTTACCTGCAGATTTAGCAAAAGCTGCGCGGAAAAATCAGCAGCACAATCTGCAATGTGTGCACATACCCTAAGGGAGCAGTCAGTCGGCCATATAAGGGTAAGTTCACACTGGGCGTTTTTGCTGAGTTTTTTATGCTAATTTTTAGCTGCTTTTTTCAATACCAGCAAAGCCTATGAGATTTCAGAAATTTCATGCACATTGTTTTTTGTCATCAGGATTTTGTGCTTTGCAGCATTTTTTTTTTACATAGAGCATATCACTTCTTCAGCGTTTTATGCAGCGTTTTTCACTCATTGACTTGAATGGATGGTGAAAAAACGCTGCAAATACGCAAGTTGACTTTTCTTGCAGCGTATGTGCTGCAGAAAAGTCAAGGACATCTAAATGGACATCTAAGGCTGGTTTCAGATTAGCACATTTAACATGCAGCGCACGGCGCCGCTAAGCCCCGCCCCCTGCCCGCCCCATCCGGTCATTTCCTCCTACTATCGCACACGGCTGCATGCGATCTGCGCACCCTATCTTTAGCATAGGGTGCGCAGACCGTGCGCTAGTAGGCTGCATGATGCGTCCATACAGTCTGTCATCTAGCAGAGCGGACCCGAACTCCATTCACTTGAATGGGGGCCCGACAATATAGCGTTTGACACACTCTCACGTGCATGACAGAGCAGCAAATACCACTTTTGATCGGCAGGGACACCATCCCCGCCGGTCAGAGAGCCGCAGCTCCCACGCTGTCAAAAGAAAGCGTGAGCGCTCAGCTGTGATCGGAGGTATAAAGTTTACCTTGGGTCACTGGTGTCAGCTGATGGGACAACCGCTCCCATCATCCAACACCTGCTGCCGCTAATAACAGTGAGAGCAGGAGCGGATGATGCGAGAATTCATCAGCCGCTCCTGCGCTGTAAATAAATAATTTTTAAAAAAATCTGCGTGGGTTCCCCTGTATGATTGATAACCAGCTAGGTAAAACTCACAGCTGGGGGCTGCAACTCTCAGCTGTCAGCGTTAACAAGGCTGGTTATCAAGAAAAGAGGGGTCCCCACACGTTTTTAATTATTTAAATAATTTAAAAAAATAAACGGCGTGGGGTCCCCCCTATTTTTAACAACCAGCCTTGCTAAAGCTCACAGCTGGGGGCTGGTATTCTCAGGCTGGTAAGGGGCCATGGATATTGCCTCCCTGCCTAAAAATAGCAGCCCGCAGCTGCCCAGAATAGGCACATCTATTAGATGCGCCAATTCTGGCGCTTTGCTCAGACCGCCCTGGACCGCCCCTGGCACATTAACCCCTGGCACACTGCGATTAAACATGATTGCAGTGTACCAGGGGCATACGGAAGAATCGCGCAGGGAGGGGGCTCCCTGCGTGCTTCCCTGAGCCCCTTGGAACAGCCGCCTGCAGGGAGGCGGCTTTCTCAGTGCCTGCTGAGAGGAGGCGCTCCAGCAGTGCCTGTCCGATCGCTGATCTGACACAGTGCCCTGCAAAGTGTCAGATCAGCGATCTGACACTTTACAGTGATGTCCCCACCTGGGACAAAATAATAAAGTAAAAAAAAATTTAAGAAAAAAAGTGTAAAAATAATTTTTTAAAAATTCCTAAAAAAAAAAAAAAATTGCCTAATACATTCTTCTATTTGGAAAAAAACAAAACAAAACAATAAAAGTATACATATTTAGCATCACTGCGTCTGTAACGACTCACCCTTTAAAACTGTCCCACTAGTTAACCACTTTAGTGAACCCCTTCAAAAAAAAAAAAACGGCAAAAAACAATGCTTTATCATCATACCGCCGATCAAAAAGTGCAATAACACGCGATCAAAAAGATGAATATAAATAAACATGGTACTGCTGAAAACGTCATCTTGACCCACAAAAAAACGAGCCGCTATACAGCGTCATCAGCGAAAAAATAAAAAAGTTATAGCTTGCAGAATAAAGCGATTCAAAATAATTATTTTTTATATAAAATTGATTTTATTGTAAAAAAGCGCCAAAACATAAATAAGATATAAATGAGGTATTGCTGTAATCGCACTGACCCGAAGAATAAAACCGCTTTAGTCAAATGGTATAAACGCCCCCCCCTCCAAAATAAATTCATGAAATGCTGATTTTTGTTCATTCTGCGTCCAAAAAATCGGAATAAAAAGCGATCAAAAAATGTCACGTGCTCGAAAATGGTACCAATAAAAACGTCAAGTCCCACAAAAAATAAGACCTCACAGACCTATTATATATTAAGACCTAATATATTAAGAACTCACATGACTCTGTAGGTCAAAATATGGAAAAATTATAGCTCTCAAAATGTGGTGATGCAAAAACTATTTTTACAGCAAAAAGCGTCTTTTAGCGCGACAGCTGCCAAACATAAAAACCCGCCACAAATAGTAAATCAAACTCCCCTTTATCACCCCCTTAGTTAGGCCTGTTTCACACTTCCGTTTTTTCAAATCCGTCAAAATCCGTTGTTTTCCGTAAAAAAACGGATCCGCCATTTTTTGCAGGATCCGTTTTTTTTGTCCCATAGACTTCCATTACGGTTACCGCGGATCCGTCAAAAAAACGGATCCGTTTTTAAAAAAACGGATCCGTTTGCATCAGTTTCCGTCAAAAAAACGGAAACGGATCCGTTTGGCGGACACAAAAACGGAAGTGTGAAACAGGCCTTAGGGAAAAATAATAAACTTAAAAAAATGTATTTATTTCCATTTTCCCATTAGGGTTAGGACTGAGATTAGGGTTAGGGGTGTGTTGGTGTTAGAATTGGGGGGGTTTCCACTGTTTAGGCACATCAAGGGCTCTCCAAATGCAACATGGTGTCTGATCTAAATTCCAGTCAATTCTGCATTGAAAAAGTAAAACGGTGCTCCTTCCCTTCCATCCAAGCTCTGCCATGCGCCCAAACAGTGGTTTACCCCCACATATGGGGTATCAGCCTACTCAGGACAAATTGCACAACAACTTTTGGGGTCCAATATCTCCTGTTACCCTTGGAAAAATAAAAAATTGGGGGCAAACATATCATTTTTGTGGAAAAAAATGATTTTTTTTTATTTTTATGGCTCTACGTTATAAACTTCTGTGAAGCATTTGATGTTTCAAAGTGCTCACCACACATCTAGATAAGTTCATTGGGGGGTCTATTTGCCAAAATGGGGACATTTGTGGGGGATTCCACTGTTTAGGCACATCAGAGGCTCTCCAAATGCGACATGACACCCGCAGACCATTCCATCAAAGTCTGCATTCCAAACGTCACTACTTCCCTTCCGAGCCCCAACGTGTGCCTGTTGAGTAGTTTTCTCCCACATATGGGGTATCAGCGTACTCAGGACAAATTGGAGAACAACTTTTGGGGTCCAATTTCTCCTGTTACCCTTGGGGAAATAAAAAAAATTGGGGACTAAAAGATATTTTTTTGGAAAAATATATTTTTATTTTCATGCCCGGGAGTTATAAACATCTGTGAAGCACTTGGGGGTTCAAAGTGCTCACAACACATCTAGATAAGTTTCTTGGGGGGTCTAGTTTCCAAAATATGGTCAGGGGCTCTCTAAACGTGACATGGCGCCCGATCTCAATTGCAGCCAATTTTGCGTCAAACGGCGCTCCTTCCCTTCCGAGCTCAGCCATGCGCCCAAACATTGGTTTACCCCCACATATGGGGTATCGGCGTACTCAGGACAAGTTGCACAATAACTTTAAGGGTCCTGTTTCCCTTGGGAAAATAAAAATTCGGGGTGAAAAGGTCATTTTTGTGGAAAAAATATGATCTTTTAATTTTACAGCTGTACGTTATAAACTTCTGTGAAGCACTTGGGTGTTCAAAGTTATCGGAAGACAAAATGAAAAGTAAGCCAGCTCACCAGCCACCTGCGCAGATCCTCGGAACCCCGTGCAGACAAACGTGGAAATGAACAAGGCAAAGGAAGAATTGGTTCCAGCTGCGTATAAAATCCTTTTCTTCTTTATTGAAAAAACGTATTAAAATGCACAAATAGCTTATGCGCGCTCCACAGGTGCCATAACTTCCTTTGCCTGCTTCAAAGTTATCACCACATATCTAGATAAGTTCCTTGGGGGGTCTAGTTTCCAAAATGGGGTCACTTGTGGGGGGTTTCCATTGTTTAGGCACATCAGGAGCTCTCCAAACGTGACATGGAGTCTGATCTCAATTCCAGCCAATTTTGCATTGAAAAAGTCAATAACTTTTGCAGTCCAATTTCTCCTGTTACCCAAAGAAAAATAAAAGAATTTGGACCTGAAGTAATTTTTTTAAACATTCAAAAAAATTCCTGTGAAGCACCTGAAGGGTTAATAAACTTCTTGAATATAATTTTGAGTACCGTCAGAGGTGCAGTTTTTAGAATGGTATCACTTTTGGGTATTTTCTATCATAGTGACTTCAAATGTGATGTGGTCCCTAAAAAAAATGGTGTTGTAAAAATGAGAAATCGCTGGTCAACTTTTAACCCTTATAACTTCCTAACAAAACATTTGGTTCCAAAATTGTGCTGATGTAAAGTAAACATGTGGGAAATGTTACTTATTAAGTTTTTTGTGTGCCATATCTCTGTGATTTAAGGGCATAAAAATTCCAAGTTGGAAAATTGTGAAATTTTCAAAATTTTCACCAAATTTCCGTTTTTTTTTTACACAAATAAACGCAAGTTATATGAATGAAATGTTACCACTAACATGAAATACAATATGTCACGAAAAAAAAATTGTCAGAATCACCGGGATCCATGGAAGCGTTCCAGAGTTATTACCTCATAAAGAGAAAGTGGTCAGAATTGTAAAAATTGGCCTGGTCATTAACGTGCAAACCACCCTTGGGAGAAAAGGGGTTAAAGCTGGATGTGACAGTGTGTTGGGAGTCCTTGATGGGAGAATACTGGGAGAATACTGAGTGGGGACATTGTGGGAACCCCTGGATCTCAGTGCACTGCTTTGGAGTGATTTCTGAGGAAAAGCTTTTTTTATCGTTATACCTGTAATGGGGGCTTGGTTGACACTACTTTGAAGGGGGTGGGAGCTGGATGTGGCTATTGACCCTCTCTCTAAGCCGAATGTGGCTCTCAAGGTCAAAAAGGTTGGGGGCCACTGCTTTAGGGTATGCCCAGACATTCAGTAATTGGCAGCGCTTTGGACGCAGCACATGTCCGCTTTGTCCAAAGTGTTGCTGGCTGTTGAACGCAGGTGAATCCGCCTGTGTTCATTGAACCGTGCGGATTCACAGCGTCCAATACATTGTACAGGTGAAATTTATTATGCAAAGACTCAAGTCTCCGTAAGATAAAAAGACACGCTGCAGTCTAGAAAGACGCTCCGCATGTCCGTCTCCGCGGGTAAGCCGTGGGCGTCTGTGCACGAATAGTGGCACTAGAGTTGAGCGACTTTGGTCGGATCGGGTTTTGGACGAAACGCTGACTTTTTTTGCCCTAGTCGAACCAGTTTCAACTGAAACAAATTTTGTTTCATGAAACCTGATCCGACCAAAGTCGCTCAACTCTAGACTGGTCACGGGATTTCTTGAAATCCCATCCACTATGCTGTAACATCAAGATGTTGCGCAAGTGCGTAGCGCCCGACCCGCAGCGTTTACTTATTGTTCGCACATACCTTTAGACTTTCCTCTCTCTATGATCTACACCAGACTTAAGCCATGAACACCTTAATACAAATTGATGAGCATGTATGTCATTGTGGGGTTGCCCTTGTGAGGAAAGGGCTCAAGAGCTTTGCTCTCTTCACATGCATCAGATGTCAGCTACATTACATTGCTGTTATTTTTTTGACACAGCGGAGTCTGGAACGCAGCTCTGATTGCTGCTATTAACCATTTAAAGCATGTTTTCAATCTCCCTGCTGAATGACCCCGTCGCTCCCCCCTTTGCCATTTCTGTGACGCTTATCCTTTATACGGCTAGTTGACAGAAAAATAATTTAAAAAAAAAGTGATGGCTCCTGGAAGAAAGTGAGAAAATAAAAACTAGTGCAACAACGAAAATTGGGCTAAAGGCTACAAATTGCCCTTTATAGCCTGCACCCTGCTGGAGCACAAGGCAAAATAAGTATAACTAAAATCTCCTTTCCAGCATATTCAGATCTTGATAGCGAATATTTGAGCAATTTTGCAATATTTCCTGATCTTAGGGCCATACTACAAGCAATAATAAACTAACAAGAAAAGAACTTAGTATTGCTTTGGGAAGTCAATTAGAAATGTATGGCTAGACAGACAGACTGTCTCGCCGGTGTGTCCTGCAGGGTTTGCCTCCCCCAATCTATCCATAAGCAGCAGCGGCATTATAAGGCAGCACATCCCACCACTCCTTACCCAAGGATTGGTTCCCACTTGCATGTGTCTGGTTCCTGTGGGTATATGTTTTTTCTGTCGCTCCCGTTATCGACCAGGACTGTATATCCATCCTGTCTGACCTCGGGTTTATACATCTTTGTCTTCATGTACTTCTTACCCGTGTCTCTGACCCCCCCCTTTCAGCTGCTGCAGACCCAGGGACTGCCCTCAGCGTGGTACATGGTGACTACCTATGTCCTAAGTCTATCCTCACCAAGAGGGACTCTAGTGTGTAATGTAAAATGTCTGTAAGATCTGTATGTTAAAGTATGATGCTTCTAGAACGTTCTAGAATCTCCCATTGCTACACATCAAGGAGACGAGCCTGTCATGTAGCTGCAATCCCCCCTCCCTTTCAGCCCCCTCCTTTTGGTCCTTATCAGCTCTGTGCTTGCTGGTAACCTGAAACTGTCCATTTCCTCTCGAATAACAGCTAGGGGGAAAATGTCTCTTTGTTGAAAACACAGGCTGTATGCCAGTATATGGGAAGTATTAAAACAAGTCATATTGTAAAAACCATACGCAGCAGAGATATAAAACTCACATTTCTGCGAAGGGCACGAAGCCAGCTTATTAATTCCTAATTTTCACAGTTATGACCTCTCCAGAAACTGATGTATGGATTGCTCCCAAATGGAGGGTCCTAAGTATAGCATGCTTGGTGTCTTCGGATTCTATTTGGTAAACCACAAACAATGATGCCCTATGTGTGTTGGTACAGGTTTTTCTCATTTAGATATAGCTATTCTAAGTTTTGTAGCCAAATCCTAACTTGGAGAGAGGGAGGTTGGACATCTCCAAACCGCCCATTTCATGAGGTCACAGACCCAAGTCTATAGTTATCCCCTAGCAAGTTCCAGTCAGTTAAGCTGGAGTTCTGATGCTGAACAGACCTACTTCATGTCTTGGGACGTTTGGCTGCTGCCCATCCCCCAAGCCGCATGGTCCGCCTGATACCGACTGAACACATGTGAGTGTTACTTTCTGTTCTTTCATCCACTTTGTTTTATATTTGCATTTGTACATATTTAATGTCTCAACTTTATAGCAACTTTTATCTGTATAATCACTACCCTTTTGGGAATAAATCTTAAAATTATCAGTTTGTCTCCATGCTCTAAGAAACGAACTATGCGCCTCTTTTAGATAATCGCTGATTTCAGGGGTTTGCCACGGACCCTCTTAATTTAACTCTGTGAATTAAGAAAAGCGTGGATGGTGGCAGCGTGGTGTGTGCGATTGATTAGGCTAGTTGGCAGGACAGAAGGGTCTTATATTGCTAAAGGGGGGCTGCGGCCACAGCATTGATAATTCCCTTACAGCGGTAGCCTAATTGTCCGTGCACAACAAGCAGCCCGTCCGGCGACTAATTATCCTAGGTGCAGTTCCCTGACTGACCTGAGGGTAAGGGGGGTGCCGGAGAGCTGCGAGTTCCAAAGTGGAACTGAGAAAGTGGGATATACATAAATCCCCGCAGTATCTTGGAAGGTTGTTAGCAGTGGTGGGGCACCCAAAATAACCCCCCTGCGGTAAATTGTTAGAGCAAGGTTAGCTTGCTGCATTTTTGTCACATGGTGCCAGTGGTGGGATAACTAAGATAAGCCCCCACTGTGCCTGTGATAGCCGTGTGCCGGCAGTGTGTCACGTCCGCTGATACACCCGTGTCAGTGGTGGGATTGTGACATATTGGTGTCCATCGCGTTTTGGTGACAGCGGGACCCACGTTCGTCACATAGTGATTACCAGGTAGTTGCTTTATTATACCCTCCAGGGTAAGCCCGGCCCATGCCAGAATGGGACCACACCCACCAGCGTTAGATAGATAGATTCCTGGTACTTACAAGACAATCTATATGTTTATTAGAAAAATTCAGATGAGTCACTCGCTTCAAATACTGAGTGATGGTTTCATCTTTCCTGTTGCGGAGGTGATTGTTGGTCCGTGCGATGAGATCAACTGTCAGACGCACCATGATTACTTCGTTGAAACAAAAGACTTGCTAAGTGTGTATGAGGCTAAGATAACGGATTCATCATTACCCTGAAAAGAAAAGAGAAAATTATGCCATATTATCTACTGCAGGTTTTCAGTTTATCCCTGATCTATACACAATCTCCCCGAGACATGCCAATACTATCTCTCAGAAGTTACAGGGGGAACAGTTCAGAACATAAAATCGATGTAAAGTTTATCTGACATGTAGTGACGCTTTCCTCAATATCAGGAGGCACGCACTGACCGCACAGCTCTGACAGCGAGTCATTAGAATGGATGTAACCTGTGACATACCTCTACTTTATTAGATAGTGCTCATTTACAATTATTCAGAAATTATCTAAAAAAAAAAGTCAACAGAACTGGGATTAGGCTAAATTAATTGTCTAAGAATCATCTATGGAGAGAGTGGGAGCTAATGCCTTGTCATCACTTGAAAGGTCACGGATGACCTATCACTGGGACCAAGTCTCCGGGCAGGAAGGGACCCTTGCTTCATGGCAACTGGATGCCCCAAGTCAGAGGGCAACTACCCTTAGTCATTTAATAAAACCAGTTAGATGCAGTGGCAATATATGTATTATGGCCCCAGTCTCAGTTCCAATTGTCACCCTTTTTTTTTTTTAAAGAACAAGCTTTTATGTTAATATTACAGAACATATCACACAGCAGAAAGGCATTCATAACGCCGAGCACTGCCATCTTTAATGGGCAAATCCACTCTGGCTTGCGCGCTCATATAGCAATTTCAGGGCAACCCCACCACCACCGTCACTATAATGCGCCCTATAGTTAGCGGTAGTCTGCCAAGCCTATAGCGGTGTTCTCACTGAGCTCCATAGGGAAAGTTCAGCAATGAGAAGGCATGTAAAATGTGACAGACAGCACATTAAAGAGAAACGTTTTTCTTCTCTAAAACGGAGACCACAATCTCCAGGAAAAAAACTAAACTCTTTGCTGAGCCAGTGTAAAAAAAAAGGTGGCACATGGCGGTATGCAACAAGGCTCAAATACCGCCAATCCGGATACCAAACTACTAAAAGGGGCATCTGTGTGCGGAACCGGATGTTACAAGGGGATTATGTAGGTGCGACACAAAGGCCGTAAGTGCTAAACAAACTTATTATAGGGGTAATACGACTGACACACTGCTATAGGGGCATATATGACTGGCACACTATTATAGGGGTATATGACTGGCACACTACACCATGTGCAGAATTATTAGGCAAGTTGTATTTGAGAGGATTCTTTTTATTATTGAATAACAACTATGTTCTCAATCAACCCAAAAGACTCAGATATCAAAGCTTAATATTTTTGGAAGTTGGAGTGTTTTTTTTTTTAGATTTGGCTATCTTAGGAGGATATCTGTTTGTGCAGGTAACTATTACTGTGCAGAATTATTAGGCAACTTAATAAAAACAAATATATACCCATCTCACTTGTTTATTTTCACCAGGTAAACCAATAGAGCAACACAAAATTTAGAAATAAACATTTCTGACAATCAAAAACAAAACAAAAAAATCAGTGACCAATATAGCCACCTTTCTTTACGATGACACTCAAAAGCCTTCCATCCATAGATTCTGTCAGTTGCTTGATCTGTTTATGATCAACATTGCGTGCCGCAGCCACCACAGCCTCCCTGACACTGTTCATAGAGGTGTAATGTTTTCACTCCCTGTAGATCTCACACTTTATGAGGGACTACAGGTTCTCTATGGGGTTCAGATCAGGTGAACAAGGGGGCCATGTCATTATTTTTCCTTCTTTTAGACCCTTACTGGCCAGCCACGCTGTGGAGTATTTGGATGCATGTGATGGAGCATTGTCCTGCATGAAAATCATGTTTTTCTTGAACGGTACCGACTTCTTCCTGTACAATGCTAGAAGAAGGTGTCTTCCAGAAGCTGCCAGTAGGTCTGGGAGTTGAGCTTCACTCCATCCTCAACCGGAAAAGGTCCCACAAGTTCATCTTTGATGATACCAGCCCATACCAATACCCCACCTGCACCTTGCTGGCGTCTGAGTCGGAGTGGAGCTCTCTGCCCTTTACTGATCCAGCCTTGGGCCCATCCATCTGGCCAATCAAGAGTCGCTCTCATTTCATCAGTCCATAAAACCTTAGAAAAATCAGTCTTAAGATATTTCTTGGCCCAGTCTTGACGTTTTATCTTATCTTTCTTGTTGAAAGGTGGTCGTTTTCCAGTCTTCCTTACCTTGGCCATGTCCCTGAGTGTGGCACACCTTGAGCTTTTTGATACTCCAGTAACGTTGCAGCTCTGAAATATGGCAAAACTGGGTGCAAAATGGCATCTTGGCAGCTTCACGCTTGATTTTCCTCAATTCATGGGCAGTTATCTTGCGCCTTTTTTTTTATCAACACGCTTCTTGCGACCCTGTTTGATATTTGCCATGAAACGCTTGATTGTTCAGTGATCACGCTTCAAATGTTTGGCAATTTCAACACTGCTGCTGCAAGACATCTCACAATTTTTGACTTTTCAGAGTCCGTCAAATCTCTCTTCTGACCCATTTTGCCAAAGGAAAGGAAGTTGCCTACTAATTAAGCACATCTTATATAGGGTGTTCATGTCATTAGACCACACCCCTCCTCATTACAGAGATGCAAGTCACCTGATTTACATAATTGGCAGTTGACTTTCAACCTGTACAGCTTGGAGTAGGACAACATGTATAAAAAGGATGATGTGATCAAAATACTCATTTGCCTAATAATTCTGCACACAGTGTATTATAGTGGTATATATGACTGGCACACTATTATAGAGGCATATGACTGGCACACTATTATAGGGGCATGTATCACTGACACACTATTATAGGGGCATATGACTGGCACACTATTATAGGGGCATGTATGACTGGAACACTTTTATAGGGGTAGATATGACTGGCACACTATTATAGGGGCATATAAGACTGGCACACTATTAAAGGGGTATATATGACTGGCACACTATTATAGGGGTATATAAGACTGGCACACTATTATAGGGGTATATATGACTGGCACACTATTATATGGGTATATATGACTGGCACACTATTATAGGGGCATATGACTGGCACACTATTATAGGGGTATATGACTGGCACACTATTATAGGGGTATATATGACTGGCACACTATTATAGGGGCATATGACTGGCACACTATTATAGGGGTATATGACTGGCACACTATTATAGGGGTATATATGACTGGCACACTATTATAGGGGCATATGACTGGCACACTACTATAGGGGCATGTATGACTGGAACACTTTTATAGGGGTAGATATGACTGGCACACTATTATAGGGGCATATAAGACTGGCACACTATTAAAGGGGTATATATGACTGGCACACTATTATAGGGGTATATAAGACTGGCACACTATTATAAGGGTATATATGACTGGCACACTATTATATGGGTATATATGACTGGCACACTATTATAGGGGCATATGACTGGCACACTATTATAGGGGTATATGACTGGCACACTATTATAGGGGTATATATGACTGGCACACTATTATAGGGGCATATGACTGGCACACTATTATAGGGGCATGTATGACTGGCACACTTTTATAGGGGTGTATATGACTGGCACACTATTATAGGGGCATATAAGACTGGCACACTTATATATGACTGGCACACTATTATAGGGGCATATATGACTGGCACACTATTATAGGGATATATATGACTGGCACGCTATTATAGGGGCATATGACTGGCATGCTATTATAGGGGTATATGACTGGCACACTATTATAGGGGTATATATGACTGGCACACTATTATAGGGGCATATAAGACTGGCACACTATTATAGGGGTATATATGACTGGCACACTATTATAGGGGTATGTATGACTGACACACTATTATAAGGGTATATGACTGGCACACTATTATAGGGGTATATATGACTGGCACACTATTATGGGGTATATATGACTGGCACACTATTATAGGGGTATATATGACTGGCACACTATTATAGGGGCATGTATGACTGGCACACTATTATAGGGGTATATATGACTGGCACACTATTATAGGGGTATGTATGACTGACACACTATTATAAGGGTATATGACTGGCACACTATTATAGGGGTATATATGACTGGCACACTATTATGGGGTATATATGACTGGCACACTATTATAGGGGTATATATGACTGGCACACTATTATAGGGGCATGTATGACTGACACACTATTATAAGGGTATATGACTGGCACACTATTATAGAGGTATATATGACTGGCACACTACTATAGGGGTATACATGACTGGAACACTATTATAGGGGCATATATGACTGACACACTATCATAGGGGTATATATGACTGGCACACTATTATAGGGGTATATATGACTGGTACACTATTATAGGGGCATATATGACTGGCACACTATTATAGGGGCATGTATGACTGGCACACTATTATAGGGGTATATATGACTGGCACACTATTATAGGGGCATATATGACTGGCACACTATTATAGGGGCACATATGACTGGAACACTATTATAGGGGTATATATGACTAGCACACTATTATAGGGGTATATATGACTGACACACTGTTATAGGGGCATATATGACTGGTACACTATTGTGTATATATGACTGGCACACTATTATAGGGGCATATGACTGGCACACTATTATAGGGGCATGTATGACTGGCACACTTTTATAGGGGTATATATGACTGGCACACTATTAAAGGGGTATATATGACTGGCACACTATTATAGGGGCATATATGACTGGCACGCTATTATAGGGGCATATGACTGGCATGCTATAATAGGGGTATATGACTGGCACACTATTATAGGGGTATATATGACTGGCACACTATTATAGGGGTATATATGACTGGCACACTATTATAGGGGTATATATGACTTGCACACTATTATAGGGGTATGTATGACTGACACACTATTATAAGGGTATATGACTGGCACACTATTATAGGGGTATATATGACTGGCACACTATTATAGGGGTATATATGACTGGCACACTATTATAGGGGTATATATGACTGGCACACTATTATAGGGGAATATATGACTGGCACACTATTATAGGGGTATATATAACTGGCACACTATTATAGGGGTATACATGACTGGAACACTATGATAGGGGCATGTATGACAGGCACACTATTATAGGGGTATATATGACTGGCACACTATTATAGGGGCATATATGACTGGCACACTATTATAGGGGTATAAACATGACTGGCACACTATTATAGGGACATGTATGACTGGCACACTATTATAGGGGCATGTATGACTGGCATAATGTTATAGGAGTATATATGACTGGCACATTATTATAGGGGTGTATGACTGGCACATTTTTATAGGGGCATATATGACTGGTACACTATTATAGGGGCATATATGACTGGAACACTATTGTGTATATATGATTAGCACACTATTATAGAGGCATATGACTGGCACACTATTATAGGGGTATATATGACTAGCACACTATTATAGGGGTATATATGACTGACACACTGCTATAGGGGCATATATGACTGGTACACTATTGTGTATATATGACTGGCACAATATTATAGAGGCATAACTGGCACACTATTATAGGGGCATATACAGTATGACTGACACACTGGTATAGGGGCATATATGACTGGCACACTATTGTGTATATATGATTGGCGCACTATTATAGAGGCATATGACTGGCACACTATTATAGGGGAATATATGACTGGCACACTATTATAGGGGCAGTTATGACTGGCACACTATTATAGGGGCATGTGACTGGCTCTGTAATAGGGGCATATATGACTGGTACACTATTATAGGGGCATATATGTCTGGCACACTATTATAGGGGCATATATGACTGGCACACCATTATAGGGGTATAAATGACTGGCACACTATTATAGGGATATATATGACTGGCACACTATTATAGGGGCATATATGACTTGCACACTATTATAGGGGCATATATGACTGGCACACTATTATAGGGGCATGTATAACTGGCACACTATTACAGGGGCATAAGACTGGCACACTATTATAGGAGCATATGACTGGCACACTATTATAGGGATATATATGACTGGCACACTATTATAGCGATATATATGACTGGCACACTATTATAGCGATATATATGACTGGCACACTATTATAGGGGCATATGACTGGAACACTGTTATAGGGTATATGACTGGCACATTATTATAGGGGTATATATGACTGACACACTGTTATAGGGGCATATATGACTGACTCTGTAATAGGGGTATATATGACTGACACACTATTATAGGGGTATATATGACTGGCACACTATTATAGGGGCATATATGACTGGCACACTATTATAGGGGTATATATGACTGACACACTATTATAGGGGTATATATGACTGGCACATTATGATTAGGGGTATATATTACTGGCACACTATTATAGGGCCATATATGACTGGCACACTGTTATAGGGGTATATATGACTGGCATACTATTATAGGGGTAAATATGACTGGCACACTATTATAGGGGTATATATGACTGGCACACTATTATAGGGGTATATATGACTGACACACTATTATAGGGGTATATATGACTGGCACATTATTATAGGGGAATATGACTGGCACACTATTATAGGGGTATATATGACTGGCACATTATTATAGGGGCATATGACTGGCACACTATTATAGGGGCATATGACTGGCACATTATTATAGGGGTATATATGACTGACACACTCTTAAAGGGGTATATATGACTGGCACATTATTATAGGGGCATATGACTGGCACCGTATTATAGGGGTAAATATGACTGGCACATTATTATAGGGGCATATAACTGGTACACTATTATAGGGCATATGACTGGCACATTATTATACGGGTATATATGACTGACACACTATTATAGGGGCATGTATGACTGGTACACTATTATAGGGGCATATGACTGGCATAATGTTATAGGAGTATATATGACTGGCACATTTTTATAGGGGCATATATGACTGGTACACTATTATAGGGGTATATATGATTGGCACACTATTATAGGGGCACATATGACTGGAACACTATTATAGGGGTATATATGACTAGCACACTATTATAGGGGTATATATGACTGACACACTGTTATAGGGGCATATATGACTGGTACACTATTGTGTATATATGACTGGCACACTATTATAGGGGCATATGACTGGCACACTATTATAGGGGCATGTATGACTGGCACACTTTTATAGGGGTATATATGACTGGCACACTATTAAAGGGGTATATATGACTGGCACACTATTATAGGGGCATATATGACTGGCACGCTATTATAGGGGCATATGACTGGCATGCTATAATAGGGGTATATATGACTGGCACACTATTATAGGGGTATATATGACTTGCACACTATTATAGGGGTATGTATGACTGACACACTATTATAAGGGTATATGACTGGCACACTATTATAGGGGTATATATGACTGGCACACTATTATAGGGGAATATATGACCGGCACACTATTATAGGGGTATATATAACTGGCACACTATTATAGGGGTATACATGACTGGAACACTATGATAGGGGCATGTATGACTGGCATACTATTATAGTGGTATATATGACTGGCACACTATTATAGGGGCATATATGACTGGCACACTATTATAGGGACATGTATGACTGGCACACTATTATAGGGGCATGTATGACTGGCATAATGTTATAGGAGTATATATGACTGGCACATTATTATAGGGGTGTATGACTGGCACATTTTTATAGGGGCATATATGACTGGTACACTATTATAGGGGTATATATGACTGGCACACTATTATAGGGGCATATATGACTGGAACACTATTGTGTATATATGATTAGCACACTATTATAGAGGCATATGACTGGCACACTATTATAGGGGTATATATGACTAGCACACTATTATAGGGGTATATATGACTGACACACTGCTATAGGGGCATATATGACTGGTACACTATTGTGTATATATGACTGGCACACTATTATAGAGGCATAACTGGCACACTATTATAGGGGCATATATGACTGACACACTGGTATAGGGGCATATATGACTGGCACACTATTGTGTATATATGATTGGCGCACTATTATAGAGGCATATGACTGGCACACTATTATAGGGGAATATATGACTGGCACACTATTATAGGGGCAGTTATGACTGGCACACTATTATAGGGGCATGTGACTGGCTCTGTAATAGGGGCATATATGACTGGTACACTATTATAGGGGTATAAATGACTGGCACACTATTATAGGGGCATATATGACTGGCACACTATTATAGGGGCATATATGACTGGCACACTATTATAGGGGCATATGACTGGCACAATATTATAGGGATATATATGACTGGCACACTATTATAGGGGCATATATGACTTGCACACTATTATAGGGGCATATATGACTGGCACACTATTATAGGGGCATATATGACTGGCACACAATTATAGGGGTATATATGACTGGCACACTATTATAGGGGCATGTATGACTGGCACACTATTACAGGGGCATATGACTGGCACACTATTATAGGAGCATATGACTGGCACACTATTATAGGGATATATATGACTGGCACACTATTATAGCGATATATATGACTGGCACACTATTATAGCGATATATATGACTGGCACACTATTATAGGGGCATATGACTGGAACACTGTTATAGGGTATATGACTGGCACATTATTATAGGGGTATATATGACTGACACACTGTTATAGGGGCATATATGACTGACTCTGTAATAGGGGCATATATGACTGGCACACTATTATAGGGGTATATATGACTGGCACGCTATTATAGGGGTATATATGACTGGAACACTATTATAGGGGCATATATGACTGGCACACTATTATAGGGGCATGTATGACTGGCACACTATTATAGGGGCATATGACTGGCACACTATTATAGGGGCATATGACTGGCACAATATTATAGGGATATATATGACTGGCACACTATTATAGGGGCATATATGACTTGCACACCATTATAGGGGCATATATGACTGGCACACTATTATAGAGGCATATGACTGGCACACCATTATAGGGGTATATATGACTGACACACTATTATAGGGGTATATATGACTGGCACACTATTATAGGGGCATGTATGACTGGCACACTATTATAGGGGCATATGACTGGCACACTATTATAGGGGCATATGACTGGCACACTATTATAGGGATATATATGACTGGCACACTATTATAGGGATATATATGACTGGCACACTATTATAGGGGCATATATGACTGGCACACTATTATAGGGGCATATATGACTTGCACACTATTATAGGGGCATATGACTTGAACACTGTTATAGGGGCAAATGACTGGCACATTATTATAGGGGTATATATGACTGGCACACTGTTATAGGGGCATATATGACTGACACACTATTGTGTATATATGATTGGCACACTATTATAGGGGCATATATTACTGGCACAATATTATAGGGGCATATGACTGGTACACTATTATAGGGGAATGTATGACTGGCACACTATTATAGGGGCATATGACTGGCACACTATAAAAGGGGTATATGACTGGCACACTATTATAGGGATATATATGACTGGCACACTATTAAAGGGGCATATGACTGGCACACTATTATAGGGATCTATATGACTGGCACACTATTATAGGGGCATATATGACTGGCACACTATTTTAGGGGTATATATGACTGGCACACTATTATAGGGGCATATATGACTGGCACACTATTATAGGGGCATATGACTGGCACACTATTATAGGAGTATATATGACTGGCATACTATTATAGGGGCATATGACTGGCATATTATTATAGGGGTATATATATGACTGACACACTGTTATAGGGGCATATATGACTGGCACACTATTATAGGGGCATATGACTGGCACATGATTATAGGGGTATATATGACTAACACACTATTATAGGGGTATATATGACTGGCACACTATTATAGGGGCATATATGACTGGCACACTATTATAGGGGTATATATGACTGACACACTATTATAGGGGTATATATGACTGGCACATTATGATTAGGGGTATATATGACTGGCACATTATTATAGGGGAATATGACTGGCACACTATTATAGGGGTATATATGACTGGCACATTATTATAGGGGCATATGACTGGCACACTATTATAGGGGCATATGACTGGCACATTATTATAGGGGTATATATGACTGACACACTCTTAAATGGGTATATATGACTGGCACATTATTATAGGGGCATATGACTGGCACCGTATTATAGGGGTAAATATGACTGGCACATTATTATAGGGGCATATAACTGGAACACTATTATAGGGCATATGACTGGCACATTATTATAGGGGTATATATGACTGACACACTATTATAGGGGCATGTATGACTGGTACACTATTATAGGGGCATATGACTGGCACACTATTATAGGGGCATATGACTGGCACATTATTATAGGGGTATATATGACTGACACACTCTTAAAGGGGTATATATGACTGGCACATTATTATAGGGCATATGACTGGCACTGTATTATAGGGGTATATATGACTGGCACATTATTATAGGGGCATATGACTGGAACACTATTATAGGGGCATATGACTGGCACATTATTATAGGGGTATATATGACTGACACACTATTATAGGGGTATGTATGACTGGTACACTATTATAGGGGCATGTATGACTGGCACACTATTATAAGGGCATATGACTGGCACACTATTATAGGGGCATATGACTGGCACACTATTATAGGGGCATATATGACTGAAACACTATTATAGGGGTATAAATGACTGGCACACTATTATAGGGGCAAATATGACTGGCACACTATTATAGGGTATATATGACTGGCACATTGTTATAGGGGCATATGCCTGGCACAATATTATAGGGGCA
Source organism: Dendrobates tinctorius (assembly GCF_039654945.1). Taxonomy (NCBI): domain Eukaryota; kingdom Metazoa; phylum Chordata; class Amphibia; order Anura; family Dendrobatidae; genus Dendrobates; species Dendrobates tinctorius. The sequence continues at coordinate 9,494,011 of NW_027361750.1, read as the reverse complement.
TATGACTGGCATATTATTATAGGGGTATATATGACTGACACACTATTATAGGGGTATATGACTGGCACACAATTATAGGAGCATATATGCCTGGCACACTATTATAGGGGTATATATGACTGTCACATTATTATAGGGGCATATGACTGGCACAGTATTATAGGGGTATATATGACTGGCACATTATTATAGGGGTATATATGACTGACACACTATTATAGGGGTATATATGACTGGCACATTATTAAAGGGGAATATGACTGGCACACTATTATAGGGGTATATATGACTGGCACACTATTATAGGGGCATATGACTGGCACACTATTATAGGGGCATATGACTGGCACACTATTATAGGGGCATATGACTGGCACATTGTTATAGGGGTATATATGACTGACACACTATTATAGGGGTATATATGACTGGCACACTGTTATAGGGGCATATGACTGGCACACTATTATAGGGGTATATATGACTGGCACATTATTATAGGGGTATATATGACTGGCATACTATTATAGGGGCATATGGCTAGCACATTATTATAGGGGTATATATGACTGGCACACTGTTATAGGGGCATATGACTGGCACACTATTATAGGGGTATATATGACTGGCACATTATTATAGGGGTATATATGACTGGCATGCTATTATAGGGGCATATGGCTAGCACATTATTATAGGGGTATATATGACTGGCATACTATTATAGGGGTATATATTACTGGCACATTATTATAGGGGTATATATGACTGATACACTATTATAGGGGTATATATGACTGGCACACTATCATAGGGGTATATATGACTGGCACATTATTATAGGGGCATATGGCTAGCACATTATTAAAGGGGTATATATGACTGGCACACTATTATAGGGGTATATATGACTGGGACATTATTATAGGGGCATATGACTGGCACAGTATTATAGGGGTATATATGACTGGCACATTATTATAGGGGCATATGACTGGAACACTATTATAGGGGCATAAGACTGGCACACTATTATAAGGGCATATGACTGGCACATTATTGTAGGGGTATATATGACTGACACTATTATAGGGGTATATATGACTGGCACACTATTATAGGGGTATATATGACTGTCACACTATTATAGGGGCATATGAGTGGCACAGTATTATAGGGGTATATATGACTGGCACATTATTATAGGGGTATATATGACAGACACACTATTATAGGGGTATATATGACTGGCACATTATTATAGGGGCATATGACTGGCACAGTATTATAGGGGTATATATGACTGGCACATTATTATAGGGGCATATGACTGGAACACTATTATAGGGGCATAAGACTGGCACACTATTATAAGGGCATATGACTGGCACATTATTGTAGGGGTATATATGACTGACACTATTATAGGGGTATATATGACTGGCACACTATTATAGGGGTATATATGACTGTCACATTATTATAGGGGCATATGAGTGGCACAGTATTATAGGGGTATATATGACTGGCACATTATTATAGGGGTATATATGACAGACACACTATTATAGGGGTATATATGACTGGCACATTATTATAGGGGCATATGACTGGCACACTATTATAGGGGTATATATGACTGACACACAATTATAGGGGTATATATGACTGTCACACTATTATTGGGGCATTTGACTGGAACACTATTATAGGGGCATATGACTGGCACATTATTATAGGGGTATATATGACTGACACACCATTATAGGGGCATGTATAACTGGCACACTATTATAGGGGCATGTATGACTGGCACACTATTATAGGGGCATATGACTGGCACACTATTATAGGGGCATATGACTGGCACACTATTATAGGGGCATATATGACTGGCACACTATTATAGGGGTATATATGACTGGTACACTATTATAGGGGTATATATGACTGGCACACTATTATAGGGGTATATATGACTGGTACACTATTATAGGGGCATATGACTGGCACACTATTATAGGGGCATATATGACTGACACACTATTATAGGGGTATATATGACTGGCACACTATTATAGGGGTATATATGACTGGTACACTATTATAGGGGCATATATGACTGGCACACTATTATAGGGGTATATATGACTGGCACACTATAATAGGGGTATATATGACTGGCACACTATTATAGGGGTAAATATGACTGGCACATTATTATAGGGGTACATATGACTGACACACTATTATAGGGGCATATGACTGGCACATTATTATAGGGGTATATATGACTGGCACATTATTATAGGGGCATATGACTGGAACACTAATATAAGGGCATATGACTGGCACATTATTATAGGGGATATATGACTGACACACTATTATAGGGGCATGTATAAATGGCACACTATTATAGGGGCATGTATGACTGGCACACTATTATAGGGGCATATGACTGGCACACTATTATAGGGGCATATGACTGGCACACTATTATAGGGGCATATGACTGGCACAGTATTATAGGGGTATATATGACTGGCACATTATTACAGGGGTATATATGACTGACACACTATTATAGGGGTATATATGACTGGCACATTATTATAGGGGCATATGACTGGCACACTATTATAGGGGCATATGACTGGCACATTAATATAGGGGTATATATGACTGACACACTATTAAAGGGGTATATATGACTGGCACACTATTATAGGGGCATATGACTGGCACACTATTATAGGGGCATATGACTGGCACACTATTATAGGGGCATATGACTGGAACACTATTATAGGGGCATATGACTGGCACATTATTATAGGGGTATATATGACTGGCACACTATTATAGGGGCATATGACTGGCACATTATTATAGGGGTATATATGGCTGACACACTATTAAAGGGGTATATATGACTGGCACACTATTATAGGGGCATATGACTGGCACACTATTATAGGGGCATATGACTGGCACACTATTATAGGGGCATATGCCTGGAACACTATTATAGGGGCATAAATGACTGATACACTATTACAGGGGTATATGACTGGCACACTATTATAGGAGCATATATGACGGGCACATTATTATAGGGGCATATATGACTGACACACTATTATAGGGGTATATATGACTGGCACATTGTTATAGGGGCATATGGCTGGCACATTATTATAGGGGCATATGACTGGAACACTATTATAGGGGCATATGACTGGCACACTATTATAAGGGCATATGACTGGCACATTATTATAGGGGTATATATGACTGACACACTATTATAGGGGCATGTATAACTGGCACACTATTATAGGGGCATGTATGACTGGCACACTATTATAGGGGTATATATGACTGGCACACTATTATAGGGCCATATATGACTGGCACACTGTTATAGGGGTATATATGACTGGCACACTATTATAGGGGTAAATATGACTGGCACACTATTATAGGGCCATATATGACTGGCACACTGTTATAGGGGTATATATGACTGGCACACTATTATAGGGGTAAATATGACTGGCACACTATTATAGGGGCATATGACTGGCACATTATTATAGGGGTATATATGACTGACACACTATTATAGGGGTATATATGACTGGCACATTGTTATAGGGGCATATATGACTGGAACACTATTATAGGGGTATATATGACTGACACACTATTATAGGGGTATATATGACTGGCACACTATTATAGGGGTATATATGACTGGTACACTATTATAGGGGCATATATGACTGGCACACTATTATAGGGGTATATATGACTGGCACACTATTATAGGGGTATATATGACTGGCACACTATTATAGGGGTATATATGACTGGCACACTATTATAGGGGCATATATGACTGGCACACTATTATAGGGGTAAATATGACTGGCACATTATTATAGGGGTACATATGACTGACACACTATTATAGGGGCATATGACTGGCACATTATTATAGGGGTATATATGACTGACACACTATTATAGGGCATATGACTGGCACATTATAATAGGCGTATATATGACTGACACACAATTATAGGGGTATATATGACTGTCACACTATTATTGGGGCATTTGACTGGCACACTATTTTAGGGGCATATGGCTAGCACATTATTATAGGGGTATATATGACTGGCACATTATTATAGGGGCATATGACTGGAACACTATTATAGGGGCATATGACTGGCACATTATTATAGGGGTATATATGACTGACACACCATTATAGGGGCATGTATAACTGGCACACTATTATAGGGGCATATGACTGGCACACTATTATAGGGGCATATGACTGGCACACTATTATAGGGGCATATATGACTGGCACACTATTATAGGGGTATATATGACTGGTACACTATTATAGGGGTATATATGACTGGCACACTATTATAGGGGTATATATGACTGGTACACTATTATAGGGGCATATGACTGGCACACTATTATAGGGGCATATATGACTGACACACTATTATAGGGGTATATATGACTGGCACACTATTATAGGGGTATATATGACTGGTACACTATTATAGGGGCATATATGACTGGCACACTATTATAGGGGTATATATGACTGGCACACTATAATAGGGGTATATATGACTGGCACACTATTATAGGGGTATATATGACTGGCACACTATTATAGGGGTATATATGACTGGCACACTATTATAGGGGTAAATATGACTGGCACATTATTATAGGGGTACATATGACTGACACACTATTATAGGGGCATATGACTGGCACATTATTATAGGGGTATATATGACTGACACATTATTATAGGGGCATATGACTGGAACACTATTATAGGGGCATATGACTGGCACATTATTATAGGGGATATATGACTGACACACTATTATAGGGGCATGTATAAATGGCACACTATTATAGGGGCATGTATGACTGGCACACTATTATAGGGGCATATGACTGGCACACTATTATAGGGGCATATGACTGGCACACTATTATAGGGGCATATGACTGGCACAGTATTATAGGGGTATATATGACTGGCACATTATTATAGGGGTATATATGACTGACACACTATTAAAGGGGTATATATGACTGGCACACTATTGTGTATATATGACTAGCACACTATTATAGGGGCATATGACTGGCACACTATTATAGGGGCATGTATGACTGGCACACTTTTATAGGGGTATATATGACTGGCACACTATTAAAGGGGTATATATGACTGGCACACTATTATAGGGGCATATATGACTGACACACTATTATAGGGGTATATATGACTGGCACACTATTATAGGGGTATATATGACTGGTACACTATTATAGGGGCATATATGACTGGCATACTATTATAGGGGTATATATGACTGGCACACTATTATAGGGGTATATATGACTGGCACACTATTATAGGGGTATATATGACTGGCACACTATTATAGGGGCATATATGACTGGCACACTATTATAGGGGCATATATGACTGGCACATTATTATAGGGGTACATATGACTGACACACTATTATAGGGGCATATGACTGACACACAATTATAGGGGTATATATGACTGTCACACTATTATTGGGGCATTTGACTGGCACACTATTTTAGGGGCATATGGCTAGCACATTATTATAGGGGTATATATGACTGGCACATTATTATAGGGGCATATGACTGGAACACTATTATAGGGGCATATGACTGGCACATTATTATAGGGGTATATATGACTGACACACCATTATAGGGGGATGTATAACTGGCACACTATTATAGGGGCATATGACTGGCACACTATTATAGGGGCATATGACTGGCACACTATTATAGGGGCATATATGACTGGCACACTATTATAGGGGTATATATGACTGGTACACTATTATAGGGGTATATATGACTGGCACACTATTATAGGGGCATATATGACTGAAACACTATTATAGGGGTATAAATGACTGGCACACTATTATAGGGGCAAATATGACTGGCACACTATTATAGGGTATATATGACTGGCACATTGTTATAGGGGCATATGCCTGGCACAATATTATAGGGGCATATGACTGGCATATTATTATAGGGGTATATATGACTGACACACTATTATAGGGGTATATGACTGGCACACAATTATAGGAGCATATATGCCTGGCACACTATTATAGGGGTATATATGACTGTCACATTATTATAGGGGCATATGACTGGCACAGTATTATAGGGGTATATATGACTGGCACATTATTATAGGGGTATATATGACTGACACACTATTATAGGGGTATATATGACTGGCACATTATTAAAGGGGAATATGACTGGCACATTATTATAGGGGTATATATGACTGGCACACTATTATAGGGGTATATATGACTGGCACACTATTATAGGGGCATATGACTGGCACACTATTATAGGGGCATATGACTGGCACACTATTATAGGGGCATATGACTGGCACATTGTTATAGGGGTATATATGACTGACACACTATTATAGGGGTATATATGACTGGCACACTGTTATAGGGGCATATGACTGGCACACTATTATAGGGGTATATATGACTGGCACATTATTATAGGGGTATATATGACTGGCATACTATTATAGGGGCATATGGCTAGCACATTATTATAGGGGTATATATGACTGGCACACTGTTATAGGGGCATATGACTGGCACACTATTATAGGGGTATATATGACTGGCACATTATTATAGGGGTATATATGACTGGCATGCTATTATAGGGGCATATGGCTAGCACATTATTATAGGGGTATATATGACTGGCATACTATTATAGGGGTATATATGACTGGCACATTATTATAGGGGTATATATGACTGATACACTATTATAGGGGTATATATGACTGGCACATTATTATAGGGGCATATGGCTAGCACATTATTAAAGGGGTATATATGACTGGCACACTATTATAGGGGTATATATGACTGGGACATTATTATAGGGGCATATGACTGGCACAGTATTATAGGGGTATATATGACTGGCACATTATTATAGGGGCATATGACTGGAACACTATTATAGGGGCATAAGACTGGCACACTATTATAAGGGCATATGACTGGCACATTATTGTAGGGGTATATATGACTGACACTATTATAGGGGTATATATGACTGGCACACTATTATAGGGGTATATATGACTGTCACATTATTATAGGGGCATATGAGTGGCACAGTATTATAGGGGTATATATGACTGGCACATTATTATAGGGGTATATATGACAGACACACTATTATAGGGGTATATATGACTGGCACATTATTATAGGGGCATATGACTGGCACAGTATTATAGGGGTATATATGACTGGCACATTATTATAGGGGCATATGACTGGAACACTATTATAGGGGCATAAGACTGGCACACTATTATAAGGGCATATGACTGGCACATTATTGTAGGGGTATATATGACTGACACTATTATAGGGGTATATATGACTGGCACACTATTATAGGGGTATATATGACTGTCACATTATTATAGGGGCATATGAGTGGCACAGTATTATAGGGGTATATATGACTGGCACATTATTATAGGGGCATATGACTGGCACACTATTATAGGGGTATATATGACTGACACACAATTATAGGGGTATATATGACTGTCACACTATTATTGGGGCATTTGACTGGCACACTATTTTAGGGGCATATGGCTAGCACATTATAATAGGGGTATATATGACTGGCACATTATTATAGGGGCATATGACTGGAACACTATTATAGGGGCATATGACTGGCACATTATTATAGGGGTATATATGACTGACACACCATTATAGGGGCATGTATAACTGGCACACTATTATAGGGGGATGTATGACTGGCACACTATTATAGGGGCATATGACTGGCACACTATTATAGGGGCATATGACTGGCACACTATTATAGGGGCATATGACTGGCACACTATTATAGGGGCATATATGACTGGCACACTATTATAGGGGTATATATGACTGGTACACTATTATAGGGGTATATATGACTGGCACACTATTATAGGGGTATATATGACTGGTACACTATTATAGGGGCATATGACTGGCACACTATTATAGGGGCATATATGACTGACACACTATTATAGGGGTATATATGACTGGCACACTATTATACGGGTATATATGACTGGTACACTATTATAGGGGCATATATGACTGGCACACTATTATAGGGGTATATATGACTGGCACACTATAATAGGGGTATATATGACTGGCACACTATTATAGGGGTAAATATGACTGGCACATTATTATAGGGGTACATATGACTGACACACTATTATAGGGGCATATGACTGGCACATTATTATAGGGGTATATATGACTGGCACATTATTATAGGGGCATATGACTGGAACACTAATATAGGGGCATATGACTGGCACATTATTATAGGGGATATATGACTGACACACTATTATAGGGGCATGTATAAATGGCACACTATTATAGGGGCATGTATGACTGGCACACTATTATAGGGGCATATGACTGGCACACTATTATAGGGGCATATGACTGGCACACTATTATAGGGGCATATGACTGGCACAGTATTATAGGGGTATATATGACTGGCACATTATTACAGGGGTATATATGACTGACACACTATTATAGGGGTATATATGACTGGCACATTATTATAGGGGCATATGACTGGCACACTATTATAGGGGCATATGACTGGCACATTAATATAGGGGTATATATGACTGACACACTATTAAAGGGGTATATATGACTGGCACACTATTATAGGGGCATATGACTGGCACACTATTATAGGGGCATATGACTGGCACACTATTATAGGGGCATATGACTGGAACACTATTATAGGGGCATATGACTGGCACATTATTATAGGGGTATATATGACTGGCACACTATTATAGGGGCATATGACTGGCACACTATTATAGGGGCATATGACTGGCACATTATTATAGGGGTATATATGGCTGACACACTATTAAAGGGGTATATATGACTGGCACACTATTATAGGGGCATATGACTGGCACACTATTATAGGGGCATATGACTGGCACACTATTATAGGGGCATATGCCTGGAACACTATTATAGGGGCATAAATGACTGATACACTATTACAGGGGTATATGACTGGCACACTATTATAGGAGCATATATGACGGGCACATTATTATAGGGGCATATGGCTGGCACATTATTATAGGGGCATATGACTGGAACACTATTATAGGGGCATATGACTGGCACACTATTATAAGGGCATATGACTGGCACATTATTATAGGGGTATATATGACTGACACACTATTATAGGGGCATGTATAACTGGCACACTATTATAGGGGTATATATGACTGGCACATTGTTATAGGGGCATATGGCTGGCACATTATTATAGGGGCATATGACTGGAACACTATTATAGGGGCATATGACTGGCACACTATTATAAGGGCATATGACTGGCACATTATTATAGGGGTATATATGACTGACACACTATTATAGGGGCATGTATAACTGGCACACTATTATAGGGGCATGTATGACTGGCACACTATTATAGGGGTATATATGACTGGCACACTATTATAGGGCCATATATGACTGGCACACTGTTATAGGGGTATATATGACTGGCACACTATTATAGGGGTAAATATGACTGGCACACTATTATAGGGCCATATATGACTGGCACACTGTTATAGGGGTATATATGACTGGCACACTATTATAGGGGTAAATATGACTGGCACACTATTATAGGGGCATATGACTGGCACATTATTATAGGGGTATATATGACTGACACACTATTATAGGGGTATATATGACTGGCACATTGTTATAGGGGCATATATGACTGGAACACTATTATAGGGGTATATATGACTGACACACTATTATAGGGGTATATATGACTGGCACACTATTATAGGGGTATATATGACTGGTACACTATTATAGGGGCATATATGACTGGCACACTATTATAGGGGTATATATGACTGGCACACTATTATAGGGGTATATATGACTGGCACACTATTATAGGGGTATATATGACTGGCACACTATTATAGGGGCATATATGACTGGCACACTATTATAGGGGTAAATATGACTGGCACATTATTATAGGGGTACATATGACTGACACACTATTATAGGGGCATATGACTGGCACATTATTATAGGGGTATATATGACTGACACACTATTATAGGGCATATGACTGGCACATTATAATAGGCGTATATATGACTGACACACAATTATAGGGGTATATATGACTGTCACACTATTATTGGGGCATTTGACTGGCACACTATTTTAGGGGCATATGGCTAGCACATTATTATAGGGGTATATATGACTGGCACATTATTATAGGGGCATATGACTGGAACACTATTATAGGGGCATATGACTGGCACATTATTATAGGGGTATATATGACTGACACACCATTATAGGGGCATGTATAACTGGCACACTATTATAGGGGCATATGACTGGCACACTATTATAGGGGCATATGACTGGCACACTATTATAGGGGCATATATGACTGGCACACTATTATAGGGGTATATATGACTGGTACACTATTATAGGGGTATATATGACTGGCACACTATTATAGGGGTATATATGACTGGTACACTATTATAGGGGCATATGACTGGCACACTATTATAGGGGCATATATGACTGACACACTATTATAGGGGTATATATGACTGGCACACTATTATAGGGGTATATATGACTGGTACACTATTATAGGGGCATATATGACTGGCACACTATTATAGGGGTATATATGACTGGCACACTATAATAGGGGTATATATGACTGGCACACTATTATAGGGGTATATATGACTGGCACACTATTATAGGGGTATATATGACTGGCACACTATTATAGGGGTAAATATGACTGGCACATTATTATAGGGGTACATATGACTGACACACTATTATAGGGGCATATGACTGGCACATTATTATAGGGGTATATATGACTGACACATTATTATAGGGGCATATGACTGGAACACTATTATAGGGGCATATGACTGGCACATTATTATAGGGGATATATGACTGACACACTATTATAGGGGCATGTATAAATGGCACACTATTATAGGGGCATGTATGACTGGCACACTATTATAAGGGCATATGACTGGCACACTATTATAGGGGCATATGACTGGCACACTATTATAGGGGCATATGACTGGCACAGTATTATAGGGGTATATATGACTGGCACATTATTATAGGGGTATATATGACTGACACACTATTAAAGGGGTATATATGACTGGCACACTATTGTGTATATATGACTGGCACACTATTATAGGGGCATATGACTGGCACACTATTATAGGGGCATGTATGACTGGCACACTTTTATAGGGGTATATATGACTGGCACACTATTAAAGGGGTATATATGACTGGCACACTATTATAGGGGCATATATGACTGGCACACTATTATAGGGGTATATATGACTGGTACACTATTATAGGGGCATATATGACTGGCACACTATTAAGATTCAAGATTCAAAGAAGCTTTATTGGCAGGACTAAATATACATTAGTTTTGCCAAAGCAGGTGTACAGAAGGGGATAGGGACTGTAGGGATGTTGGGAAGGGGCTGTAGGAAAGGTGGATGGGGCAGATCCAGGATGGGGCTATAGAAGTCCATGGCATAGGGTAGGTGGATGGGGGCATGGGGGCAGATCCAGGATGAGGCTATAGAAGTCCATGGCATAGTGAAGGTGGATGGGGGATTGGGGCATTTCCAGGGTGGGTGCCATAGAAGTCCATGGCATATCATAGTTCTCTTTCTCGCAGTCTATGGCATTCGCTCACATATTGCGCTGCTATCTCCACTGCTCTCTCTTCTTCCCCCAGCAGGATGTATGTTTTCTCTTCCTCCTTCATGGTGGTGAAATCCGGGAAGAGATGTGAGAGTCTCCTGAAGTGAGTGTCCCTCACTGCTGAGTACTTGGAGCAGTGTAGCAGGAAGTGGGTCTCATCCTCCAGGGCCTCCTGGTCACAGTGTTGGCACAGTCTTGGATATATATGACTGGCACACTATTATAGGGGTATATATGACTGGCACACTATTATAGGGGTATATATGACTGGCACACTATTATAGGGGTATATATGACTGGCACACTATTATAGGGGTACATATGACTGACACACTATTATAGGGGCATATGACTGACACACAATTATAGGGGTATATATGACTGTCACACTATTATTGGGGCATTTGACTGGCACACTATTTTAGGGGCATATGGCTAGCACATTATTATAGGGGTATATATGACTGGCACATTATTATAGGGGCATATGACTGGAACACTATTATAGGGGCATATGACTGGCACATTATTATAGGGGTATATATGACTGACACACCATTATAGGGGGATGTATAACTGGCACACTATTATAGGGGCATATGACTGGCACACTATTATAGGGGCATATGACTGGCACACTATTATAGGGGCATATATGACTGGCACACTATTATAGGGGTATATATGACTGGTACACTTTATAGGGGTATATATGACTGGCACACTATTATAGGGGTATATATGACTGGTACACTATTATAGGGGCATATGACTGGCACACTATTATAGGGGCATATATGACTGACACACTATTATAGGGGTATATATGACTGGCACACTATTATAGGGGTATATATGACTGGTACACTATTATAGGGGCATATATGACTGGCACACTATTATAGGGGTATATATGACTGGCACACTATAATAGGGGTATATATGACTGGCACACTATTATAGGGGTATATATGACTGGCACACTATTATAGGGGTACATATGACTGGCACACTATTATAGGGGTAAATATGACTGGCACATTATTATAGGGGTACATATGACTGACACACTATTATAGGGGCATATATGACTGGCACATTTTTATAGGGGCATATGACTGGAACACTATTATAGGGGCATATGACTGGCACATTATTATAGGGGATATATGACTGACACACTATTATAGGGGCATGTATGACTGGCACACTATTATAGGGGATATATGACTGACACACTATTATAGGGGCATGTATGACTGGCACACTATTATAGGGGCATGTATGACTGGCACACTATTATAGGGGCATATGACTGGCACATTATTATAGGGGATATATGACTGACACACTATTATAGGGGCATGTATGACTGGCACACTATTATAGGGGCATGTATGACTGGCACACTATTATAGGGGCATGTATGACTGGCACACTATTATAGGGGCATATGACTGGCACACTATTATAGGGGCATATGACTGGCACATTATTATAGGGGATATATGACTGACACACTATTATAGGGGCATGTATGACTGGCACACTATTATAGGGGCATGTATGACTGGCACACTATTATAGGGGCATATGACTGGCACACTATTATAGGGGCATATGACTGGCACACTATTATAGGGGCATATGACTGGCACAGTATTATAGGGGTATATATGACTGGCACATTATTATAGGGGTATATATGACTGACACACTATTAAAGGGGTATATATGACTGGCACACTATTATAGGGGCATATGACTGGCACACTATTATAGGGGCATATGACTGGAACACTATTATAGGGGCATATGACTAGCACATTATTATAGGGGTATATATGACTGGCACACTATTATAGGGGTAAATATGACTGGCACACTATTATAGGGGCATATGACTGGCACAGTATTATAGGGGTATATATGACTGGCACATTATTATAGGGCTATATATGACTGTCACACTATTACAGGGGTATATATGACTTGCACATTATTATAGGGGCATATGACTGGCACACTATTATAGGGGTATATATGACTGGCACATTATTATAGGGGCATATGACTGGCACACTATTATAGGGGCATATTACTGGCACATTATTATAGGGGTATATATGACTGGCACACTATTATAGGGGCATATGACTGGCACACTATTATTGTGGCATATGCCTGGCACACTATTATAGGGGTATATATGACTGATACACTATTACAGGGGTATATGACTGGCACACTATTATAGGAGCATATATGACGGGCACATTATTATAGGGGCATATATGACTTACACACTATTATAGGGGTATATATGACTGGCACATTATTATAGGGACATATGACTGACACACTATTATAGGGGTATATATGACTGGCACATTATTATAGGGGCATATGACTGGCACATTATTATAGGGGTATATATGACTGACACACTATTATAGGGGTATATATGACTGGCACATTATTATAGGGGCATATGACTGGCACACTATTATAGGGGTATATATGACTGGAACATTATTATAGGGGCATATGACTGGCACACTATTATAGGGGTATATATGACTGGCACACTATTATAGGGGCATATGGCTAGCACATTATTAAAGGGGTATATATGACTAGCACACTATTATAGGGGTATATATGACTGGCACATTATTATAGGGGCATATGACTGGCACAGTATTATAGGGGTATATATGACTGGCACATTATTATAGGGGCATATGACTGGAACACTATTATAGGGGCATATGACTGGCACACTATTATAAGGGCATATGACTGGCACATTATTATAGGGGTATATATGACTGACACACTATTATAGGGGCATGTATGACTGGCACACTATTATAGGGACATATGACTGGCACACTATTATAGGGGCATATGACTGGCACACTATTATAGGGGCATATCACTGGCACACTATTATAGGGGCATATGACTGGCACACTATTATAGGGGCATATATGACTGACACACTATTATAGGGGTATATATGACTGGTACACTATTATAGGGGCATATATGACTGGCACACTATTATAGCGGTATACATATGACTGGCACACTATTATAGGGGCATATATGACTGGCACATTATTATTAGGGGTATATATTACTGGAACACTATTATAGGGCCATATATGACTGACACACTATTATAGGGGTATATATGACTGGCACACTATTATAGGGGCATATGACTGGCATATTATTATAGGGGTATATATGACTGGCACACTATTATAGGGGTATATATGACTGGCACACTATTATAGGGGTATATATGACTGGCACATTATTATTAGGGGTATATATTACTGGCACACTATTATAGGGGTATATATGACTGGCACACTATTATAGGGGCATATATGACTGGCACATTATTATTAGGGGTATATATTACTGGCACACTATTATAGGGCCATATATGACTGGCACACTATTATAGGGGTATAAATGACTGGCACACTATTATAGGGGTATATATGACTGGCACACTGTTATAGGGGTATCACACTATTATAGGGGTATATATGACTGGCACACTATTATAGGGGTATATATGACTGACACACTATTATAGGGGCATATGACTGTCACATTATTATAGGGGCATATGACTGGCACAGTATTATAGGGGTATATATGACTGGCACATTATTATAGGGGTATATATGACTGACACACTATTATAGGGGTATATATGACTGGCACATTATTATAGAGGCATATGACTGGCACACTATTATAGGGGTATATATGACTGGCACATTATTATAGGGGTATATATGACTGACACACTATTAAAGGGGTATATATGACTGGCACACTATTATAGGGGCATATGACTGGCACACTATTATAGGGGCATATGACTGGCACATTATTATAGGGGTATATATGACTGACACACTATTAAAGGGGTATATATGACTGGCACACTATTATAGGGGCATATGACTGGCACACTATTATAGGGGCATATGACTGGCACATTATTATAGGGGTATATATGACTGGCACACTATTATAGGGGCATATGACTGGCACACTATTATAGGGGCATATGACTGGCACATTATTATAGGGGTATATATGACTGACACACTATTAAAGGGGTATATATGACTGGCACACTATTATAGGGGCATATGACTGGCACACTATTATAGGGGCATATGACTGGCACACTATTATAGGGGTATATATGACTGGCACATTATTATAGGGGCATATGACTGGCACACTATTATAGGGGCATATGACTGGCACACTATTATAGGGGCATATGACTGGCACACTATTATAGGGGTATATATGACTGGCACATTATTATAGGGGCATATGACTGGCACATTATTATAGGGGTATATATGACTGACACACTATTATAGGGGTATATATGACTGGCACATTATTATAGGGGCATATATGACTGACACACTATTATAGGGTATATGACTGGCACATTATTATAGGGGCATATGACTGGCACACTATTATAGGGGTATATATGACTGGCACATTATTATAGGGGCATATGACTGGCACATTATTATAGGGGCATATATGACTGACACACTATTAAAGGGGTATATATGACTGGCACACTATTATAGGGGCATATGACTGGCACACTATTATAGGGGCATATGACTGGCACACTATTATAGGGGCATATATGACTGACACACTATTATAGGGGTATATATGACTGGCACACTATTATAGGGGCATATGTGACTGGCACATTGTTATAGGGGCATATGACTGGCACACTTATCGGGGCATATGACTGGCACACTATTGTAGGGGCATATGACTGGCACACTATTATAGGGGCATATGACTGGCACATTATTATAGGGGTATATATGACTGGCACACTATTATAGGGGTATATATGACTGGCACACTATTATAGGGGCATATATGACTGGCACATTTGTGACGAACAGCCCACCGCCGTTCGTCCAAATACGGAGGCGACTGACGGGGGTCCCGCTGCCACCAAAACGCGACGGACAGCGGACCCTGTGTCACCACTATGTCACAGTCCCACCACTGAGACGGGTGTATCAGCGGACGGAGGGACGAGACACAATGCCGGCACACGGCTATCACAGGCACAGTTGGGCTTATCTTAGTTATCCCACCACTGGCACTATGTGACAACAATATCCAGCAAGCTAATCTCGCTCTACAATTTGCCGCAGGGGGAGTTTAATTTGGATGCCCCACCACTGCTATCAATCTTCCAAGTACTGCGGGGATTTATGTATATCCCACTTTCTCAGTTCCACTTTGGAACTCGCAGCTCTCCGGCGCCCCCCTTACCCTCAGGTCAGTCAGGGAACTGCACCTAGGATAATTAGTCGCCGTACGGACTGCCTGTTGTGAACCAGCAATTAGGCTTCTGCAGTAAGGGAATTATCAATGCTGTGGCCGCAGCCCCTTATTAAGCAATATAAGACCCTTCTGTACTGCCAGCAAGCCGCAATAGCCGTACACAACGCGCTGCCACTTTTTCCTTTCAGTTGAGGCTGAGAGAAGCCAAATGGTGTAACAGCAGGGGGCCTCCTATTCCTAGTGTGAACACAGGCTGTAAAGGAGGGGGGTGACACTGCTCTGTGTGTGTGAAGGGAGGAGGGGTGAAGCTGCAGGGCCAGCAGCCTGGAGTGTCATATGTGCTGGATCTTTCTGGAAAGTTACAACAGAAAACATCATATTTTTGTAGGCAAAACCCCGTACCTCACAGACATTGTATATCACACCTCCCCCCTTAAGAGGGCGCTAAGGAGGCATTACCTCTCGGTAATCGGCCATGCGCACCTCAGCGGGTTCGCCCCGGCGGGACAACCCATCGGCATTGCCGTTTTCACTGCCCTTCCTGTGTTTTACAGTAAAGTCGTACTGTTGAAGGGTAAGGCTCCAGCGGAGCAACCTTCCATTGGTTCCGGACACTGTGTGCAACCAGCTCAGAGGGTTGTGGTCGGTTACCACCGTGAAGGCACGCCCGTACAGGTAGGGCTGCAAACGTTGCAGTGCCCACACCATGGCCAGACACTCCTTCTCGATGGTCGAGTATGCCACTTCCCTCGGCAAAAGTTTCCGGCTCAGGTACAAAACGGGGTGCTCTTGGTCCCCCGAGTCGACCTGGCTAAGCACAGCACCGAGGCCAAACTCGCTGGCGTCGGTCTGTACCAGAAACGGGCGACTGCTGTCGACTGCTCTCAACACTGGAGAGTTGCACAGGGCTGCTTTCAAAGCTTGGAAAGCCGCCTCACAGTCATCTGTCCAGTTGACTGTTTGGGGTAGCCTCTGCTTGGTGAGGTCAGTCAAGGGTTTGGCAAGGGCGCTATAGTCCTGTACGAACCGCCTATAGTACCCTGCAGTGCCCAAGAAGGACTTCACCTGCTTCTTGGTCCTGGGGGTGGGCCAGGACACTATTGCGTCCACCTTTTCTGGCTCCGGACTCAGGAAACCCCCGCCTACCCGGTGCCCCAGGTAGTGGACCTCGTGCATGCCTATCTGGCACTTCCCCGGCTTGATGGTCAGGCCTGCCTGGTGAAGACGCTTGAGCACCTCCTGGAGGTGCTGAAGGTGTTCATCCCAGGTGGAACTGAAGACGGCAATATCGTCTAAGTACGCCACCGCGTACTCCTCCAGTCCCCGAAGCAGGTGGTTGACCATCCGCTGGAAAGTGGCAGGGGCATTCTTCATGCCGAAGGGCATGACCGTGGACTCGTACAGTCCAAAAGGGGCGATAAAGGCGGATTTCTCCTGCGCCTCAGGGGTCAGGGGAATCTGCCAGTATCCCCGACTCAAATCCATGATGGATATGTAGTTGGCGTTTGTCAACCGCTCGAGCAGATCCTCGATGCACGGCATCGGGTGAGCATCAGAGGTTGTGATGGCGTTGAGCCCCCTGTAGTCCACGCAGAACCGGGTGGTCCGATCCTTTTTAGGCATGAGGACTACAGGTGAAGCCCACGCGCTTTTTGACCGTCGAATCACCCCCAGCCTTAACATCTCATCGATCTCTTGGCGCATGACTTGTTGCACTGTTGCAGAGATCCGATAAGGTGTTCGCCGTAATGGGGCGTGATTCCCGGTGTCCACCTCATGAACCGCTAACTCCGTCCTCCCCGGTTGGTTGGTGAACACGGGCCGGAAGAGTTCCAGGGTGGCCATCAACTGCAACCGCTGGGACACGGTGAGCGAACCACTTATCTCCATGTCCTCAATGGACCCATTGGCCTTTGCCTGGGCCAGCATGTCCAGGAGGGGATCTTCCTCCCCATCCTCTGGCAGATTGCAGACCGGTAGGACGCAAGCTTCACATTCGTAGTGCGCCTTCAGCATGTTGACGTGAAAGGCCTTGCGCCTACCCCGAGCATGGTCAAGCGTGACCACGTAGGTGACCGGGTTGAGCTGTTGGTGGACGACGTACGGGCCTTCCCAGGCTGCCTGAAGTTTTACCGTTGGTACAGGGACCAGCACCCACACCTATTGACCCACCTGGTAGGTCCGCTCCCGGGCGTTCTGGTCGTACCAGCGCTTCTGGTCAGCCTGAGCCTGCGTCATGTTGTCATGCACCAACTGCGTCAAGGTCTGCATCTTGTCACGGAAGCGCATGACATAATCCACGATGGACACTTCTGTGGGGTTTGGCTCATCTTCCCAGGATTCTCTTATCAACCCAAGGGGTACCCGGACTCGCCTGCCATACAGGAGCTCGAAGGGGGAGAACCCGGTCGAGGCCTGCGGAACTTCTCTGTAAGCGAACAGCAGGTGTGGGAGGTACCGCTCCCAGTCGCGCCCGTGGGTCTCAACCAGTATGCGGAGCATCTGTTTGAGGGTACCGTTGAAGCGTTCACACAAACCATTAGTCTGTGGGTGATACGCACTCGATACCAGGTGCGTCACCTGCATTTTCTCACAGAGAGCCTCCATGAGGCGAGACATGAATTGAGTCCCTTGATCGGTAAGCATCTCCCTGGGAAATCCTACCCTTGAAAAGATGGTCACCAGTGCGTCAGCCACCTTATCTGCCCTGGTTGAAGACAGAGCTACTGCCTCTGGGTACCGGGTAGCGTAGTCTACAACGGTGAGAATGTATCGCTTTCCGGAGCTGCTGGGGACGGACAGCGGTCCTACAATGTCCACCGCGATTCTCTGGAAAGGCTCCTCGATCACCGGCAAAGGAATAAGGGGAGCCTTAAGAGCAGGCCCCGCCTTACACACTTTTTGACAGGTGGCACAGGAGCGGCAGTAGTGTGTTACATCTGTCCCCATCTTGGGCCAATGGAAGTGTTGAGACAGCCGTGCCTTTGTTTTGCCGATCCCCAAGTGTCCAGCGAGTGGAATCTCATGGGCAATCCGCAACAACTCAGTTCTGAACTGATAGGGGACGACCAACTGTCTTTCCCTCAACCACTCCTTTTTAGGATCTCCGGGTACTGTCTCCCGGTACAACCTTCCTCGTTCCCAGAACACCCTCTCCTTATCAGACTTGGAGGTGGGCGTCTTGGCGAGACCTCTCAATTTCTCCAGGCTGGCATCTGAGTGCAGAGCAGCCTGGAACTCCATGCTGGAGGCTGCCAGAAGTGACGTCAGGGTCCCCTCTTTACTGGGACCCTCTGGAACCGGCTCTGGGTTCACCTCTGGTTCAGTCTCTCCTGTAGCAGCAGAGGGTCCAGAAGACAGTGCGTTACCTGCGATCTGGGCACTCTGACTGCGTGTGACAGCTGCTATGTACTCTGCCTCCCTGGGGATTTCTACAGACCCACCAGCCGGTGCTGCCCTGGGCTCTACCTCCCCATCCACCCCCAACACTTCAGGAGCAGTGCTACTTATGGGCCAGTTACCTTCCTCGGTGGCACTGGTCAGCTGCATGGCATTACCTTCCTCATGGTCCCCATGCACCTCCCCATTCCCTTGAGCACAGTTGCTTGCTCCTGCCAGGGGGTCCTCAGCCGTCTCACTCCGCAGAGTGACCGGGCTGAGCACTTCGGTACCTGTGGACACATCTACCGCTTCAAAGAAAGGGTTAACGGGTTCAGTCGGCACAGATACATCAACATCATCATCATCCTTCCTAGGAAAAGAATGGTTATCAGTTTGCTTTGGTACATTCACATCAGCATCAGCATCATACCTGGGGAAAGAATGGTTGTTAGTAGGTAACACATTCAGTTTCCCATCATCATCAGGGTTAACGTTACCCTTATTATCAGTTTGGGGAAGGGTGTCAGGGACATAGTATGCAACCATCCTCCCCAAGTCAGTCCCCAATAAAACATCAGTGGGCAAATTTTCAGACACTCCCACCTCCCTCAACCCGCTCCCAGCACCCCAATCAAGAAAAACCCAGGCCACTGGCAAGGGACAACGGGTGCCTCCAATCCCGGTGACAGTCAGGGTTTTCCCCTCAACAAACTCTTCAGGGGCCGCCAGTCCAGGACGGATGAGGGTTCGTTCAGCCCCGGTGTCCTTGAGGCCTGTAGCAAGACGGGCCCCCACCTGAGCAGGTTGAACGTTGTCGTCAGCCCTCCCAACCACACCTCCCACCAAAAGAACAGAGGCGTTGGGCCCGGGGGCCTTGGCTGGGGGGTTCTTCGGCCTATTCGGACAGGCGTAAAAGAAGTGACCAGGCCGCTGGCAGTGGTGACACAGGCGACTGTCCGTAGCCGGCCTGTTGTTGGCAACAGGGACAGGGCCTCCGGAGGGACGGCTAGCTGGGGCACCGGGGTTGGTTGCAGGCTTACCCCCTTTCCAGCTGGTGGCGACTGGCCTCCGCGTCTCGGGCTTCCGGTTGGCCTCGTAGTTGTCGGCGATCTGCGCAGCTTTGTCCGCGTTCGTTGGTTCGCGGTCCAGGATGAACTATCGGACCTCAGCTGGGCAGAGATGCAGGAACTGGTCTTTGATCATCAGGTCCCATAGCTGCTCGAAGGATTCAACGGACAGTCCATGGATCCACTGGTCAAAGTGGGTCCTGAGTCCTTGCACCACATCACTGTAGCTATCGTGTGGGCCACGTTGGAGGTGCCGGAACTTCTTTCGGTATACCTCAGGTGTCAGCCGGTATTTGGCGATCAGCGCCTGCTTTATGGCGTCATAGTCGTCATCGGCTTCTGGCGGAAGAGAAGCAAATGCCTCCAGGGCTTTGCCTTTTAGCCCTGGGGTCAAGCACCTTGCCCATTGGTCTATAGGCAGCTGGTACTGTCTGCAGGCTTTCTCAAAGGCTCGCAGAAACGTGCTCAAATCCCCGTCCTTTTCCATCACGGGAAAATGCTCTGGCCGGGGTTTAGGAGTCTGTACGCTGCTGGGCTCCCTGCTTCGGGCTGTGGGGGCATTCCACCCCCGCTGGAGCATCTCCAGCTCATGGGCTCTCTGAGCTCGGCGCTCGGCTTGGGCCTCCTGCCGGTATAGCTGGATCATCTGCAGACGTCCCACATGGTCTTCGGCAGGGAGTTGCTGCAGGGCCAATTGCAGATAGGGGTCCAGGACTTCCTGGCTTCCGGACTGCACCAGCTGGACCCCTGCGGCTGCACCATCGGCACTGGTGCTGCCTTCTGCGCCCTGGCTCTCTTCCCATTGCACTAGAGCCGTGACCAACTGGGCTTTGGTCTTGTCGGTGACATCAATCTGCCTTGACGTGCACAGGGACCTCAGGGTGTCCTTATTAAGCTGCTTATAATAAGATTCTCCCCGCGTACCCATGGTTGCCAAATAAAAGATAGGAAAGAAAAACGAAGAAACGGGAGGGGATACTTGCACGTACACAAAAATGTCTCAGGACTAATAACCACTGAGTCTGTTCTCCAAAACCTATGATGCAGGATTCGCGCAGGAACCGTGCAGGTCTTTAGTGAGAGGGATGATTGCTCAAACCAAATCACTAATGCTCTAGGATTATCCCACCGCTCTGCCACCAATATGTGACGAACAGCCCACCGCCGTTCGTCCAAATACGGAGGCGACTGACGGGGGTCCCGCTGCCACCAAAACGCGACGGACAGCGGACCCTGTGTCACCACTATGTCACAGTCCCACCACTGACACGGGTGTATCAGCGGACGGAGGGACGAGACACAATGCCGGCACACGGCTATCACAGGCACAGTTGGGGTTATCTAAGTTATCCCACCACTGGCACCATGTGACAACAATATCCAGCAAGCTAATCTCGCTCTACAATTTGCCGCAGGGGGAGTTTAATTTGGATGCCCCACCACTGCTATCAATCTTCCAAGTACTGCGGGGATTTATGTATATCCCACTTTCTCAGTTCCACTTTGGAACTCGCAGCTCTCCGGCGCCCCCCTTACCCTCAGGTCAGTCAGGGAACTGCACCTAGGATAATTAGTCGCCGGACGGACTGCCTGTTGTGAACCGGCAATTAGGCTTCTGCAGTAAGGGAATTATCAATGCTGTGGCCGCAGCCCCTTATTAAGCAATATAAGACCCTTCTGTACTGCCAGCAAGCCGCAATAGCCGTACACAACGCGCTGCCACTTTTTCCTTTCAGTTGAGGCTGAGAGAAGCCAAATGGTGTAACAGCAGGGGGCCTCCTATTCCTAGTGTGAACACAGGCTGTAAAGGAGGGGGGTGACACTGCTCTGTGTGTGTGAAGGGAGGAGGGGTGAAGCTGCAGGGCCAGCAGCCTGGAGTGTCATATGTGCTGGATCTTTCTGGAAAGTTACAACAGAAAACATCATATTTTTGTAGGCAAAACCCCGTACCTCACAGACATTGTATATCACAACATTATTGTAGTGGTATATATGACTGGCACACTATTATAGGGGTATATATGACTGGCACACTATTATAGGGGCATATATGACTGGCACATTATTATAGGGGTATATATGACTGGCACACTATTATAGGGGTATATATATGACTGGCACACTATTATAGGGCCATATATGACTGGCACACTGTTATAGGGGTATATATGACTGGCACACTATTATAGGGGTATATATGACTGGCACACTATTATAGGGGTATATATGACTGGCACACTATTATAGGGGTATATATGACTGGCACACTATTATAGGGGTATATATGACTGGCACACTATTATAGGGCCATATATGACTGGCACACTGTTATAGGGGTATATATGACTGGCACACTATTATAGCGGTATACATATGACTGGCACACTATTATAGGGGTATATATGACCGGCACACTATTATAGGGGTATATATGACTGGCACACTATTATAGGGGTATATATGACTGGCACACTATTATAGGGACATATATGACGGGCACACTATTATAGGGGTATATATGAGTGGCACACTATTATCGGGGTATATATGACTGGCACACTATTATAGGAGTATATATGACTGGCACACTATTATAGGGGTATATATGAATGGCACACTATTATAGGGGCATATATGACTGGCACACTATTATAAGGGCATATGACTGGCACATTATTATAGGGGCATATATGACAGGCACACTATTATAGGGGTATATATGACTGGCACACTATTATAGGGGTATATATGACTGGCACACTATTATAGGGGTATATATGACTGGCACACTATTATAGGGGCATATATGACAGGCACACTATTATAGGGGTATATATGACTGGCACACTATTATAAGGGCATATGACTGGCACATTATTATAGGGGTATATATGACTGGCACACTATTATAGGGGCATATATGACAGGCACACTATTATAGGGGCATATGACTGACACACTATTATAGGGGTATATATGACTGGAACACTATTATAGGGGCATATATGACAGGCACACTATTATAGGGGTATATATGACTGGCACACTATTATAGGGGTATATATGACTGGCACACTATTATAAGGGCATATGACTGGCACATTATTATAGGGGTATATATGACTGGCACACTATTATAGGGGCATATATGACAGGCACACTATTATAGGGGCATATGACTGACACACTATTATAGGGGTATATATGACTGGAACACTATTATAGGGGCATATGACTGGCACACTATTATAGGGGCATATGACTGGCACATTATTATAGGGGTATATAACTGGAACACTATTATAGGGGCATATATGACTTGCACACTATTATACGGGCATATATGACTTGCACACTATTATAAGGGCATATGACTGGAACACTGTTATAGGGGCATATGACTGGCACACTATTATAGGGGTATATATGACTGGCACACTGTTCTAGGGGTATATATGACTGGCACACTATTATAGGGGTATATATGACTGGCACACTGTTATAGGGGTATATATGACTGGCACACTATTATAGGGGCATATATGACTGGCACACTATTATAGGGGTATATATGACTGGCACACTATTATAGGGGTATATATGACTGGAACACTATTATAGGGGTATATATGACTGGCACACTATTATAAGGGCATATGACTGGCACATTATTATAGGGGTATATATGACTGACACACTATTATAGGGGTATATATGACTGACACACTATTATAGGGGTATATATGACTGGAACACTATTATAGGGGCATATGACTGGCACATTATTATAGGGGTATATATGACTGACACACTATTATAGGGGTATATATGACTGGCACACTATTATAGGGGTATATATGACAGGCACACTATTATAGGGGTATATATGACTGGAACACTATTATAGGGGCATATATGACTGGCACACTATTATAGGGGTATATATGACTGGCACACTATTATAGGGGTATATGACTGGCACATTATTATAGGGGTATATATGACTGACACACTATTATAGGGGTATATATGACTGACACACTATTATAAGGGCATATGACTGGCACATTATTATAGGGGTATATATGACTGACACACTATTATAGGGGTATATATGACTGACACACTATTATAGGGGTATATATGACTGGAACACTATTATAGGGGCATATGACTGGCACATTATTATAGGGGTATGTAACTGGAACACTATTATAGGGGCATATATGACTTGCACACTATTATAGGGGCATATGACTGGAACACTGTTATAGGGGCATATATGACTGGCACACTGTTCTAGGGGTATATATGACTGGCACACTATTATAGGGGCATATATGACTGGCACACTGTTATAGGGGTATATATGACTGGCACACTATTATAGGGGTATATATGACTGGCACATTATTATAGGGGCATATATGACTGGCACACTATTATAGGGGTATATATGACTGGCACACTATTATAGGGGCATATGACTGGCTCCCATCTGATGGTGACCCCACTCGGCCATACCCAGGTGAGGTCTTCCTGACTGGCCCCACAGGTGACGGCGCCGGTACTGCTCACATAACACTTTGTGCACGCGGCTATAACGTACAATAACGAGCAGGTCCCGTCACTCACCGGCCGCAGCTCCTTCAGCCTCCCGGTGCTCGCGCCGCTCCATGCGCTCTGTGTATTGTGTAACTACACAGCCCGGAACAGCGTGCGTTACTATGGAGACAAAGTTACCGCGCAGGCGCACAACCAGCCATCCCCTGCTGAGAGGAGACAGGTTGTACTTGTCAACCCATGTGCCGACCGCCAGACACCTGAAAGACTTGCTGATATTTGTAGTTCCACTGCCCGTAACCGTAACGCTATCCACTGATCTTATGGTTTGCCTGCTGCTGTTTTGGGAAGAAGAAAAAACTCTCCTTTTATGTTGAACTTATCTACTTTAATTGGAACCTGTCAGCACTTTTTTTGGGCTACCAGCTAAAAATATAATTGAATTTAGTGTCACCCCTATGCATTACACAACTACTTCTGTTACCCCCTGACTCCCCAGGTGTCACCCATAAGTACCTTTTTTAATCCTCCTGCGCTGTATGGTAATCTGTTCTGTCCGGTCTGATGGACGTGGCTTAATGTCCGTCTCTCCCCCAACCTCTGCTTGCTGTACGTATTCCTTGCTGTGAATTTCACAGATTACGTATAGTTTTCGCGCTTGCGCATTCAAATGCCATCTAGTGCATGCGCAGTATGCTTTTCCCAACTGTGGGCAAAGCAGAAAAGCAGTAGTGCGCATGCGCTGGCATACACGCTTGCTTTCTATGGCCATAGGTATTTCACTGCCATTTCTGTGTTCCCTCTTGCCTGGCTCAAGATGTAGACTGCCCAGCCATGACTCAGTTTCTCGCTGCAAGTACTCGGCCAGTACCTCCACGGTGTGTCTGTTGTCATCCAAAGACATCATCTTCAAAACAGCCTGCTGACGCTTACTACTAGCTGTTCGACAGTGGGACACCTCGTGTGCAACACTGGCAGCTGCGGATGGAGTGCTCGTGCGACTGCGCTCTGTCGACGAGCTTTCGCTTCTGGAGGAGGAGGAGGGTTGAACGCCTACAGCCAACTGTTTCCTATACCGTGGGCTAGGCAGCACTGTCCCACCGCCACTGTCCCCTGTGGACCCTGCATCCACCACATTCACCCAGTGCGCAGTGATGGACACGTAACGGCCCTGGCCATGCCTACTGGCCCATGCATCTGTTGTGAGGTGCACCTTTCCACTCACTGATTGTTTGAGTCCATGGACAATGCGGTCTTTCACATGCAGGTGGAGGGCAGGGATGGCTTTTCTAGTGCCAACTGGGTAGGTCATAGCGTGGGACAGCGTAGGCCATCAGCTCTCGTAACGCTGCGCTTTCAACCAAATGGAAGGGCATCATCTCTAATGAGATCAGTTTAGCAATGTAGGTGTTCAAAGTCAGTGTACGCGGATGAGAGGATGAGTACTTTCTTGTCCTACTAAGAGTCTCTGCTAGGGTGAGCTGGACTTGAGAGCTGCATATGGTGGAACTAGCGGTGGACATGGTGGACTGAGAGGGGGTTGGTGATGGTGCTGATGGCCTAGATTCTTTCGATGAAAAACATTGTGATTCCCTGACTGGCCTTGCGATGACACCTCAACATTTCTTGCTGGTGGTGTGCTAACCGGTGGGCTTACAGTGGGGGAAGCGATGTAGCCTTGCTGACTATCTTCAGTCGGAGCAGGTGCACGTGTGCTACCTGAGGTTTTGTAGTCCGTCCACGCTTGCAAGTGCATGGTGTTTACATGTCTAAGCATTCAACTGGTATTCAAATTTCGGAGATTTTTCCCTCGGCTAAAGGTCCTTCCGCACTCCTTACAGATAACCTTTGCCTCATCAATAGGATTTGGTCAAAAAAGTGCCACACTGCACTCTTCCTACTATGGGAAAAATTTTGAGGGCTTGGAAGCTGTGCTAATTTGACCGTCTGGCCAAGCTGTCCTTCAACTCTTTTTGTTTTTTTAACACGTTTTTGACTGCTACGGGCCTGCCAGATAACCGCAGCTGCGATGTCGATGCCTGCTGTGGATCCTCCTCTTCAGAGCTATTGCCAGCGGCACTCTCTTCCCCCAATGGATGCCAACACGGGTCAACAACTGGGTCATCCATCATCTCCTCTTCAATTTCATCTGCACCTTCCTCTGTGTCACCGTGTAAGGTGGTATAGTATGCGGGAAGGGGCACCTGAGTCTCATCAGGGTCAGAATCTGGCTCAGTAGACAGCGAGGGCAATGTAGTGCTCTGGGTAAATGTACCAGCAGAATCATATAGCACTGGCTGTGCATCAGTGCACTCCATGTCATATTCATCTTGGACTGGGGAATTCAGGATTTCACTTGATAACTTAGGCATGGTATGTGAAAAGAGCTCCAGGGAGTAATCTGAAGTGTGGCCTGCCGCATCCTTCACTTTTGGTGGAGGTGAAGGACACAAGGAAAGGTGTTGTTCCTGACCAGGAGCCTGCACTGCCTACTCAGTGCTTGCAGGTTTTGAAACTTCAAAAGAGGAGGCGATAGAGCTGGAGGCTGTTTTGGCAATATAAGCCAAAACCTGTTCCTGATGCTCCGGCTTTAAAAGCGGTTTACCTACTCCCAGAAAAGGGAGCCTTCCAGGCCTTCTGGAGCCAGATGATGACGCAGGCTCAACACCTCCTGCCTTAGGTGCTATTGTGCTTTTGGCACTACCAGCAGATGCACCACCACCACTATCAGTACCAGCTGGCCGCCCGCCCATGTCCGTAGGCTTTTCCACCATACTTCCTCATGTTTGGGAAAATGTACCAAAAATACCAGCAGATATATGGTACTGTTTGAGGAGCGTACAGCTGTATACGGTGTAGGGAAAAATTTAAATCTCTGTATTTATTTCAGAGTCACACACAGACGCACACTCAGTATGGATCTGACCGTAATACACACAGCAGATATATGGTACTGTATGAGGAGCGTACAGCTGTATACGGTGTAGCGAAAACGTAAATCTCTGTATTTATTTACAGAGTCACACACAGACGCTCTCTCAGTATGGGTTTCACCGTAATACAAACTGCAGATATATGGTACTGTATCAGAAGCGTACAGCTGTATACGGTGTAGGGGAAAATTTAAATCTCTGTATTTATTTCCGGAATCACACACAGATAGTCAGCATGTATTTGTCCGTGATACCAGCTGGTACACGGTAGTGTGTGAGGAGCGTACAGCTCTATACGGTGTGGGAAAAAATGAACGGTCGGTAACTGTTCAGAAAAAAAAAAATAAAAGTATTAGTGCAGTGTAAAAAGCAGTCTGCACAGCAGTGTACACACAGCAATACAGCTATCAGGCAGCCTAATAACCAGCGCTGCTGCACACAAGAAAATCCTCTGTCACTGCACACTAACTGTACAGCACAATTGCTATCAGCACAAGCACATAAGAATTTCTTAGATCTTTACAGCCCTAACTCTCTCCCTACTGATAAACAGCAACCTCTCCCTACTGTTAAGATCGGCAGAAGTAAAATGGAGGTCGGCGGTCAGGGCTTTTATAGACACTATGACTCCCCCCAAAGCAAGCCAATCTCTGCAATGCCCTTCTCTACGATGGTGGCGGACGCTGCACATGTCATCTCGTTGCCCACAGTGTACGTCCTTGCTCATTGGCTGAAAAAAAGGCACCTGCAAGCATTCTGGGAAATCCGACTTTGGCGCTCGTTTTGCTGACCTCATGGACGACTTCATGCTATGATCGGGTTTCGGTCGGCGAAACCCGACTTTGGCATAAGTCGGCGACTTATGAATCTGGCCGACCTGTTTCGCTCAACTCTGTTGAGTATGGCTTACAGCCAATGAAAATCACAAAGTCATTATCTCATTAATTTAGAATACTTTATAACACCACCTTGAAAAATTATTTTAAAATTCGAAATGTTGGCCTACTGAAATATATTTTCAGTAGGCCGCTTCTGGCAATGTCTACAAGTGGGCCTGCTTTACAGTCTGGAGAACAGGCAGCTGGTCCTTCAGTGAAAAAAAGTTTTTTATAGTTCCAGCACACGATGTGAAAAAATTAAGAAAAGCCTTTATTTAATCCATAATTAAAAAATGCAATTCCAGTGATGATAAAAGCATGTGTAGGCTGCCATTGTATTTTTTAGGTCTTACTGCCAGAGGCAGAAGGCCTGTGACAGGCCATTCATGCCCTAGTTTATTCACTGGGTCTTCCAGATTGGCATCAAGGCAGTTGGAGACAGAGTGATAAGTGGGTTTGCATGTAGGGAAGTGGACTGACCTATGGACCTGTCTGAAGAGGAACAGTGAATGTAAGGTGGACAGTATGTGAATTTGTATATACATGTGGGAAAACAGCTGGAATTAGGAAGAGATGGTGTAGGACCGGGTTTTGGCCACTAGGGGGAGACAAGAGAAGGAGACGGTGCAGTACTGAGGTTTGGCCACAAGAGAGAGACAAGAGAAAGTAGGGAATGAATGCGGCCTCCATTAAGCATGGGCGGGCCCTGCTGATGGGAGACTGAGTATCCTTTTACAAAGAATACTGCCCCCGCGGCTACTATGCCGTGGCAGTTATAGTGTACCCTGAAGAATGCGGAACCCCGTGAAGGGGAGGTGGACTCCTGGGTCTCGGGCACTGCGGACACTCGGGGCTCAGGGACAGTCATGACATCCTGGGTGCACCACGGCTGTGGAGTTCCTTGCTGTTGGCGGAACATCAGCTGTTACAGAACCCCCCAGCACCCCGAATAGGAGATGCATGTATCATAGTTGTAATGTGAGATGTATGCCCTTAATGCAGCAACCGACCGGCTACGACCCCTGGGCAGAGGTAAACGAGAAATCCCACTTTTGACCTCCCTCCACCTTTGTAAATCCCATGGCTATTGTAATGTACGTCTGGCGTCTTAATTGGAGCCTGTTATCTACTGACCCGAGACATATTGATTGTCCTGCCCTCTGTATGTATATATATTCTGAGACCGAAGAGTAAAATGTTGTTACACTGGAAATACGTGGAGAAGCCGTGATCTTTTATATGTTCCTATGTTACAAAGCCTTTCAAGCCAGCGTCCTTCATTCAGAAGTGAGGGAAAGCAGAGTGGACCTCCTGAGAAACGGGGTGGTAATGTAAAGCGGTATTACAGCACAGAAGACCCTGTTACATCGGCCATCAGGAGACGGCCCGGAGCACCGCTGAAAACGGACTACCGGGACTGCTGTGTGCTGTTGCGCAGCATGGGGACTGTTCCACGTCCCCTCGGGGTAAAATACCCCAACTCTTGACACGGCAGGGATGTATGGGGGTACTTTCCGCAAAGGAAATGGGAGCGCTAATGTTTGCTAAATAGTTTAAGTGTTAAAATTATTAAAAAACGTAGTATATGTTGAAATTATATATAGCTAGTTCAAAATGTTATACAAGAATGATTCAACAGGTCCAAAGTGCGAAACCAGAGAAAAATGCTTGCCATGACTGATTATACTTGAAGGTACAAGATGGTTTGCAAAACTGGAACAGACAGTGGTCCATAGATCAGGTCTTAGCTGAAAAGATACCCAGAGTAAAAGAGGGGGGCACACGATGACCTGGTAGGCTGGAACCTCGGCCGTGTCACCCTAGAGTGGAACGCAATTCTGAAGGTGAGAAAAGTGGGGAGAGCACCCGTTGAAGAAGTTCGGGTGGTCCTACCCAAGTAAAAAGGAATTGTCATAGAAGCGCACACGCCTGCGAGTAGCCGTAAGCTACTCGGAGCATGATTGCTCCTGGCTCTGTTCAGCATCCCGCGTATTCCGGGCTTTGCTTAACAACCGGTCAGGCAAAAGAAGGTGGGGAAGTTTAAGAAGGGAAAATGAAGGGGACGAGATTGTTGAGGACGACAATGGTAAAAGGAAGGGGGTATGTAGGGAAGTGGATTGACCTATGGACCTGTCTGAAGAGGAGCAGTGAATGTAAGGTGGGCAGTACGTGAATTTGTATATACATGTGGGGAAACAGCTGCAATTAGGAAAATAGGTGTAGGACTGGGTTTTGGCCACTAGGGGGAGACCAGGAACAGCAGGAGGAGACGGTGCAGTACTGAGGTTTGGCCACTAGAGGGAGACAAGAGAAAGTAGGGAAAGGTCTTAACAGCAGCTAATGCTTAAGAAACCGCATAGTCATGGTGGGCGGAGTTACGGGGGCTCATGAGGGGAATTCCCAGGAAAGGGGATAAAAGAGAGAGAGAGGGAGCCAAGAAAAAGAATCCAGTCCGGGAGGAGTTGAGTGTAGCTGAGGAGAAGGCAAAAGAAGGACGAGCTCCGAAAAGGGACTGGAAGGAGAGACAGTCGGGGGGGTGGCCCTGACAGGATAGCCGCAGGACAGAGGATGCCCAGGGTACCAGACGGATGGACTCGGACAGGCGAAGCGCTGTGGTGGGAGGCCTATGGCAGCCACAGTGATAGAACCGCAAGGAACGTCACTTTAAAGGAAAGCAGGAGGTGAAAGGTACTCGGGGCTGTGTGTACGGAAGCTGTCGTGTTGCTGTGGTCGTCGGAAGGACAGCCAATAAAAAGGACCTGTTGAACACACATCGGTTTCTGTCTCCAGTCTGTTCGCGGTGAAAATGGGACCACCCCCAGTCAGCACACGTACCTACATGCACATATGGCCACACTTTTCCAGGATGTCCACCGATGCCTTGACCATATAGAAGCCGACCTTCAGAGACCGGCACAACATTTTTTAATGCTATAGAGTGGGGCATGTCGACACACCTTACGCCTGATCTCCAGCTAACTGTGATGCAAAACTGCAATGCTGCTTATGTTCAGGCTATGCAGCAAACACGCTTCTTAATGCAGACACCAATGGCATTTCTGGCTGTCCCGCTGTAGGAGGAGGGGCCCCCGCTGAGTGTCAGGGCCGGAACCAAGGGGACCGTCATCTAGGTTCCTAAGAGGTCCGTTTCCGGGGAGCAGAGTTAGGGGACGGACCGCTGGGACTTCCAGGACAGTTGGGGGAGGAGCCTCTATAAAAGGGGTGGGGAGTGCCAGTCAGAGTGAGTCAGCAGAACGGGAGAGAAGGAGCATGAGACCGTGGGAGCGCCAGGGAGCTAGAACCACGAGCAGCAACCAGAGAGGAGGACAGCGACAGGAGGGAGACTCTTGGTGGACCAAAGGGAGACGGAGCCGACCGACAGAAGACCACCACTTCACTCCAGCCCGCGGCCGTTGCCGCCTCGCTTCAGCTTGCGGCTGCAGCCTGCCCGCAGCCACCTGCGGCCGATGCTGCCTCATTCCAGCTCATGGTTGCGGCTTGCCCGCACTCCCCCAGTGCGGCCTGCCCGCAGCCACCCGCGGCCGATGCTGCCTCACTCCAGCTCGCGGCTGCGGCCTGCCCAATGCTGCTCGCAGCCGTTGCCGCTGCCCTCCCGACCGCTGCTGTGGCTTGTCCATTGCCGCCCGCAACCGCCACTGCCCCGCTCCAGTCCACGGCAGGGGCCGGCTGTCGCCTGCCGTGGGTCCCCTAGTGCGGCCTACCAACCACCACTCAGCACCGCCGTTGCCCGCCCCTGTCCAGGGGCTGCGGCCTCCACTCTCCCACTCCCAGGCAGTATCCCGCTGCCTCTGCTGGGGGATATTCCGCCAAAGAACTCTTCTAGGGCATGTTGTGCCCTTGCGTCGCCTGGGTGTCGGAACGCCCGAAGACTGCGCCAGATCCTCAGTGGCTGGGCCCAGCAGCTGTGACTCCAAAGCAACATCGAACAGGATGCCGAGGGACGTCAGGACGGATAAGTGACACATCATAACTAAGGACCCATAGTTGGCCATACCGCGGCCCTATAGTGACCGGCCTTTGCCCGAGTAGTCGTGTTCTCACAATCAGTGTTTGCTTGTATTTGGTCCCTGCGAGGACAATTTCTGTTATCTTGTTTGGTTGCTTAGGATAGCCCTACTGGCATCTATCTATAAAAAGTTACTACCTAAAGTTCAATCTGTCTCGCGTCTCGTCACTGCATCCCGCGTACCTGCCATTACCACATTTGGCGTAGTCGGCAGGATGCAGTCCCCGAGCGCGGACAACGGCACCCCAGACCAGATCGGGGCCATAGACTCAGCAAATAACGAGGGCCCCCGGTCCAGCATTTCTTTGGGGGCTATGCTAAGCAACCTGCCTAGGTTCTCCGGCTCCAACACCATGCTGTGGAGCTGGACAGAGTGAATGCGGGGGCTCTTCCCAATGCATCCGATGACCTCTGACCTGGAAGCTGAGGTAGCTCTCATGGCATTAGATGGGGAGGCCCGGGATTCAGTAATGTTGAGGCCCCCGGGACACCGCAACACCTTTGATAGGGACCTGCGGATTCTAGAAAGAGGCCCATGGGCATCCAACAAATGTGGGAGAGTTAAGGACCCGGTTGTTCAGTCGAATGCAGGGAGAGGGGGAGACCATCACCCAGTATATGAATGTCCTCCAGGAGTTATACATGGCCATCGAGCGGAAGGACAGCGTAGGGGTAGGACATTACCCTACGCGACCTGTTAGTAACTGGATTCCGAGACTCGTTAATAAAGCAGGCATTACGGGAGCAGGTCCGAGTGAACCCACATATGGATTTCTCTGAGGTGGGGAGTCAGGCACGTGCTCGAGAGCAGGAGCAGGGAATGACGGTCCCCGTGGGGAAGGT
This sequence comes from Dendrobates tinctorius, assembly GCF_039654945.1. Classification (NCBI taxonomy): domain Eukaryota; kingdom Metazoa; phylum Chordata; class Amphibia; order Anura; family Dendrobatidae; genus Dendrobates; species Dendrobates tinctorius. The sequence continues at coordinate 9,458,868 of NW_027361750.1, read as the reverse complement.
CCGGAGTGTGGAGGCCTCTGTGAACGCTGTCGGAGAGCCCCAATGGATAGAAGAGATGAAACAAGAGCTGAAGAACATCAGGGCCGAGTTGGCCGAAGTGAAAAGAAAGACCGATGTCACGACTGGGCGGCCTAGATTCAATCCCGGGCCCTGGGGGCCTCGCAATGCCCGGAGCGGCCGGCCCTCGGAGCCCCGGTTCTATGAGTGCGGGGAGCTGGGCCCCTTCGCATGAGAGTGTCTGCGGCGTGGGGATGCCCACCCCGGCGGCCATTAAACTAGAGGGCTCTGGGCTGGGGGGACACCGCTCGGAGCAAAAAGCCACGACATGGGGTGGTGGAAGTCCCGAAGATCTGGTCGCAAAATGTCCAGTGGTATGGGCAGAAGACGAGGGCCACGCAGTACGATGCGTAGTGGACATGGGGTCGCAAGTAACGACCAAGCCTGCAACTTACTTTCGGCAGCATTTTCCCAAGGCAGCGAGACCCCAGTGGGGGTCCCTGATAAGACTGGTAGTCACCAATCAACTACCGGTCCCGGTCACCGGAGTGGTTTGGATGCAGATGACGCTGTGTGGCAAATCCCTCGGCCACCGGGGGTGATCCTGACCCAAGGGGAAACCAATAACAAACATCCAGTCATCCTGGGTATGAACATACTGCGGGAGTTTGGTAATTTACTCCTCAATGACACCACGCAAGAGACCCTAGCCAGTGGGGTTCCCGCACGCCTCAAGGGCAGGTCTTCCAGCAGTTGGTGCTGCGAGTTCTCCAAGACTGCCAGGAGGGCGAGGCACTGGGCAAAGTCATCGTGCCAGCGGCTCCCCCGTTTGTGCGGCCCCCCGGGCAGACAGTAGTGGTCCGGGTCCCAGTGCCTTTGGAGGTGATGCAGGTGGAGCCGTGCTATTCGGAACGCCTGCACCCTGGCATACTGGTGGCCCGCTCCCTGACCACTGTGCGGAGAGGGACCGTCCTGGTGCGCTGTGTCAACCTAGAAGACCAAAACATCATCTTAAAGCCCCAGGCCGAAATGACCAAGCTGGTGAGGCCTTTGGAGGAGGTGCTGCCAGCCCCTACGGTCCAATTAAAGGTGCAACCCAAGGACCCTTGGGCAGTGACTATTCGAACTCTGCAGACTGCTGAGTCCTCGACCCAGGAAAAGGGCCGAAACATCCTGGAAAGAATGCGGGCCGAACTCTCCGGCCTGACTCCAGCCCAACTTATTCCAGGTAGAATCACTACTAGGACAGTACCACGAGGTATTTGCCAGCCACGAGGATGATTTTGGATGCACCACAGCCATCACGCATGGAATTCCCACGGCAGGAACGGCCCCCATCCGGGAATGATATCGGCAAATCCCTCCACAGCTATACCAGGAGGTGAAAACTTTACTGGGCTAAATGCTGTGGAAGGGGGTCATATGAGAAGGCCAGAGCCCCCGGGCAGCTCCCATCGTGTTGGTTCACAAAAAGGATGGCACCCTGCGGTTCTGTGTGGACTATCGGAAACTGAACGCCTGCACCATCAAAGACTCGTACCCGCTGCCCCGCATAGAAGAGTCCCTGTCCGCCTTGGGGAAGGCGACATACTTCTCGACTTTAGATCTGGCCAGTGGGTACTGGCAGGTGCCGATGTCGGAGGAAGACAGTGCCAAGACGGCGTTCATTCTCCCCATGGGACTGTTTGAGTTCAATCGGATGCCTTCGGGCTGGCCAACGCCCTGGGGACCTTTCAGAGGCAGATGGAGCGGTGTCTGGGAGATCTCAACTTTGAGGCCATGCTGATATATCTGGACGATATCATCATCTATGCCGCCACGTGTGAGGACCACCTGTGGCGGTTGGGGCAGGTGCTCGGCCAACTGCAGAAGTATGGGTTGAAGGTAAAACCCCAGAAATGCCACCTGTTTCGCACTCAGATCGAATATCTTGGGCACATCGTCTCTGCCGAGGGTGTTAGACCGTCCCTGGAAAAGGTTGCCGCCATCCAGGGATGGCCTACCCCCGAGACGGGGGTAAAAGACGTGCAGGCCTTCCTGGGGTTGGCCGGATACTACCGTCGTTTCGTAAAGAATTTTGCACGCCGAGCCCGAGCCCTGCAGGACTTGCTAAAGGGGGCTCCTGCCGGGGCGAATGGGCGGAAAATCCAGTGGCAACAGCCGCAAGAGGAAGCCTTCCAAGACCTTAAGGCTGCACTCTCGGGTGCCCCAGTGTTAGCTTATGCGGATTTCTCACAACCGTTCATACTGCACACCGACGGGAGCCTCCACAGGCTAGGGGCTGTATTGTCACAAGTTCAAGACGGCCGGGAGAGAGTGATCACCTATGGTAGCCGATCACTTCATGACTCCAAACGTAACCCTGACAATTACAGCTCCTTTAAGCTCGAGCTCATCGCGGTAGTGTGGGCCATGACGGAGCGGTTCGCAGAGTACCTGGCGGGCTCCGAAGTGGTGGTGCGGACCGACAACAACCAGCTGGCCCACCTGGAAATTGCCAAACTAGGAGCTCTGGAGCAGCGATGGGTAGCCCAGATGGCCAAGTTCAACTGTTATGAGCTCATTTTCTGCTCCACCAGCTGGGAGTTCTTCCGTTCTCCCTCTGGTAGTGACAGGAGGTAGTGAGGTTAGTTTAATTGGTAATGGTCTGCCACCTGACTAGGAGGATAGTGATTGGATCTCCGGAGTATCAGGCTGGATATAAGACAGCCAACACACTATCCTGTTGCTGGTGATTCAGTCTGTTTCTCAGGTCTTGGACTTCAGCTCTGCTCCAGTCATCTCAAGTTAAGTTTGTTTTTTGCTAATGTTCACACTTGCTCTTGTTGGTCAACTCAGTTTTTGTGTGGTCAGCCAGCCCGGCTGGGCTGTGCTGAATTTCCACTCTTATTTATCTGTATTTGACAATTTGCCTTTTTGTCCTTTATTAGATTGGCCTCTTTTTGCTCTGTCTCAGAATATTCCAGAGTGCTGATATAGTGGGAGAAGTCTAGTGACTTCAGGGTTAATTTTGTTATCAGAAGCGTTGGACATTATTTTTGGTAGGGTTTTTTGGCAGATTTCAGACAGTTTCTTTCCTTTCCTGTCCTTTCAAGTTAGTTTGGCCCCATCGTTTGCTCAGCCTATTTTTCTGCCTTTGTTTGTGTTTTCATCTTGCTTCACCGTCAATACATGTGGGGGGCTGTCTTTCCTTTGGGGTCTGCTCTGGGGAGTTAGTTTTCCTCTTTTCTTACTTTATGCTTATTTAGCTCTCCGGTTGTGACGAGGCGTCCAGGGCCAGCATAGGCACGCTCCACGACTGCTTCTAGTTGTGTGTTAAGATCAGGGCTCTACAGTCTGCATAGTTACCAACCTCTCTGGTTTTCTGAGACTATTCTTACTGCACATGACTTTATTACAATGATTTTACCATTCAGTATGCTTTGCGTACATATTTGGAGTGTGTGTTGGCACAGTGCTTCCAACATACCTTTTACGGATTATACTTTTATACAGCGCCAACACAGATTGCAGCACTTACTAATCCAGACAGGACATGTACAAAAAACACCACAGATTAGAAAGGAATGCATGGTAAGACTGTCTGCAACCAAGGAGCCGGGGCCTGATCACAAGAGCTGACAATCTGAGGACACAGCAATGCTGAATAACAGTCTACACTGCGTCACTAGATCCTTATACAGGTGGAGAATGAGGCCCTCACTTTACAGGCAAAGACCTGGAACGAGGACTGTGGAAAACGGATTAATATTAAAAAAAGAGCCGTTAAAAGAGCCAAAAGAGCCGGCTCTTTATGGTGAGCGGAGCCGAATGAGCCGGATCGCCAAAAAGAGCCGAACTTCCCATCACTAGGAGACACATCTCCCAGCGGGACCTTCCACCACGGACCAACCAGGTCCCTGCATTCACCACATGTGACCTACCCTGGCCACCTTATATGGTCTGTAGCCACGCCCACAGGGTCGCATGGCTATGACCTCATCACAGGTCCTAGAACTATTCACACACCCTTTGCAATAGCGTTCTTAAACACACCCCCTGGGTGGGTTTGTAGGTTACTGGGTCCACCCATCTCCCCAGAAACCTGGAGACTTCTCCCTGACACATTGATACAGCACCTCAGTGGTATCACTGCTGATCAACACACACATAAGTCTCTATCTCAAGGCCACCCACCTTGAGATACATAACGGTTGTTCAGGACTCTGCCATTCATCCTCTCTCCTAGGACATCCACACAGCGCCCCCTAGCGGACACAGTGATCATTACACCACATATCTCCCCCCTCTGTTCAACCTTGTGGGGTTGAACACACAACATTACCCCAGGATCTCAAGACTGGGCACTCACTACACCTTGCCCCACAGGTCGAGAGAACCGTCTCCATCTGTCATCCAGCCTCATCTCTACATTAGGCCTCCCCCGTCTCCAGCGGTCAGAATATCGGCTCTGAGCTTTGGCCCTCGAGTTACAGTCTGTCTGCGTCATCAGACACTGTTTAGTCATCACATTCCTTTCCCTGTCTGTTCCGTTCCCCGACCAGCTCCCTTGGTTGGTGCGGTCATAAGTCTTAGTCAAGCCTACTGTCTGACTTGAGTCTGACTCATTCAGCGTCTCACAGGAACTTCGGTCTGTCAGCTTCGTCCTGCCAATCGAACTACCACTTGCTGACATTCTTCGGCCATTTGCCATGTCACTTCTTGGAGGAACCCTTCGGGTCCTTACCTCTTGGGTCGAAGGCGACCGCCACCTGGTGTTCCGTACCTCTTTATTGATTCGCCGACGGTCCCACCTCAACTGCTCAATCTCTTGCAGGTACCCCACTTGATACTCCACGAGCATCCGAAAGTCTCTAAGGCTCTCCATGGAACCAACCACCATGATGGGAATCCTACCACTTCACTGGATACCTGGTCTTCATCATCAGGAGGGATCCTCACCCTCACCACACCGGAGATATTGACAAGGTCTTGCATTACCTTCCCGAGTCTTCCACTGATTCTCCCAATCAGACCTTTGTGTACCGGAACCACATCTTTCCGCAAACCCAGCCGATCCATAGCCTCCCTCGCTAACTCTAGGTGTCGAGCAGCTTTCATATTACTCCGCCTAGCCAGCTGTTTGGCGTGAAGACATTACAGATGCATTTCTTTCAGGACAGCTACTTGGTTTGATGTATCTTCTCTGGCTGATATTATCTCCAACTGCCGAGTCTCAGGCGCCCAGTTCACCTTACACGCTTTGACCGCCTCTTTGAAAGCCTCATGCACATCTTCTTCCACACAGGCTTCTTGCATGTCTTCTGGTACATCAATTACATTCTTGAAGGTCGTGGCCTTGCTCTTTTCCAGGCCAGGAGGCTCTGGCTTTACCACGGACACTTCCCTCACTACAGTTGACCCGACCAGGTGACTGTCTTCTTCAGTCCTTAGCTCACAAAGTTCACAAGATTTTATCTCTTCATGACCCTTTGCCAAGATGGATACTGGCAGTTCCGTCTTGTTATCTCTCGCGCTCACCCGCGGTAAGTCTTCGTCCAACTTCCTCTCCTGCCGAAGATCTCTTACAGTTTCTTTGAGTTCTTCCATCTCTTCCCTAAGGGTCGTGTTCATACTTTGCCAGCTGGACAGGTGATCTCTGAGCTCCAAGACTTCTCTCTCGAGCTCCTCGAGCCTGTGCTCGGCCGTTTGTCTCAGGACTCTTTCTCGTTTGACATGTTCTTCTACCTCTTCTCTGAGGGCCTTATTCATTCCTCGCCACGTTACCATGTGACCTTTGAGCTCAGAGCCTTCTTTCTCTAGCTCCTCTAGTCTGTGCTCCCTGTCTCTCTCAGAGCCACAGTCACCCCCAGAGTCTGAGTCACCCCGACCTGCCGAGCAATCCCTCCAGTTACCCATTAACTGTGCGAATACAACCAGGTCAACGTCAATCCTGTCACGAGATGTCAGGTCCGTCCGTTGGGCCGACGTACCCCTTTTCCCGGTCACTTCTACCTCTGACCTCTCCACGTCAGGAGACGTCACCGTCTTAGTGTCGGTTAGCCCAGCAGTAGGAATGTCCACCCTCCTGGCATATGTCATCAAACCTGACAAAGTCCTTGCCCCACTCCAAGGCATACACTAAGTCTGATGGTATACTGCCACCTTGGCACTCACTGCCTCCGAGCCCCTCAAACATTACTCTGTCTACCGCATAGTTCACCGTGACCCCATGTTTACAGCGAACCTGGACCATTTTATCTGTCAGACAGAAAATGAGAGGAGTTCCTGCCAGAGTCACCTGACTCTTTGAGTCCAACCGTCCCGAGATTCCTTCCCCATGTAGCATCACGGTACACACTTGCGGCCAGTCATCACCCGGAAAGAATATCCCACACTCTGTAAACAACATACACGAACACTGCGGTTCCCCAGACATATCCACTGAGGTACCCAGTGCTGCCCCTTTTTCAAACTCGGCCCGTTTCTGGACCACCATCCCAATTTGGGTCACCGCCTCCCTCTGGGACTCCACCCCCTTTTGGGCTACCACCCCTATTTGGGTCACCGCCCCCCTCTGGGACTCCACCTCCTTTTGGGCTACCACCCTGATTTGGGCCACCACCCCCTTTTGGGATCTCCCCATGTCCGTTATACCGGTCTTCTCAGACCACAGTTCACACCACACATTTATGTCTCTTACGATACCACACAAGTCCTTGTTGGCACCATCACAGCTCCTGCTGTCACCGATCTTCTACACCACCGGCTGCCACTCACACACAGCTGCTGGTGTCACTTTCGTATCCCCGCCAAGTTACCGGATGCCGCTTGTCCCCTTCGTAACCCCGCCGAGTTACAGCAAGCCGCTTGTCACCTTCTTGACTCCCACTGAGCTACCGCAGCTGAGTTGAGACAAGAGGAAAAAAAACACACCACACCAAACTCACGTGTCCTGTCTGTGTGCTATTCAGGACGTTCCGTCTCCGCCTGAGACCATCCAACACACAGGGCGCACCGGGTGCGATTCAGGGAGCGACCCTCCTCCCAGGATCTCCCCACACACCAGCCTCACCAGGTCCAGGGGCTCGGCGGGTGCTCTTCAGGACATCTGTCTCTGCCTGAGACTGCCCAACACTCGTGCCTCACCAGGTCCAAGGTCATACCACATGCTCCCGGGATCCGATTCTTTCTCCTAGAATCTCCCAACACTGACCCTCCAGGACCTTTCCTCACTGAACCCTCCAGGTACACCATCTTACTCACTGACCCAGGTCAGTACCACATGAACACCTGTCCATTACCTGTGTCGGCCACACAGGTACCTCTTTTCCGCAGAGGCACCCTAGCAATCACCAGTCTCTTTCTCTGACTCCGGTCAGCAGAACATCACACGGCTTTCACAACCGTCAGCCCTCCTGGCTCAGCGTTGCCAGCACTGCACCATGTGCTTTGAAAACCATTGCCCTTAGCAACCGAGTTTTGCAGTCCTCTTCCGTTGACCCTAGCAACAAGGCTACAATATTGCCCTTTGCAATCTCCACCAATTGTGAGGTAGCGCTGTCATTCACATAGGGAATTCTCGCTTGGCATCCAAATAATCACAACCGACACGGGTTCTCCATAAAACAGTCTCAGTCCGTGTGGTTTATTCAGGCATCATAAACCATAACCAGCAACATAAAGTTCATATTCACAGCATAGCGTCCTTGATAGAGCTTCACTCTGTCCTCCCTGTGGTCACACAAGTTATACAATGTTCCTTACGCGGGCTCTTCAGCCTCATAGTTATCTCACCCACATCAGGGTTTCCTCATGGTTCTTTCACCATGCTGCAGACATCCATTCCCTCCAGGGAATCATCCGGCACGTACAGCCATTACACACATCCACTTCACATGCTGTTAGCCAGGAGACACATCTCCCAGCGGGACCTTCCACCACGGACCAACCAGGTCCCTGCATTCACCACATGTGACCTACCCTGGCCACCTTATATGGTCCGAAGCCACGCCCACTGGGTCACATGGCTATAACCTCATCACAGGTCCTTGAACCATTCACACACCCTTTGCAATAGCGTTCTTAAACACACCCCCTGGGTGGGTTTGTAGGTAACTGGGCTCGCCCGTCTCCTCAGCTACCTGGAGACTTCTCCCTGACACATTGATATAGCACCTCAGCAGTATCACTGCTGATCAACACACATAAGACTCCATCTCAAGGCCACACACCTTGGGATACATAGCGGTCATTCAGGACTCTGCCTTTCATCCTCTCTCCTAGGACATCCACATAGTGCCCCCTAGTGGACAAAGTGGTCATTACACCACAAGGTACATTTAAACAATCAAAGGTGCATATTATTACAGGTACATTTTAGCAGATTACACCATTTGGTCTTGCCATGAAACACGTCCAATGTCAGAAACAAAGTAGGAAGCAAATTTATCCCTCATTTGGGCAACTTCCACTGTAGTCCTCAGTGGGTGACCTTGGTAATCTGGCAATGTGATACCTACAGGTTCATCAACTTCGAAGTTGGGTTTTTCTTTATCCATGATGTAGTTGTGCAGAACAACGCAAGCTTTTACAACCTCATCAATGGTCTCAGTTTTTAGATTGATGGGTGTCCCCAAAATGCCCCATTTTAATGCCAGCAAACCAAAGGCACACTACACAGTTCTTCGTGCTCTTGTCAGTCGGTAGTTAAAAATCCGTTTGGTGTGATTCAAGTCCATACTTGAATATGGTTTCATGAGGTTGGCATACATTTGAAAGGCCTCATCCCCAACAACAAACTGCATTAACGGACCTTCAGTGTTGGGAAAAGGTCATGGCTCTAGAAAATTAAATTCATTACGATGCAAATGTCGGCCCATGGAAGAGTTTTTAAAAGTCTGTGAGTCATTTCTTCGTCCAAATGAGCCAATGTCCACGGCAACAAATCTACAGTCAGCATTTGCAATAGCCATTAGCACATTAGAAAAATATTTCTTGTAATTGAAGTACTCGGATCCAGTTCCAGCAGGTTCCCTAATTTGAATGTGTTTGCCGTCCACAGCCCCCAAACAGGAAAATTAAAATTTTCCAGGAATTTAGATGCATTTTGCAGCCACAGTTCAGTTGTGGGTTGGGGGAGGAATTCCTCATGCAGAACTTCACATATACACAACATGTTTCTCCAACAATCTCAGAGAGCGTAGACACTCCAATCCTGAATTGGAAATGTAAAGATGATAAGGTCTATCCGGAAGCCAGGCATCTGGGGAACAGAAAATGAGAAACAAAACTCAGTACACTGCTTGGGGTGTTAGGATTAGGGTTATGGATAGGGTTAGGGTTATTAGTGACAGGAGTTTCTTTTTCAACATTACGTACCTCAGGGTGACCAACAGACGCTCCTCAGCAGGAATGGATCGACGTAGCTGTGTGTCCTGACTGGTGATGGATCCTCGGACATATTGCAGCAACTCATGGAAGCTCTGTTGTGACATCCTCGTGTAGTTGAAAAACTTCTGAGGGTTTGCATGCAGCTCTGTGTACAAGGAGTGGTAGGCACCACGGCTCTCTCTGACTTCAACAATGGGGTGTTGCCAGTAGCAACGCCGACGTCTTCTCCGTCTTTCTCTTTTTCTTACTTCATAACAAGCAACAGCAAATGCATAAGCCAAGTCAATTCAAAATCCAAATTACAATATAAGCTCTCCATGCAAAGATCCATCTTGCAGCTGGATACAACAGCAAAAGATGATTTCTGTATTATAATATATGGAGGACTATGGGGAGTGTATTATAGTCCTCCATATATTAAAATACACTTCTCGATCCTCCATATAGTATAATACACTCCTCATAGTCCTCCATATAGTATAATACAAAACTCAGTCCTCCATATAGTATAATACACTACTCATAGACCTCTATATATTATACTATATGGAGGACTATGGGCCACATTATATTACATGGAGGACTATGGGGTGTGAATTTTACAATATGGAGGACTGTGGTGCACATTATAATATATGGAGGACGATGGGGTGTATTATACTAAAGAGGCAAAATGCTGCCTATTCATCGAGTGATTGGATTGTTTATGCTGGAACAAAAATCACAGTTCTCAGCAGCACATCTCCGGTGCAAACTGTAGATGTGCTGCTGATTACATGATACTGTATGGGGATTTATTATTGATCTATTAGCAATTGTTCCGTCCCCATCATTATTCCTCAGCCGATGGAAAGAGGCAAGGGAACAAGCGTCGAACGACTTCAATATTGTCCATCACACTCGTTTAGCAGCCTGAACTCAGTGATGTACAATATGTTAGCATTTGGGGCCCCATTTTAAACTTTTGCCTAGGGCCCCACTTTGCCTTAAACCGGCCCTGTTTACACCTGCTGAGGAAGAATGATGGGGACTGAAAGATCACTATTAGTTCAATCTGTCCTCATACAGTATCAAGTTATCACCATCATATCTGCAGTTTACACTGGAGATGTGCTGCTGAGAACAATGATATCTGTTCTGGCATAGACAATCAAATCACTCAATGAACAGGCAGCATTTTGCTAGTCCTCATAGTATAATGCACACCCCATAGTCCTCCTCATAGTATAATACACCCCCCACAGTGCTCCACATAGCAAAATACACACCCCATAGTACTCCATACAGTATAATAGACACCCCATAGTGCTCCAAACAGTATAACACACACACATATTGTTCCATACAATATAATACACACAGTACAAAAGAAAGTAAACTAGCCCCATAGAATGTAATGAAGCCTAATAGAATGTAATGCAGCCCCCATTGTTAGGAACGGTGGAATGCACTAAATAAAATAATAATAAAGTGCGTTCGCCGCTCGGGGTCCACCGTGCAGTAGGTGTTACAAATGCTGCTGAGTAATGGCAGACGAGTAATATGGTGATATAATGCGCACGGGTTCAACTTCACCCGAAGTGCGCAGAGCGGGCTCTGTTCACACACAGAGGTGCCGCAACAAAAACATACAAAAGGCTGAGCCTGTTAGAGTCACAGGCCTCAGGTAAATGCACACACGGTATAAGGTCACAGGAGCAGGAACTAAGACAGAGGGGCTGCATCCGTCTAGACCTACCGTGTGTACGGTGTCGCTACTGTGAATGCCAAGAAGGGCTGCAACTGCAGCGCGGCGCAGGACACTGCCACTGGACGACACAGCTACAAAGCAGGCGCTATGTTGGACGCTAGCGCAGAGGTGCGGTGTGCACAGTGGCCTAAGGCTTGCCACAGACCGGCTCAGACTACTGAACTAATTCCCTAATCACATGCAAAATATCAGAGGGAAGGGGTTTCATAATAAGTCAGTCACCAGAATCATACATCCGTCACCATTCACACATAGCAGTATAGTCTATACTAGCGCATGGCGGAACGGCCAAGCGCACTTTTTATAGCCGTGCGGGACCTTCCAGATCTCCGAGATGGACCAATGAGATCTGGAACAGGACCTGGACACGACTCCCGATCTCCAATGGGAGATCGTCTCGTGAGCATGCCCAGTAGGAGCTCAGAGGGACTTAGTTCTGGAGCGGTCTGCTGCAAAGTAATCTCCTCTGCAGTAAAAAGACAGCAGGAGACCACAGAATGTGAGGCTCTGGATTCCTGCAGAGCAGACGCAGAAACCTGATGCCTAACACCCATAGAATGTAATGCAGCCAGCCTCCATATAATGTAATGCAGCCCCATAGAATGTAATGCAGCCAGCTACCATGTAATGTAATGCAGCCCCAAAAGAATGTAATGCAGACCATATAATGTAATGCAGATCCCATAGAATGTAATGCAGCCCACATAAAATGTAATGCAGCCAGCCACCATATAGTGTAATGCAGCCCCCATAAAATGTAAAGCAGCCCTATAGAATGTAATGCAGCCAGCCCCCATAAAATGTAATGCAGCCCCCATAGAATGTAATGCAGCACCACAGAATATTATGTAGCCAGCCCCATAGAATGTAATGCAGCTATCCCCCATAGAATGTAATGCAGCCCCCAGAGAATGTTATGGAACCTTCAGATAATGTAATGTAGCCCCCATAGAATGTAATGTAGCCAGCCCCCATAGAATGTAATGCAGCCCCATAGAATGTAATGCATCCCCCTATGGAATAGAATGCAGCCAGCCCCCCATAAAATGTAATGCAGACAGCCCCCATAGAATGTAATGCAGCTCCCATAGAATGTAAAGCAGACAACCCTCATAGAATGTAATGCAACCCCCATAGAATGTAATGCACCAGCCTCCATAGAATGTAATGCAGTTACCATAGAATGTAATACAGACAACCCCCATAGAATGTAATGCAGCCCCCATAGAATGTAATGCGCCAGCATCCATAGAATGTAATGCAGACAACCCCCATAGAGTGTAATGGAGCCCCCATAGAATGTAATGCAGCCCCCATAAAATGTAATGCATAGAATGTAATGCAACCCCCATAGAATGTAATGCACCAGCCTCCATAGAATGTAATGCAGCTCCCATAGAATGTAATACAGACAACCCCCATAGAATGTAATGCAGCCCCACAGAATGTAATGCAGCCAGCCCCCATAGAATGTAATGCAGCCCCCATAAATAAACACAATACTAACCTCTCCTTGTTCCTCGCTGCAGCGAGTCTCCTCTCCTCAGCAGCTCCACTGCCCAGCACAATGTGGTGCACAATGACGTCATCGCACCCGCTATGTAAGAGGCAGAGGGAGATGATGGGAGAGGGGGAGTGCCATCTTTGATGTAGATACAGTGGAATGTGTGATGCGTGGTGACCCCCCTAACTCATGGGCCCCATAGCGCCCGAGTGGTCTGCTGCTATTAGCGTCAGGCCACTGGGGCCCAGGAACCCCTGCAGTGTTGGGGGCAATAGGCGGTTGTCTAGTCTGCGAAACCCCTAACGCCGGCCTTGAGTCTGAATATATAGAAGTGTGAACCTTATTTTTCTGATTTTGTCATTTCATGACGGACCCATCATTGCCAATGACTCCGCCTCCAGGGGATCGTATATGTATCTTTTTATTAATTCCTATAACATTCAATAAAGTTTTGATGAGACACCTCTCCAATACAGCAGCTGTGTGCATTGCTATTATTATAAAGTAAGGTGTGGGGTCTGGTGGGTTTTATTAAGCCCTTAAATATCTGCCCTTATAACGCCTTCAGCATTCTCCACCATTTTGACACTTTGTGTGAACATCCAATGTCCTTTCCTGCATCCTCTGCTGGTCCTCACTGATGATGTCACAGATAGATGATGTCACAAAGACTTAGAACTTTCAGCTCCCTACGTTCCAATCACTTGAGCAGTTGATGTCATTGTGGTGAAGCATGAAGATGTGGAAGAAGCGACCCAGCACCGGTAATCACTATAAATAATTATAATTATCAGGATACATGCAAATTCTAAGCCAGCAAGTTAAACTAGAATAATTAAGGACTCTTGTATCTAAAGAAAAATGTCCTGGGGTCAAATTGCATGCAAATGTCATCATTCATTTTTTACCATAGGATAGATGATAAGTTCTTGATCACTGGGGATCCAGCAACAAGGATCGCCATCGATCTCGAGAATGCAGAGCAGAGGTCCAGCATGTAGATCTCTACTTCATTCATTGTCTAAGGCAGGAATGGGAAACCCCAGGCCCAAGGTAAATGGCCTTCAATGACCTTTGCTCCGGTCCACTGGCAGATTCCTGGGGACTACAGTGCTTGGGCCAACAGCTGTATTTTGATGGCTATCGGCCTTTTAATTTTTTCTTGCTCTGTGAGCACACGCATTCAGCGTTCAATACTGATTGCTGAGGCATGTACAATGAAAGATTACATCTTGACATCAGTGTCAGAATCAGGACGTATTTTGTGGATGAAGTTAGTGTACAATTTGTACAACCCCCGAAGGATGGCATAAATATCCAAATGGCCCTTGGCAGAAAGAAGGTTCATCACCTTTGGTCTAAGGGACTACCTGAGATACTGTTGTGTTCAATTATCTCCAACAGTCCCATAGAAAATGAATGGAGCTGAGTGGGCTTATTTGCTGATTTTGGGAAAGAACACTATTTTTGTCGCTGACACATTTGGTATATGGTGGCCAGAAGGCTTTTTTCTCTGTCCACACATTAGCACTGATATGATGCAAAGACGCTCATAGATGACTGTGCCTGTGTTCCCATAGCTCTTCTAAGGCCACATTCACACATTCAATATTTGGTCAGTATCAGTATCAAACGTATCATTATTTGTAAGCAAAAATCAGGAGTGGGACAAGCAAAGGAGAAGTATAACAGAAAGATATCACCACTTCTGCATTTTTCACCCATTCCTGATTTTGGCTTACAAATACTGATGTAAATATGTAACGACCGGTATGCCGGTCGCTGCTCAAGAACGGGAAACAGCGCTGCTATGAATGACTCAGATCACAATATATTAATACATTGATCTTGGCCCCCCACAGCCTAAAAATAGCAGCCCAAAGCTGCCCAGAAAAGGTGCATCTATTAGATGCGCCAATTCTGGTACTTTGCCCGGCACTTCCCACTTGCCCTATAGCGGTGGCAAGTGGGGTAATAAGGGGTTAATATCACCTTGCTATTGAAAGGTGACATTAAGCCTGGTTAATAATGGAGATGTGTCAATAAGACACCTATCCATTATTAATCCTAAAGTACTAAAGGGTTAAAGAAGACACACAGAAACCAAAATTTATTTTAATAAAATAATTGTATAAAGTTTTTGACCAAATGTATTATGCTGCTAATCCAACAGAATCACTTGTTCTCCTGTAACGAAAAAAAAGCACAACTGTTACAGAACCCCCCAGCACCCCGAATAGGAGATGCATGTATGATAGGTGCAATGTGAAATGCATAACCCTAATGCAGCAACCGACCGACTGTGACCCCTGGGCAGAGGTAAACGAGATATCCCACTTCTGACCTCCCCCCACCTTTGTAAATCCCACGGTTAATGATCGGAGGTCGCCGACCATCTGCAGCTATTGTAATGTACGTCTGGCGTCTTAATTGGAGCCTGTTATCTACTGGCCCGCCACATATTGATTGTCCTGTCCTCTGTATGTATATATATTCTGAGACCGGGGAGCAAAATGTTGTCACACTGGAAATACGTGGAGAAGCAGTGAACTTTTATTCCCATGTTACAAAGCCTTTTGAGCCAGCGTCCTTCATCCAGAAGGGAGGAAAAGCAGAAAGGACCTACTGAAACACGGGGTGGTAATGTAAGAGGTATTACAACAACAATATCCATACCTCAGTTCAGTCAGGTCCCCCACTGCAATCATCACAAGGGGTTAACTAGTTTACAACCGGGGCCAGTACTAAAGCTAGCGGCACGGCTGTAAACCACTGCAGAGTGAATGAAATCATGTCTGCGCAGCCTCCCTGCCGGGCCGGAGATGAACTGATTAGCATGGGAAAGTTTATGAACTTTTTCCCACGCTGTCAGATCACCACGGGTCAGGCGGTGAGTCTTCGAAACCTCAGTGACTACCGCTGACGTCACTGAAGCTGCACAGACACCTTGCTTGACCTGAGGTGAATGCAGGAGCGTGGGAAAAGTTCAGAAACATTCCCATGTCATTTTTTTTTTCAAATAAGAGGCAGATACATCAACAGGAGGAAGATGCATCGAGAGGAAGCAGATGCCCAACAGGAGGCAGATGCATCAAGAGGAGGAGGAGGCAGATGCATCAAAAAGAGGAAGAGACATATGCTTCAAGAGGAGGAGGCAGATGCTTCAGGAGGAGGAGGCAGATGATAAAGAGGAGGAGGAGATAGATGCATCAAGAGGAGGAGCAGGCAGATGCATGAAGAGGAGGAGGAGCCAGATGTATCAACAGGAAAAGGAGGCAGATGCATCAAGAGGAGGCAGATGCATCAAGACAAGACAGATGCACCAAGAGGAGGGAGATGCATCAAGAGGAGGCAGATGCATCAAGAGGAGGAGGAGGCAGATGCAAAAAGAGGAGGAGGCAGATGCATTAAAAGGAGGAGGAGGCAGACGCATCAAAAGGAGGAGGAGGCAGATGCATCAAGAGGAGGAGGAGGCAGATGCATCAAGAGGAGGAGGAGGCAGATGCATCAAGAGGAGGAGGAGGCACAAACATCAAGAGGAGAAGGAGGAAGATGCATCAAGAGGAGGAGGCAGATGCATCTAGAGGAGGAGTAGGCAGATGCATCAAGAGGAGGAGGAGAAGGTAGAAGCATCAAGAGGAGAAGGAGGCAGATGCATCAAGAGGAGGAGGCAGATGCATCAAGAGAAGGAGGCAGATGCATTAAGAGGAGGAATAGGCACATGCATCAAGAGGAGGAGGCAGATGCATCAAGAGGAGGAGGCAGATGCATCAAGAGTAGGATGAGGCAGATGCATCAAGAGGAGGCAGGTGCATCAAGAGGAGGAAGATACATCAAGAGTAGGCAGATACACAAAGAGGAGGCAAATGCATCAAGAGGAGGAGCAGGCAGATGCATCAAGAGGAGGAAGAGGCAGATGCATCTAGAGGAGGAGGAGGCAGATGCATCAAGAGGAGGAGAAAGCAGATGCATCAAGAGGAGGTAGATGCATCAAGAGGTCGTGGAGGAGGCAGATGCGTCAGGAGGAGGAGGCAGATGCATAAAGTGGAGGAGCCAGATGCATCAGAGGAGGAGGCAGATGCATCAAGAAGAGGAGGAGGCAGATGCATCAAGCGGAGGAGACAGATACATCAAGAGGAGGAGGCAGATGCATCAAGAGGAGGAGGCAGATGCATCAAGGCGAGGGAGATGCATCAAGATGAGGAGGAGGCAGATGAATCAAGAGGAGGTGTAGGAGGCAGATGGATCAAGAGGAGGAGGACGACAAGGCAGATGCATCAAGAGGAGGAGGCAGATGCATCAATAGGAGGAAGAGTCAGATGCATCAAGTTGAGAAGGAGGCAGATGCATTTAGAGGAGGAGGAGGGAGATGCATCAAGAGGAGACAGATGCATCAAGAGGAGGCAGATGCATCAAGAGGAGGAAGATGCATCAAGAGGAGACAGAATCATCAAGAGGAGGCAGATGCACCAAGAGGAAGCAGATGCAACAAGAAGAGGAAGAGGCAGGTGCATCAAGAAGAGGAGGAGGCAGAAGCATCAAGAGGAGGAGGAGGCAGATGCATCAGGAGGAGGAGGCAGATGCATCAGGAGGATGAGGAGGCAGATGCATAAAGAGGAGGAGGAGGCAGATGCATTAAGAGGAGGAGGAGGCAGATGCATCAAGAGGAGGAGGCAGATACATCAAGAGGGGGAGGAGGCACATGCATGAGGAAGAGGAGGAGGCAGATGCATCAAGAGGAGGAGGCAGATGCATCAAGAGGAAGAGGAGGCACATGCATCAAGAGGAGGAAGAGACAAATGCATCCAGAGGAGGAGGAGGAGGCAGATGCATCAATAAAAGGAGGACGATGCATCAAGAGGAGGAGGAGACAGCTTTTTCAAGGGAAGGAAGAGTAGACAGATGCATCAAGAGGAGGAAGAGGAAGCAGATGCATCATGAGAAGGAGGAGGCAGATGCATCAAGAGGAGGAGGCAGATGCATCAAGAGCAGGCAGATGCATCAAGAGCAGGAGGATGCAGAGGCATCAAGAGGAGACAGATGCATCAAGATGAGGAAGAGGTAGATGCATCAAGAGGAAGCAGATGCATCAAGAGTAGGATGAGGCAGATGCATCAAGAGGAGGCAGGTGCATCAAGAGGAGGAAGATGCATCAAGAGTAGGCAGATACACAAAGAGGAGGCAAATGCATCAAGAGGAGGAGCAGGCAGATGCATCAAGAGGAGGAAGAGGCAGATGCATCTAGAGGAGGAGGAGGCAGATGCATCAAGAGAAGGAGAAAGCAGATGCATCAAGAGGAGGTAGATGCATCAAGAGGTCGTGGAGGAGGCAGATGCGTCAGGAGGAGGAGGCAGATGCATAAAGTGGAGGAGCCAGATGCATCAGAGGAGGAGGCAGATGCATCAAGAAGAGGAGGAGGCAGATGCATCAAGCGGAGGAGACAGATACATCAAGAGGAGGAGGCAGATGCATCAAGAGGAGGAGGCAGATGCATCAAGGCGAGGGAGATGCATCAAGATGAGGAGGAGGCAGATGAATCAAGAGGAGGTGTAGGAGGCAGATGGATCAAGAGGAGGAGGACGACAAGGCAGATGCATCAAGAGGAGGAGGCAGATGCATCAAGAGGAGAAGGAGGCAGATGCATTTAGAGGAGGAGGAGGGAGATGCATCAAGAGGAGACAGATGCATCAAGAGGAGGCAGATGCATCAAGAGGAGGAAGATGCATCAAGAGGAGACAGAATCATCAAGAGGAGGCAGATGCACCAAGAGGAAGCAGATGCAACAAGAAGAGGAAGAGGCAGGTGCATCAAGAAGAGGAGGAGGCAGAAGCATCAAAAGGAGGAGGACGCAGATGCATCAAGAGGAGGAAGCAGATGCATCAAGAGGAGGAGGAGGCAGATGCATCAGGAGGAGGAGGCAGATGCATCAGGAGGATGAGGAGGCAGATGCATAAAGAGGAGGAGGAGGCAGATGCATCAAGAGGAGGAGGAGGCAGATGCATCAAGAGGAGGAGGCAGATACATCAAGAGGGGGAGGAGGCACATGCATGAGGAAGAGGAGGAGGCAGATGCATCAAGAGGAAGAGGAGGCACATGCATCAAGAGGAGGAAGAGACAAATGCATCCAGAGGAGGAGGAGGGAGATGCATCAATAAAAGGAGGACGATGCATCAAGAGGAGGAGGAGGCAGCTGTTTCAAGAGAAGGAAGAGTAGACAGATGCATCATGAGGAGGAAGAGGAAGCAGATGCATCATGAGAAGGAGGAGGCAGATGCATCAAGAGGAGGAGGCAGATGCATCAAGAGCAGGCAGATGCATCAAGAGCAGGAGGATGCAGAGGCATCAAGAGGAGACAGATGCATCAAGATGAGGAAGAGGTAGATGCATCAAGAGGAGGCAGATGCATCAAGAGGAGGCAGATGCATTAAGAGTAGGAAGAGGCACATGCATCAAGAGGAGGAGGCAGATGCATCAAGAGGAGGCAGATGCATTAAGAGGAGGAAGAGGCACATGCATCAAGAAGAGGAGACAGATACATCAAGAGGAGGAGGCAGATGCATCAAAAGGAGGAGGCAGATGCATCAAGTGAAGGAAGAGGCAGATGCATCAAGGGGAGGAGGCAGCTTTATCAAGAGGAGGTAGAGGCAGATGCATCAAGAGGAGGAAGAGTCAGATGAATTAAGAGGAGGAGGAGGCAGATGCATCAAGAGAAGGAGGCAGATGCATTAAGAGGAGGAAGAGGCACATGCATCAAGAGGAGGAGGCAGATACATCAAGATGAAGAGGCAGATGCATCAAGAGAAGAAAGAGGCTGATGCATCAAGGGGAGGAGGCAGATACATCAAGACGAGGTAGAGGCAGATGTATGAAGAGTAGGAAGAGGCAGATGCATTAAGAGGAGGAGGAGGCAGATGCATCAAGAGTAGGACGAGGCAGATGCATCAAGAGGAGGAAGATGCATCAAGAGTAGGCAGATACACCAACAGGAGGCAAATGCATCAAGAGGAGGAGCAGGCAGATGCATCAAGAGGAGGAGGAGGCAGATGCATCAAAAGGAGGAGGAATCAGATGCATCAAGAGGAGGCAGATGCATCAAGAGGACGAGGAGGAGGCAGATGCATCAAGAGGAGGAGGCAGATGCATAAAGTGGAGAAGTCAGATACATCAAGAGGAGGAGGAGGCAGATTCATCAAGAAGAGGAGGAGGCAGATTCATCAAGCGGAGGAGGCAGATGCATCAAGAGGAGGCAGATGCATCAAGGCGAGAGAGATGTATCAAGATGAGGAGGAGGGGGCAGATGCATCAAGAGGAGGTGGAGGAGGCAGATGCATCAAGAGAAGGAGGACGACAAGGCAGATGAATCAAGAGGAGGAGGCAGATGCATCAATAGAAGAGTCAGATGCATCAAGAGGAGGAGGCAGATGCATCAAGAGGAGGAGGAGGAAGATGCATAAAGAGGAGACAGATGTATCAAGAGGAGGCAGATGCATCAAGAGGAGGAAGATACATCAAGAGGAGGCAGATGCATCAAGAGGAGAAGGCAGATCAATCAAGAGGAGGAGGCAGAAGCATCAAGAGGAGGAGGCAGATGCATCAAGAGGAGGAAGCAGGTGCATCAAGAGGAGAAGGCAGATGCATCAAGAGGAGGAGGCAGATGCATCAAGAGTAGGTAGAGGCAGATGTATGAAGAGTAGGAAGAGGCAGATGCATTAAGAGGAGGAGGAGGCAGATGCATCAAGAGTAGGATGAGGCAGATGCATCAAGAGGAGGAAGATGCATCAAGAGTAGGCAGATACACCAAGAGGAGGCAAATGCATCAAGAGGAGGAGCAGGCAGATGCATCAAGAGGAGGAGGAGGCAGATACATCAAAAGGAGGAGGAAGCAGATGCATCAAGAGGAGGCAGATGCATCAAAAGGACGAGGAGGAGGCAGATGCATCAAGAGGAGGAGGCAGATGCATAAAGTGAAGAAGTCAGATACATCAAGAGGAGGAGGAGGCAGATTCATCAAGAAGAGGAGGAGGCAGATTCATCAAGCGGAGGAGGCAGATGCATCAAGAGGAGGCAGATGCAGCTAGGCGAGAGAGATGTATCAAGATGAGGAGGAGGAGGCAGATGCATCAAGAGGAGGTGGAGGAGGCAGATGCATCAAGAGAAGGACGACAAGGCAGATGAATCAAGAGGAGGAGGCAGATGCATCAATAGGAGGAAGAGTCAGATGCATCAAGAGGAGAAGGAGGCAGATGCATTTAGAGGAGGAGGAGGGAGATGCATCAAGAAGAGACAGATGCATCAAGAGGAGGCAGATGCATCAAGAGGAGGAAGATGCATCAAGAGGAGGCAGATGCATCAAGAGGAGAAGGCAGATCCATCAAGAGGAGGAGGCAGAAGCATCAAGAGGAGGAGGCAGATGCATCAAGAGGAGGAAGCAGATGCATCAAGAGGAGAAGGCAGATGCATCAAGAGGAGGAAGCAGATGCATCAAGAGGAGGTAGAGGCAGATGTATGAAGAGTAGGAGGAGGCAGATGCATTAAGAGGAGGAGGAGGCAGATGCATCAAGAGTAGAATGAGGCAGATGCATGAAGAGGAGGCAGGTGCATCAAGAGGAGGAAGATGCATCAAGAGTAGGCAGATACACCAAGAGGAGGCAAATGCATCAAGAGGAGGAGCAGGCAGATGCATCAAGAGGAGGAGGAGGCAGATACATCAAAAGGAGGAGGAAGCAGATGCATCAAGAGGAGGCAGATGCATCAAAAGGACGAGGAGGAGGCAGATGCATCAAGAGGAGGAGGCAGATGCATAAAGTGAAGAAGTCAGATACATCAAGAGGAGGAGGAGGCAGATTCATCAAGAAGAGGAGGAGGCAGATTCATCAAGCGGAGGAGGCAGATGCATCAAGAGGAGGCAGATGCAGCAAGGCGAGGGAGATGTATCAAGAGGAGGAGGAGGAGGCAGATGCATCAAGAGGAGGTGGAGGAGGCAGATGCATCAAGAGAAGGAGGACGACAAGGCAGATGAATCAAGAGGAGGAGGCAGATGCATCAAAAGGAGGAAGAGTCAGATGCATCAAGAGGAGAAGGAGGCAGATGCATTTAGAGGAGGAGGAGGGAGATGCATCAAGAGGAGGAGGAGGGAAATGCATCAAGAGGAGACAGATGCATCAAGAGGAGGCAGATGCATCAAGAGGAGGAAGATGCATCAAGAGGAGGCAGAAGCATCAAGATGAGAAGGCAGATCCATCAAGAGGAGGAGGCAAATGCATCAAGAGGAGAAGGAGGCAGATGCATAAAGAGGAGACAGATGCATCAAGAGGAGAAGGCAGATGCATCAAGAGGAGGAAGATGCATCAAGAGGAGGCAGATGCATCAAGAGGAGAAGGCAGATCCATCAAGAGGAGGAGGCAGAAGCATCAAGAGGAGGAGGCAGATGCACCAAGAGGAGGAAGCAGATGCATCAAGAGGAGAAGGCAGATGCATCAAGAGGAGGAGGCAGATGCATCAAGAGGAGGAGGAGGCAGATGCATCAAGAGGAGGAGGCATATGCATCAAGAGGATGAAAAGGAGGCAGATGAACCAAGAGGAGACAGATGCATAAAGTGGAGGAGGCAGATGCATCAAGAGGAGAGGCAGATGCATCAAGAGGAGGCAGATGCATCACGAGGAGGATGCAGATGCATCAAGATGACGAGGAGGAGGCAGATGCATCAAGAAGAGAATGAGGTAAATGCATCAAGAGGAGATGCATCAAGAAGATTAGAAGGAGGCAGATGCACCAAGAGGAGACAGATGCATAAAGTGGAGGAGGCAGATGCATCAAGAGGAGGAGGAGGCAGTTGCACCAAGAAGAGGAGGAGGAGGCAGATGCATCAAGAAGAGGAGATAGATGCATCAAGAGGAGATGAAGGAGGCAGATGCATCAAGAGGATGAGAACGGCAAGGCAGGAGCATCAAGAGGAGGAGGCAGATGGATCAATAGGAGGAAGAGTCAGATGCATCAAGAGGAGGAGGATGCAGATGCATCAAGAGGAGGAGGCAGATGCATCAAGAGGAGGTGGAGGCAGATGCATCAAGAGGAGACAGATGCATCAAGAGGAGGAGGCAGATGCATAAAGTGGAGAAGTCAGATACATCAAGAGGAGGAGGAGGCAGATTCATCAAGAAGAGGAGGAGGCAGATTCATCAAGCGGAGGAGGCAGATGCATCAAGAGGAGGCAGATGCATCAAGGCGAGGGAGATGTATCAAGATAAGGAGGAGGAGGCAGATGCATCAAGAGGAGGTGGAGGAGGCAGATGCATCAAGAGAAGGAGGATGACAAGGCAGATGAATCAAGAGGAGGAGGCAGATGCATCAATAGGAGGAAGAGTCAGATGCATCAAGAGGAGAAGGAGGCAGATGCATCAAGAGGAGGAGGCAGATGCATAAAGAGGAGACAGATGCATCAAGAGGAGGCAGATGCATCAAGAGGAGGAAGATGCATCAAGAGGAGGCAGATGCATCAAGAGGAGAAGGCAGATCCATCAAGAGGAGGAGGCAGGTGCATCAAGAGGAGGAAGATGCATCAAGAGTAGGCAGATACACCAAGAGGAGGCAAATGCATCAAGAGGAGGAGCAGGCAGATGCATCAAGAGGAGGAGGAGGCAGATGCATCAAGAGGAGGCAGATGCATCAAGAGGATGAGGAGGAGGCAGATGCATCAAGAGGAGGAGGCAGATGCATAAAGTGAAGAAGTCAGATACATCAAGAGGAGGAGGAGGCAGATTCATCAAGAAGAGGAGGAGGCAGATTCATCACGCGGAGGAGGCAGATGCATCAAGAGGAGGCAGATGCATCAAGGCGAGGGAGATGTATCAAGGTGAGGAGGAGGAGGCAGATGCATCAAGAGGAGGTGGAGGAGGCAGATGCATCAAGAGAAGGAGGACGACAAGGCAGATGAATCAAGAGGAGGAGGCAGATGCATCAATAGGAGGAAGAGTCAGATGTATCAAGAGGAGAAGGAGGCAGATGCATCAAGAGGAGGAGGAGGCAGATGCATAAAGAGGAGAGAGATGCATCAAGAGGAGGCAGATGCATCAAGAGGAGGAAGATGCATCAAGAGGAGGCAGATGCATCAAGAGGAGAAGGCAGATCCATCAAGAGGAGGAGGCAGAAGCATCAAGAGGAGGAGGCACATGCATCAAGAGGAGGAAGCAGATGCATCAAGAGGAGAAGGCAGATGCATCAAGAGGAGGAGGCAGATGCATCAAGAGGAGGAGGAGGCAGATGCATCAAGAGGAGAAGGAGCCGGATGCATCAAGAGGAGGAGGCAGATGCATAAAGAGGAGACAGATGCATCAAGAGGAGGCAGATGCATCAAGAGGAGGAAGATGCATCAAGAGGAGGCAGATGCATCAAGAGGAGAAGGCAGATCCATCAAGAGGAGGAGGCAGAAGCATCAAGAGGAGGAGGCAGATGCATCAAGAGGAGGAAGCAGATGCATCAAGAGGAGAAGGCAGATGCATCAAGAGGAGGAGGCAGATGCTTCAAGAGGAGGTAGAGGCAGATGTATTACGAGTAGGAAGAGGCAGATGCATTAAGAGGAGGAGGAGGTAGATGCATCAAGAGTAGGATGAGGCAGGTGAATCAAGAGGAGGCAGGTGCATCAAGAAAAGGAAGATGCATCAAGAGTAGGCAGATACACCAAGAGGAGGCAAATGCATCAAGAGGAGGAGCAGGCAGATGCATCAAGAGGAGGAGGAGGCAGATGCATCAAAAGGAGGAGGAAGCAGATGCATCAAGAGGAGGCAGATGCATCAAGAGGACGAGGAGGAGGCAGATGCATCAAGAGGAGGAGGCAGATGCATAAAGTGAAGAAGTCAGATACATCAAGAGGAGGAGGAGGCAGATTCATCAAGAAGAGGAGGAGGCAGATTCATCAAGCGGAGGCAGATGCATCAAGGCGAGGGAGATGTATCAAGATGAGGAGGAGGAGGCAGATGCATCAAGAGGAGGTGGAGGAGGCAGATGCATCAAGAGAAGGAGGACGACAAGGCACATGAATCAAGAGGAGGAGGCAGATGCATCAATAGGAGGAAGAGTCAGATGCATCAAGAGAAGGAGGCAGATGCATCAAGAGGCGGAGGAGGCAGATGCATAAAGAGGAGACAGATGCATCAAGAGGAGGCAGATGCATCAAGAGGAGCAATATGCATCAAGAGGAGGCAGATGCATCAAGAGGAGAAGGCAGATCCATCAAGAGGAGGAGGCAGAAGCATCAAGAGGAGGAGGCAGATGCATCAAGAGGAGGAAGCAGATGCATCAAGAGGAGAAGGCAGATGCATCAAGAGGAGGAGGCAGATGCATCAAGAGGAGGAGGAGGCAGATGCATCAAGAGGAGGAGGCATATGCATGAAGAGGATGAAAAGGAGGAAGATGTACCAAGAGGAGACAGATGCATAAGGTGGAGGAGGCAGATGCATCAAGAGGAGAGGCAGATGCATCAAGAGGAGGCAGATGCATCACGAGGAGGATGCAGATGCATCAAGATGACGAAAAGGAGGCAGATGCATCAAGAAGAGAATGAGGTAAATGCATCAAGAGGAGATGCATCAAGAGGATTAGAAGGAGGCAGATGCACCAAGAGGAGACAGATGCATAAAGTGGAGGAGGCAGATGCATCAAGAGGATGAGGAGGAGGCAGATTCATCAAGCGGAGGAGGCAGATGCATCAAGAGGAGGCAGATGCATCAAGGCGAGGGAGATGTATCAAGATAAGGAGGAGGAGGCAGATGCATCAAGAGGAGGTGGAGGAGGCAGATGCATCAAGAGAAGGAGGATGACAAGGCAGATGAATCAAGAGGAGGAGGCAGATGCATCAATAGGAGGAAGAGTCAGATGCATCAAGAGGAGAAGGAGGCAGATGCATCAAGAGGAGGAGGCAGATGCATAAAGAGGAGACAGATGCATCAAGAGGAGGCAGATGCATCAAGAGGAGGAAGATGCATCAAGAGGAGGCAGATGCATCAAGAGGAGAAGGCAGATCCATCAAGAGGAGGAGGCAGGTGCATCAAGAGGAGAGGCAGATGCATCAAGAGGAGGCAGATGCATCACGAGGAGGATGCAGATGCATCAAGATGACGAGGAGGAGGCAGATGCATCAAGAAGAGAATGAGGTAAATGCATCAAGAGGAGATGCATCAAGAAGATTAGAAGGAGGCAGATGCACCAAGAGGAGACAGATGCATAAAGTGGAGGAGGCAGATGCATCAAGAGGATGAGGAGGAGGCAGATGCACCAAGAGGAGATAGATGCATAGAGTGGAGGAGGCAGATGCATCAAGAGGAGGAGGAGGAGGCAGTTGCATCAAGAAAAGGAGGAGGTGGCAGATGCATCAAGAAGAGGAGGCAGATGCATTAAGAGGAGGTGGAGGAGGCAGATGCATCAAGAGGAGGAGGCAGATGCATCAAAAGGACGAGAAGGAGGCAGATGCGCCAATAGGAGGAGACAGATGCATAAAATCGAGGAGATAGATGCATCAAGAGGAGATGGAAGAGGCAGATGCATCAAGTGGATGAGGACGGCAATGCAGGAGCATCAAGAGGAGGAGGCAGATGGATCAATAGGAGGAAGAGTCAGATGCATCAAGAGGAGGAGGATGCAGATGCATCAAGAGGAGGAGGCAGATGCATCAAGAGGAGGTGGAGGCAGATGCATCAAGAGGAGACAGATGCATCAAGAGGAGGCAGATGCATCAAGAGGAGGCAGATGCATCAAGAGGAGGCAGATACATCAAGAGGCGGTAGATGCATCAAGAGTAGGACGAGGCAGATGCATTAAGAGGAGGAGGAGGCAGATGCATCAAAAGTAGGATGAGGCAGATGCATCAAGAGGAGGCAGGTGCATCAAGAGGAGGAAGATGCATCAAGAGTTGGTAGATACACCAAGAGGAGGCAAATGCATCAAGAGGAGGAGCAGGCAGATGCATCAAGAGGAGGAGGCAGATGCATCAAAAGGACGAGAAGGAGGCAGATGCGCCAATAGGAAGAGACAGATGCATAAAATCGAGCAGATAGATGCATCAAGAGGAGATGGAGGAGGCATATGCATCAAGAGGATGAGGACGGCAAGGCAGGAGCATCAAGAGGAGGAGGCAGATGGATCAATAGGAGGAAGAGTCAGATGCATCAAGAGGAGGTGGAGGCAGATGCATCAAGAGGAGACAGATGCATCAAGAGGAGGCAGATGCATCAAGAGGAGGCAGATGCATCAAGAGGAGGCAGATACATCAAGAGGAGGCAGATGCATCAAGAGTAGGAAGAGGCAGATGCATTAAGAGGAGGAGGAGGCAGATGCATCAAAAGTAGGATGAGGCAGATGCATCAAGAGGAGGCAGGTGCATCAAGAGGAGGAAGATGCATCAAGAGTTGGTAGATACACCAAGAGGAGGCAAATGCATCAAGAGGAGGAGCAGACAGATGCATCAAGAGGAGGAGGCAGATGCATCAAAAGGAGGAGGAAGCAGATGCACCAAGAGGAGGCAGATGCATCAAGAGGACGAGGAGGAGGCAGATGCATTAAGTGGAGAAGGCAGATCCATCAAGAGGAGGAGGCAGATGCATCAAGAGGAGGAAGCAGATGCATCAAGAGGAGGAGGAGGCAGATGCATCAAGAGGAGAAGGCAGATCCATCAAGAGGAGGAGGCAGAAGCATCAAGAGGAGGAGGCAGATGCATCAAGAGGAGGAAGCAGATGCATCAATAGGAGAAGGCAGATGCATCAAGACGAGGAGGCAGATGCATCAAGAGGAGGTAGAGGCAGATGTATGAAGAGTAGAAAGAGGCAGATGCATTAAGAGGAGGAGGAGGCAGATGCATCAAGAGTAGGATGAGGCAGATGCATCAAGAGGAGGCAGGTGCATCAAGAGGAGGAAGATGCATCAAGAGTAGGCAGATACACAAAGAGGAGGCAAATGCATCAAGAGGAGGAGCAGGCAGATGCATCAAGCGTAGGAGGAGGCAGATACATCAAAAGGAGGAGGAAGCAGATGCATCAAGAGGAGGCAGATGCATCAAAAGGACGAGGAGGAGGCAGATGCATCAAGAGGAGGAGGCAGATGCATAAAGTAAAGAAGTCAGATACATCAAGAGGAGGAGGAGGCAGATTCATCAAGAAGAGGAGGAGGCAGATTCATCAAGCGGAGGAGGCAGATGCATCAAGAGGAGGCAGATGCAGAAAGGCGAGGGAGATGTATCAAGATGAGGAGGAGGAGGCAGATGCATCAAGAGGAGGTGGAGGAGGCAGATGCACAAGAGAAGGAGGACGACAAGGCAGATGAATCAAGAGGAGGAGGCAGATGCATCAATAGGAGGAAAAGTCAGATGCATCAAGAGGAGAAGGAGGCAGATGCATTTAGACGAGGAGGAGGGAGATGCGTCAAGAGGAGACAGATGCATCAAGAGGAGGCAGATGCATCAAGAGGAGGAAGATGCATCAAGAGGAGGCAGATGCATCAAGCTGAGAAGGCAGATCCATCAAGAGGAGGAGGCAAATGCATCAAGAGGAGAAGGAGGCAGATGCATAAAGAGGAGACAGATGCATCAAGAGGAGAAGGCAGATGCATCAAGAGGAGGAAGATGCATCAAGAGGAGGCAGATGCATCAAGAGGAGAAGGCAGATCCATCAAGAGGAGGAGGCAGAAGCATCAAGAGCAGGAGGCAGATGCATCAAGAGGAGGAAGCAGAAGCATCAAGAGGAGAAGGCAGATGCATCAAGAGGAGGAGGCAGATGCATCAAGAGGAGGAGGCAGATGCATCAAGAGGAGGAGGCATATGCATCAAGAGGATGAAAAGGAGGCAGATGTACCAAGAGGAGACAGATGCATAAAGTGGAGGAGGCAGATGCATCAAGAGGAGAGGCAGATGCATCAAGAGGAGGCAGATGCATCACAAGGAGGATGCAGATGCATCAAGAAGAGAATGAGGTAAATGCATCAAGAGGAGATGCATCAAGAAGATTAGAAGGAGGCAGATGCACCAAGATGAGACAGAAGCATAAAGTGGAGGAGGCAGATGCATCAAGAGGAGGAGGAGGCAGTTGCACCAAGAAGAGGAGGAGGAGGCAAATGCATCAAGAAGAGGAGGAGGAGGTAAAAGCATCAAGAGGAGAAGGAGGCAGATGCATCAAAAGGAGGAGGAGTAGGCAGAAGCATCAAGAGAAGGAGGCAGATGCATTAAGAGGAAGAATAGGCACATGCATCAAGAGGAGGAGGCAGATGCATCAAGAGGAGGAGGCAGATGCATCAAGAGGAGGAGGCAGATGCATCAAGGGAAGGAAGAGGCAGATGCATCAAGAGGAGGAGGCAGATGCATCAAGAGTAGGATGAGGCAGATGCATGAAGAGGAGGCAGGTGCATCAAGAGGAGGAAGATGCATCAAGAGTAGGCAGATACACAAAGAGGAGGCAAATGCATCAAGAGGAGGAAGAGGCAGATGCATCTAGAGGAGGAGGAGGCAGATGCATCAAGAGGAGGAGAAAGCAGATGCATCAAGAGGAGGTAGATGCATCAAGAGGTCGTGGAGGAGGCAGATGCATCAGGAGGAGGAGGCAGATGCATAAAGTGGAGGAGGCAGATGCATCAGAGGAGGAGGCAGATGCATCAAGAAGAGGAGGAGGCAGATGCATGAAGCGGAGGAGACAGATGCATCAAGAGGAGGAGGCAGATGCATCAAGAGGAGGAGGCAGATGCATCAAGAGTAGGATGAGGCAGATGCATGAAGAGGAGGCAGGTGCATCAAGAGGAGGAAGATGCATCAAGAGTAGGTAGAGTCAGATGCATCAAGAGGAGGAAGAGGCAGAAGCATTAAGAGGAGGAGGCAGATGCATCAAGAGTAGGATGAGGCAGATGCATGAAGAGGAGGCAGGTGCATCAAGAGGAGGAAGATGCATCAAGAGTAGGCAGATACACAAAGAGGAGGCAAATGCATCAAGAGGAGGAAGAGGCAGATGCATCTAGAGGAGGAAGAGGCAGAAGCATTAAGAGGAGGAGGCAGATGCATCAAGAGTAGGATGAGGCAGATGCATGAAGAGGAGGCAGGTGCATCAAGAGGAGGAAGATGCATCAAGAGTAGGCAGATACACAAAGAGGAGGCAAATGCATCAAGAGGAGGAAGAGGCAGATGCATCTAGAGGAGGAGGAGGCAGATGCATCAAGAGGAGGAGAAAGCAGATGCATCAAGAGGAGGTAGATGCATCAAGAGGTCGTGGAGGAGGCAGATGCATCAGGAGGAGGAGGCAGATGCATAAAGTGGAGGAGGCAGATGCATCAGAGGAGGAGGCAGATGCATCAAGAAGAGGAGGAGGCAGATGCATGAAGCGGAGGAGACAGATGCATCAAGAGGAGGAGGCAGATGCATCAAGAGGAGGAGGCAGATTCATCAAGGCGAGGGAGATGCATCAAGATGAGGAGGAGGCAGATGAATCAAGAGGAGGTGTAGGAGGCAGATGGATCAAGAGGAGGAGGACGACAAGGCAGATGCATCAAGAGGAGGAGGCAGATGCATCAATAGGAGGAAGAGTCAGATGCATCAAGAGGAGAAGGAGGCAGATGCATTTAGAGGAGGAGGAGGGAGATGCATCAAGAGGAGACAGATGCATCAAGAGGAGGCAGATGCATCAAGAGGAGGAAGATGCATCAAGAGGAGGCAGATGCATCAAGATGAGAAGGTAGATCCACAAAGAGGAGGAGGCAAATGCATCAAGAGGAGAAGGAGGCAGATGCATCAAGAGGAGGATGAAGCATCAAGAGGAGACAGAATCATCAAGAGGAGGCAGATGCACCAAGAGGAAGCAGATGCATCAAGAGGAGGAGGCAGATGCATCAATAGGAGGAAGAGTCAGATGCATCAAGAGGAGAAGGAGGCAGATGCATTTAGAGGAGGAGGAGGGAGATGCATCAAGAGGAGACAGATGCATCAAGAGGAGACAGATGCATCAAGAGGAGGAAGATGCATCAAGAGGAGGCAGATGCATCAAGAGGAGAAGGCAGATCCATCAAGAGGAGGAGGCAGAAGCATCAAGAGGAGGAGGCAGATGCATCAAGAGGAGGAAGCAGATGCATCAAGAGGAGAAGGCAGATGCATCAAGAGGAGGAGGCAGATGCTTCAAGAGGAGGTAGAGGCAGATGCATTAAGAGGAGGAGGAGGTAGATGCATCAAGAGTAGGATGAGGCAGGAGAATCAAGAGGAGGCAGGTGCATCAAGAGGAGGAAGATGCATCAAGAGTAGGCAGATACACTAAGAGGAGGCAAATGCATCAAGAGGAGGAGCAGGCAGATGCATCAAGAGGAGGAAGAGGCAGATGCATCAAAAGGAGGAGGAAGCAGATGCATCAAGAGGAGGCAGATGCATCAAGAGGACGAGGAGGAGGCAGATGCATCAAGAGGAGGAGGCAGATGCATAAAGTGAAGAAGTCAGATACATCAAGAGGAGGAGGAGGCAGATTCATCAAGAAGAGGAGGAGGCAGATTCATCAAGCGGAGGAGGCAGATGCATCAAGAGGAGGCAGATGCATCAAGGCGAGGGAGATGTATCAAGATGATGAGGAGGAGGAGGCAGATGCATCAAGAGGAGGTGGAGGAGGCAGATGCATCAAGAGAAGGAGGACGACAAGGCAGATGAATCAAGAGGAGGAGGCAGATGCATCAATAGGAGGAAGAGTCAGATGCATCAAGAGAAGGAGGCAGATGCATCAAGAGGAGGAGGAGGCAGATGCATAAAGAGGAGACAGATGCATCAAGAGGAGGCAGATGCATCAAGAGGAGGAAGATGCATCAAGAGGAGGCAGATGCATCAAGAGGAGAAGGCAGATCCATCAAGAGGAGGAGGCAGATGCATCAAGAGGAGGAAGCAGATGCATCAAGAGGAGAAGGCAGATGCATCAAGAGGAGGAGGCAGATGCATCAAGAGGAGGAGGAGGCAGATGCATCAAGGGGAGGAGGCATATGTATCAAGAGGATGAAAAGGAGGAAGATGTACCAAGAGGAGACAGATGCATAAGGTGGAGGAGGCAGATGCATCAAGAGGAGAGGCAGATGCATCAAGAGGAGGCAGATGCATCACGAGGAGGATGCAGATGCATCAAGATGACGAGGAGGAGGCATCAATAGGAGGACGACAAGGCAGATGAATCAAGAGGAGGAGGCAGATGCATCAATAGGAGGAAGAGTCAGATGCATCAAGAGGAGAAGGAGGCAGATACATTTAGAGGAGGAGGGAGATGCATCAAGAGGAGACAGATGCATCAAGAGGAGGCAGATGCATCAAGAGGAGGAAGATGCATCAAGAGGAGGCATATGCATCAAGAGGAGAAGGCAGATCCATCAAGAGGAGGAGGCAGAAGCATCAAGAGGAGGAGGCAGATGCATCAAGAGGAGGAAGCAGATGCATCAAGAGGAGAAGGCAGATGCATCAAGAGGAGGTAGAGGCAGATGTATGAAGAGTAGGAAGAGGCAGATGCATTAAGAGGAGGAGGAGGCAGATGCATCAAGAGTAGGATGAGGCAGATGCATCAAGAGGAGGCAGATGCATCAAGAGGAGGAAGATGCATCAAGAGTAGGCAGATACACCAAGAGGAGGCAAATGCATCAAGAGGAGGAGCAGGCAGATGCATCAAGAGGAGGAGGAGGCAGATACATCAAAAGGAGGAGGAAGCAGATGCATCAAGAGGAGGCAGATGCATCAAAAGGACGAGGAGGAGGCAGATGCATCAAGAGGAGGAGGTAGATGCATAATGTGAAGAAGTCAGATACATCAAGAGGAGGAGGAGGCAGATTCATCAAGAAGAGGAGGAGGCAGATTCATCAAGCGGAGGAGGCAGATGCATCAAGAGGAGGCAGATGCAGCAAGGCGAGGGAGATGTATCAAGAGGAGGAGGAGGAGGCAGATGCATCAAGAGGAGGTGGAGGAGGCCGATGCATCAAGAGAAGGAGGACGACAAGGCAGATGAATCAAGAGGAGGAGGCAGATGCATCAATAGGAGGAAGAGTCAGATGCATCAAGAGGAGAAGGAGGCAGATGCATTTAGAGGAGGAGGAGGGAGATGCATCAAGAGGAGACAGATGCATCAAGAGGAGGCAGATGCATCAAGAGGAGGAAGATGCATCAAGAGGAGGCAGATGCATCAAGATGAGAAGGCAGATCCATCAAGAGGAGGAGGCAAATGCATCAAGAGGAGAAGGAGGCAGATGCATAAAGAGGAGACAGATGCATCAAGAGGAGAAGGCAGATGCATCAAGAGGAGGAAGATGCATCAAGAGGAGGCAGATGCATCAAGAGGAGAAGGCAGATCCATCAAGAGGAGGAGGCAGAAGCATCAAGAGGAGGAGGCAGATGCATCAAGAGGAGGAAGCAGATGCATCAAGAGGAGAAGGCAGATGCATCAAGAGGAGGAGGCAGATGCATCAAGAGGAGGAGGAGGCAGATGCATCAAGAGGAGGAGGCATATGCATCAAGAGGATGAAAAGGAGGCAGATGAACCAAGAGGAGACAGATGCATAAAGTGGAGGAGGCAGATGCATCAAGAGGAGAGGCAGATGCATCAAGAGGAGGCAGATGCATCACGAGGAGGATGCAGATGCATCAAGATGACGAGGAGGAGGCAGATGCATCAAGAAGAGAATGAGGTAAATGCATCAAGAGGAGATGCATCAAGAAGATTAGAAGGAGGCAGATGCACCAAGAGGAGACAGATGCATAAAGTGGAGGAGGCAGATGCATCAAGAGGAGGAGGAGGCAGTTGCACCAAGAAGAGGAGGAGGAGGCAGATGCATCAAGAAGAGGAGATAGATGCATCAAGAGGAGATGGAGGAGGCAGATGCATCAAGAGGATGAGGACGGCAAGGCAGGAGCATCAAGAGGAGGAGGCAGATGGATCAATAGGAGGAAGAGTCAGAGGCATCAAGAGGAGGAGGATGCAGATGCATCAAGAGGAGGAGGCAGATGCATCAAGAGGAGGTGGAGGCAGATGCATCAAGAGGAGACAGATGCATCAAGAGGAGGAGGCAGATGCATAAAGTGGAGAAGTCAGATACATCAAGAGGAGGAGGAGGCAGATTCATCAAGAAGAGGAGGAGGCAGATGCATCAAGAGGAGGCAGGTGCATCAAGAGGAGGAAGATGCATCAAGAGTAGGCAGATACACCAAGAGGAGGCAAATGCATCAAGAGGAGGAGCAGGCAGATGCATCAAGAGGTGGAGGAGTCAGATGCATCAAAAGGAGGAGGAAGCAGATGCATCAAGAGGAGGCAGATGCATCAAGAGGACGAGGAGGAGGCAGATGCATCAAGAGGAGGAGGCAGATGCATAAAGTGAAGAAGTCAGATACATCAAGAGGAGGAGGAGGCAGATTCATCAAGAAGAGGAGGAGGCAGATTCATCAAGCGAAGGAGGCAGATGCATCAAGAGGAGGCAGATGCATCAAGGCGAGGGAGATGTATCAAGATGAGGAGGAGGAGGCAGATGCATCAAGAGGAGGTGGAGGAGGCAGATGCATCAAGAGAAGGAGGACGACAAGGCAGATGAATCAAGAGGAGGAGGCAGATGCATCAATAGGAGGAAGAGTCAGATGCATCAAGAGAAGGAGGCAGATGCATCAAGAGGAGGAGGAGGCAGATGCATAAAGAGGAGACAGATGCATCAACAGGAGGCAGATGCATCAAAAGGAGGAAGATGCATCAAGAGGAGGCAGATGCATCAAGAGGAGAAGGCAGATCCATCAAGAGGAGGAGGCAGAAGCATCAAGAGGAGGAGGCAGATGCATCAAGAGGAGGAAGCAGATGCATCAAGAGGAGAAGGCAGATGCATCAAGAGGAGGAGTCAGATGCATCAAGAGGAGGTAGAGGCAGATGTATGAAGAGTAGGAAGAGGCAGATGCATTAAGAGGAGGAGGAGGCAGATGCATCAAGAGTAGGATGAGGCAGATGCATCAAGAGGAGGCAGGTGTATCAAGAGGAGGAAGATGCATCAAGAGTAGGCAGATACACCAAGAGGAGGCAAATGCATCAAGAGGAGAAGCAGGTAGATGCATCAAGAGGTGGAGGAGGCAGATGCATCAAAAGGAGGAGGAAGCAGATGCATCAAGAGGAGGCAGATGCATCAAGAGGACGAGGAGGAGGCAGATGCATCAAGAGGAGGAGGCAGATGCATAAAGTGAAGAAGTCAGATACATCAAGAGGAGGAGGCAGATTCATCAAGAAGAGGAGGAGGCAGATTCATCAAGCGAAGGAGGCAGATGCATCAAGAGGAGGCAGATGCATCAAGGCGAGGGAGATGTATCAAGATGAGGAGGAGGAGGCAGATGCATCAAGAGGAGGTGGAGGAGGCAGATGCATCAAGAGAAGGAGGACGACAAGGCAGATGAATCAAGAGGAGGAGGCAGATGCATCAATAGGAGGAAGAGTCAGATGCATCAAGAGAAGGAGGCAGATGCATCAAGAGGAGGAGGAGGCAGATGCATAAAGAGGAGACAGATGCATCAACAGGAGGCAGATGCATCAAGAGGAGGAAGATGCATCAAGAGGAGGCAGATGCATCAAGAGGAGAAGGCAGATCCATCAAGAGGAGGAAGCAGAAGCATCAAGAGGAGGAGGCAGATGCATCAAGAGGAGGAAGCAGATGCATCAAAAGGAGAAGGCAGATGCATCAAGAGGAGGAGTCAGATGCATCAAGAGGAGGTAGAGGCAGATGTATGAAGAGTAGGAAGAGGCAGATGCATTAAGAGGAGGAGGAGGCAGATGCATCAAGATTAGGATGAGGCAGATGCATCAAGAGGAGGCAGGTGCATCAAGAGGAGGAAGATGCATCAAGAGTAGGCAGATACACCAAGAGGAGGCAAATGCATCAAGAGGAGGAGCAGGCAGATGCATCAAGAGGTGGAGGAGGCAGATGCATCAAAAGGAGGAGGAAGCAGATGCATCAAGAGGAGGCAGATGCATCAAGAGGACGAGGAGGAGGCAGATGCATCAAGAGGAGGAGGCAGATGCATAAAGTGAAGAAGTCAGATAAATCAAGAGGAGGAGGCAGATTCATCAAGAAGAGGAGGAGGCAGATTCATCAAGCGGAGGAGGCAGATGCATCAAGAGGAGGCAGATGCATCAAGGCCAGGGAGATGTATCAAGATGAGGAGGAGGAGGCAGATGCATCAAGAGGAGGTGGAGGAGGCAGATGCATCAAGAGAAGGAGGACGACAAGGCAGATGAATCAAGAGGAGGAGGCAGATGCATCAATAGGAGGAAGAGTCAGATGCATCAAGAGAAGGAGGCAGATGCATCAAGAGGAGGAGGCAGATGCATAAAGAGGAGACAGATGCATCAAGAGGAGGCAGATGCATCAAGAGGAGGAAGATGCACCAAGAGGAGGCAGATGCATCAAGAGGAGAAGGCAGATCCATCAAGAGGAGGAGGCAGAAGCATCAAGAGGAGGAGGCAGATGCATCAAGAGGAGGAAGCAGATGCATCAAGAGGAGAAGGCAGATGCAACAAGAGAAGGAGGCAGATGCATCAAGAGGAGGAGGAGGCAGGTGCATCAAGAGGAGGAGGCATATGCATCAAGAGGATGAAAAGGAGGAAGATGAACCAAGAGGAGACAGATGCATAAAGTGGAGGAGGCAGATGCATCAAGAGGAGAGGCAGATGCATCAAGAGGAGGCAGATGCATCACGAGGAGGATGCAGATGCATCAAGATGACGAGGAGGCAGATGCATCAAGAAGAGAATGAGGTAAATGCATCAAGAGGAGATGCATCAAGAGGATTAGAAGGAGGCAGATGCACCAAGAGGAGACAGATGCATAAAGTGGAGGAGGCAGATGCATCAAGAGGATGAGGAGGAGGCAGATGCACCAAGAGGAGATAGATGCATAGAGTGGAGGAGGCAGATGCATCAAGAGGAGGAGGAGGCAGTTGCATCAAGAAGAGGAGGAGGAGGCAGATGCATTAAGAGGAGGTGGAGGAGGAAGATGCATCAAGAGGAGGAGGCAGATGCATCAAAAGGACGAGAAGGAGGCAGATGCGCCAATAGGAGGAGACAGATGCATAAAATCGAGGAGATAGATGCATCAAGAGGAGATGGAGGAGGCAGATGCATCAAAAGGATGAGGACGGCAAGGCAGGAGCATCAAGAGGAGGAGGCAGATGGATCAATAGGAGGAAGAGTCAGATGCATCAAGAGGAGGAGGATGCAGATGCATCAAGAGGAGGAGGCAGATGCATCAAGAGGAGGTGGAGGCAGATGCATCAAGAGGAGACAGATGCATCAAGAGGAGGCAGATGCATCAAGAGGAGGCAGATGCATCAAGAGGAGGCAGATACATCAAGAGTAGGAAGAGGCAGATGCATTAAAAGGAGGAGGAGGCAGATGCATCAAAAGTAGGATGAGGCAGATGCATCAAGAGGAGGCAGATGCATCAAGAGGAGGCAGATACATCAAGAGTAGGAAGAGGCAGATGCATTAAGAGGAGGAGGAGGCAGATGCATCAAAAGTAGGATGAGGCAGATGCATCAAGAGGAGGCAGGTGCATCAAGAGGAGGAAGATGCATCAAGAGTTGGTAGATACACCAAGAGGAGGCAAATGCATCAAGAGGAGGAGCAGGCAGATGCATCAAGAGGAGGAGGCAGATGCATCAAAAGGACGAGAAGGAGGCAGATGCGCCAATAGGAGGAGACAGATGCATAAAATCGAGGAGATAGATCCATCAAGAGGAGATGGAGGAGGCAGATGCATCAAGAGGAGGAGGCAGATGCATGAAGAGTAGGTAGAGGCAGATGTATGAAGAGTAGGAAGAGGCAGATGCATTAAGAGGAGGAGGAGGCAGATGCATCAAGAGTAGGATGAGGCAGATGCATCAAGAGGAGGCAGGTGCATCAAGAGGAGGAAGATGCATCAAGAGTAGGCAGATACACCAAGGGGAGGCAAATGCATCAAGAGGAGGAGCAGGCAGATGCATCAAGAAAGGAGGCAGATGCATCAAGAGAAGAAAAAGGCTGATGCATCATGGGGAGGAGGAGGCAGCTACATCAAGAAGAGGAAGAGGCAGATGCATTAAGAGGAGGAGGAGGCAGATGTATCAAGGGTAGGATGAGGCAGATGCATCAAGAGGAGGCAGTTGCATCATGAGGAGAAAGATGCATCAAGAGTAGGCAGATTCACCAAGAGGAGGCAAATGCATCAAGAGTAGGAGTAGGCAGATGCATCAAGAGGAGGAGGCAGATGTATCAAAAGGAGGAGGAAGCAGATGCATCAAGAGGAGGCAGATGCACCAAGAGGACGAGGAGGAGGCAGATGCGTCAAGAGGAGGAGGCAGATGCATAAAGTGGAGAAGCCAGATGCATCAAGAGGAGGAAGAGGCAGATGCATCAAGAAGAGGAGGCAGATTCATCAAGCGGAGGAGGCAGATGCATCAAGAGGAGGCAGATGCATCAAGGCAAGGGAGATGCATCAAATGAGGAGGCAGATGCATCAAGAGGAGTTGGAGGAGGCAGATGCATCAAGAAGAGGAGGACGACAATGCAGATGCATCAAGAGGAGGAGGCAGATGCAGCAATAGGCGGAAGAGTTAGATGCATCAAGAGGAGAAGGAGGCATATGTATCAAGAGGAGGAGGCAAATGCATTTAGAGGAGGAGGCAGATGCAAAAAGAGGAGGAGGCACATGCATCAAGAGGAGGAAGAGACAAATGCATCCAGAGGAGGAGGAGGCAGATGCATCAATAAAAGGAGGACGATGCAACAAAAGGAGGAGGAGGCAGCTGTTTCAAGGGAAGGAAGAGTAGACAGATGCATCAAGAGGAGGAAGAGGAAGCAGATGTATCATGAGAAGGAGGAGGCAGCTGCATCAAGAGGAGAAGGAGGCAGATGCATAAAGAGGAGGATGATGCATCAAGAGGAGACAGAATCATCAAGAGGAAGCAAATGCAACAAGTAGAGGAAGAGGCAGGTGCATCAAGAAGAGGAGGAGGCAGAAGCATCAAAAGGAGTAGGACGCAGATGCATCAAGAGGAAGAAGCAGATGCATCAAGAGGAGGAGGCAGATGCATCAGGAGGAGGAGGCAGATGCGTAAAGAGGATGAGGAGGCAGATGCATAAAGAGGAGGAGGAGGCAGATGCATCAAGAGGAGGAGGCAGATGCATCAAGAGGAAGAGGAGGCAGATGCATCAAGAGGAGGAAGAGACAAATGCATCTAGAGGAGGAGGAGGCAGATGCATCAATAAAAGGACGACGATGCAAAAGAGGAGGAGGAGGCAGCTGTTTCAAGGGAAGGAAGAGTAGACCGATGCATCAAGAGGAGGAAGAGGAAGCAGATGTATCATGAGAAGGAGGAGGAAGCTGCATCAAGAGGAGGAGGCAGATGCATCAAGAGGAGACAGATGCATCAAGAGCAGGAGGATGCAGAGGCATCAAGAGGAGACAGATGCATCAAGATGAGGAAGAGGTAGATGCATCAAGAGGAGGAGGCAGATGCATTAAGAGGAGGAAGAGGCACATGCATCAAGAGGAGGAGGCAGATGCATCAAGAGGAGGAGGCAGATGCATCAAGAGGAGGAGGCAGATGCATCAAGTGAAGGAAGAGCCAGATGCATCAAGGGGAGGAGGAGGCAGCAACATCAAGAGGACGTAGAGGCATATGCATCAAGAGGAGGAAGAGGCAGATACATTAAGAGGAGGAGGAGGCAGATGTATCAAGAGAAGGAGGCAGATGCATTAAGAGAAGGAAGAGGCACATGCATCAAGTGGAAGAGGCAGATACATCAAGAAGAGGAGGCAGATACATCAAGAGGAGGAGGCAGATGCATCAAGAGGAGGAGGCAGATGCATCAAGAAAGGAGGCAGATGCATCAAGAGAAGAAAGAGGCTGATGCATCATGGGGAGGAGGAGGCAGCTACATCAAGAGGTGGAAGAGGCAGATGCATTAAGAGGAGGAGGCAGATGTATCAAGGGTAGGATGAGGCAGATGCATCAAGAGGAGGCAGTTGCATCATGAGGAGAAAGATGCATCAAGAGTAGGCAGATGCACCAAGAGGAGGCAGTTGCATCATGAGGAGAAAGATGCATCAAGAGTAGGCAGATGCACCAAGAGGAGGCAAATGCATCAAGAGTAGGAGCAGGCAGATGCATCAAGAGGAGGAGGCAGATGTATCAAAAGGAGGAGGAAGCAGATGTATCAAGAGGAGGCAGATGCACCAAGAGGACGAGGAGGAGACAGATGCGTCAAGAGGAGGAGGCAGATGCATAAAGTGGAGAAGCCAGATGCATCAAGAGAAGGAGGAGGCAGATGCATCAAGAAGAGGAGGAGGCAGATTCATCAAGCGGAGGAGGCAGATGCATCAAGAGGAGGCAGATGCATCAAGGCGAGGGAGATGCATCAAGATGAGGAGGCAGATGCATCAAGAGGAGGTGGAGGAGGCAGATGCATCAAGAAGAGGAGGACGACAAGACAGATGCATCAAGAGGAGGAGGCAGATGCATCAATAGGCGGAAGAGTCAGATGCATCAACAGGAGAAGGAGGCAGATGCATCAAGAGGAGGAGGAGGCAGATGCATTAAGAGGAGGAGGCAGATGCATCAAGAGGAGGAGGAGGCACATGCATCAAGAGGAGGAAGAGACAAATGCATCCAGAGGAGGAGGAGGCAGATGCATCAATAAAAGGAGGAAGATGCAACAAGAGGAGGAGGAGGCAGCTGTTTCAAGGGAAGTAAGAGTAGACAGATGCATCAAGAGGAGGAAGAGGAAGCAGATGAATCATGAGAAGGAGGAGGCAGATGCATCAAGAGGAGAAGGAGGCAGATGCATCAAGAGGAGGATGATGCATCAAGAAGAGACAGAATCATCAAGAGGAAGCAGATGCAACAAGTAGAGGAAGAGGCAGGTGGATCAAGAAGAGGAGGACGCAGAAGCATCAAAAGGAGTAGGACGCAGATGCATCAAGAGGAGGAAGCAGATGCATCAAGAGGAGGAGGAGGCAGATGCATCAGGAGGAGGAGGCAGATGCGTAAAGAGGATGAGGAGGCAGATGCATAAAGAGGTGGAGGAGGCAGATGCATCAAGAGGATCAGGAGGCAGATGCATCAAGAGGAGGAGGAGGCAGATGCATCAAGAGGAGGAGGAGTCAGATACATCAAGAGGGGGAGGAGGCACATGCATGAGGTGGAGGATGAGGCAGATGCATCAAGAGGAGGAGGAGGCAGATGCATCAAGAGGAGGAGGCAGATGCATCAAGAGGAAGAGGAGGCAGATGCACCAAGAGGAAGAGACAAATGCATCCAGAGGAGGAGGAGGCAGATGCATCAATAAAAGGATAACTATACAACAAGAGGAGGAGGAGGCAGCTGTTTCAAGGGAAGGAAGAGTAGACAGATGCATCAAGAAGAGGAAGAGGAAGCAGATGCATCATGAGAAGGAGGAGGCAGATGCATCAAGAGGAGGAGGCAGATGCATCAAGAGAAGACAGATGCATCAAGAGCAGGAGGATGCAGATGCATCAAGAGGAGACATATGCATCAAGAGGAGGAGGCAGATGCATCAAGAGAAGGAGGCAGATGCATTAAGAGGAGGAAGAGGCACATGCATCAAGAGGAGGAGGCAGATGCATCAAGAGGAGGAGGCAGATACATCAAGAGGAGGAGGCAGATGCATCAAGAAGAGGAGGCAGATGCATCAAGTGAAGGAAGAGCCAGATGCATCAAGGGGAGGAGGAGGCAGCAACATCATGAGGAGGTAGAGGCATATGCATCAAGAGGAGGAAGAGGCAGATACATTAAGAGGAGGAGGCACATGTATCAAGAGAAGGAGGCAGATGCATTAAGAGAAGGAAGAGGCACATGCATCAAGAGGAAGAGGCAGATACATCAAGAGGAGGAGGCAGATACATCAAGAGGAGGAGGCAGATGCATCAAGAGGAGGAGGCAGATGCATCAAGAAAGGAGGCAGATGCATCAAGAGAAGAAAGAGGCTGATGCATCAAGGGGAGGAGGAGGCAGCTACATCAAGAGGTGGAAGAGGCAGATGCATTAAGAGGAGGAGGAGGAGGAGGCAGATGCATCAAGGGTAGGATGAGGCAGATGCATCAAGAGGAGGCAGTTGCATCAAGAGGAGAAAGATGCATCAAGAGTATGCAGATGCACCAAGAGGAGGCAAATGCATCAAGAGGAGGAGCAGGCAGATGCATCAAGAGGAGGAGGCAGATGTATCAAAAGGAGGAGGAAGCAGATGCGTCAAGAGGAGGCAGATGCACCAAGAGGGCGAGGAGTAGGCAGATGCGTCAAGAGGAGGAGGCAGATGCATAAAGTGGAGAAGCCAGATGCATCAAGAGGAGGAGGAGGCAGATGCATCAAGAAGAGGAGGAGGCAGATTCATCAAGCGGAGGAGGCAGATGCATCAAGAGGAGGCAGATGCATCAAGGCGAGGGAGATGCATCAAGATGAGGAGGCAGATGCATCAAGAAGAGGAGGAGGCAGATTCATCAAGCGGAGGAGGACGACAAGGCAGATGCATCAAGAGGAGGAGTCAGATGCATCAATAGGAGGAAGAGTCAGATGCATCAAGAGGAGAATGAGACAGATGCATCAAGAGGAGGAGGCAGATGCATCAAGAGGAGGAGGCAGATGCATCAAGAGGAGGCAGATGCATCAAGAGCAGGAGGAGACAGATGCATCAAGAGGAGGAGGCAGATGCGTCAAGAGGAGGAGGCAGATGCATCAAGAGGAGGCAGATGCATCAAAAGGAGGAGGAGGCAGATGCATCAAGAGGAGGAAGAGGAGGCAGATGCTTCAAGAGGAGGAGGAAGCAGATCCATCAAGAGGAGATGGAGGCAGATGCATCAAGAGGAAGAGGAGGAGAAAGATGCATCAAGAGGAGGCAGATGCATCAGGAGGAGACAGATCCATCAAGAGGAGGCAGATGTATCAAGAGCAGGAGGAGGCTGATGCATCAAGAAGAGGAGGCAGCTGATGCATCAAGAGGAGGAGGCTGATGCATCAAGAGGAGGAGGAGGCTGATGCATCAAGAGGAGGAGGAGGCAGATGCATCACGAGGAGAAGGCAGATGCACCAAGGGGAGGAAAAGGAGGAGGCAGATGCATCAAGAGGAGGAAGCAGATGCATCAAGAGGAAGCAGATGCATCAGGAGAAGGAGGAGGCAGATGCATCAAGAGAAGGAGAAGGAGGCAGATGCATCAAGTGGAGCAGATGGCAGATGCATCAAGAGGAGGATGAAGCAGATGCATCACGGCGAGGAGGAGGAGGCACTTGCATCAAGAGGAGGAGGAGGCACATGCATCAAGAGGAGAAGGAGCCAGATGCATCAAGAGGAGGAGGAGGCAGATGCAACAAGAGGAGGAGGCAGATGCATCAAAAGGAGACAGATGCATCAAGAGGAGACAGATGCATCAAGAGGAAGCAGATTCATCAAGAGGAGGAGGAGGCAGATTCATCAAGAGGAGGAGGAGGCAGATTCATCAAGAGGAGGAGGAGGCAGGTGCATCAGGAGGAGGAGGAGGCAGGTGCGTCAAGTGGAGGAGAAGGCAGATGCATCAAGTGGAGGGGGAGGCAGATGCATCAAGTGGAGGAGGAGGCAGATGATTCAAGAGGAGGAGGCAGATGCATCAAGAGGAGGAGGCAGATGCAGATGCATCAAGAGGAGGAGGCAGATGCAGATGCATCAAGAGGAGGAGGCAAATGCATCAAGAGGAGGAGGCAGATGCATCAAGAGGAGGAGGCAGATGCATTAAGAGAACAAGGCAGATGCATCCAGAGGAGGAGGAAATATATGCATCAAGAGGAGGAAGCAGATGCATCAAGAGGAGGAGGCAGATGCATCAAGAGGAGGCAGATGCATCAAGAGGAGGAGGTGGCAGATGCATCAGGAGGAGGAGACAGATGCATCAGGAGGAGGAGGCAGATGCATCAAGAGAAGGAAGCAGATGCATCAAGAGGAGGAGGCAGATGCATCAAGAGGAGGCAGATGCATCAAGAGGCGGAAGCAGATCCATCAAGAGGAGGAGGAGGCACATGCATCAAGAGGAGGAGGTGGCAGATGCATCAAGAGGAGGAGGCAGATGCATCAAGAGGAGGAGGCAGATGCATCAAGAAGAGGAGGCAGATGCATCTAGATGAGGGACATGTATCAAGATGAGTAGGAGGAGACAGATGCATCACGAGGAGGTGGAGGAGGCAGATGCATCAAGGAGGAGGCAGATGCATCAATAGGAGGAAGAGTCAGATGCATCAAGAGAAGGAGGCAGATGCATCTTGATGAGGCAGATGCATCAAGAGGAGGAGGAGGAGGCAGATGCATCAAGAGGAGGAGGTGGCAGATGCAT
Source organism: Dendrobates tinctorius (assembly GCF_039654945.1). Lineage (NCBI taxonomy): Eukaryota > Metazoa > Chordata > Amphibia > Anura > Dendrobatidae > Dendrobates > Dendrobates tinctorius. Next base: position 9,414,903 of record NW_027361750.1, on the reverse strand, counting down.
CAAGAGGAGGAGATAAATGCATCAAGACGAGGAACCAGATGCATCAAGAGGAGGAGGCAGATGCATCAAGAGGAGGCAGATGCATCAGGATGAGACAGATGCATCAAGACGAGGAAGATACATAAAGAGGAGGCAGATGCATCAAGAGCAGGAGGAGACAGATGCATCAAGAGGAGGAGGCAGATGCATCAAGAGGAGTTGGAGGCAGATGCATCAAGAGGAGGAGGAGGCAGATGCATAACTACGAGGAGGATGAGGCACTTGCATCAAGTGGAGCAGTTGGCAGATGCATCAAGAGGAGGAGGAAGCAGATGCATCACTACGAGGAGGAGGAGGCAGATGCAACAAGAGGAGGAGGCAGATGCATCAAACGGAGACAGATGCATCAAGAGGAGACAGATGCATCAAGAGGAAGCAGATGCATCAAGAGGAGGAGGAGGTAGATGCATCAAGAGGAAGAGGAGGCAGGTGCATCAAGTGGAGGAGGAGGCAGATGCATCAAGTGGAGGAGGAGGCAGATGCATCAAGAGGAGGAGGAGGCAGATGCTTCAAGAGGAGGAGGAGGCAGATGCATCAAGAGGAGGAGGCAGATGCATCAAGAGGATGAAAAGGAGGCAGATGAACCAAGAGGAGACAGATGCATAAAGTGGAGGAGGCAGATGCATCAAGAGCAGAGGCAGATGCATCAAGAGGAGGCAGATGCATCACGAGGAGGATGCAGATGCATCAAGATGACGAGGAGGAGGCAGATGCATCAAGAAGAGGAGGAGGTAAATGCATCAAGAGGAGGAGGAGATGCATCAAGAGGATTAGGAGGAGGAGGCAGATGCATCAAGAGGAGACATATGCATAAAGTGGAGGAGGCAGATGCATCAAGAGGATGAGGAGGAGGCAGATGCACCAAGAGGAGACAGATGCATAGAGTGGAGGAGGCAGATGCATCAAGAGGAGGAGGAGGCAGTTGCATCAAGAAGAGGAGGAGGAGGCAGATGCATCAAGAGGAGGAAGCAGATGCATCAAAAGGACGAGAAGGAGGCAGATGCGCCAATAGGAGGAGAAAGATGCATAAAATGGAGGAGACCGATGCATCAAAAGGAGATGGAGGAGGCAGATGCACCAAGAGGATGAGGCCGGCAAGGCAGGAGCATCAAGAGGAGGAGGCAGATGGATCAATAGGAGGAAGAGTAAGATGCATCAAGAGGAGGAGGATGCAGATGCATCAAGAGGAGGAGGCAGATGCATCAAGAGGAGGTGGAGGCAGAGGCATAAAGAGGAGACAGATGCATCAAGAGGAGACAGATGCATCAAGAGGAGGCAGATGCATCAAGAGTAGGAAGAGGCAGATGCATTATGAGGAGGAGGAGACAGATGCATCAAGAGTAGGATGAGGCAGATGCATCAAGAGGAGGCAGGTGCATCAAGAGGAGGAAGATGCATCAAGAGTTGGCAGATACACCAAGAGGAGGCAAATGCATCAAGAGGAGGAGCAGGCAGATGCATCAAGAGGAGGAGGCAGGTGCATCAAAAGGAGGAGGAAGCATATTCATCAAGAGGAGGCAGATGCATCAAGAGGATGAGGAGGAGGCAGATGCATCAAGAGGAGGAGGCAGATGCATAAAGTGGAGAAGCCAGATGCATCAAGAGGAGGAGGAGGCAGATGCATCAAGAGGAGGAGGAGGCAGTTTCATCAAGCGGAGGATGCAGATGCATCAAGAGGAGGCAGATGCATCAAGGTGAGGGAGATGTATCAAGATGAGGAGGAGGAGGCAGATGCATCAAGAGGAGGTGGAGGAGGTAGATGCATCCAGAGAAGGAGGACGACAAGGCAGACGCATCAAGAGGAGGAGGCAGATGCATCAATAGGAGGAAGAGTCAGATGCATCAAGAGGAGAAGGAGGCAGACGAATCAAGAGGAGGAGGAGGCAGATGCATCAAGAGGAGGCAGATGCATCAAGAGGAGGAAGATGAATCAAGAGGAGGCAGATGCATCATGAGGAGAAGGCAGATCCATCAAGTGGAGGAGGCAATAGCATCAAGAGGAGGAGGCAGATGCATCAAGAGGATGAAAAGGAGGCAGATGAACCAAGAGGAGACAGACGCATAAAGTGGAGGAGGCAGATGCATCAAGAGGAGAGGCAGATGCATCAAGAGGAGGCAGATGCATCACGAGGAGGATGCAGATGCATCAAGATGACGAGGAGGAGGCAGATGCATCAAGAAGAGGAGGAGGAGGTAAAAGCATCAAGAGGAGGAGGCGATGCATCAAGAGGATTAGGAGGAGGCAGATGCACCAAGAGGATGAGCAGGAGGCAGATTCATAAAGCGGAGGAGGCAGATGCATCAAGAGGAGGAAGATGCATCAAGGCAAGGGAGATGTATCAAGATGAGGAGGAGGAGGCAGATGAATCAAGAGGAGGTGGAGGAGGCAGATGCATCAAGAGAAGGAGGACGACAAGGCAGATGCATCAAGAGGAGGAGGCAGATGCATCAATAGGAAGAGTCAGATGCCTCAAGAGGAGAAGGAGGCAGATGCATCAAGAGGAAGAGGAGGCAGATGCATCAAGAGGAGACAGATGCATCAAGAGGAGGCAGATGCATCAAGAGGAGGAAGATGCATCAAGAGGAGGCAGATGCATCAAGAGGAGAAGGCAGATCCATCAAGAGGAGGAGGCAGAAGCATCAAGAGGAGGAGGCAGATGCATCAAGAGAAGGAGGCAGATGCATTAAGAGGAGGAAGAGGCACATGCATCAAGAGGAGGAGGCAGATGCATCAAGAGGAGGAGGCAGATGCATCAAGAGGAGGAGGCAGATGCATCAAGTGAAGGAAGAGCCAGATGCATCAAGGGGAGGAGGAGGCAGCAACATCAAGAGGAGGTAGAGGCAGATGCATCAAGAGGAGGAAGAGTCAGATACATTAAGAGGAGGAGGAGGCAGATGTATCAAGAGAAGGAGGCAGATGCATTAAGAGAAGGAAGAGGCACATGCATCAAGAGGAAGAGGCAGATACATCAAGAAGAGGAGGCAGATACATCAAGAGGAGGAGGCAGATGCATCAAGAAGAGGAGGCAGATGCATCAAGAAAGGAGGCAGATGCATCAAGAGAAGAAAAAGACTGATGCATCTTGGGGAGGAGGAGGCAGCTACATCAAGAAGTGGAAGAGGCAGATGCATAAAGAGGAGGAGGAGGAGGCAGATGTATCAAGGGTAGGATGAGGCAGATGCATCAAGAGGAGGCAGTTGCATCATGAGGAGAAAGATGCATCAAGAGTAGGCAGATTCACCAAGAGGAGGCAAATGCATCAAGAGGAGACACATGCATCAAGAGGAGGCAGATGCATCAAGAGGAGGAAGATGCATCAAGAGGAGGCAGATGCATCAAGAGGAGAAGGCAGATCCATCAAGAGGAGGAGGCAGAAGCATCAAGAGGAGGAGGCAGATGCATCAAGAGAAGGAGGCAGATGCATTAAGAGGAGGAATAGGCACATGCATCAAGAGGAGGAGGCAGATGCATCAAGAGAAGGAGGCAGATGCATCAAGAGGAGGCAGATGCATCAAGTGAAGGAAGAGCCAGATGCATCAAGGGGAGGAGGAGGCAGCAACATCAAGAGGAGGTAGAGGCGGATGCATCAAGAGGAGGAAGAGGCAGATACATTAAGAGGAGGAGGAGGCAGATGTATCAAGTGAAGGAGGCAGATGCATTAAGAGAAGGAAGAGGCACATGCATCAAGAGGAAGAGGCAGATACATCAAGAGGAGGAGGCAGATACATCAAGAGGAGGAGGCAGATGCATCAAGTGAAGGAAGAGCCAGATGCATCAAGGGGAGGAGGAGGCAGCAACATCAAGAGGAGGTAGAGGCAGATGCATCAAGAGGAGGAAGAGTCAGATACATTAAGAGGAGGAGGAGGCAGATGTATCAAGAGAAGGAGGCAGATGCATTAAGAGAAGGAAGAGGCACATGCATCAAGAGGAAGAGGCAGATACATCAAGAAGAGGAGGCAGATACATCAAGAGGAGGAGGCAGATGCATCAAGAAGAGGAGGCAGATGCATCAAGAAAGGAGGCAGATGCATCAAGAGAAGAAAAAGACTGATGCATCTTGGGGAGGAGGAGGCAGCTACATCAAGAAGTGGAAGAGGCAGATGCATAAAGAGGAGGAGGAGGAGGCAGATGTATCAAGGGTAGGATGAGGCAGATGCATCAAGAGGAGGCAGTTGCATCATGAGGAGAAAGATGCATCAAGAGTAGGCAGATTCACCAAGAGGAGGCAAATGCATCAAGAGGAGACACATGCATCAAGAGGAGGCAGATGCATCAAGAGGAGGAAGATGCATCAAGAGGAGGCAGATGCATCAAGAGGAGAAGGCAGATCCATCAAGAGGAGGAGGCAGAAGCATCAAGAGGAGGAGGCAGATGCATCAAGAGAAGGAGGCAGATGCATTAAGAGGAGGAATAGGCACATGCATCAAGAGGAGGAGGCAGATGCATCAAGAGAAGGAGGCAGATGCATCAAGAGGAGGCAGATGCATCAAGTGAAGGAAGAGCCAGATGCATCAAGGGGAGGAGGAGGCAGCAACATCAAGAGGAGGTAGAGGCGGATGCATCAAGAGGAGGAAGAGGCAGATACATTAAGAGGAGGAGGAGGCAGATGTATCAAGTGAAGGAGGCAGATGCATTAAGAGAAGGAAGAGGCACATGCATCAAGAGGAAGAGGCAGATACATCAAGAAGGGTGACAGGACAATTGTGTACAAGATAATTGTGTACGGACTATTGTGTACGGACAATTGTGTACAGGCCAATTGTGTACAATGACAATTGTGTACAAGGCAATTGTGTACAAGGCGATTGCCCTGTACACAATTGTCCTTGTACACAATTGTCCTTGGACACAATTGGCCTGTACACAATTTTCTGTACACAATTGTCCGTACACAATTATCTTGTACACAATTGTCATGGAACCATCAAGAAGAGGAGGCAGATACATCAAGAGGAGGAGGCAGATGCATCAAGAAGAGGAGGCAGATGCATCAAGAAAGGAGGCAGATGCATCAAGAGAAGAAAAAGGCTGATGCATCATGGGGAGGAGGAGGCAGCTACATCAAGAAGTGGAAGAGGCAGATGCATTAAGAGGAGGAGGAGGAGGCAGATGTATCAATTGTAGGATGAGGCAGATGCATCAAGAGGAGGCAGTTGCATCATGAGGAGAAAGATGCATCAAGAGTAGGCAGATTCACCAAGAGGAGGCAAATGCATCAAGAGTAGGAGCAGGCAGATGCATCAAGAGGAGGAGGCAGATGTATCAAAAGGAGGAGGAAGCAGATGCATCAAGAGGAGGCAGATGCACCAAGAGGACGAGGAGGAGGCAGATGCGTCAAGAGGAGGAGGCAGATGCATAAAGTGGAGAAGCCAGATGCATCAAGAGGAGGAGGAGGCAGATGCATCAAGAAGAGGAGGCAGATTCATCAAGCGGAGGAGGCAGATGCATCAAGAGGAGGCAGATGCATCAAGGCGAGGGAGATGCATCAAGATGAGGAGGCAGATGCATCAAGAGGAGTTGGAGGAGGCAGATGCATCAAGAAGAGGAGGACGACAATGCAGATGCATCAAGAGGAGGAGGCAGATGCACCAATAGGCGGAAGAGTTAGATGCATCAAGAGGAGAAGGAGGCATATGTATCAAGAGGAGGAGGCAAATGCATTTAGAGGAGGAGGCAGATGCAAAAAGAGGAGGAGGAGGCACATGCATCAAGAGGAGGAAGAGACAAATGCATCCAGAGGAGGAGGAGGCAGATGCATCAATAAAAGGAGGACGATGCAACAAAAGGAGGAGGAGGCAGCTGTTTCAAGGGAAGGAAGAGTAGACAGATGCATCAAGAGGAGGAAGAGGAAGCAGATGTATCATGAGAAGGAGGAGGCAGCTGCATCAAGAGGAGAAGGAGGCAGATAAATAAAGAGGAGGATGATGCATCAAGAGGAGACAGAATCATCAAGAGGAAGCAAATGCAACAAGTAGAGGAAAAGGCAGGTGCATCAAGAAGAGGAGGAGGCAGAAGCATCAAAAGGAGTAGGACGCAGATGCATCAAGAGGAAGAAGCAGATGCATCAAGAGGAGGAGGCAGATGCATCAGGAGGAGGAGGCAGATGCGTAAAGAGGATGAGGAGGCAGATGCATAAAGAGGAGGAGGAGGCAGATGCATCAAGAGGAGGAGGCAGATGCATCAAGAGGAAGAGGAGGCAGATGCATCAAGAGGAGGAAGAGACAAATGCATCTAGAGGAGGAGGAGGCAGATGCATCAATAAAAGGACGACGATGCAAAAGAGGAGGAGGAGGCAGCTGTTTCAAGGGAAGGAAGAGTAGACCGATGCATCAAGAGGAGGAAGAGGAAGCAGATGTATCATGAGAAAGAGGAGGAAGCTGCATCAAGAGGAGGAGGCAGATGCATCAAGAGGAGACAGATGCATCAAGAGCAGGAGGATGCAGAGGCATCAAGAGGAGACAGATGCATCAAGATGAGGAAGAGGTAGATGCATCAAGAGGAGGAGGCAGATGCATTAAGAGGAGGAAGAGGCACATGCATCAAGAGGAGGAGGCAGATGCATCAAGAGGAGGAGGCAGATGCATCAAGAGGAGGAGGCAGATGCATCAAGTGAAGGAAGAGCCAGATGCATCAAGGGGAGGAGGAGGCAGCAACATCAAGAGGAGGTAGAGGCATATGCATCAAGAGGAGGAAGAGGCAGATACATTAAGAGGAGGAGGAGGCACATGTATCAAGAGAAGGAGGCAGATGCATTAAGAGAAGGAAGAGGCACATGCATCAAGTGGAAGAGGCAGATACATCAAGAAGAGGAGGCAGATACATCAAGAGGAGGAGGCAGATGCATCAAGAGGAGGAGGCAGATGCATCAAGAAAGGAGGCAGATGCATCAAGAGAAGAAAGAGGCTGATGCATCAATGGGAGGAGGAGGCAGCTACATCAAGAGGTGGAAGAGGCAGATGCATTAAGAGGAGGCAGATGTATCAAGGGTAGGATGAGGCAGATGCATCAAGAGGAGGCAGTTGCATCATGAGGAGAAAGATGCATCAAGAGTAGGCAGATCCACCAAGAGGAGGCAAATGCATCAAGAGTAGGAGCAGGCAGATGCATCAAGAGGAGGAGGCAGATGTATCAAAAGGAGGAGGAAGCAGATGTATCAAGAGGAGGCAGATGCACCAAGAGGGCGAGGAGTAGGCAGATGCGTCAAGAGGAGGAGGCAGATGCATAAAGTGGAGAAGCCAGATGCATCAAGAGAAGGAGGAGGCAGATGCATCAAGAAGAGGAGGAGGCAGATTCATCAAGCGGAGGAGGCAGATGCATCAAGAGGAGGCAGATGCATCAAGGCGAGGGAGATGCATCAAGATGAGGAGGCAGATGCATCAAGAGGAGGTGGAGGAGGCAGATGCATCAAGAAGAGGAGGACGACAAGACAGATGCATCAAGAGGAGGAGGCAGATGCATCAATAGGCGGAAGAGTCAGATGCATCAACAGGAGAAGGAGGCAGATGCATCAAGAGGAGGAGGAGGCAGATGCATTAAGAGGAGGAGGCAGATGCATCAAGAGGAGGAGGAGGCACATGCATCAAGAGGAGGAAGAGACAAATGCATCCAGAGGAGGAGGAGGCAGATGCATCAATAAAAGGAGGACGATGCAACAAGAGGAGGAGGAGGCAGCTGTTTCAAGGGAAGTAAGAGTAGACAGATGCATCAAGAGGAGGAAGAGGAAGCAGATGCATCATGAGAAGGAGGAGGCAGATGCATCAAGAGGAGAAGGAGGCAGATGCATCAAGAGGAGGATGATGCATCAAGAAGAGACAGAATCATCAAAAGGAAGCAGATGCAACAAGTAGAGGAAGAGGCAGGTGGATCAAGAAGAGGAGGAGGCAGAAGCATCAAAAGGAGTAGGACGCAGATGCATCAAGAGGAGGAAGCAGATGCATCAAGAGGAGGAGGAGGCAGATGCATCAGGAGGAGGAGGCAGATGCGTAAAGAGGTTGAGGAGGCAGATGCATAAAGAGGTGGAGGAGGCAGATGCATCAAGAGGATCAGGAGGCAGATGCATCAAGAGGAGGAGGAGGCAGATGCATCAAGAGGAGGAGGAGTCAGATACATCAAGAGGGGGAGGAGGCACATGCATGAGGTGGAGGATGAGGCAGATGCATCAAGAGGAGGAGGAGGCAGATGCATCAAGAGGAGGAGGCAGATGCATCAAGAGGAAGAGGAGGCAGATGCACCAAGAGGAAGAGACAAATGCATCCAGAGGAGGAGGAGGCAGATGCATCAATAAAAGGATAACTATACAACAAGAGGAGGAGGAGGCAGCTGTTTCAAGGGAAGGAAGAGTAGACAGATGCATCAAGAGGAGAAAGAGGAAGCAGATGCATCATGAGAAGGAGGAGGCAGATGCATCAAGAGGAGGAGGCAGATGCATCAAGAGAAGACAGATGCATCAAGAGCAGGAGGATGCAGATGCATCAAGAGGAGACATATGCATCAAGAGGAGGAGGCAGATGCATCAAGAGAAGGAGGCAGATGCATTAAGAGGAGGAAGAGGCACATGCATCAAGAGGAGGAGGCAGATGCATCAAGAGGAGGAGGCAGATACATCAAGAGGAGGAGGCAGATGCATCAAGAAGAGGAGGCAGATGCATCAAGTGAAGGAAGAGCCAGATGCATCAAGGGGAGGAGGAGGCAGCAACATCAAGAGGAGGTAGAGGCAGATGCATCAAGAGGAGGAAGAGGCAGATACATTAAGAGGAGGAGGCACATGTATCAAGAGAAGGAGGCAGATGCATTAAGAGGAGGAAGAGGCACATGCATCAAGAGGAGGAGGCAGATGCATCAAGAGGAGGAGGCAGATGCATCAAGAGGAGGAGGCAGATGCATCAAGTGAAGGAAGAGCCAGATGCATCAAGGGGAGGAGGAGGCAGCAACATCAAGAGGAGGTAGAGGCATATGCATCAAGAGGAGGAAGAGGCAGATACATTAAGAGGAGGAGGAGGCAGATGTATCAAGAGAAGGAGGCAGATGCATTAAGAGAAGGAAGAGGCACATGCATAAAGTGGAAGAGGCAGATACATCAAGAAGAGGAGGCAGATACATCAAGAGGAGGAGGCAGATGCATCAAGAGGAGGAGGCAGATGCATCAAGAAAGGAGGCAGATGCATCAAGAGAATAAAGAGGCTGATGCATCATGGGGAGGAGGAGGCAGCTACATCAAGAGGTGGAAGAGGCAGATGCATTAAGAGGAGGAGGCAGATGTATCAAGGGTAGGATGAGGCAGATGCATCAAGAGGAGGCAGTTGCATCATGAGGAGAAAGATGCATCAAGAGTAGGCAGATGCACCAAGAGGAGGCAAATGCATCAAGAGTAGGAGCAGGCAGATGCATCAAGAGGAGGAGGCAGATGTATCAAAAGGAGGAGGAAGCAGATGTATCAAGAGGAGGCAGATGCACCAAGAGGACGAGGAGGAGACAGATGCGTCAAGAGGAGGAGGCAGATGCATAAAGTGGAGAAGCCAGATGCATCAAGAGAAGGAGGTGGCAGATGCATCAAGAAGAGGAGGAGGCAGATTCATCAAGCGGAGGAGGCAGATGCATCAAGAGGAGGCAGATGCATCATGGCGAGGGAGATGCATCAAGATGAGGAGGCAGATGCATCAAGAGGAGGTGGAGGAGGCAGATGCATCAAGAAGATGAGGACGACAAGACAGATGCATCAAGAGGAGGAGGCAGATGCATCAATAGGCGGAAGAGTCAGATGCATCAACAGGAGAAGGAGGCAGATGCATCAAGAGGAGGAGTATGCAGATGCATTAAGAGGAGGAGGCAGATGCATCAAGAGGAGGAGGAGGCACATGCATCAAGAGGAGGAAGAGACAAATGCATCCAGAGGAGGAGGAGGCAGATGCATCAATAAAAGGAGGACGATGCAACAAGAGGAGGAGGAGGCAGCTGTTTCAAGGGAAGTAAGAGTAGACAGATGCATCAAGAGGAGGAAGAGGAAGCAGATGCATCATGAGAAGGAGGAGGCAGATGCATCAAGAGGAGAAGGAGGCAGATGCATCAAGAGGAGGATGATGCATCAAGAAGAGACAGAATCATCAAAAGGAAGCAGATGCAACAAGTAGAGGAAGAGGCAGGTGGATCAAGAAGAGGAGGAGGCAGAAGCATCAAAAGGAGTAGGACGCAGATGCATCAAGAGGAGGAAGCAGATGCATCAAGAGGAGGAGGAGGCAGATGCATCAGGAGGAGGAGGCAGATGCGTAAAGAGGATGAGGAGGCAGATGCATAAAGAGGTGGAGGAGGCAGATGCATCAAGAGGATCAGGAGGCAGATGCATCAAGAGGAGGAGGAGGCAGATGCATCAAGAGGAGGAGGAGTCAGATACATCAAGAGGGGGAGGAGGCACATGCATGAGGTGGAGGATGAGGCAGATGCATCAAGAGGAGGAGGAGGCAGATGCATCAAGAGGAGGAGGCAGATGCATCAAGAGGAAGAGGAGGCAGATGCACCAAGAGGAAGAGACAAATGCATCCAGAGGAGGAGGAGGCAGATGCATCAATAAAAGGATAACTATACAACAAGAGGAGGAGGAGGCAGCAGCTGTTTCAAGGGAAGGAAGAGTAGACAGATGCATCAAGAGGAGGAAGAGGAAGCAGATGTATCATGAGAAGGAGGAGGCAGATGCATCAAGAGGAGGAGGCAGATGCATCAAGAGAAGACAGATGCATCAAGAGCAGGAGGATGCAGATGCATCAAGAGGAGACATATGCATCAAGAGGAGGAGGCAGATGCATCAAGAGAAGGAGGCAGATGCATTAAGAGGAGGAAGAGGCACATGCATCAAGAGGAGGAGGCAGATGCATCAAGAGGAGGAGGCAGATACATCAAGAGGAGGAGGCAGATGCATCAAGAAGAGGAGGCAGATGCATCAAGTGAAGGAAGAGCCAGATGCATCAAGGGGAGGAGGAGGCAGCAACATCAAGAGGAGGTAGAGGCAGATGCATCAAGAGGAGGAAGAGGCAGATACATTAAGAGGAGGAGGCACATGTATCAAGAGAAGGAGGCAGATGCATTAAGAGAAGGAAGAGGCACATGCATCAAGAGGAAGAGGCAGATACATCAAGAGGAGGAGGCAGATACATCAAGAGGAGGAGGCAGATGCATCAAGAGGAGGAGGCAGATGCATCAAGAAAGGAGGCAGATGCATCAAGAGAAGAAAGAGGCTGATGCATCAAGGGGAGGAGGAGGCAGCTACATCAAGAGGTGGAAGAGGCAGATGCATTAAGAGGAGAAGGAGGAGGCAGATGCATCAAGGGTAGGATGAGGCAGATGCATCAAGAGGAGGCAGTTGCATCAAGAGGAGAAAGATGCATCAAGAGTATGCAGATGCACCAAGAGGAGGCAAATGCATCAAGAGGAGGAGCAGGCAGATGCATCAAGAGGAGGAGGCAGATGTATCAAAAGGAGGAGGAAGCAGATGCATCAAGAGGAGGCAGATGCACCAAGAGGGCGAGGAGTAGGCAGATGCGTCAAGAGGAGGAGGCAGATGCATAAAGTGGAGAAGCCAGATGCATCAAGAGGAGGAGGAGGCAGATGCATCAAGAAGAGGAGGAGGCAGATTCATCAAGCGGAGGAGGCAGATGCATCAAGAGGAGGCAGATGCATCAAGGCGAGGGAGATGCATCAAGATGAGGAGGCAGATGCATCAAGAAGAGGAGGAGGCAGATTCATCAAGCGGAGGAGGACGACAAGGCAGATACATCAAGAGGAGGAGTCAGATGCATCAATAGGAGGAAGAGTCAGATGCATCAAGAGGAGAATGAGACAGATGCATCAAGAGGAGGAGGCAGATGCATCAAGAGGAGGAGGCAGATGCATCAAGAGGAGGCAGATGCATCAAGAGCAGGAGGAGACAGATGCAACAAGAGGAGGAGGCAGATGCGTCAAGAGGAGGAGGCAGATGCATCAAGAGGAGGCAGATGCATCAAAAGGAGGAGGAGGCAGATGCATCAAGAGGAGGAAGAGGAGGCAGATGCTTCAAGAGGAGGAGGAAGCAGATCCATCAAGAGGAGATGGAGGCAGATGCATCAAGAGGAAGAGGAGGAGAAAGATGCATCAAGAGGAGGCAGATGCATCAGGAGGAGACAGATCCATCAAGAGGAGGCAGATGTATCAAGAGCAGGAGGAGGCTGATGCATCAAGAAGAGGAGGCAGCTGATGCATCAAGAGGAGGAGGCTGATGCATCAAGAGGAGGAGGAGGCTGATGCATCAAGAGGAGGAGGAGGCAGATGCATCAAGAGGAGAAGGCAGATGCACCAAGGGGAGGAAAAGGAGGAGGCAGATGCATCAAGAGGAGGAAGCAGATGCATCAAGAGGAAGAGGAAGCAGATGCATCAGGAGAAGGAGGAGGCAGATGCATCAAGAGAAGGAGGAGGAGGCAGATGCATCAAGTGGAGCAGATGGCAGATGCATCAAGAGGAGGATGAAGCAGATGCATCACGGCGAGGAGGAGGAGGCACTTGCATCAAGAGGAGGAGGAGGCACATGCATCAAGAGGAGGAGGAGCCAGATGCATCAAGAGGAGGAGGAGGCAGATGCAACAAGAGGAGGAGGCAGATGCATCAAAAGGAGACAGATGCATCAAGAGGAGACAGATGCATCAAGAGGAAGCAGATGCATCAAGAGGAGGAGGAGGCAGATTCATCAAGAGGAGGAGACAGATTCATCAAGAGGAGGAGGAGGCAGGTGCATCAAGAGGAGGAGGAGGAGGCAGGTGCATCAAGTGGAGGAGAAGGCAGATGCATCAAGTGGAGGGGGAGGCAGATGCATCAAGTGGAGGAGGAGGCAGATGATTCAAGAGGAGGAGGCAGATGCATCAAGAGGAGGAGGCAGATGCAGATGCATCAAGAGGAGGAGGCAGATGCAGATGCATCAAGAGGAGGAGGCAAATGCATCAAGAGGAGGAGGCAGATGCATCAAGAGGAGGAGGCAGATGCATTAAGAGAACAAGGCAGATGCATCCAGAGGAGGAGGAGATATATGCATCAAGAGGAGGAAGCAGATGCATCAAGAGGAGGAGGCAGATGCATCAAGAGGAGGCAGATGCATCAAGAGGAGGAGGTGGCAGATGCATCAGGAGGAGGAGACAGATGCATCAGGAGGAGGAGGCAGATGCATCAAGAGAAGGAAGCAGATGCATCAAGAGGAGGAGGCAGATGCATCAAGAGGAGGCAGATGCATCAAGAGGCGGAAGCAGATCCATCAAGAGGAGGAGGAGGCACATGCATCAAGAGGAGGAGGTGGCAGATGCATCAAGAGGAGGAGGCAGATGCATCAAGAGGAGGAGGCAGATGCATCAAGAAGAGGAGGCAGATGCATCTAGATGAGGGACATGTATCAAGATGAGTAGGAGGAGACAGATGCATCACGAGGAGGTGGAGGAGGCAGATGCATCAAGGAGGAGGCAGATGCATCAATAGGAGGAAGAGTCAGATGCATCAAGAGAAGGAGGCAGATGCATCTTGATGAGGCAGATGCATCAAGAGGAGGAGGAGGAGGCAGATGCATCAAGAGGAGGAGGTGGCAGATGCATCAAGAGGAGGAGATAAATGCATCAAGACGAGGAACCAGATGCATCAAGAGGAGGAGGCAGATGCGTCAAGAGGAGGCAGATGCATCAGGATGAGACAGATGCATCAAGACGAGGAAGATACATAAAGAGGAGGCAGATGCATCAAGAGCAGGAGGAGACAGATGCATCAAGAGGAGGAGGCAGATGCATCAAGAGGAGTTGGAGGCAGATGCATCAAGAGGAGGAGGAGGCAGATGCATAACTACGAGGAGGATGAGGCACTTGCATCAAGTGGAGCAGTTGGCAGATGCATCAAGAGGAGGAGGAAGCAGATGCATCACTACGAGGAGGAGGAGGCAGATGCAACAAGAGGAGGAGGCAGATGCATCAAACGGAGACAGATGCATCAAGAGGAGACAGATGCATCAAGAGGAAGCAGATGCATCAAGAGGAGGAGGAGGTAGATGCATCAAGAGGAAGAGGAGGCAGGTGCATCAAGTGGAGGAGGAGGCAGATGCATCAAGTGGAGGAGGAGGCAGATGCATCAAGAGGAGGAGGAGGCAGATGCTTCAAGAGGAGGAGGAGGCAGATGCATCAAGAGGAGGAGGCAGATGCATCAAGAGGAGGAGGCAGATACATCAAGAGGAGGAGGAGGCAGATGCATCAAGAGGAGGGGGCAAATGCATCAAGAGGAGGAGGCAGATGCATCAAGAGGAGGAGGAGACAGATGCATTTAGAGAACAAGGCAGATGCATCGAGAGGAGGAGATAGATGCATCAAGAGGAGGAAGCAGATGCATCAAGAGGAGGAGGCAGATGCATCAAGAGGCAGATGCATCAAGAGGAGGAGGAGGCAGATGCATCAGGAGGAGGAGGAGGCAGATGCATCAAGAGGAAGGAGGCAGATGCATCAAGAGGAGGAGGCAGATGCATCAAGAGGAGGAAGCAGATGCATCAAGAGGAGGAGGCAGATGCATCACGAGGAGGTGGAGGAGGCAGATGCATCAGGAGACAGATGCATCAAGACGAGGAAGATAGAGGGCGGGGTCTGCGCGCTGAAGATGGAGGGAGTGTGATTCCAGAGCTCCAGTGAGTCCAGACTTACATCGGCTCATATCGGCATTCAGCGGCTTCCTCGACTGCCGTGCAGTGCACCGCCGGCTTCCTAACACCCCCGGGCACGTGATGATAAACCGTGGTAGAACACAGAGAAAGGCTTCTCCTCCGCGCCTGCCTGACTTCTTTCTGAGGACTCAGACTGCACATAGAGCAGGGAAAATGGCAGCAGCTTCCCCTCCCACAGGATCATCTCGTTCCTCCCACGGCTCCCAGGGCTCAGAGAGAGGTGAGACCTCAGCAGATACACATCACAGTAACTCTGCACCTATGACTAGGGGGGACATGAGGGATTTCCTGGCATCTATACGCACTTCTTTAAGGGAGGACATGCAGGACATGTTAAAGGAGATAAGAGGAGAAGTTAACTCTTTAGGAGTACGTACAGACCACTTAGAAAACAAGATGTCTGAGTATGTTTCTGTTATCAACGCTCTTGTGGATGAGAATCAAGCCATGAAGGGTAGATTGGCAGGGGCATTTGATAAAATACACGAGATGGACGACAGATCTAGAAGAAATAATCTTCGTATAAGAGGCATCCCAGAGACTATAGGAGATAAAGATCTGGCCCCCTTCCTCCAAAACTATATGCAAGCTGTCCTGCCATCACTCTCCCCAAGGGACCTGTTAGTTGACAGGGTCCACAGGACTCCCAAACCCAAGCACTTGGATTCGGCTCTCCCCAGGGACACTCTTGCAAGGATACACCGTATACTACTAAAGAGACCTTTCTGAGACAAATAAGAAATCCTCCTAGCTTCCTTCTGAGTTTCAGGCACTGCAAGTTTTCCCAGATCTGTCGGCTGCTACGCTGTCTAAGAGGCGGGAATATGCCCACGTCTGCAGAGCCTTGAGGGAGGTCTCCGTGAAATATCGGTGGGGTTTCAATCCTGTGAGGCTATTCATCACTCATGACGGAAGTACAGTCGTCTGTTCCTCTCCTAAGCAAGCGGAGGAGAAGCTCACGAGCTGGAAGATCCTTTTTTCACCGAGACAAGCTGACACAGGTCGGAAGGTGGCTTCGGACTGGTCTATGGCTTGACTGTACTGCATGGTATGAGTCTGGATAACTGGACTCTCCTGCTACGCTTCCTAGTGGGCCTTGGTTCGTGAACTTTTCACTTCCACCCCCCTCGTAGATCCTTGATCTGCGGATCGTCCGAACTGTTCTGGATGTTTATACGAGTGGCTCTCGTATATTTGACTATGTTTTGGTTTCTTATCTTTTTCTTTTTTACTTTTACTTTCTTTTTTTGTCTGTTCTCTTTTTTATTTTCTTTTTGGCATCCTTTCGGGTCAATACTCTGGCCTGTCTGTAGGTATATCTGCTCCCATTTTTTCTTCCAGGTTTTTTCCTCCCAAATACCCAGGCATCTATGTGCTACAATGGACTCTCAGTGTATTTGTAGATGTGTTGGTTCTAACATGCTATATGTGACTATATTAAGTGTGCAGTTCCATTCTGCCTGCAGCACTGTCAACTTATGAGTATACAAATCTTATCCTTGAATGTTAGGGGCCTAAATTCCCCTGAAAAACACTCTATGATGTGGAGGGAGGTGGGGAGGTCACGGTCGGATGTTGTTTGCCTTCAAGAAACACATCTATTGGAAGCCGATAATTTCAGGCTTCGACACCCTCACTTCCCCCACATGTTTTTTGCTAATGGTCAGACCAAAAAGGCTGGTGTGTGCATTATGGTGAAACGTACAATAGCATTTCAATTGTTATCACAATATGCTGACTCCGTAGGTAGATGCTTCACAGTCACTTGCCTGCTAAATGGAGAGGTGCACACGTTGACAAATGTATATGCTCCCAATGAAGGCCAACACAAATTTTTGAGAACTACTTTTAATGATATCTCTTTAAAAGCGAAGGGTAGCAATATCATATGTGGTGATTTCAATCTCCCCATGAATGCAGACCTTGACTGCTCTTCAGGAAGGAAGAGAACTAGGAGGGGTTTGAACCTCCTATCCCATGAATTTCACCTGCATGATTTTTGGAGATACTCACACGCATCGGAAAGAGATTATACTTTTTATTCTCCTAGGCACTCCACATACTCCCGTATCGACTATTTCTTTATAGATAGTGCGACCCTAAGCAGGTGTCTAAATGCCACTATTGGCCTAATCGCCTGGTCTGACCACGCTCCTGTCTCTCTGACCCTTGCTCTTGCCCACCAGGCTGACCCTGCGTTCAGGTAGCGTCTTCATGACTCATTGCTGCTGAGGAGGGAGGTGGTTGATAGGGTTTCCTCGGAGCTGGAGGGCTACTTTCAAATAAACGATAATGGGGAGGTCTCTGATGAGACCCTTTGGTCTGCTCACAAAGTGGTGGTTAGGGGGGTTCTCCTACAACAAGCTTCATATTTAAAGAAGAAAAGAGAAGCCAGTAGAGAGGCTCTGCTCTCCCGTTTACATTATTTAGATGCTATTAATAAGGCTGCACATACGCCCTCCGTCTCTGAGGAGATCTCCTAAATTAGATTTAAATTAAGGGAAAATTTCCTATACAAATATGCATACAATATGAGGAAACTTAAAACTAACTTATATGCTACCGGGGACAAGGCGGGAGCGCTTCTAGCTCGCAGAGTTCGTAAACGGGAGGTCATGTCACGAATTGACCACATATTGCATGAGCAATGTATAGCCCTTAGGAACCCACGGGACATAGTGCAAGCTTTTGCTCAATATTACACTGCCCTCTATAATTTAAAAGATGATGCCTCCACCCCTCAACCTGACCAAACATCTATTGATGCATACTTAGATTCTGTTAATTTGCCATGTATTACCATTGACCAATTAAATTAAACGCCCCGTTCGCGGCTGCAGAAATTCAGTAGGCGATTAAACAGACTAAACTTCATAAAGCCCCAGGCCCGGATGGCTTAACGAATGATTATTATAGGACCTTTTCTCAGCAATTAACACCATATCTACAGCGTCTGTTCACACACTGGAGAGACGCTGGTACTGTGATGGCCCCTAATTTAGAGGCCACTATTTCCACTATACCAAAACCGGGGAAATCACTCACACATCCCGGAGATTTCAGACCCATTGCTTTGTTAAATTCAGATGTCAAACTGTTTACTAAAATCATAGCATCTAGACTGAAACTAATTATACCGACTATAGTGTCACCAGATCAGGTGGGTTCTGTTGCAGGACGGGAGACGAAGGATGGCATACGACGTATGTTGAATTTGATTAAAATACAGTATCTGAGCTGTCTGGCCAACCCAGTGCATTCCTGTCACTTGATGCTGAAAAAGCTTTTGACAGGGTGCACTGGGGATATTTAAGAGCAGTCCTGAAGAAATTTGGATTGTCGGGCCCTATATTATCCGCAATCTGTGCCATGTACTCGACCCCCTGCCCCAGGGTTTTGACGTCTGGCTTCTTGTCCGGCCCGTTCCAGATTACGAACGGTACGAAACAGGGGTGCCCGCTCTCGCCTGTTATTTTTGCACTGTGCATGGAGCCGCTTGCCGAGCGCATTAGAATGTCGGCGAGCATTTCTGGGATTAGGGTTGGACAGGTGGAGCACAAAGTCGGTCTATACGCCGATGATGTCATTCTATCCTGTGTAAATTTAGAATCTTCGTTTTCTGCGATTATTTGTGAACTTGGGGAATTTAGCAAGGTCTCATACTATAAACTGAACCCCACAAAATCCCTGTTGTTTCCGGTGGCGGTTCCTTGTGCGGCAAAGACAAGGCTGGAGGCCATTTTTCCGTTTAAGTGAATGAGAGAGGGTATTCCATATTTGGGCATTACACTGACGGGTTCTGAGCAGATTGTGGATAGGAACTTTACTAATTTGGAAATACAGCTTAAGAAACAATTGGAGCAGCTTCATGCTGTCCAGACCTCCTGGATTGCAAGGATTAATGCCTTTAAGATGATTGTCCTACCTAAAATATTGTACCTACTCCGGTGCATACCAATGATAATCCCTAAAAAAATAATTCTAAGATTACAAACTATGGCATATAGTTATATTTGGTCATATAAAAAGTCTTGGATCTCCAGGGCCCTAATGTATTTCCCGTATAAAAAAGGGGGACTGGGGGTACCAAACTTGTTAAAGTATCATAAAGCCGCTATAATGACGGGACTGAGAGACTGGTGGCAAGCGGACAGGGACCATAAATGGCTTCAAATAGAAAATTATTATGCTACCGCCAAGTCTACCCGATATATTTTGGAGGCTGAAGCTATTAAAACTACTAAATATTCCCCACTTTTGCCAACTATGAAAGCTGCGCTACATCATTGGAGGACAGTGGTCCCATCTCTTATTAAACTATCACGCCACTCCATATCGTTAAAGGCCCTTGAGATGCATATTCCATACCTTAATCTTCAGTCATGGGTTGCTGCCGGAATTGTGAGTCTGGGAGACCTAGTGGGGAGTGGTGGGTTAATCCCGTTTGACCAACTGGCTGCTGAGTTTCCGGCCACCCGGAGGTGTTTTTACCAATACCTACAAATACGTCATATGTTGCATAATTCACCGGACTCTGGTTTTTTCAATTCACAACTAAATAACACAGTTAACGGTTATTTTCTGCTGCCTGATTCTGGCCCGAGAGGTATCTCATTATTATATAGAGCCCTGAATGACCCGCCGGATAATACAAAACTGCCCTATATGATCAGGTGGGAGTGGGATATGGGTTTTCTCTCCGAACCTGTTGACTGGGAGGAAGGATTGTGTGAAGTTGTACGGGTCTCTTCATGTGTGAACCATCTGGAGCAATTGAAAAAGACGCACCTGAGATGGTACCAGTTCCCGGTCCGAACGGCACATTTTGGAGCTGGTGGGTCTGGGGAATGCTGGAGAGGGTGTGGGATGAGGGGTACTCTTGAGCATACTTGGTGGTCCTGTCCGGTGCTCCAGCCTTGGTGGACGGGTGTTGATTTATTGATCTCACAAGTCTTGTGTATCCAGATGACTCTGACCCCAAGCCAGGCCATTTTACACATTGGCCTGAACGAAATTCCTCATATTCTTAGAGGTACGCTGTCACTATTTTGATAGCTGCTAGAGTGTTGACAGCGGCTAGATGGAAAGATCCCACCCCCCAAGAGGTTGCAGGACTAATTGATAGAATTAACACTCACTGCCAGCTTGAACTAGCACTAGCTCACTCGATGACCTCCATAATATAAAGACAGAACATTTGGCACCCCTGGATACATAGTAGACACTCCACAGTTGCCCCGCTCCAGCCTGCTTAGCCGTATATAATTAAGATGCCGGATATTAGATATTGGATGTTGTTTTCTTTCCTTTTTGGAATATATTACTGTACTGCAGAACACTGAGACTTATTATGTGTACTTGCTGTTACACATAGTTCTATCGATGCCACTAGTGCCTGTTCCTCCCCACACCCCTTCCCCTCCCCCCCCTTCCTTTCCTGTTTTTCATTTGTCGGTCCCCACTTTTTGCTCCTTATTTTCTCCTCTCGCTCCCCTAGTTTCATATATAAGGTGGTTGTAACTATGGTTGTCATTGTTTTGACTTGTTTTCTTGTTCAACCTCAATAAAAATAATTGAGAAAAAAAGACGAGGAAGATACATAAAGAGGAGGCAGATGCATCAAGAGCAGGAGGAGGCAGATGCATCAAGAGGAGGAGGAGGCAGATGCATCAAGAGGAGGAGGAGGCAGATGCATCAAGAGGAGGAGGAGGCAGATGCTTCAAGAGGAGGAGGAAGCAGATGCTTCAAGAGGAGGAGGAAGCAGATGCATCAAGAGGAGAGGGAGGCAGATGCATCAAGAGGAAGAGGAGGAGAAAGATGCATCAAGAGGAGGAGGCAGATGCATCAATAGGAGGAAGAGTCAGATGCATCAAGAGGAGAAGGAGGCAGATGCATCTTGATGAGGCAGATGCATCAAGAAATGGAGGAAGCAGATGCATCAAGAGGAGGAGGCAGATGCATCAAGAGGAGGAGGAGGCAGATGCATCAAGAGGAGGAGGCAGATACATCAAGAGGAGGAGGAGATGTCAAGAACACCGCACTGTACTTGCTCACTGAGCCAGTGCACGTGTCCTGAGTGTCAGGATCCTGTCAGCGCCGTCGTGCAGCCTCCGCTGAGCAGGGACTCACCCGCAATGTAGGGGTACCGGGGTCAGGTACAGCCAGAAAGTACCGATGCACAGGACCTGTGGTTGCTGAAGTTCAGCAAGCCGGCATAGGACCTATGGTCATGTGAACGGTCATGTGACTGCAAGGGGGTGGGGCTTAGCGTCCTGCTTCCAGAGAAGCTAGAGAACTCAGAGTCAGGCAAAGCAGAGGTCATGCACAGTACAGACCAGCGAGGTACAGGAGGGATAAACAGACGGGAGGTCAGACAAAGCCATAGGTCATACACAAGATATAAGTACAGTACCAGGGAGGAGACAGAACGGATAATCATGGCCAAGCAGAGATCAAAACCAAACAGACATAGGAGGTACCAGGCAGAATCCAAAGCGATATCCAGAGAGCAGACCGAGTCATACACAGAGTACTAAGTAACCAGAACACAGCACAAATACACTCAGGGGTCACCACACAATGCCAAGGGCGAAAGTATAACTGACGGGGGATGGGAGCTTCCTGAGGCTATAAGAAGCCTCCCCAGAACCAATGAGAGGCCACCATAATGGGTCCCAGGTGTGCAGGTGAGAGTCTGCACTGAGATCAGAACATTAACCCCAGAAGTGCCGGTCACCCAGCACTGGTATCATGACAGTACCCCCCTCTCAACGGGGGGCCTCTGGACCCCCAGGCTTGCCCAGGTACCTAGCATGGAAAGCCCAAACCAGACTATCTGCAAGCATCAACCGGGCCGGCACCCAGGACCTGTCCTCCGGCCCATACCCCTTCCAATGAACTAGGTACTGTACTGACCGCCATACCAACCTAGAATCTACAATGTGACCAATCTCATATTCCACATGTCGCTCAACTGAAACCGGAGTAGCAGCGGACTCGGATTCTCCCCGGACTGCTTCAAACGGCTTCAGTAGAGATCTATGGAAGACGTTAGGGATCTTGAATAAGGGTGGAAGGCACAGCCTGTACGCTACTGGGTTGATTTTTTCCACAATCTTGTACGGGCCAATGAATTTGGGGCCCAACTTGGCTGACGGAATCTTTAACTTAATGTTTCGCGTGGAGAGCCAAACTTTCTCTCCCACCCGAAACATGGGACCAGGTGTTCGTTTCCTGTCCGTGAAAAACTTATACCTTCCTTGAGACCTAGATATACGCCGCTGGACTTCTGCCCATGTGTCTTTTAACCGCTGAACAGAGTCCTCAGCCCCGGGGCACCCCGAATCCAGACGAGAAAACTCACCAAAATGAGGACTGAACCCATAGTTGATCAAGAAAGGGGACATACCAGTGGATTGACTCACCCGACTATTGAAGGCAAATTCAGCCAACGGCAGTATATCACACCAGTCATTCTGTCTAGCAAAAGTCAGACATCTGAGGATCTGTTCCAGAGACTGATTAGTGCGTTCCGTCTGACCATTACTCTCAAGATGGTATGCAGACGAAAAGGACAGAGATATCCCTAATTTTTTGCAGAAAGCACGCCAAAACTTAGCCACAAACTGCACACCACGTTCAGACACCACATTCAGGGGTACCCCATGCAAGCGGACCACATGCTGCACAAACAATCTGGATAAGGTCTCAGCAGAAGGTAATGCGGACAGGGGTACAAAATGAGCCTGCTTATAAAATCTGTCCACCACTACCCATACCACCGTATTACCCCTGGAAGAGGGAAGATTGGTAATAAAATCCATGGACAGATGGGTCCACGGTCTTTCGGGAACTTCCAAGGGCATCAGCTCCCCCGCCGGCCGGCTATGGGAGCTTTTAGAACGAGCGCAGACCCCACAACCAGAAATGAATTTCTTTATATCAGAACCCAGAGTAGGCCACCAGAAGATCCTAGCCACCGCCAGTCGCGTGGCTGATATACCAGGGTGAGCACACAACTTGGATTCGTGGAACTCTTGCAAGAGTTTAAGGCGAAGTTGCTCTGGGACAAACAACTTGCCCCCTGGCTTGGCCGCAGGAGCCAGCGACTGGGCCCCCTCAATTTCCCATTCCCAATTCAGACGAGATCCCTCCTAACACCACCCCAGGGTGCAGAATGTAGGACAGTGGCTCAGGGACAGACACAGGGTGAAAACTACGAGATAAGGCGCCAGCCTTGACATTCTTTGACCCTGGACAGAATGTAATAGTAAACTGGAAACGAGAAAAAAAAATTGACCAACGGGCCTGTCTGGGCGTTAATCCTTTAGCAGACTCGATGTAAGACAAATTTTTGAGATCAGTGATCACAGTAACCGGGTGACTGGCCCCCTCCAAAAAGTGCCTCCATTCCTCAAACGCCAACTTAACCGCAAGAAGTTCTCTATTGCCTACATCATAATTTCTTTCAGCAGGAGAGAACTTCCTGGAAAAGAAGGCACATGGCCTGAGTTTGGTTAAAGTGGCCACCCCCACCTCGGAGGCATCCACCTCCACCACAAATGGCTTGGAAGGATCTGGTTGTATCAAGACAGGAGCAGACATAAAACATTTTTTCAGCATCGCAAAGGCCTCTTTTGCGAGCGAGGACCAATTTCTCACATCCGCATCTTTGCATGTTAGATCCGTGAGAGGTTTGACCACTTGCGAAAACCCCCGGATAAATTTGCGGTAATAATTGGCGAACCCCAAGAAGCACTGAAGACCCTTAAGATCTCGGGGTTGCACCCAATCCGCAATGGCCTGCACCTTCTTGGGGTCCATGTGAAAACCCTCACCGGATACAATTAACCCCAAAAAAGACAATTCTTGCACACAAAATACACATTTCTCCAATTTGGCATACAGATGATTTTCTCTCAGTCTTTGGAGAACAGTTCGTACATGTTCCAAATGAGAATGCTTGTCGGGGGAGTATATCAAAATATCATCTAAGTAGATAACGACAAAACGACCAATGAGATCCGAGAATACCACGTTGATGAAATTCTGAAATATGGCGGGGGCGTTGGTAAGACCAAACGGCATGACTAAATTTTCAAATAGTCCCTCGGTCGTGAGGAACGCGGTTTTCCATTCATCCCCCTCTCGGACCCTTATCAAATTATATGTCCCCGAAGATCCAGTTTAGAAAACCACTTTACCCCTGATAGTTGGTTACATAAATCGGGAATCAACGGAAGGGGGTACGTATTTCGTACAGTAATCTGATTAAGCTCCCGGAAGTCGAGACAGGGACGTAACCCGCCATCTTTTTCTTTACAAAAAAGAAACCTGCCGCCACAGGTGAGACTGAAGGACGTATGTGTCCTTTGCGAAGACTTTCAGCAATGTCCTCCTTCATAGCCAAGCGCTCAGGACCGGACAAATTAAACAGATGAGCTTTAGGTAATTTAGCCCCCGGGACCAGCTCAATAGCGCAGTCAAAGGGTCTCTGTGGCGGTAACATCTCGGCCTCGCTTTCGGAGAACACATCTT
Organism: Dendrobates tinctorius; assembly: GCF_039654945.1. Lineage (NCBI taxonomy): Eukaryota > Metazoa > Chordata > Amphibia > Anura > Dendrobatidae > Dendrobates > Dendrobates tinctorius. The sequence continues at coordinate 9,390,628 of NW_027361750.1, read as the reverse complement.
CGAAGTCCTTCAGGCATTCCAGAATACCTTTCAGCTCGACAGATGATACAGACACAGTTTTAACAGGTTCAACCAGCAGTGCGGATTTATCACATAACTCAAAATCATTAAACCCCCATTGAACAATCTCCCCCGTTTTCCAGTTAATAACTGGGTTATGGCGTTGTAACCAGGGCATGCCCAACACCAACCCTGCAGGTAGATTGTACAGCACAAAACAACTTAGGTTTTCCACATGAGTAGCGCCCACTCTGAGCGAAAACACGTCAGACATACAGAGGTACCAGGCAGAATCCAAAACGATATCCAGAGAGCAGACCGAGTCATACACAGAGTATCAAGTAACCAGAACACAGCACTGTGACGAACAGCACGAACCGCCGTTCGCCACTTACGAAGGCGACTGACGGGGGTCCCGCTGCCACCAAAACGCGATGGACAGCGGGCCCTGTGTCACCACTATGTCACAATCCCACCACTGACACCGGTGTATCAGCGGACGGAGGGACGTGACACCATGCCGGCACACGGCTATCACAGGCGCAGTGGGGCTTATCTTAGTTATCCCACCACTGGCACCATGTGACCAAAAATATCCAACAAGCTAATCTCGCTCTACAATTTGCCGCAGGGGGAGTTTAATTTGGATGCCCCACCACTGCTATCAATCTTCCAAGTACTGCGGGGATTTATGTATATCCCACTTTCTCAGTTCCACTTTGGAACTCGCAGCTCTCCGGCACCCCCCTTACCCTCAGGTCAGTCAGGGAACTGCACCTAGGATAATTAGTCGCCGGACGGGCTGCCTGTTATGAACCGGCAATTAGGCTTCTGCAGTAAGGGAATTATCAATGCTGTGGCCGCAGCCCCTCATTCAGCAATATAAGACCCTTCTGTACTGCCAGCAAGCCGCAATAGCCGTACACAACGTGCTGCCACCAGTCACGGTTACTTAATTCACAGTGTTAAATTAAGAGGGTCCGTGGCAAACCCCTTGAATTAGTAGCGATTATCTATCAAAGGCGTATAGTTCGATTCTTAGAGCATGGAGACAGGCTAAATATTTAAATCATTTATTTTCCGAAAGAGGACAGTGATTACAGATGAAAGTTGCTATAAAATGGAGACATTAATTATGTACAGTACAGATATAAAATAAAGGGATTAAAAACAGAGGTACACTCACGGTTGTTCATGACTCGTTAGGCAAAACCATGCGGCGGAGAAAGAAGGCGGAGCCACACATCTCCACTCATCTGGAGTTCTTGTCAGCACAAGGATTGGAGCTCTTCTGAGCTGGTTTTGCCAAGGGAATGCCTTATAGGCTTTGCTTTGTGACATCACGGAGAGATGCATTCTGGGTTGATCCCACCTCTCTCATCCAAGTTATGTTTTGGCTACAAAACTTACATTAGCTATATCTTTATGGGAGAAGCTGGTATGGACTCATCAGGGGTATCATGTTTCCCAGCGTAATGAGCCCATCAAGAAAGCATCAAACATCTATGCGATATGACCGTCCATTTGGGCGCAAATCATATCTCAGGTTCTCGACATGTTAGGACTTCGGAAGTGACACTGTAGCGGAGCTGGGACCGCTCGGATCACAGAGATATGGTTATTATATCTCTATGTTATAGGGCTTTCGCAGGGCAGGCTCTTAAAGGTTTACTTCTAACTCCTGATTTCAAACAAAGAGTTTTTTCCCGCACTTTTTCCTTTCAGTTGAGGCTGAGAGAAGCTAAATGGTGTAACAGCAGGGGGCCTCCTATTCCTAGTGTGAACACAGGCTGCAAAGGAGGGGGGGTGACACTGCTCTGTGTGTGTGAAGGGAGGAGGGGTGAAGCTGCAGAGCCAGCAGCCTGGATTGTCATAGGGTGCTGGATCTTTCTGGAAAGTTACAACAGAAAACATCATAATTTTGTAGGCAAAACCCCGTACCTCACAGACATTGTATATCACACCTCCCCCCTTAAGAGGGCGCTAAGGAGGCATTACCTCTCGGTAATCGGCCATGCGCACCTCAGCGGGTTCGCCCCGGCGGGACAACCCATCGGCATTGCCGTTTTCACTGCCCTTCCTGTGTTTTACAGTAAAGTCGTACTGTTGAAGGGCAAGGCTCCAGTGGAGCAACCTTCCATTGGTTCCGGACACTGTGTGCAACCAGCTCAGAGGGTTGTGGTCGGTTACCACCGTGAAGGCACGCCCTTACAGGTAGGGCTGCAAACGTTGCAGTGCCCACACCATGGCCAGACACTCCTTCTCGATGGTCGAGTATGCCACTTCCCTCGGCAAAAGTTTCCGGCTCAGGTACAACACGGGGTGCTCTTGGTCCCCCGAGTCGACCTGGCTAAGCACAGTACAGAGGCCAAACTCGCTGGCGTCGGTCTGTACCAGAAACGGGCGACTGCTGTCGACTGCTCTCAACACTGGAGAGTTGCACAGGGCTGCTTTCAAAGCTTGGAAAGCCGCCTCACAGTCATCTGTCCAGTTGACTGTTTGGGGTAGCCTCTGCTTGGTGAGGTCAGTCAAGGGTTTGGCAAGGGCGCTATAGTCCTGTATGAACCGCCTATAGTACCCTGCAGTGCCCAAGAAGGACTTCACCTGCTTCTTGGTCCTGGGGGTGGGCCAGGACACGATTGCGTCCACCTTTTCTGGCTCCGGACTCATGAAACCCCCGCCTACCCGGTGCCCCAGGTAGTGGACCTCGTGCATGCCTATCTGGCACTTCCCCGGCTTGATGGTCAGGCCTGCCTGGTGAAGACGCTTGAGCACCTCCTGGAGGTGCTGAAGGTGTTCCTCCCAGGTGGAACTGAAGATGGCAATATCGTCTAAGTACGCCACCGCGTACTCCTCCAGTCCCCGAAGCAGGTGGTTCACCATCCGCTGGAAAGTGGCAGGGGCATTCTTCATGCCGAAGGGCATGACCGTGGACTCGTACAGTCCAAAGGGGGTGATAAAGGCGGATTTCTCCTGCGCCTCAGGGCTCAGGGGAATCTGCCAGTATCCCCGACTCAAATCCATGATGGATATGTAGTTGGCGTTTGTCAACCGCTCGAGCAGATCCTCGATGCGCGGCATCGGGTGAGCATCAGAGGTTGTGATGGCGTTGAGCCCCCTGTAGTCCACGCAGAACCGGGTGGTCCGATCCTTTTTAGGCATGAGGACTACAGGTGAAGCCCACGCGCTTTTTGACCGTCGAATCACCCCCAGCCTTAACATCTCATCGATCTCTTGGCGCATGACTTGTTGCACTGTTTCAGAGATCCGATAAGGTGTTCGCCGTTATGGGGTGTGATTCCCTGTGTCCACCTCATGAACCGCTAACTCCGTCCTCCCCGGTTGGTTGGTGAACACGGGCCGGAAGAGTTCCAGGGTGGCCATCAACTGCAACCGCTGGGACACGGTGAGCGAACCACTTATCTCCATGTCCTCAATGGACCCATTGGCCTTGGCCAGGGCCAGCATGTCCAGGAGGGGATCTTCCTCCCCATCCTCTGGCAGATTGCAGACCGGTAGGACGCAAGCTTCACGTTCGTAGTGCGCCTTCAGCATGTTGACGTGAAAGGCCTTGCGCCTACCCCGAGCATGGTCAAGCGTGACCACATAGGTGACCGGGTTGAGCTGTTGGTGGACAACGTACGGGCCTTCCCAGGCTGCCTGAAGCTTATCCGTTGGTACAGGGACCAGCACCCACACCTTTTGACCCACCTGGTAGGTCCGCTCCCGGGCTTTCTGGTCATACCAGTGCTTCTGGTCAGCCTGAGCCTGCGTCATGTTGTCATGCACCAACTGCGTCAAGGTCTGCATCTTGTCACGGAAGCGCATGACATAATCCACGATGGACACTTCTGTGGGGTTTGGCTCATCTTCCCAGGATTCTCTTATCAACCCAAGGGGTCCCCGGACTCGCCTGCCATACAGGAGCTCGAAGGGGGAGAACCCGGTCGAGGCCTGCGGAACTTCTCTGTAAGCGAACAGCAGGTGTGGGAGGTACCGCTCCCAGTCGCGCCCTTGGGTCTCAACCAGTATGCGGAGCATCTGTTTGAGGGTACCGTTGAAGCGTTCACACAAACCATTAGTCAGTGGGTGATACGGACTCGATACCAGGTGCGTCACCTGCATTTTCTCACAGAGAGCCTCCATTAGGCGAGACATGAATTGGGGCCCTTGATCGGTAAGCATCTCCCTGGGAAATCCTACCCTTGAAAAGATGGTCACCAGTGCGTCAGCCACCTTATCTGCCCTGGTTGAAGACAGAGCTACTGCCTCTGGGTACCGGGTAGCGTAGTCTACCACGGTGAGAATGTATTGCTTTCCAGAGCTGCTGGGGACGGACAGCGGTCCTACAATGTCCACCGCGATTCTCTGGAAAGGCTCCTCTATCACCGGCAAAGGAATAAGGGGAGCCTTAAGAGCAGGCTCCTCCTTACCCACTTTTTGACAGGTGGCACAGGAGCGGCAGTAGTGTGTTACATCTGTCCCCATCTTGGGCCAATAGAAGTGTTGAGACAGCCGTGCCTTTGTTTTGCCGATCCCCAAGTGTCCAGCGAGTGGAATCTCATGGGCAATCCGCAACAACTCAGTTCTGAACTGATAGGGGACGACCAACTGTCTTTCCCTCAACCACTCCTTTTTAGGATCTCCGGGTACTGTCTCCCGGTACAACCTTCCTCGTTCCCAGAACACCCTCTCCTTATCAGGCTTGGAGGTGGGCGTCTTGGCGAGACCTCTCAATTTCTCCAGGCTGGCATCTGAGTGCAGAGCAGCCTGGAACTCCATGCTGGAGGCTGCCAGAAGTGATGTCAGGGTCCCCTCTTTACTGGGACCCTCTGGAACCGGCTCTGGGTTCACCTCTGGTTCAGTCTCTCCTGTAGCAGCAGAGGGTCCAGAAGACAGTGCGTTACCTGCGATCTGGGCACTCTGACTGCGTGTGACAGCTGCTATGTATGCTGCCTCCCTGGGGATTTCTACAGACCCACCAGCCGGTGCTGCCCTGTGCTCTACCTCCCCATCCACCCCCAACACTTCAGGAGCAGTGCTACTTATGGGCCAGTTACCTTCCTCGGCGGCACTTGTCAGCTGCATGTCATTACCTTCCACATGGTCCCCATGCACCTCCCCATTTCCTTGAGCACCGTTGCTTGCTCCTGCCAGGGGTTCCTCAGCCGTCTCACTCCGCAGAGTGACGGGGCTGAGCACCTCGGTACCTGTGGACACATCTACCGTTTCAAAGAAAGGGTTAACGGGTTCAGTCGGCACAGATACATCAACATCATCATCATCCTTCCTAGGAAAAGAATGGTTATCAGTTTGCTTTGGTACATTCACATCAGCATCAGCATCATACCTGGGGAAAGAATGGTTGTTAGTTGCATCATTACTCATCAAGGCATTAGCAGGTAACACATTCAGTTTCCCCTCATCATCATCATCAACATCAGGGTTAACGTTACCCTTATTATCAGACTGGGGAGGGGTGTCAGGGACATAGTATGCAACCATCCGCCCCAAGTCAGTCCCCAATAAAACATCAGTGGGCAAATTTTCAGACACTCCCACCTCCCTCAACCCGCTCCCAGCACCCCAATCAAGAAAAACCCGGGCCACTGGCAAGGAACAACAGGTTCCTCCAATCCCGGTGACAGTCAGGGTTTTCCCCTCAACAAACTCTTCAGGGGCCGCCAGTCCAAGACGGATGAGGGTTCGTTCAGCCCCGGTGTCCTTGAGGCCTGTAGCAAGACGGGCCCCCACCTGAACAGGCTGAACGTTGTCGTCAGCCCTCCCAACCACACCTCCCACCAAAAGAACAGAGGCTTTGGGCCCGGGGGCCTTGGCTGGGGGGTTCTTCGGCCTATTCGGACAGGCGTAAAAGAAGTGACCAGGTCGCTGGCAGTGGTGACACAGGCGACTGTCAGTAGCCGGCCTGTTGTTGGCAACAGGGACAGGGCCTCCGGAGGGACGGCTAGCTGGGGCACTGGGGTTGGTTGCAGGCTTACCCCCCTTTCCAGCTGGTGGCGACTGGCCTCCGCGTCTCGGGCTTCCGGTTGGCCTCGTAGTTGTCGGCGATCTGCGCTGCTTTGTCCGCGTTCGTTGGTTCGCGGTCCAGGATGAACTGTCGGACCTCAGCTGGGCAGAGATGCAGGAACTGGTCTTTGATCATCAGGTCCCGTAGCTGCTCAAAGGATTCAACGGATAGTCCATGGATCCACTGGTCAAAGTGGGTCCTGAGTCCTTGCACCACATCACTGTAGCTATCATGTGGGCCACGTTGGAGGTGTCGGAACTTCTTTCGGTATACCTCAGGTGTCAGCCGGTATTTGGCAATCAGCGCCTGCTTTATGGCGTCATAGTCGTCATCGGCTTCTGGCGGAAGAGAAGCAAATGCCTCCAGGGCTTTGCCTTTTAGCCCTGGGGTCAAGCACCTTGCCCATTGGTCTCTAGGCAGCTGGTACTGTCTGCAGGCTTTCTCAAAGGCTCGCAGAAACGTGTCCAAGTCCCCGTCCTTTTCCATCACGGGAAAATGCTCTGGCCGGGGTTTAGGAGTCTGGACGCTGCTGGGCTCCATGCTTCGGGCTGTGGGGGCATTCCACCCCCGCTGGAGCATCTCCAGCTCATGGGCTTTCTGAGCTTGGCGCTCGGCTTGGGCCTCCTGCCGGTATAGCTGGATCATCTGCAGATGTCCCACATGGTCTTCGGCAGGGAGTTGCTGCAGGGCCAATTGCAGATAGGGGTCCAGGACTTCCTGGCTTCCGGACTGCACCAGCTGGACCCCTGCGGCTGCACCATCGGCACTGGTGCTGCCTTCTGCGCCCTGGCTCTCTTCCCATTGCACTAGAGCCGTGACCAACTGGGCTTTGGTCTTGTCGGTGACATCAATCTGCCTTGACGTGCACAGGGACCTCAGGGTGTCCTTATTAAGCTGCTTATAATAAGATTCTCCCCGCGTAGCCATGGTTGCCAAATAAAAGATAGGAAAGAAAAACGAAGAAACGGGAGGGGATACTTGCACGTACACAAAAATGTCTCAGGACTAATAACCACTGAGTCTGTTCTCCAAAACCTATGATGCAGGATTCGCGCAGGAACCGTGCAGGTTTTTAGTGAGAGGAATGATTGCTCAATCCAAATCACTAATGCTCTAGGATTATCCCACCGCTCTGCCACCAATATGTGACAAACAGCACGAACCGCCGTTCGCCACTTACGAAGGCGACTGACGGGGGTCCCGCTGCCACCAAAACGCGACAGACAGCGGACCCTGTGTCACCACTATGTCACAATCCCACCACTGACACCGGTGTATCAGCGGACGGAGGGACGTGACACCATGCCGGCACACGGCTATCACAGGCGCAGTGGGGCTTAACTTAGTTATCCCACCACTGGCACCATGTGACCAAAAATATCCAGCAAGCTAATCTCGCTCTACAATTTGCCGCAGGGGGAGTTTAATTTGGATGCCCCACCAATGCTATCAATCTTCCAAGTACTGCGGGGATTTATGTATATCCCACTTTCTCAGTTCCACTTTGGAACTCGCAGCTCTCCGGCGCCCCCCTTACCCTCAGGTCAGTCAGGGAACTGCACCTAGGATAATTAGTCGCCGGACGGGCTGCCTGTTGTGAACCGGCAATTAGGCTTCTGCAGTAAGGGAATTATCAATGCTGTGGCCGCAGCCCATCATTCAGCAATATAAGACCCTTCTGTACTGCCAGCAAGCCGCAATAGCCGTACACAACGTGCTGCCACCAGTCACGGTTACTTAATTCACAGTGTTAAATTAAGAGGGTCCGTGGCAAACCCCTTGAATTAGTAGCGATTATCTATCAAAGGCGTATAGTTCGATTCTTAGAGCATGGAGACAGGCTAAATATTTAAATCATTTATTTTCCGAAAGAGGACAGTGATTACAGATGAAAGATGCTATAAAATGGAGACATTAATTATGTACAGTACAGATATAAAATAAAGGGATTAAAAACAGAGGTACACTCACGGTTGTTCATGACTCGTTAGGCAAAACCATGCGGCGGAGAAAGAAGGCGGAGCCACACATCTCCACTCATCTGGAGTTCTTGTCAGCACAAGGATTGGAGCTCTTCTGAGCTGGTTTTGCCAAGGGAATGCCTTATAGGCTTTGCTTTGTGACATCACGGAGAGATGCATTCTGGGTTGATCCCACCTCTCTCATCCAAGTTATGTTTTGGCTACAAAACTTACATTAGCTATATCTTTATGGGAGAAGCTGGTATGGACTCATCAGGGGTATCATGTTTCCCAGCGTAATGAGCCCATCAAGAAAACATCAAACAACTATGCGATATGACCGTCCATTTGGGCGCAAATCATATCTCAGGTTCTCGACATGTTAGGACTTCGGAAGTGACACTGTAGCGGAGCTGGGACCGCTCGGATCACAGAGATATGGTTATTATATCTCTATGTTATAGGGCTTTCGCAGAGCAGGCTCTTAAAGGTTTACTTCTAACTCCTGATTTCAAACAAAGAGTTTTTTCCCCGCACTTTTTCCTTTCAGTTGAGGCTGAGAGAAGCCAAATGGTGTAACAGCAGGGGGCCTCCTATTCCTAGTGTGAACACAGGCTGCAAAGGAGGGGGGGTGACACTGCTCTGTGTGTGTGTGAAGGGAGGAGGGGTGAAGCTGCAGAGCCAGCAGCCTGGATTGTCATAGGGTGCTGGATCTTTCTGGAAAGTTACAACAGAAAACATCATAATTTTGTAGGCAAAACCCCGTACCTCACAGACATTGTATATCACAAGCACAAACACACTCAGGGGTCACCACACAATGCCAAGGGCGAAAGTATAACTGACTGGGGATGGGAGCTTCCTGAGGCTATAAGAAGCCTCCCCAGAACCAATGAGAGGCCACCATAATAGGTCCCAGGTGTGCAGGTGAGAGTCTGCACTGAGATCAGAACATTAACCCCAGAAGTGCCGGTCACCCAGCACTGGTATCATGACAGGAGATAGATGCATCAAGAGGAGGAGGCAGATGCATCAGGAGGAGGAGACAGATGCATCAAGACAAGGGAGATATATAAAGAGGAGGCAGATGCATCAAGAGCAGGAGGAGACAGATGCATCAAGAGGAGCAGGCAGATGCATCAAGAGGAGGAGGCAGATGCATCAAGAGGAGGAGGCAGATGCATCAAGAGGAGGAAGCAGATGCATCAAGAGGAGATGGAGGCAGATGCATCAAGAGGAAGAGGAGGAGAAAGATGCATCAAGAGGAGGCAGATGCATCAGGAGGAGACAGATGCATCAAGAGGAGGCAGATGCACCAAGAGGAGGCAGATGCATCAAGAGCAGGAGGAGGCTGATGCATCAAGAAGAGGAGGCAGCTGATGCATTAAGAGGAGGAGGCTGATGCATCAAGAGGAGGAGGAGGCTGATGCATCAAGAGGAAGAGGAGGCAGATGCACCAAGGGGAGGAAAAGGAGAAGGCAGATGCATCAAGAAAAGGAGGAGGAGGCAGATGCATCAAGTGGAGCAGTTGGCAGATGCATCAAGAGAAGGAGGAAGCAGATGCATCACGAAGAGGAGAAGGAGGCACTTGCATCAAGTGGAGGAGAAGGCACATGCATCAAGAGGAGGAGGAGCCAGATGCATCAAGAGGAGGAGGAGGCAGATGCAACAAGAGGAGGAGGCAGATGCATCAAAAGGAGACAGATGCATCAAGAGGAGACAGATGCATCAAGGAGGCAGATGCATCAAGAGGAGGAGGAGGCAGGTGCATTAAGAGGAGGAGGAGACAGGTGCGTCAAGTGGAGGAGGAGGCAGATGCATCAAGTGGAGGAGGAGGCAGATGCATCAAGTGGAGGAGGCAGATGCTTCAAGAGGAGGAGGAGGCAGATGCATCAAGAGGAGGAGGCAAATGCATCAAGAGGAGGAGGCAGATGCATCAACAGGAGGAGGCAGATGCATTAAGAGAACAAGGCAGATGCATCCAGAGGAGGAGGAGATAGATGCATCAAGAGGAGGAAGCAGATGCATCAAGAGGAGGCAGATGCATCAAGAGGAGGAGGAGGCAGATGCATCAGGAGGAGGAGGCAGATGCATCAAGAGGAGGAGGAGGAAGATGCATCAAGAGGAAGGAGGCAGATGCATCAAGAGGAGGAGGCAGATGCATCAAGAGGAGGAGGCAGATGCATCAAGATGAGGAAGCAGATGCATCAAGAGGAGGAGGCAGATGCATCAAGAGGAGGAGGCAGATGCATCAAGAGGAGGAGGAGGCAGATGCATCAAGAGGAGGAGGCAGATGCTTCAAGAGGAGGAAGCAGATGCATCAAGAGAAGATGGAGGCAGATGCATCAAGAGGAAGAGGAGGAGAAAGATGCATCAAGAGGAGGCAGATGCATCAGGAGGAGACAGATGCATCAAGAGGAGGCAGATGCACCAAGAGGAGGCAGATGCATCAAGAGCAGGAGGAGGCTGATGCATCAAGAAGAGGAGGCAGCTGATGCATTAAGAGGAGGAGGCTGATGCATCAAGAGGAGGAGGAGGCTGATGCATCAAGAGGAAGAGGAGGCAGATGCACCAAGGGGAGGAAAAGGAGGAGGCAGATGCATCAAGAGAAGGAAGCAGATGCATCAAGAGGAGGAGGAAGCAGATGCATCAGGAGAAGGCAGATGCATCAAGAAAAGGAGGAGGCAGATGCATCAAGTGGAGCAGTTGGCAGATGCATCAAGAGAAGGAGGAAGCAGATGCATCACGAAGAGGAGAAGGAGGCACTTGCATCAAGTGGAGGAGAATGCACATGCATCAAGAGGAGGAGGAGCCAGATGCATCAAGAGGAGGAGGAGGCAGATGCAACAAGAGGAGGAGGCAGATGCATCAAAAGGAGACAGATGCATCAAGAGGAGACAGATGCATCAAGGAGGCAGATGCATCAAGAGGAGGAGGAGGCAGGTGCATTAAGAGGAGGAGGAGACAGGTGCGCCAAGTGGAGGAGGAGGCAGATGCATCAAGTGGAGGAGGCAGATGCATCAAGTGGAGGAGGAGGCAGATGCATCAAGAGGAGGAGGCAGATGCTTCAAGAGGAGGAGGAGGCAGATGCATCAAGAGGAGGAGGAGGCAGATGCATCAAGAGGAGGAGGCAAATGCATCAAGAGGAGGAGGCAGATGCATCAACAGGAGGAGGCAGATGCATTAAGAGAACAAGGCAGATGCATCCAGAGGAGGAGGAGATAGATGCATCAAGAGGAGGAAGCAGATGCATCAAGAGGAGGCAGATGCATCAAGAGGAGGAGGAGGCAGATGCATCAGGAGGAGGAGGCAGATGCATCAAGAGGAGGAGGAGGAAGATGCATCAAGAGGAAGGAGGCCGATGCATCAAGAGGAGCAGGCAGATGCATCAAGAGGAGGAGGCAGATGCATCAAGATGAGGAAGCAGATGCATCAAGAGGAGGAGGCAGATGCATCAAGAGGAGGAGGCAGATGCATCAAGAGGCGGAAGCAGATCCATCAAGAGGAGGAGGCAGATGCATCAAGAGGAGCAGGAGGCAGACGCATCAAGAGGAGGAGGAGGCAGATGCATCAAGAGGAGGAGGCAGATGCATCAAGAAGAGGAGGCAGATGCATCTAGGCGAGGGAGATGTATCAAGATGAGTAGAAGGCAGATGCATCACGAGGAGGTGGAGGAGGCAGATGCATCAAGGAGGAGGCAGATGCATCAATAGGAGGAAGAGTCAGATGCATCAAGAGAAGGAGGCAGATGCATAAACCAGGGGAAGAGTCTTGAGGAGATCATTTGCATATTCCCAGTGCCTTCTGGGATAAGTGAAGAGTCTCCGCGAGCTCAACGATCACTGGAATTTTGGCTCATCTTTCAACGTTTTTAAGAAATCTCAAGATGGAAGAGGCCAGGAGCCATTTGGTGAGCTGCATTTCTTGCTACATGTTCACAGATTTACCAATGGAAAAGCCAAACTTCACATGCCACAAATGCAAGCTTGTGTCCCTGTTGGAGGAAAAGTTGCAAAATCTCGAAGAGAGGTTAGCTACGTTGAAGATCATTAAGGAAGGTGAAGAGTTCTTGGACAGAGCAGAATTATCTCTTCATGTTACAGAAAGAGAAGAAATTCGAAGTGCACCTGAAGAAACAGGAATGGAGACATGTGACCCAGAGAAGCAGGAGGATCAGGAGGCAGTCAGCACCCATACTGCTCAGAAACCAGTACCAGGCTCTCACGCAGGAAAACGATGAAGAAATACATCAGGATAAGACTTTGCCAACAAACAGCAACTTTGTACGCCTTCAGAATCCTCCTGGATGGAGAAAGAAAAATGTTGTGAAGAAGAAACGGAGAGTGGTGGTCATGGGGGATTCCCTATTGAGAGGAACAGAGGCCGCTATCTGCAGACCGGATATAACTTCAAGAGAAATGTGCTGTCTTCCAGGTGCAAAAATTAAAGATGTGTCTGACAGGATATCAGGACTCTTCAGACCTACAGATGACTACCCATTCCTGCTACTACATGTGGGGACAAATGACACCGCAAGAAACGACCTGGAAACCATCTGCAGAGACTTTGAAGACTTAGTCAAGAAAGTGAAAGAACTGGGAGCGCAGGTGGTCTTCTCTTCCATCCTCCCAGTGGATGGCCATGGAACAAGGAGGTGGAATAAGATTCTGCAGGTGAACAACTGGCTACGTCGATGGTGCCGTCAGCAACGATTTGGATTTCTGGATCACGGAGTGAACTACTTATACGATGGACTACTTGCTAGAGATGGGGTGCACCTTACAAAGACTGGAAAGCATGTATTTGGAAGTCGCCTTGCTACACTTGTAAGGAGAGCTTTAAACTAGAACAACATGGGAAGGGAAGCAAAAGACCAGAAAAAGCCATACACCTGACAAATGCTATTGAGAACTCTGCTATTAGAAGTGGAAAGGAAGAACAAAGACGAAGGAATCTAATTAATAAAAATATTGGAGAAAGAGAAACCAATGACAAACTAAAATGTTTCTATACTAATGCACAAAGCATGGGCAACAAACAAGGAGAATTGGAACTACTAACACAGGAAAAGAAATATGATGTCATTGGAATCACTGAAACTTGGTGGGACAATACACATGATTGGAATACAAGACTAGAAGGATACAACTTATTTGCAAGAAACAGACTTGATAAACGAGGAGGGGGTGTCGCATTGTATGTTAGAAACACGTATATTTGCACAGAGATTGAAGCTTCAGAGATTGGGAGTTCTGTGGAAACTGTTTGGGTAAGAATACAAGGACCGAATCAGCAATCGAGAAATAACATAAAACATAACTTTTAATAATAAATGGTAATAAGTGGTAATTGGGATCGCATCATTCTACAAAAAGAGACCAAGTGGATTTTTTGTTTGAATACCATGACCCCAAGAGGGCTTAATGATCAACTCAATTTTGGCTGCTACATTTAGGGTTTGATATATGTGTTTAATATTTCCTTTGTATTACTGTAAAATACCTCTTTTTTATATGTTTATGCTACCTTTTATTCTGAGTTTGAATTTTTGTCATTTTCCATCTTGTTTTATTTTTGATTCTGGTAATGCTCTCTTCAGGCCTCTGATTGGATTAATATTTTTGGTAATCACTTTATGATTGAGGCCTTTTGGAGATGTACGATCTGTCTATTCGCTTATAATATTGGCTTATGGACTGTTTTAAGTGCGCATGACGATATTGCCTTCTAGCAGCATTGCGACCTTTGTCGCATGCTTTACTTCCGTCATGTTGGCGCTGCTTTAACATGAGTGCGCATGACAGGAAGTGTGGCGGCCATTTTTTCTGCTGGCACCGACGAGTGCGCATGACCGGAAGTGCGGCGGCCATTTTGCTTTTGGGCAGTATGACGCAACCGGAAACAGGGCGGCCTTTGCAGCGGGATACGCCGGCGTTTATACACTATTGCATGGTTTGGAGGGTGGGCGTTTTCCATTGATACACTCATCATGTGCCTGCGTCCCACAGGGACCAATGGTGGACGGCGTGCGTTCCAAGTCATCTCAGGTGGATGTGTTCTAGTTGATTGGCAGTTTATTTAAGTGCCCTCCTCATTAGTCTGCCTCACTCCATTTTCATCTTAGGAGGCAGCCTGTATACTCTGTCATGATGCCCAGTTTGTGCTAAATATGTCCCCTGAAGAGTCATTTAGTGACGAAACGCGTCGGGATGCACAGGGATTTTGTAGGGCTATGGTTTATAGGGATTAGATGTGGACTGCCCTTGTTAGGGCGGGAGTCATGGGTGTCAGTTATAGTTCAAACAGGGCTTGTTATAGGGTGAATCCCCCTTTTTTCCTGACCTGATATGACTCTGATGGGACATCTGATCCTGGACATCCTCCATCTTCATGTGGTGAGATCTTTCCTTTTCACATTTCTTTGTTGATGGGTTTATTGTTATGTCCTTATTATATACATGAGTAGGCATATTCCTTGATAACCTTTACAGGGTAGAGGCCTCTTTAGTTCCTCTGATAAGGAAACTGTTCATTTTTTACTTGGCCTTTTTTGCACTGGTTTAGTCCAAGTATTTTTCTGGTCCAATCTCTCAAAAATTTTGGACTTGGAATAGCCACATTTATATATTGGTAGTAATCTGTCATAGAGATTCATACAGTTACCTCCTTTATTTTTTGTGGTTTTTGATTTAGTGATTCATTTGCACTACTATCTTTGGTAGCTTTTACATTTATTATTAAAAGTTATGTTTTATGTTATTTCTCGATTGCTGATTCGGTACTTTGTATCGTGAGAATTTGTGGGTATTTAAACCCACTTTTTTGCTGTTTATCATAAGAATACAAGGACAGAACAATGGAAAGGACACCATTGTAGGCATTTACTACAGGCCGCCTGTGCAAGCTGAAGATATGGATGAACTCTTTATGCATCAAATGGCCAAGTTCTCCAAAAAATATGACATAGTTGTCATGGGAGATTTCAACTATCCAGACATTTGTTGGGAATCTCTCTCAGGCAAAACTAACAGGTCAAGGAAATTCTTATCCTCTCTTGCTGACAACTTTATCTTCCAAAAGGTAAGGGAGAAAACAAGGGGAACTGCTACCTTGGATCTAATCCTTATAAACAGGGAGGAAATGGTTGAGGAGGTAAAAGTGGCTGGGACCCTAGGAGGTAGCGACCATGCTATTTTAGAATTTTGGATAACTAGAGGCGGAAGACCTGTGAAGACTCAGACGTCAAGGTTAGATTTCAGAAAGGCAGATTTTAAGGGATTCAGAAAGAGAATTGGAGGGATCCAATGGCTGGATATCCTTAAAGACAAAAATGTCCAGGAAGGATGGGAAATCTTGAAAAATGAAATTCTCAAAGCACAGTTGTTAACAATTCCGAAAAGAGGGAAGAATAGGAAGCATTTAAGGAAACCAGGATGGATGAACACAGAACTTAAGCACATGCTAAAAAAGAAGAAAAAAATGTTTATAAAATGGAAAGAGGGAGGCATATCTAAAGAAGAATATAATGCTGTCTGCAGAACCTGCAGGGCACAAATCAGATTAGCTAAAGCTGAAAATGAATTGAGGCTTGCAAGAGATGTCAAAAGCAATAATAAAGGATTTTGGGGATATGTCAAAAGTAAAAGAAAAGTCAAAGATGCTATAGGATTTTTACAGGATGAAAATGATGAAATGGTAAGACAGGATGTTGAGAAGGCTGAACTTTTAAATTCCTATTTTGCATCTGTTTTCTCTCAGAAAGGAAATGTAACATCAACTGTTATTCACTGTCCTATTAAGGGAATAGAAGAATCCAGGATATCTATAAACAGAAAGATAGTGAGGAAACACTTAGCTAACCTAAATGAATTCAAGTCTCCAGGTCCAGATGAATTACACCCCAGAGTACTGAAGGAGATAGCAGAAGACATTTTTGAACCCCTCTCCATAATCTTTGAAAATTCTTGGAGAACAGGAGAAGTGCCAGAAGACTGGAGAAGAGCAAATGTTGTTCCTATCTTCAAAAAGGGGAAGAAGGTGGACCCAGGCAACTATAGGCCGGTGAGTCTGACTTCTATACCAGGAAAGATCTTTGAACAAATTATTAAACAACATGTATGTCAATACCTGGATAAGAATGAAGTGATTAAACAGAGTCAGCATGGGTTTGTAACTAATAAGTCATGTCAGACTAACTTAATTTCCTTCTATGATGGTATCACTGATTGGGTGGATCAAGGAAATGCTGTAGATATAGTATATCTTGACTTCAGCAAAGCATTTGACAAAGTCTCTCATACAATCCTTATTGAAAAAATGACTAAGTATGGAATGGACAAGGCAACTGTTAGGTGGATTCATAACTGGCTTAGTGATCGGACCCAAAGAGTGGTCGTAAATGGCTGCACATCCAGTTGGAAGAATGTCTCAAGTGGGGTACCACAGGGCTCTGTCCTGGGCCCTGTATTGTTCAACATCTTTATCAACGATTTAGATGAAGGAATTGAGGGTAAACTGATTAAATTTGCTGATGACACAAAGCTAGGAGGGATAGCTAATACTAGAGAAGAGAGAGAGAGGATTCAAAAAGATTTAAATAAACTGGAGAAGTGGGCAGCAACTAACAGAATGGTTTTTAACAGGGAGAAATGCAAAGTACTACATCTGGGCAATAAAAATGAAAAAAGCATATATAGAATGGGAGGAATAGTGCTAAGTGACAGCACATGTGAAAAAGACTTGGGTATACTAATAGATCACAGACTGAATATGAGTCAACAGTGTGATGCAGCAGCAAAAAAGGCAAATGCAATTCTAGGATGTATTAACAGAAGCATACAGTCTAGATCACGTGAAGTCATTATTTCCCTCTACTCCTCTTTGGTCAGACCTCATCTGGAATATTGTGTCCAGTTTTGGGCACCACATTTTAAAAAAGACATCAACAAACTGGAGCAAGTTCAGAAAAGAGCGACCAGAATGGTGACCGGTCTGCAAACCCTGTCTTAGGTTGCAGGATTTGGGAATGTTTAGTTTGCAAAAGAGAAGACTGAGAGGAGACTTAATAGCTGTCTACAAATATCTAAAGGGCTGTCACATTGTAGAAGGATCAACTTTATTCTCATTTGCACAAGGAAAGACTAGAAGCAATGGGATGAAACTGAATGGGAGGAGACACAGATTAGATATTAGAAAAAACTTTTTGACAGTTAGAGTGATCAATGAGTGGAACAGGCTGCCACGAGAAGTGGTGAGTTCTCCTTCAATGGAAGTCTTCAAACAGAGGCTGGACAGACATCTGACTGGGATGATTTAGCGAATCCTGCTTTGAGCAGGGGGTTGGACCAGATGGCCCAGGAGGTCCCTTCCAACTCTACGATTCTATGATTCTATGATCTTGATGAGGCAGATGCATCAAGAGGCGGAAGCAGATGCATCAAGAGGAGGAGGAGTCAGATGCATCAAGAGGAGGAGGAGATAGATGCATCAAGACGAGGAACCAGATGCATCAAGAGGAGGAGGCAGATGCATCAAGAGGATTCAGATGCATCAGGATGAGACAGATGCATCAAGACGAGGAAGATACATAAAGAGGAGGCAGATGCATCAAGAGCAGGAGGAGACAAATGCATCAAGAGGAGGAGGCAGATGCATCAAGAGGAGGAGGCAGATGCATCAAGAGGAGGAGGCAGATGCATCAAGAGGAGGTGGCAGATCCATCAAGAGGAGGAGGCAGATGCATCAAGAGGAGGAGGAAGCAGATGCATCAAGAGGAGGAGGAGGCAGATGCATCAAGAGGAGGAAGAAGCAGATGCATCAAGAGGAGGAGGAAGCAGATGCATCAAGAGGAGGAGGAAGCAGATGCATCAAGAGGAGGAGGAAGCAGTTGCATAAAGAGGAGGAGTAGGCAGATGCATCAAGATGAGGAGTAGGCAGATGCATCAAGATGAGGAGTAGACAGATGCATTAAGATGAGGAGGAGGCAGATGCATCAAGAGGAGGCAGATGCATCAAGAGGAGACAGATGCATCAAGGAGGGGAAGAGTCTTGAGGAGATCATTTGCATATTCCCAGTGCCTTCTGGGATAAGTGAAGAGTCTTTGGCTCATCTTTCATTGTTTTTAAGAAATCTCAATATGGAAGAGGCCAGGAGCCATTTGGTGAGCTGCACTTCTTGCTACATGTTCACAGACTTACCAGTGGAAAAGCCAAACTTCACATGCCACAAATGCAAGCTTGTGTCCCTGTTGGAGGAAAAGTTGCAAAATCTCGAAGAGAGGTTAGCTACATTGAAGATCATTAAGGAAGGTGAAGAGTTCTTAGACAAAGCAGAATTATCTCTTCATGTTACAGAAAGAGAAGACATTCGAAGTGCACCTGAAGAAACAGAGGAATGGAGACATGTGACGCAGAGAAGCAGGAGGATCAGGAGGCAGTCAGCACCCATACTTCTCAGGAACCAGTACCAGGCTCTCACGCAGGAAAACGATGAAGAAATACATCAGGATAAGACTTTGCCCACAAACAGCAACCTTGTACACCTTCAGAGTCCTCCTGGATGGAGAAAGAAAACTGTTGTGAAGAAGAAGCGGAGTGGTGGTCATGGGGATTCCCTGTTGAGAGGAACAGAGGCCGCTATCTGCAGACCGGATATAACTTCAAGAGAAATGTGCTGTCTTCCAGGTGCAAAAATTAAAGATGTGTCTGACAGGATATCAGGACTCTTCAGACCTACAGATGACTACCCATTCCTGCTACTACATGTGGGGACAAATGACACCGCAAGAAACGACCTGGAAACCATCTGCAGAGACTTTGAAGACTTAGGCAAGAAAGTGAAAGAACTGGGAGCGCAGGTGATCTTCTCTTCCATCCTCCCAGTGGATGGCCATAGAACAAGGAGGTGGAATAAGATTCTGCAGGTGAACAACTGGCTACGTCGATGGTGCCGTCAGCAACGATTTCGATTTATGGAACACGGAGTGAATTACCTTTACGATGGACTACTTGCTAGAGATGGGGTGCACCTTACGAAGACTGGAAAACATGTATTTGGAAGTCGCCTTGCTACACTTGTAAGGAGAGCTTTAAACTAGAACAACATGGGAAGGGAAGCAAAAGACCAGAAAAAGTACACACCTGACAAATGCTATTGAGAACTCTGCTATTAGACGTGGAAAGGAAGAACAAAGACAAAAGAATCTAATTAATAAAAATATTGGAGAAAGAGAAACCAATCACAAACTAAAATACTTCTATACTAATGCACAAAGCATGGGCAACAAACAAGGAGAATTGGAACTACTAACACAGGAAAAGAAATATGATGTCATTGGAATCACTGAAACTTGGTGGGACAATACACATGATTGGAATACAAGACTTGAAGGATACAACTTATTTGCAAGAAACAGACTTGATAAACGAGGAGGTGTCACATTGTATGTTAGAAACGCGTATATCTGCACAGAGATTGAAGCTTCAGAGACTGGGAGTTCTGTGGAAACTGTTTGGGTAAGAATACAAGGACAGAACAATGGAAAGGAAACCATTGTAGGCATTTACTACAGGCTGCCTGTGCAAGCTGAAGATATGGATGAACTCTTTATGCATCAAATGGCCAAGTTCTCCAAAAAATATGACATAGTTGTCATGGGAGATTTCAACTATCCAGACATTTGTTGGGATTCTCTCTCAGGCAAAACTAACAGGTCAAGGAAATTCTTATCCTCTCTTGCTGACAACTTTATCTTCCAAAAGGTAGGGGAGAAAACAAGGGGAACTGCTACCTTGGATCTAATCCTTATAAACAGGGAGGAAATGGTTGAGGAGGTAAAAGTGGCTGGGACCCTAGGAGGTAGCGACCATGCTATTTTAGAATTTTGGATAACTAGAGGCGGAAGACCTGTGAAGACTCAGACGTCAAGGTTAGATTTCAGAAAGGCAGATTTTAAGGGATTCAGAAAGAGAATTGGAGGGATCCAATGGCTGGATATCCTTAAAGACAAAAATGTCCAGGAAGGATGGGAAATCTTGAAAAATGAAATTCTCAAAGCACAATTGTTAACAATTCCAAAAAGAGGGAAGAATAGGAAGCATTTAAGGAGGCCAGGATGGATGAACACAGAACATAGCACATGCTAAAAAGGAAGAAAAAAATGTTTATAAAATGGAAAGAGGGAGGCATATCTAAAGAAGAATATAATGCTGTCTGCAGAACCTGCAGGGCACAAATCAGAGTACTAAATCTGACAATGAATTGAGGCTTGCAAGAGATGTCAAAAGCAATAATAAAGAATTTGGGGGATATGTCAAAAGTAAAATAAAAGTCAAAGATGCTATAGGTTTTTTACAGGATGAAAATGATGAAATGGTAAGACAGGATGTTGAGAAGGCTGAACTTTTAAATTCCTATTTTGCATCTGTTTTCTCTCAGAAAGGAAATGTAACATCAACTGTTATTCACTGTCCTATTAAGGGAATAGAAGAATCCAGGATATCTATAAACAGAAAGATAGTGAGGAAACACTTAGCTAACCTAAATGAATTCAAGTCTCCAGGTCCAGATGAATTACACCCCAGAGTACTGAAGGAGATAGCAGAAGAAATTTTTGAACCCCTCTCCATAATCTTTGAAAATTCTTGGAGAACAGGAGAAGTGCCAGAAGACTGGAGAAGAGCAAATGTTGTTCCTATCTTCAAAAAGGGGAAGAAGGTGGACCCAGGCAACTATAGGCCGGTGAGTCTGACTTCTATACCAGGAAACATCTTTGAACAAATTATTAAACAACATGTATGTCAATACCTGGATAAGAATGAAGTGATTAAACAGAGTCAGCATGGGTTTGTAACTAATAAGTCATGTCAGACTAACTTAATTTCCTTCTATGATGGTATCACTGATTGGGTGGATCAAGGAAATGCTGTAGATATAGTATATCTTGACTTCAGCAAAGCATTTGACAAAGTCTCTCATACAATCCTTATTGAAAAAATGACTAAGTATGGAATGGACAAGGCAACTGTTAGATGGATTCATAACTGGCTTAGTGATCGGACCCAAAGAGTGGTCGTAAATGGCTGCACATCCAGTTGGAAGAATGTCTCAAGTGGGGTACCACAGGGCTCTGTCCTGGGCCCTGTATTGTTCAACATCTTTATCAACGATTTAGATGAAGGAATTGAGGGTAAACTGATTAAATTTGCTGATGACACAAAGCTAGGAGGGATAGCTAATACTAGAGAAGAGAGAGAGAGGATTCAAAAAGATTTAAATAAACTGGAGAAGTGGGCAGCAACTAACAGAATGGTTTTTAACAGGGAGAAATGCAAAGTACTACATCTGGGCAATAAAAATGAAAAAAGCATATATAGAATGGGAGGAATAGGGCTAAGTGACAGCACATGTGAAAAAGACTTGGGTATACTAATAGATCACAGACTGAATATGAGTCAACAGTGTGATGCAGCAGCAAAAAAGGCAAATGCAATTCTAGGATGTATTAACAGAAGCATACAGTCTAGATCACGTGAAGTCATTATTTCCCTCTACTCCTCTTTGGTCAGACCTCATCTGGAATATTGTGTCCAGTTTTGGGCACCACATTTTAAAAAAGACATCAACAAACTGGAGCAAGTTCAGAAAAGAGCGACCAGAATGGTGACCGGTCTGCAAACCCTGTCTTATGAGGAAAGGTTGCAGGATTTGGGAATGTTTAGTTTGCAAAAGAGAAGACTGAGAGGAGACTTAATAGCTGTCTACAAATATCTAAAGGGCTGTCACATTGTAGAAGGATCAACTTTATTCTCATTTGCACAAGGAAAGACTAAAAGCAATGGGATGAAACTGAATGGGAGGAGACACAGATTAGATATTAGAAAAAACTTTTTGACAGTTAGAGTGATCAATGAGTGGAACAGGCTGCCACGAGAAGTGGTGAGTTCTCCTTCAATGGAAGTCTTCAAACAGAGGCTGGACAGACATCTGACTGGGATGATTTAGCGAATCCTGCTTTGAGCAGGGGGTTGGACCAGATGGCCCAGGAGGTCCCTTCCAACTCTACGATTCTATGATTCTATGATCTTGATGAGGCAGATGCATCAAGAGGAGGAAGCAGATGCATCAAGAGGAGGAGGAGTCAGATGCATCAAGAGGAGGAGGAGATAGATGCATCAAGACGAGGAACCAGATGCATCAAGAGGAGGAGGCAGATGCATCAAGAGGATTCAGATGCATCAGGATGAGACAGATGCATCAAGACGAGGAAGATACATAAAGAGGAGGCAGATGCATCAAGAGCAGGAGGAGACAAATGCATCAAGAGGAGGAGGCAGATGCATCAAGAGGAGGAGTCAGATGCATCAAGAGGAGGAGGAGATAGATGCATCAAGACGAGGAACCAGATGCATCAAGAGGAGGAGGCAGATGCATCAAGAGGATTCAGATGCATCAGGATGAGACAGATGCATCAAGACGAGGAAGATACATAAAGAGGAGGCAGATGCATCAAGAGCAGGAGGAGACAAATGCATCAAGAGGAGGAGGCAGATGCATCAAGAGGAGGAGGCAGATGCATCAAGAGGAGGAGACAGATGCATCAAGAGGAGGTGGCAGATCCATCAAGAGGAGGAGGCAGATGCATCAAGAGGAGGAGGAAGCAGATGCATCAAGAGGAGGAGGAGGCAGATGCATCAAGAGGAGGAAGAAGCAGATGCATCAAGAGGAGGAGGAAGCAGATGCATCAAGAGGAGGAGGAAGCAGATGCATCAAGAGGAGGAGAAAGCAGTTGCATAAAGAGGAGGAGTAGGCAGATGCATCAAGATGAGGAGTAGGCAGATGCATCAAGATGAGGAGTAGACAGATGCATTAAGATGAGGAGGAGGCAGATGCATCAAGAGGAGGCAGATGCATCAAGAGGAGGCAGATGCATCAAGGAGGGGAAGAGTCTTGAGGAGATCATTTGCATATTCCCAGTGCCTTCTGGGATAAGTGAAGAGTCTTTGGCTCATCTTTCATCGTTTTTAAGAAATCTCAATATGGAAGAGGCCAGGAGCCATTTGGTGAGCTGCACTTCTTGCTACATGTTCACAGACTTACCAGTGGAAAAGCCAAACTTCACATGCCACAAATGCAAGCTTGTGTCCCTGTTGGAGGAAAAGTTGCAAAATCTCGAAGAGAGGTTAGCTACATTGAAGATCATTAAGGAAGGTGAAGAGTTCTTAGACAAAGCAGAATTATCTCTTCATGTTACAGAAAGAGAAGACATTCGAAGTGCACCTGAAGAAACAGAGGAATGGAGACATGTGACACAGAGAAGCAGGAGGATCAGGAGGCAGTCAGCACCCATACTTCTCAGGAACCAGTACCAGGCTCTCACGCAGGAAAACGATGAAGAAATACATCAGGATAAGACTTTGCCCACAAACAGCAACCTTGTACACCTTCAGAGTCCTCCTGGATGGAGAAAGAAAACTGTTGTGAAGAAGAAGCGGAGTGGTGGTCATGGGGATTCCCTGTTGAGAGAAACAGAGGCCGCTATCTGTAGACCGGATATAACTTCAAGAGAAATGTGCTGTCTTCCAGGTGCAAAAATTAAAGATGTGTCTGACAGGATATCAGGACTCTTCAGACCTACAGATGACTACCCATTCCTGCTACTACATGTGGGGACAAATGACACCGCAAGAAACGACCTGGAAACCATCTGCAGAGACTTTGAAGACTTAGGCAAGAAAGTGAAAGAACTGGGAGCGCAGGTGATCTTCTCTTCCATCCTCCCAGTGGATGGCCATAGAACAAGGAGGTGGAATAAGATTCTGCAGGTGAACAACTGGCTACGTCGATGGTGCCGTCAGCAACGATTTCGATTTATGGAACACGGAGTGAATTACCTTTACGATGGACTACTTGCTAGAGATGGGGTGCACCTTACGAAGACTGGAAAACATGTATTTGGAAGTCGCCTTGCTACACTTGTAAGGAGAGCTTTAAACTAGAACAACATGGGAAGGGAAGCAAAAGACCAGAAAAAGTACACACCTGACAAATGCTATTGAGAACTCTGCTATTAGAAGTGGAAAGGAAGAACAAAGACAAAAGAATCTAATTAATAAAAATATTGGAGAAAGAGAAACCAATCACAAACTAAAATACTTCTATACTATTGCACAAAGCATGGGCAACAAACAAGGAGAATTGGAACTACTAACACAGGAAAAGAAATATGATGTCATTGGAATCACTGAAACTTGGTGGGACAATACACATGATTGGAATACAAGACTTGAAGGATACAACTTATTTGCAAGAAACAGACTTGATAAACGAGGAGGTGTCACATTGTATGTTAGAAACGCGTATATCTGCACAGAGATTGAAGCTTCAGAGACTGGGAGTTCTGTGGAAACTGTTTGGGTAAGAATACAAGGACAGAACAATGGAAAGGAAACCATTGTAGGCATTTACTACAGGCTGCCTGTGCAAGCTGAAGATATGGATGAACTCTTTATGCATCAAATGGCCAAGTTCTCCAAAAAATATGACATAGTTGTCATGGGAGATTTCAACTATCCAGACATTTGTTGGGATTCTCTCTCAGGCAAAACTAACAGGTCAAGGAAATTCTTATCCTCTCTTGCTGACAACTTTATCTTCCAAAAGGTAGGGGAGAAAACAAGGGGAACTGCTACCTTGGATCTAATCCTTATAAACAGGGAGGAAATGGTTGAGGAGGTAAAAGTGGCTGGGACCCTAGGAGGTAGCGACCATGCTATTTTAGAATTTTGGATAACTAGAGGCGGAAGACCTGTGAAGACTCAGACGTCAAGGTTAGATTTCAGAAAGGCAGATTTTAAGGGATTCAGAAAGAGAATTGGAGGGATCCAATGGCTGGATATCCTTAAAGACAAAAATGTCCAGGAAGGATGGGAAATCTTGAAAAATGAAATTCTCAAAGCACAATTGTTAACAATTCCAAAAAGAGGGAAGAATAGGAAGCATTTAAGGAGGCCAGGATGGATGAACACAGAACATAAGCACATGCTAAAAAGGAAGAAAAAAATGTTTATAAAATGGAAAGAGGGAGGCATATCTAAAGAAGAATATAATGCTGTCTGCAGAACCTGCAGGGCACAAATCAGAGTACTAAAGCTGACAATGAATTGAGGCTTGCAAGAGATGTCAAAAGCAATAATAAAGAATTTGGGGGATATGTCAAAAGTAAAATAAAAGTCAAAGATGCTATAGGTTTTTTACAGGATGAAAATGATGAAATGGTAAGACAGGATGTTGAGAAGGCCAAACTTTTAAATTCCTATTTTGCATGTTTTCTCTCAGAAAGGAAATGTAACATCAACTGTTCTTCACTGTCCTATTAAGGGAATAGAAGAATGCAGGATATCTATAAACAGAAAGATAGTGAGGAAACACTTAGCTAACCTAAATGAATTCAAGTCTCCAGGTCCAGATGAATTACACCCCAGAGTACTGAAGGAGATAGCAGAAGAAATTTTTGAACCCCTTTCCATAATCTTTGAAAATTCTTGGAGAACAGGAGAAGTCCCAGAAGACTGGAGAAGAGCAAATGTTGTTCCTATCTTCAAAAAGGGGAAGAAGGTGGACCCAGGCAACTATAGGCCGGTGAGTCTGACTTCTATACCAGGAAACATCTTTGAACAAATAATTAAACAACATGTATGTCAGTACCTGGATAAGAACGAAGTGATTAAACAGAGTCAGCATGGGTTTGTAACTAATAAGTCATGTCAGACTAACTTAATTTCCTTCTATGACGGAATCACTGATTGAGTGGATCAAGGAAATGCTGTAGATATAGTATATCTTGATTTCAGCAAAAGCATTTGACAAAGTATCTCATACAATCTTTATTGAAAAAATGACTAAGTATGGAATGGACAAGGCAACTGTTAGGTGGATTCATAACTGGCTTAGTGATCGGACCCAAAGAGTGGTCGTAAATGGCTGCACATCCAGTTGGAAGAATGTCTCAAGTGGGGTACCACAGGGCTCTGTCCTGGGCCCTGTATTGTTCAACATCTTTATCAATGATTTAGATGAAGGAATTGAGGGTAAACTGATTAAATTTGCTGATGACACAAAGCTAGGAGGGATAGCTAATACTAGAGAAGAGAGAGAGAGGATTCAAAAAGATATAAATAAACTGGAGAAGTGGGCAGCAACTAACAGAATGGTTTTTAACAGGGAAAAATGCAAAGTACTACATCTGGGCAATAAAAATGAAAAAAGCATATACAGAATGGGAGGAATAGGGCTAAGTGACAGCACATGTGAAAAAGACTTGGGTATACTAATAGATCACAGACTGAATATGAGTCAACAGTGTGATGCAGCAGCAAAAAAGGCAAATGCAATTCTAGGATGTATTAACAAAAGCATACAGTCTAGATCACGTGAAGTCATTATTTCCCTCTACTCCTCTTTGGTCAGACCTCATCTGGAATATTGTGTCCAGTTTTGGGCACCACATTTTAAAAAAGACATCAACAAACTGGAGCAAGTTCAGAAAAGAGCGACCAGAATGGTGACCGGTCTGCAAACCCTGTCTTATGAGGAAAGGTTGCAGGATTTGGGAATGTTTAGTTTGCAAAAGAGAAGACTGAGAGGAGACTTAATAGCTGTCTACAAATATCTAAAGGGCTGTCACATTGTAGAAGGCTCAACTTTATTCTCATTTTCACAAGGAAAGACTAGAAGCAATGGGATGAAACTGAATAGGAGGAGACACAGATTAGATATTAGAAAAAACTTTTTGACAGAGTGATCAATGAGTGGAACAAGCTGCCACGAGAAGTGGTGAGTTCTCCTTCAATGGAAGTCTTCAAACAGAGGCTGGACAGACATCTGACTGGGATGATTTAGCGAATCCTGCTTTGAGCAGGGGGTTGGACCAGATGGCCCAGGAAGTCCCTTCAAACTCTACGATTCTATGAGTCTATGACTAGACACTTGCCCACACTGTAACACCACCACCAGAGGCAGATGCATCAAGAGGAGAAGGCAGATGCATCAAGAGGAGGAGGCATGTTTTGAACTCATTTTCTGGTCTGCCTCTGGTTTCTGGTGAGGGAGCTGGTTGTGCTGACTGAGGAGTTGTGAGTTCTCTTTCCAGGCTCCCTCTGGTGGCAGGAGGTAGTGAAGCTGATCTAATTAACAGAGACCTGCCACCTGATAACGAGGAAGAGGATTGGACATCTGGAGTCTCAGACTGGATTTAAGACAGCTGACTCCCTATTCCCATGTTGGTGATTTTTTCCTGCCTCCTGAGGTCTTAGTTTCCAGCTCAGTTCCTGCCTTCCCAAGCTAAGTGTTCTCTGCTAATGTTCACATTTGTTTTGGTTTGGTCTATTCAGTTTTTTGTGTGGTCAGCCAGCCCTGGCTGGGGCTGTGCTGAATTTCCATTCTTATGTCGCTGTATGTGCGAGTTTGCTTTTTGTCCCTTATTAGATTGGCCTCTTTTTGCTCTGTTCTCAGAATATGCCAGAGTGCTGACATAGTGGGAGAAGTCTAGTGACTTCAGGGTATTTTTTGCTATCAGAAGTGTTGGACATTTTTGCAGGGTTTTTTTGGCGTGATTGCAGACAGTATCTTTCTTTTCCAGTCCTTTCTAGCTAGTGTGGGCCCCAACGTTTGCTCAGCCTATTTTCCTGCCTGTGTTTGTTTTTTCATCTTGTATCACCGTCAATACGTGTGGGGGCTGCCTATTCCTTTGGGGTCTGCTCTGGGGCAGTGTTAGATTTCCCCTTTTCTTGCTTTAGGTTTATTTAGTCCTCCGGCTGTGACGTGGCATCTAGAATCACCGTAGGTACGCTACACGGCTGCTGTTAGTTGTGTGGTTAGGATTAGGTGTCTGCAATCCGCGTAGTTACCAACCTCTCTGGTTTTCTGTGACTTGGCTTGGTCTTGTTTTCCTCCTCAGTGACCCATTCATAACAGAGGCAGATGCATCAAGAGGAGGAGGAGGCAGATGCATCAAGAGGAGGAGGAGGCAGATGCATCAAGAGGAGGAGGCAGATGCATCAAGAGGAGGAAGCAGATGCATCAAGAGGAGGAAGAGGAAGCACATTCAACAAGAAGAGGAGGCAGATGCATCAAGAGGAGGAGGTAGATGCATCAAGATGAGGAAGCAGATGCATCAAGAGGAGAAGGCAGACGCATCAAGAGGAGGAGGCAGAGGCAGATGCATCAATAGGAGGAGGCAGATGCATCAATAGGAGGAAGAGTCAGATGCATCAAGAGGAACAGGAGGAGAAAGATGCATCAAGAGGAGGCAGATGCATCAGGAGACAGATGCATCAAGAGCAGGAGGAGGCAGATGCATCAAGAGCAGGAGGAGGCAGATGCATCAAGAGGAGGAGGCAGATGCATCAAGAGGAGGAGGTAGATGCATCAAGAGAAGGCAGATGCATCAAAAGGAGGAGGAAGCAGATGCATCAAGAGCAGTTGGAGGCAGATGCATCAAGAGGAGGAGGAGGCAGATGCATCAAGAGGAGGAGGCAGATGCATCAAGAGGAGGAGGCAGATGCATCAAGAGGAGGAGGAAGCACATTCATCAAGAAGAGGAGGCAGATGCATCAAGACAAGGAAGCAGATGCATCAAGAGGAGATGGAGGCAGATGCATCAAGAGGAAAAGGAGGAGAAAGATGCATCAAGAGGAGGCAGATGCTTCAGGAGGAGACGGATGCATCAAGAGGAGGCAGCTGATGCATCAAGAAGAGGAGGCAGCTCATGCATCAAGAGGAGGCTGATGCATCAAGAGTAGGAGGCTGATGCATCAAGAGAAGGCTGATGCATCAAGAGGAGGAGGAGGCTGATGCATCAAGCGGAGGAGGAGCCAGATGCATCAAGCGGAGGAGGAGCCAGATGCATCAAGAGGAGGAGGAGGCAGATGCATCAAGAGGAGGAGGAGGAGGCAGATGCATCAAGAGGAGCAGTAGGCAGATGCATCAAGACGAGGAAGCAGTTGCATCAAGATGAAGAGGAGGAGGCAGATGCATCAAGAGGAGGCAGATGCATCAAGATTGATCTATCAAGAGAGAGAGATATATAGCAGGAGAGAGTGTGATATATATCGTGAGAGAGAGCTATCGCAAGAAAGAGCTATATATCTATGATTATATCTATGGATATATCCATAGATATATATGTAAATCTGTCTATCCATAGTGTAAGGTCGCGCTTATTGTTAGTGTTGGGGAACACTCACTTGGCAGCGGATTCACAGCACACAGGAACACTTTCCATTTAAACAGTCTATGTGGTTTTTTATACAGCCTAAACTATTAAACGCAACAGTCTTACATCAGACAGGTCAGTATTCATATTAGGGCTCCGCTCTCTCAGACCTGTGGCGACACAGGCTGTGCCATGTCCAGTACATAGGCTCTATAGCCTCAACACAGTTATTTCCTCCTGTCCGGTGTTACCTCTTAGGAGCTCCTGCTCCAGATGCCAGCTCCATAGTCTGAACCCAGTCTCTTTCTGACCTCGGTCAGTATCACTCACGTTTGTCAGGGAAGCTGCCGAACTGGGATCACCATGCCAGACAACGCCTTGCTCACTAGGCCGCCTAACAGTTTCAGATCCTCAGCCGGGCAGTAGCTTCCCAATGCAGAGCCGTCACTGACTCTGGAAACACGGCCTCTCTGTGTGCTGTTCAGGACTTCTGTTCCCACTTGGAACCGTCCAACACACAGGTCACCAGGTCCAACGCCTCCATGTGCTCTTCAGGGAGTTAGCACACCTTCCAACACATAGGCCTTCCAGGACCTTCCACATGAACCAATCAGGTCCATACACTCTCTCATGTGACCAGACCTCAGGCACACTATATGGTACATAACCACACCCACAGGTGAGGTATGGATCACATGGTTATGACCTCATTGCAGGTCCTTTTAACACACCCAGCCATACACACACAGACTTTACTTTGGGCGTTCAGACACACGCACCTGGGTGGGTTTGTAAGTGACTGGTCCCACCTATCTCACCATTTTCTGTTGTGAACTCCCTTGCTCGGATTTCTGAGCTGAAGCTCCCTCTGGTGGTTACTGAGAGTAGTGGAGCTGGCCAGGTGGATGGAGGTTCTCCACCTGACGATGATAATTGGGAATCTGGGATTGCTGGCTGAGCGCATATAATGGAGCTGGCTGCTCTTGAAGGTTGCTGGTGATTTTTTTCCTCTGTGTGCATTTGGAGCTCTTTTGTCCCCTGCCTGATCTGCATGTTCAGCTAAGTGATTCTTTTGCTAATCCTTTGCATCTAATCTGGTTGTGTCTTTTTTTGCTTTCTGTTTTGCTGTTAGGGTTCAGCGTGCTCCCTGCTGGGGACAGCGCTGGGCCCTGCTTCATATGTTGCAGCTTGTTCAGTCCCCTGTTATGTTAGTATCTTTTTGCTTGCTGCCGGTTTATACCAGAGTGCTGATCAAGCGAGGGTGAGATCGTGTGATCTCAGGTTTTTTTGTATATCAGAAGTGTTGGACTTTTTCAGGGTTTTGTGCATGATTGCAGACAGTATCTTTTTCTGTCCTGTCCTGTCTAGACAGCTTGGGCTCCACCGTTTGCTCAGTTTGTTCTCTGCCTGTGTTTGTGTCTCATCTTGTCTCACCGACAATATATGTTTGGGAGCTGTCTATTCCTTTGGGGATCTGCTCTGGGGCAGTTTAGATTTCATCTTTCTGCCTTTAGGCTTAGTTAGTCCTCCGGCTGTGACAAAGTGTCTAGGGAATCGTAGGAACGCTCCACGGCTACTGCTAGTTGTGCAGATAGGATCAGGGGTCTGCAATCCGCTTAGTTACCAACCTCTCTGGTCTTCTGGTGGCTTAGCCTGTTCCTGCCATCCTCCTCGGTGACCCATTCATAACAATTTTCCCTATTACAATGAAGGAATGCCTGCATGCATGTCCCATACAGCGCCCCATAGCTGTCACAGGGGTCATTGCATCACAATAGATATATCCATAGATCTATCTAGTCACTGAAAGAGTGCGTTGTACCTCAGTGTTGGAAAAGTTCCACAATTATCCCTGTCCCCAAGAAAGTGGGATCCTCTGAGTTGAACGACTATAGACCAGTAGCACTCACATCTATAGCTATGAAAGTCTTCGAAAGAATTATCATGTCCCACCTGATAAAATTCACGCAGAAGCTATGGGACCCGCTTCAGTTTGCCTATAAGGAGAATCGTTCGGCAAACGACACTGTCAATCTGGCATGCAGTACATTTTGGATCATACAGATGAACTGCACTCATATGTCCGGATTCTTTTCATGGACTTTAGCTCAGCGTTCAATACCATTGATCCGAATTTACTTCATAAGAAAATGGTAGCTCTTGGAGTCCCTCTCAACTTATGCTTGTGGATTTATAACTTCCTGACAGCCAGGATACAGAGTGTAAAAGTTGGACCATTCACTTCGGACACCTTGGTCACAAACATCGGGGCACCTCAGGGGTGTGTTTTGTCCCCGTTACTGTTTTCTCTCTATACGAATGATTGCATCTCTTCAGCAGACTCAGTAAAAATCTTGAAATTTGCCGATGATATGACACTGATTGGTCTCATCAGGGGAAATGCTGAAGACTTGTATCGGAGTGAGGTGGAAAGAATATGTGACTGGTGTAAAGGCAACAATCTTGTACTCAACACTAAAAAAACTGCTGAGATGGTTGTGGATTTTAGGAAAGATCAACATGAGATACTTCCAATATACATCCATGACGAAATGGTTCTTAGGGTCACAGAGACCAAATTCCTTGGTGTTATCATCTCTCATGATCTTAAATGGGGGAAAAACGTGGATGCTGTTATAAGAAAAGCACAACAGAGGATGTTCTTCCTGCGTCAGCTGAAAAGATATGGTTTGTCTGAGAATCTGCTGATCTTATTCTTTAATGCTGTCATCAGATCTGTGATTTGTTCCTCTCTGATAGTCTGGTATGGGGGAGCCACTGCGCATGGCAAACTCCGCTTACAAAGGACTTTCAGAACATCAGAGAGAATTATAGGTTCCCCCTGCCTAAAATCCAGGATCTTTATGATAAGAGTATTCGATCCCACGCATTGAAAATTTCATTCCATCCCTCTCACCCGGGACACTCCTCATTCCAACTACTCCCTTCAGGACGTCGCTTCAGAGTCCCCAAATGCAGCACCAACCGCCATATGAACAGCTTCTATCCACTCTCTGTTCAACAATTAAATCGTCATGTGTAGACTATATACTGTATCTGTCTTGTTAGATGTTACTTGTTGTATCTGTTGTTATATATTATGTTGCCTCTTTGCCACAAAGAATTCCTTGTATATATGTAATATGTACTTGGCGATAATAAATTTGATTGATTGATTGATTGATATCCATAGATCTATAGATCTATCTATTTATGGATATATCTATAGATATATCTATGTATTCTATCTATCGCATATCTATATATCTATAGATCTGACTATCTGTGGGCGTTTTTAAAAACGGATCCATCAAAAAAAGGATGCAACGGATCCGTTTTTTTGATGGATCCGACTAGCGGATCCGTCAAAAAAACGGATCCATCGCATCAGTTTTTCACAATCTGTGACGAATCCATCGATACGACGGATTGTGACTGACGTCAAAAAACTGATTTATGAAAGCAGCCTTAGTAACAGGAGTGTCCTTGAAAATGCTGATTCCTATCTAACTCTCCCTAACTAACTAACTAAACAGTTGGTGACCAGTCACACTTCTCAGTTTACTCACAGGAGCCGCTTCCTCTTGATCACACTTGTTCAATTCACACATACCGCCATACAGATCACACATAATACCGCCATATGAATCACACATAACGTCGCCATAGTGTTTTCACATAATACCGCCATATAGATCACACATAATGCCGCCAAAGTGTTCTCACATAATACCGCCATATAGATCACACATAATACTGCCATATACAGGGGTTGGACAAAGTAATGGAAACACCTAACATTTTGGCATCATAATCTTCGAACATGTTATAAACATGCAAACCATGACATATGGTAATGTTTTGTAGTTGATTATTTGTGTTATGTGATATGTGTATGTAAATTAACTGTTTGTTTTGCAGAATTGTAAGAACACTGATGAGAACCTGATACCAATGGCAGGCTCCTCCCTCTGCTGTGATGTGGACAGCCCTGGGGGGCATGCCCAGATCACAGCAGGGAGCTGCTCAATGCAAGTTATAGAGTAGGCAGGCGACTGCTGTCTCCTATGCTCAGGGAAGCCATATTTGCAGAGTGCAGGTGTCTCTTACACTCCTGCAAAGCAAAATGGCAGCGCCCAATGGCTGCATAAATAATAATAAAAAATTAAAGTTAAAAAGTTTAATTTTGTATTAAAAATAATTGCTTATATAAATAATAATTTTTAATACAAAAAAAATTGCGGCACCTTCCCTTTAATAAACACAATAGGGGTTCGCCTCGCAGGGACCCAACTAGGGGTTAAATAACTTAAACGGAGTAAGGGTTAGGGTATTTTTAACTCCACAGTCTTTTTTATCAGCTTCAACTTATTGTGACTTCGCTGATCTTTACACACTTGCGGTGCGATGGGTGATGGGATGCCGGTGGAGGCCGGTGCTGCGTTTTCAGGCTTCCTTGCCCAACACACGGTCCCACATCTGGCAGCAGCAGATGGTCACTGGTTTTGCCCGCTGAGCCCCTAGTCCTTTGAACTGCAGAGCCGAAGAGGGCAGCTCTGCACGAGTCTCTACTCGGCATGTTCTTTCCTGTGCACCCGCCAATACCTGGATGCCCGCACTGCTGTGCATTACTTGGCATCTGACTCTCGGTACGCCGGCTGGTATCTAGTTAGCCACATCGCGACACTTCCCTTGGCGCCCGTCTCTCTGCACACTCACTGGTACCCGGAATTCCTCCCTGCGCCCGTCCTGGGTCTCTGCTCTGCAGTCCGTCCTTCTCCACGGCGGGCAGCAGGTCCCTGCTCTCTTCCTTGTGGCAGGAACCCTCTGCCTTTTCACGTGCTCGACTCTCCCTTTTCCCCTTGCTTACCACGCCCCTTCTGGAAAGGAAGTGGAAAGGAAGAACAAAGACAAAAAAATCTAAATAATAAAAATATTGAGGAAAGAGAAACCAATCACAAACTAAAATGTTTCTATACAAATGCACAAAGCATGGGCAACAAACAAGGAGAACTGGAACTACTAACGCAGGAAATTTGGTGGGATGATACACATGATTGGAATACAAGGCTAGAAGGATACAACTTATTTGCGAGAAACAAACTTGATAAACGAGGAGGATGTGTTGCATTGCATGTTAGCAAAAGCGTATGTCTGCACAGAGATCCAAGCTTCAGAGACTGGGAGTTCTGTGGAAACTGTTTGGGTAAAAATACAAGGAGAGAACAACGTAAAGGACACCATTGTAGGCATTTACTACAGGCCACCTGTGCAAGCTGAAGATATCGATGAACTCTTTATGCATCAAATGGTCAAGTTTGCCAAAAAATATGACACGTGGTCATGGGAGATTTCAACTATCCAGACATTTGTTGGGATTCTCGCTCAGGCAAAACTAACAGGTCAAGCAAATTCTTATCCTCTCTTGCTGACAATTTTAACAAGGGGACTTGTTACCTTGGATCTAATCCTTATAAACAAGGAAGAAATGGCTGAGGAGGTAAGAGTGGCAGGGACCCTAAGAGCTAGCAACCATGCTATTTTAGAATTTTGGATAACTAGAGGAGGAAGACCGGGAAGACTCAAACTTCAAGGTTAGATTTCAGAAAGGCAGATTTTAAGGGACTCAGAAAGAGAATCGGAGGGATCCATTGGCTGGATATCCTTAAGGACAAAAATGTCCAGGAAGGATGGGAAATTTTGAAAAATTAAATTCTCAAAGCACAACGTTAACAATTCTGAAAAGAGGGAAGAATTGGAAGCATTTAAGGAAACCAGGATGGATTAAGGCCTCTTTCACACATCCGGTTTTTGTCATCTGGCACGATGCGGCAAAATTTTTAATAACCGGATCCAGCACCGGATCCGGTTTTGTCCCATAAGCTTTCATGGGCGCCGCATCGTGCCGGATGGTTATGCGTCGTGTCCGGTTGTTGCCGGACACGGCATAAATTAGCCGTCCGGCATCTGCAAAAAACGTTCCCTGCAACGTTTTTTGTCAGCGCCGAACCGGCTTTTTCCACAGCGCATGCCCGGACTCTGTGAATGTTAACCCCACAAGTGCCCGGCGAGAGAGAGAGAGATCTCTCTCTGTCACCCGGACACTTGTGAGAGATCTCTCTCGCCGGGCACTTGTGGGGTTAACACTCACAGTGTCTGGGTGAGAGAGAGAGATCTCTCTGTGGGGTTAACCCCACAAGTGCCCGGCAAGAGAGAGAGATTCTCTTGCCTGGACACTAAGTGTTAACCCCCCATGTCTCTCTCTCTCCACCCCCCTCCCCTCTCATCCCCTCCCCTCTCCTCTCCTCCCCTCCCCTCTCCTATCCTCTCCTCCCCTCACCTCCCTTTCAGCAGCTGTCTCATTGGCTGCCTCTGTCCACCTCGTCCTGCGGCTCCTTTAATAATGTCCGAGCCGTATCGTCTCGCCGCACACACATCCGGTGTCACGGCTGCAGGCCGGATCCGGCGGCCCGGCTTTTCGCCGCACGCCGCCGGACCCCACACACCGGATGTGTGAAAGTAGCCTAACACAGAACTTAAGCACATGCTAAAAAGGAAGAAAGAAATGTTTATCAAATGGAAAGAGGGAGGCATATCTAAAGAAGAATATAATGCTGTCTACAGAACCTGCAGGAGACACATCAGATTAGCTAAAGCTGACAATGAATTAAGGCTTGCAAGAGACATCAAAAGCAATAAAAAAGGATTTTGGTGATATGTCAAAAGTAAAAGAAAACTCAAAGATGCTGTAGGATTTTTACAAGATGAAAATGATGAAATGGTAAGAAAGGATGTTGAGAAGGCCGAACTTTTAAATTCCTATTTTGCATCTGTTTTCTCTCAGAAAGGAAATGTAACATCAACTGATCTTCACTGTCCTATTAAAGGAATAGAAGAATCCAGGCTATCTATAAACAGAAAGATAGTGAACTAACATAAATGAATTCAAGTCTCCAGGTCCAGATGAATTACACTCCAGAGTACTGAAGGAGATAGGAGAAAAAAATTTTGAACCACTCTCCATAATCTTTGAAAATTCTTGGCGACCAGAAGTCCCAGAAGACTGGAGAAGAGCAAATGTTGTTCCTATCTTCAAAAAAGGGGAAGAAGGTGGATCCAGGGAACTATAGGCCGGTGAGTCTGACTTCTATACCAGGAAAGATCTTTGAACAAATTATTAAACAACATGTATGTAAGCACCTGGATAAGAATGAAGTGATTAACCTGTAGATATAGTATATCTTGACTTCAGCAAAGCATTTGACAAAGTATCTCACACCATCCTTATTGAAAAAATGTTCACATATGGAATGGACAAGGCAACTGTTAGAATGCTCAAGTGGGGTACCACAGGGCTCTGTTTTGGGCCATCTTTATCAATGATTTAGATGAAGGAGTTGGGGGTACACTGATTAAATTTGCTGATGACGCAAAGTTAGGAGGGATAGCTAATACGAGGGAAGAGAGAAAAAGGATTCCAAAATATATAAATAAACTGGAGCAGTGGGCAGCAACTAACAGAATGGTTTTTAACAGGGAAAAATGCAAAGTACTACATCTGGGCAATAAAAATGAAAAAAGCATATGACACTAAACTCTGCAGGGTAATCAATACAGAGGAGGACAATTTTATATTACAGGAGGATTTATGTAAACTAGAAGCTTGGGCTGATAAATGGCAAATGAGCTTTAATGGGGATAAATGTAAGGTCATGCACTTGGGTAGAACGAGCAAGATGTATAATGATGTGCGTAATTGTAAAACACTGGGCAAAACAGTCACTGAAAAAGACCTGGGTGTATGGGTGGACGACAAACTCACATTTAGTGGCCAGTGTCAGGCAGCTGCTGCAAAGGCAAATAAAATAATGGGATGCATTAAAAGAGGCATAGATGCTCATGAGGAGAACATAATTTTGCCTCTATATAAGTAACTAGTGTGACCACACTTAGAATACTGTGTACAGTTCTGGTCTCCGGTGTATAAGAAAGACATAGCTGAACTGGAGCGGGTGCAGAGAAGAGCGACCAAGGTTATTAGGGAACTAGGGGGTCTGCAATACCAAGACAGGTTATTACACTTGGGGTTATTTAGTTTGGAGAATCGAAGGCTTAGGGGTGATCTTATTACAATGTATAACTATATACGGGGACAATACCAAGACCTTTCTAATGATCCTTTTCCTCTTAGACCTGTGACGGGGACAAGGGGGCATCCTCTACGTCTGGAGGAAAGAAGGTTTAAGCATACTCATAGACGCAGATTCTTTACTGTAAGAGCAGTGAGACTATGGAACTCTCTGCCATATGATGTTGTAATGAGTGATTCCCTACTAAAATTTAAGAAGGGACTGGATGCCTTTCTTGAAAAGTATAATATTACAGGGTATATACACTAGTTTCCTTAATATTGCGTTGATCCAGAGAGCTAGTCTGATTGCCATATGTGGAGTCGGGAAGGAATTTTTTTCCCCAATGTGAAGCTTACTGTTTGCCACATAGGGTTTTTTTGCCTTCCTCTGGATCAACATGTTAGGGCAAGTTAGGATAGGATATGGGTTGAACTAGATGGACTTAAAGTCTCCCTTCAACCTTAATAACTATGTTACTATGTTACTATATACAGAATGGGAGAAATAGAGCTAAGCAACAGCACATGTGAAACAGACTTTGGTATACTAATAGATAATAAACTAACCATGAGTCAATAGTGTGATGCAGCAGCAAAAAAGGCAAATACAATTCTGGGCTGTATTAACAGAAGCATCCAGTCTAGATCACGTGAAGTCATTATCCCCCTCTACTCCTCTTTGGTCAGACCTCATCTCGTATACTGTGTCCAGTTTTGGGCGCCACGTTTAAAAAAAGACATCAACAAACTGGAGCAAGTTCAGAGAAGAGCGACCAGAATGGTGACCGGTCTGCAAACCATGTCCCATGAGGACCGGTTACAGGATTTGGGAATGTTTAGCTTGCAAAAAAGAAGGCTGAGAAGAGACTTAATAGCTGTCTACAAATATCTCAAGGGCTGTCACATTGTAGAAGGATCATCTTTATTCTCATTTGCACAAGGAAAGACTAGAAGCAATGGGATGAAACTGAATGGGAGGAGACACTGATTAGATATTAGAAAAAACAGTGAGGATGATCAATGAGTGGAACAGGCTGCCACGAGAGGTGGTGAGTTCTCCTTCTATGGAAGTCTTCAAACAGAGGCTGGACAGACATCTGTCTGGGATGATTTAGTGAATCCTGCTTTGAGCAGGGGTTTGGACCAAATGACCCAGGAGGTCCCTTCCAACTCTATGATTCTATGATTTCTCTCTAGGTCATGAGTTAATAATAATAATAATAATAATAATAATCTTTATTTATATAGCGCCAACATATTCCGCAGCGCTTTACAGTTGAACAGTTTCAAACACAACAGTCATAAGTAACAACGTTAACAATATAATAATTAAAGCGAAATAAGACGACCCTGCTTGTGGAGCTTACAATCTACAATGAGGTGGGGGAGATACAAAGCATAGGTTTGTATTTACAATGATGTATTTACAATGACGGTCCAGCCATCTTCAGGGGGTGGGGGTTAGATGGAGATTGTGAATGGGCTACACACACACAAACATAACATGACTTTGATTACTGAATGTGATAGGCCGCTCTGAACAAATGTGTTTTGAGCGAGCGCCTAAAACTATGCAAATTGTGGATGGTCCTAATATCTTGGGGTAGAGCATTCCAGAGGATTGGCGCAGCACGGGAGAAGTCTTGGAGTCGGGAGTGGGAGGTACGGATTAGGGCAGAGGTTAGTCGAAAGTCATTTGCAGAGCGCAGCGGTCGGTTAGGCCAATAGGCAGAAATGAGGGAGGAGATGTAAGGGGGTGCCGCACTGTGGAGAGCTTTGTGGGTGAGAACAAGTACTTTGAATTGTACCCTGTAATGAATTGGCAGCCAGTGTAACGACTGGCGAAGAGCGGACGCGTCTGAGTAACGATTAGCCAGATGGACAACCCTGGCTGCTGCATTAAGGATAGACTGGAGAGGGGAGAGTCGAGTGAGAGGGAGGCCAATTAATAGAGCATTACAGTAGTCCAGGCGGGAGTGGATCAGGGCGACAGTGAGAGTTTTTGTTGTTTCCATGGTGAGAAAAGGGCGGATTCTAGAGATGTTCTTTAGGTGTAAGCGGCATGAGCGGGCAAGAGATTGTATATGGGAGGTGAAGGAGAGATCGGAGTCGAACATAACACCCAGACAGCGCGCCTGCTGTCGGGGTGTTATTATGGTGCCACCCACAGAGAGGGAAATGTCAGATTTAGGGAGGTTAGTAGATGGTGGGAGCAGAAGAAGTTCAGTTTTGGAGAGGTTGAGTTTCAGATAGAGAGCAGACATGATGTTGGAGACTGCAGACAGACAGTCAGTGGCGTTCTGTAGTACAGCGGAGGTAAGGTCAGGGGATGATGTGTAAAGTTGTGTGTCATCAGCATAAAGATGGTACTGAAAGCCAAATCTGCTGATGGTCTGTCCAATTGGGGCCGTATAGAGAGAGAAGAGAAGGGGGCCAAGGACTGAGCCCTGAGGTACCCCAACAGTGAGAGGAAGAGGAGATGAAGTGGAGCCAGAAAACAGAACACTGAAGGAGCGGTCGGAAAGATAGGAGGAGAACCAGGAAAGAGCAGTGTCCTTAATGCCTAGTGACTGGAGCCTAGAGAGTAGGAGAGGATGGTCAACAGTGTCGAAAGCTGCAGAAAGGTCGAGAAGAATGAGCAGAGAGTGGTCACCATTACGTTTTGCTGTCAGAAGGTCATTGGTCACTTTGATGAGTGCAGTTTCTGTCGAATGTAGGGGGCGGAAACCGGACTGTGAAGGGTCTAGGAGTGAGTGGAGAGGTAACGGGTAAGGCGTGAGTATATCAGGCGCTCCAAGAGTTTAGAGATGAAGGGGAGATTGGAGACTGGTCTGTAGTTGTTTGTGCAGGATGGGTCGAGGGTGGGTTTCTTTAGTAATGGAGTAATGATAGAGTGTTTGAAGGAGGAGGGGAAAATGCCAGAGGAGAGGGAGAGATTAAAGATTGTAGTTAGGTGAGTTGTGACGACTGGGGAGAGAGACTGGAGGAGATGTGAGGGAATGGGGTCGGTTGTGCATGTAGTCAGACGAGAAGAGGAGAGGAGCCTGAAGACTTCTTCTTCTGTGATGGGAGCAAATGTGGAGAGTGAGCCAGGGGAAATGCAGGGAGGGATGGGAGTCACTGAACTTGGTGATTGTGAGCGGATTTCCTGACGGATATTGTCTATTTTCTCTATAAAGTGGGAGGCCAGGTCATCAGCGCAAATGTCTGTGAAAGGGGCTTGTGCTTTTGGCCTGAGGAGGGAGTGAAAGGTGTCAAAAAGTTTCTTGGGGTTGTTGGATAGTGAGGAGATCAGGGTGGTGAAGTAGGTCTGTTTGGCGAGGTGAAGGGCAGAGTTATATGTCCTTAACATAAATTTGAAGTGTATGAAGTCTTCTGGTGTGCGTGTTTTCCTCCATAAGCGTTCAGCACACCTAGAGCATCGCTGGAGAAATCGGGTTTGCGATGTGAGCCAGGGCTGTTTCACTCTGTGTTTGGAGGTTCTGAGGGTGAGGGGAGCTACTTGGTCAAGGGTGCTTCTAAGAGTGTCATTGAAGTGATGTACAGCCAGATCAGGACAGGACAAAGAAGAGATTGGGGACAGTGATGAGTGTAGGGAGTCTGAAAGTGTATGAGGGTTAATGGCTTGTAGATTTCTGACTGAATGGTAGGTAGGAGGGTGCTGTGGTGAGCGAGGATTTGTGAGTGTAAAGGAGAGAATGTTGTGGTCAGAGAGGGGAAGCGGTGAGTTATCTAGGTAGGAGATTGAGCAGAGCCGGGCGAAAACCAGGTCCAGGGTGTTACCGTCTCTGTGTGTTTCAGAGGTTGAGAGCTGAGAGAGGCCTAGAGAAGTGGTTAGTGATAGAAGCTGGGATGCAGATGTGGAAGTGGGGCTGTTAATGGGGATGTTGAAGTCTCCCAGGATAAGGGTTGGTAGTTCTGAGGACATGAAGTGCGGCAGCCAGGCAGAGAAATGGTCCAGGAAGTGGGTGGGTGAGCCTGGGGGCCGGTATATGACCGCTACTCTGAGGGAGAGGGGACGAAAGAGCCTGATGGTGTTGACTTCAAAAGAAGGGAATGAGAGTGATGGAACTGGGGGGATGACCTGGAAAGTGCATTGTGGGGACAGGAGTATGCCGACTCCACCACCAGGTCTGTTTGTCGGTCTCGGGGAATGGGAGAATTGTAAGCCACCTTGGGAAATGGCAGCAGGAGAGACAGTGTCAGAATCCTGAATCCAGGTTTCCGTGAGGGCCAACAGATTCAGAGAGTTTTTCAGAAAGTAATTGTGTAGGAAAGGAAGCTTGTTGCATACAGACCGTGGATTCCAAAGGGCACAATTGAAAGAAGGAGATGAAGGAGTGCAAATAATATTAGTAAGATTATTAAGGTTTCGATGTGAGGTAGGGTAGGGGTTGAGGTTGGGGGATGGTGGACCGGGGTTGGGGGAGATGTCCCCTGAAATCAGTAGGAGCAGGAAGATAAAGAGCAAGTAGTTTTTGGAATTGTATGAAGATTTTTTGTGCAGTGTGTTTGGACAAGATGGGCTGAGGTTTTTTAAGAAGGTGAGAAGTGCATGGGAGCTGTACATGGGAGAAGGAAAGAGAGAGGAGCTGATGTATATGAGTTGTGATGGAGGGGGGATTGGTCGGTGAAAGTGGATTGCAAGAGAACATAGGAGGATAGGAATAAAGCACATGGATAAAAGGGACAGCAAAGTGTGGGTTACCTGACTCCTGCCCTGACTAACTGCCATGTAATAACTGCTGTATCCCGACGCTTATCTTCGTGACGCTTTACTTCTGAGTTCTTTCCGACTCCCATTTCCTCCCATTTCCTCCCCCCCCGCAACATTGGACGCGGCCTCAAGAGTACCGAACCCGGTGTCGCATAGGTACCTGTTGTGAACTCAGTTTCTGGTCTACCAATTGTGAGTTGTCCTTCCGAGCTCCCTCTGGTCGTAACAGGAGGTAGTGAGGTTGATTTAATTAGTAGAGATCTGCCACCTGATGATGAGGATAGCTTTTGGATCTCTGGAATCTCAGATTGGATTTAAGACAGCCGACGCCCTATTCTGGTGCTGGTGATTCCTTCTGGCTTTTTAGGTCTTGGTTTTCAGCTCTGTTCCAGTCATCTCAAGCTAAGCGTTTCTGCTAATGTTCACACTTGATTTTATTGGTCTATTCAGTTTTTTGTGTGGTCAGCCAGCCCCGGCTGGGGCTGTGCTGAATTTCCACTCTTATTTATCTGTATTTGCCAATTTGCTTTTTGTCCCTTATTAGATTGGCCTCTTTTTTGCTCTGTCTCAGAATATTTCAGAGTGCTGATATAATGGGAGAAGTCTAGTGACTTCAGGGTTAATTTTGTTATCAGAAGTGTTGGACATTATTTTTGTAGGGTTTTTTGGCAGATTGCAGACAGTGTCTTTCCTTTCCTGTCCTTTCTAGTTAGTTTGGGCCCCATC
This sequence comes from Dendrobates tinctorius, assembly GCF_039654945.1. NCBI lineage: Eukaryota > Metazoa > Chordata > Amphibia > Anura > Dendrobatidae > Dendrobates > Dendrobates tinctorius. The sequence goes on along the minus strand of NW_027361750.1, from coordinate 9,347,853 downwards.
GTTTGCTCAGCCTATTTTCCTGCCCGTGTTTGTGTTTTCATCTTGTTTCACCGTCAATACATGTGTGGGGGCTGTCTATTCCTTTGGGGTCTGCTCTGGGGCAGTTAGTATTCCCCTTTTCTTGCTTTAGGCTTATTTAGTCCTACGGCTGTGACGAAGCGTCTAGATTCATCGTAGGAACGCTCCACGGCTGCTGCTAGTTGTGTGAATAGGATCAGGGGTCTGCAATCTGCATAGTTACCAACCTCTCTGGTTTTCTGTGACTTAGCTTGTTTAGTTTTCCTCCTCGGTGACCCATTCATAACAGGTACCCACAGCCCGGTCTCCTTCCTTACACCAGCTTTTACACTAGATGTAGACTAATTAACCACAGTATTTTTACTCGACTAAGGACCAACTGATTACAATATTTAAACTACACTGTGGACTGACTGACCAAAACCTTTACAGTTCACTGTGGACTGACGCTGCAGCTTTTACAATACACTGAGGATAGACTGGCCACAGTCATTATCTGAGATAAGTAATTTTGGCTCCAGTTTGTTATACTTATTGGTGTGTATACTAATTTTTCAGTCTACATTTATACTGATTACAGGCGTTTCCCCAATTTCTATTCAGTGGTGCCCTCCTGGTTTCTATTTCTATCATTGTCTTTGCTAGTGGCTGTCTGCCACTTTTCTTCTTTAAGGAGTGGCAGCGAGAGAGGCCGCTTGGACTAGCCAGGCACAGTGGATTTTTGAGGATGTTTCAGTGGTCCACCCCTCTTTGGGGGATGGGGGCAAACACACGGATTTTGATGTTCTTTCCAGAGATCTAGTTAAATTACACAAAACCCTCACCAAGACATGGTGGAACATCAAAAGTCTTGAGGAATACAAACGTTTTGGCCTTGTCCCTAGGGGACTCAGGGTGCAAATTTTCCCGGCTTGGGAAGTGGATTGTTCTTTTCCAAAAAATTGGAAGGATGGTCTCTTTAAGTGTTCTACCATTATCATGAACCTTCTAATTGAGCATGACTGTACATTATTAGCGGAGACTAAGGATAAAATCAAAACCTGTGAAACCAAGTTACATACCTTTGATTTTAAATCTTTGGTTGAACTCTTCCTTGGTCGCCTTAAGAGTACTATAGATCTTTATGAAAAAGAGATTATCGGGGGCAAGAAACATAAGTTTAAGTGCGATCAGATGGACTTTAAAAATGGCAAGGCCTATAGATGGGTGCATAGGGGCAATAAGAGATGGCATACCCCCGATGCCAATACTCTCAAGGATAATCCCTCTGGTATTGAATCACAGTCCAGCGATTTTTTATCGCCAGACCAGAGCGACCTAGAAGGCGCCACAGGAGGGGTAGGCGTGGCAGAAGAGTGCATAAAGAGAACCAGGAGGTATCGTCAATGGTCTCCCAGATTCCGAAAAGACACCAGACAGAATCGCAGGCATTAGTTGGTTCCAAGACTATTCAGTCTGGCTCTGTGGATACCTTCCAACATGAAGAGGGTAAGCTTTCCATTATCAATCTAACTATGAACTATCTCCAACTGAACATTCTTTACTGCAACGTGGTCTATCTTTTTGTCCCACCAATACTCTTGACAAATTCACTTTTGTTAAAGATTTATATTTATTTTGCAGACAACTCACTTTTAAACTTATGTATCATCAACCGACTATTGTTGACACCTTGCCATTGGAAGACAGACAAACATTTAGGAATCTTCTCTCTCTTTTAGAGGAGAACGAGAACCCTTCCACGAGAACTCACTTTACGGGAAGCCTACCCTCTCAAGCAGGGCCGCCATCAGCTCCATCTTCATCGCAGGAGCGAGGTCAGGTAAGAAGAAAGTTTTTATTTTTGAAAGGGGCAATATGTATCCCTGGCAGAATGGAGACACGGGGGCAGGATTGGAGACACACAGGGGCAAATATGGAGACGGGGCAGGATTGGAGTCACACAGGGGCAAATATGGAGACAGGGGGCAGGATTGGAGACACACATAGGCAAATATGGAGACAGGGGGCAGGATTGGAGACAGGGCGCAGGATTGGAGACACACAGGGGCAAATATGGAGACAGGGGGCAGGATTAGAGACATACAGGGCCAAATATGTAGACATGGGGGCAAAATGCAAGACATGGGGGTAGAATGCAAGACATGGAGGCAGAATGCAAACATGGGGGCAAAATGCGAGACATGGGGCAAAATGCGAGACATGGGGGCAAAATGCAAGACCTGGGGGTAGAATGCAAGACATGGAGGCAGAATGCAGACATGGGGGCAAAATGCGAGACATGGGGCAAAATGCGAGACATGGGGGCAGAATGCAAGACATGGGGCAGAATGCAGACATGATGGGGCAGAATGTAAGACATGGGGGCAGAATGCAGACATGATGGGGCAGAATGTAAGACATGGGGGCAGAATGCAGACATGATGGCGGCAGAATGCAAGACATGGCAGAATGCAGACATGGGTGCAGAATGCAGACATGGGTGCAGAATGCACTCATGATGGGGCAGAATGCAGACATGATGGGGGCAGAATGCAGACATGGGGGCAGGCAGAATATGACTGAGACACAGGAGGGGCTGAATGCGAGACATGGGGCAGAATGTGACATGGGGCAGAATGTGAGACATGAGGGCAGAATGCAGAACGTGAGGGCAGAATGCAAGACATGGGGGCAGAATGCAGACATGGGGCAGAATGTGACAGTAAGACACAGGAGGGGGCAGAATGTGACAGTGAGACACAGGAGGGTGCAAAATGTGAGACATGGGGCAGAATGTTACAGTGAGACACAGGAGGGGGCAGAATGTGACAGTGAGACATGAGGGGGCAGAATGACCATGGGGGCAGAATGTGAGACACGGGGTCAGAATTGACATGGGGGCATAATGTGACAGTGAGACACAGGAGGGTGCAGAATGTGACAGTGAGACACAGGGGACAGAATGTGACAGAGAAACACAGGAGGGGACGGAATGTGAGGCACGGGGACAGAATGTGAGGCACGGGGGCAGAATGTGACAGTGAGACACAGGAGGGGGCAGAATGTGACAGTGAGACACAGGAGGGGGCAGAATGTGAGACACAGGGGGCAGGATGGGAGACACATGGTGCAGGATCATGGGGCAGGATGGATACGATGTAGACAGATGGGGCAGGATCTGGAGATCATGTGGGGGCAGAATGGATACTCATGAGGCCAGGATGAGAGAAAATATGGCTGGAGCCAGGATGGGGGATATTATTACCATAGGGGCTAATTAAGGGATATTATTACTGCAGTGATGTATTTATTTTATTTTTTTGAGGATACTGTTTTAAATGGGGGGAGGTTCTGTTACTGTGCAGAGTGACACTATGTCGCCTTTTTTTCTTCATCTGGTGTAGTGTAGAAGTTGGGAAAAAAATTAAGTAATGTGTTCTGCAAGTGGAGCTCTAGATAACTGTGTTATTTCCTGCAGAGACAAGCCCTGGCTGGAAGACGTGATGGCGATCTGTGCTGGATGAAAGATGAAAAGCAAAGATGAAGGACTTCACCTAGAGACATCACTGGTGAGTTTGTGTTACCTGTACAATGACACTATACACTATATACAGAGTGCCTTTGTACAATGTCACCAGTGATCACTGTATTACCTGTACACTGGCACTATATACAGAGGTCCTGTGCATAATGTCACCAGTGATCACTGTATTACCTGTACACTGACACTATATACAGAGTTCCTGTGTATAATGTCACTGGTGATCACTGTATTACCTGTACACAGACACTACATACTAAGTACAGATCTCCTGTGTATAATGGCACTTATGGTGATAGTAATATGTTTTTTTATTAATGATCAGTATTGTAGTATCCAGTCACCATGTGCTGGTAATATGTGGTCTGGGCATGGTGCAGTGGTATTTGTCCCTTGTATGTGCTATTATTCTGTCACTGGTGGTAATATGTGGTCTGGACTTGGTATGGCTGTTGTAGGGATGTGACTCACTAAGGTGCAGCGGGAGACAATCAGGAGACAGGTTCTTCAACAGGGCATGCAGTTTATTTCTGTCATAAACCATAAAACAGCGTGTCACCAAAAATAGCCTCTAGCTTAGGCAAACAAAAAACATAAACGTTCGTGGTTGCAGACTCAGACCACGAGTCTCAGCACATGCTGGGAGGTGTAGTCCTCCCCACATACAGCTCCCTGGTTCAGGAGCAGGCCACATTATAAGGCTGTAGCCACACCCACGAACCCAGCAGCTGACTGGTCACCTGACTGTGACCTCACCACAGGTCCTTCAAACCACAACAATAATAATAATATCTGGTACGCTTTACTTATGCCTTACATTATAGAGACAAGCCATTTATGAGGCACATATCTCCCATCAATTACACGACCCTTAGCCCTGCCACATACCTCCCCCCTCTGCCTAAAGCCGTGGGGCTTGGCACTTTCACCTACCAGGCAAGGGATTCTGGAGAGGGCATCGGCATTCCCATGTAGCTTCTCGGCCCTATGCTCTACATGGAAGCTGAAGTCTTGTAGGGCTAAGAACCAGCGGGTGACCCTAGCATTCTTGCCCTTGGTTTCCCTCATCCACCTGAGTGGGGCATGGTCGGATATTAACCTAAACTTCCGTCCCACCAGGTAGTACCGTAATGTGTCCACTGCCCATTTTATGGCCAAACACTCCTTCTCTACAACTGAGTAATTTCTCTCACAAGACGTCAACTTCCTACTCAAGTAGAGAACAGGATGCTCCTCCCCACGTATCTCTTGGGAAAGGACAGCTCCTACCCCAACATCTGAGGCATCTGTCTGGAGGACAAATTCCCGTTTAAAGTCTGGGGCCACCAAAACGGGTTGCTTACAAAGAGCTCCCTTCATTTCTTGGAAGGCTGACTCTGCTTCTTTGGACCAGCTGACCATCACTGACTTTGTCCCTTTAAGCAGATCAGTTAGAGGTGCAGCCATTGTGGCGAAGTTTGGGATGAACCTCCTGTAATATCCCACAATCCCCAGGAAGGCTTTAACTTGCTTCTTTGACAGAGGTCTCGGCCATGTTTGAATTGCCTCCACTTTATTGATTTGGGGTTTGATCTCGCCACGCCCCACTACATATCCGAGGTACTTGGCTTCTTCGGGTTTATTGTAAACCCCGCCTCTCTTAGAGCGTCAAACACTGCTTGGACCTTTTCCAGGTGAGTCTCCCAGTCCGGAGTAAAGATGACGATATCATCCAGGTATGCGGCAGCGTATAGCTTATGAGGTGCAAGGATTCTATCAATCGCCCTCTGGAAGGTTGCTGGAGCTCCCTGTAGGCCAAACGGCATCCGGACATACTGGAAGCACCCGTCTGGTGTGGAAAATGCTGTCTTCTCCTTGGCTTCCTGTGCCATGGGGATCTGCCGATATCCCTTGGTCAGATCCAAAGTGGTTATGTACCTGGCAGGTCCAAGTCTCTCGATGAGCTCATCAATGCGTGGCATGGGATAAGCGTCGAACTTGGAGACCTCATTCAGCTTCCGGTAATCGTTGCAGAACCTCCATTCACCATCAGGTTTTGGGACCAGGACAATCGGGCTCTACCAGCCGCTCTTGGATTCCTCAATGACCCCGAGCTTCAACATACGCTGCACCTCCTTGGAGATTACCTCTCGCCGGGCCTCAGGAATACGATATGGTTTCACGTTCACCCGCACATGTGGCTCGGTCAGAATTTCGTGCTCCACCACCTTCGTGCGCCCCGGCAACTCTGAGAACAGGTCGCTGTTTTTCTGGAGTAACTCCCGGCACTGCTGCTTCTGGGCCTTCGATAGAGTCTCCGCTATTGTAACGGCTCCAACCTCCCCTTCTAGGTTGCCCAGCAAGCACGGAGTTACCGCTGGCTCTCTATCTTGCCACGGCTTGATAAGGTTAACATGGTAAACCTGGTATGGCTTCCGTCTTCCGGGTTGGTGGATCTTGTAGTTTACGTCTCCCAGCTTCTCCACCACCTCATATGTCCCTTGCCACTTGGCCAAGAACTTACTTTCCACCATCGGGATTAGCACGAGAACTCGGTCTCCCGGATTGAACTGCCTCACTCTGGCTGACCGGTTGTAGACCCTGGCCTGAGCCTCTTGTTCCTGGCGGAGATGTTCTTTAACAATGGGCATCACCTTCGCAACCCTCTGCTGCATCAGTGCCACATGCTCAATGACGCTTCTGTGGGGCGTGACTTCGGCTTCCCAGGTTTCCTTGGCTATATCTAGGAGACCTCGCGGATGCCGGCCGTACAGAAGCTCGAAGGGGGAGAACCCCATGGAGGCCTGGGGAACTTCACGGATAGAAAACAGTAAATACAGTAAGAGACAATCCCAGTCTCTACCATCTTCCTCTATGACTTTTCTCAGCATGCTCTTCAGGGTCTTGTTAAACCTCTCAACAAGGCCATCTGACTGCGGATGGTACACTGAAGTCCTCAACTGGGAAATTTGCAAGACTCTGCACAATTCTCTCATCACCTTGCTCATAAAAGGTGTCCCCTGGTCGATCAGGATCTCCTTCGGCAAACCCGTCCGGGAAAACACATGGACCAGCTCACGGGCTATACTCTTTGAGGAGGAGTTTCTCAGGGGAATGGCCTCAGGATAGCGTGTGGCATAGTCCAGGATGACTAATATATACTGATGGCCCCGAGCGGATTTAACTAAGGGACCGACCAAGTCCATGGCAATTCTCTCAAATGGCACCTCAATAATGGGCAATGGCACAAGAGGGTTCTGAAAATGAGATGTGGGGGCAGTTAACTGACATGTCGGGCAGGACCTGCAATAGTTTACTATTTCCTGGTGACACCCAGGCCAATAGAACCTCTGTACAATCCGTTCCTGGGTTTTTTCCACCCCCAGGTGTCCCCCCAAGATGTGTGAATGGGCCATGTCCAATACTTTTCGTCTATAGGGGCCTGGTACTATTAACTGCTCTGCCACCTCCTCCCTTATTTTCGTGACCCGGTACAACAATTCCCCACTCAACATAAAATGGGGAAACCTTGTGTCTGCTCCCGGCTCTTGTGCAACCCCATTAATGACGGTGACATTGTTAAAGGCTTCCCTTAGTGTGGGGTCTCTATGTTGGGCAGTCCAAAAATTCTCCCCGGCCACCCCTAACTCCGGGATGTCAGGTACAGGGGACCCTCCCTCTTCATCCCCAACAAGGACACATAAAGGAAACTCGTCTGCCTCTGGTGGTGGCGATACCTCAGTGGGGTGGATTGGTTCCCTGCTCTTGCTAGCACACTCAGAACCCATACCCCACAGATCCCAAAACAGACAGAAATCCCGGCCAATAATTATGGGATGCAACAAGTCTCGAACAACGCCAACTTCATGCGACTCGGTGCCAAGCGCCGTTTCAATCTTCACCCTAGCCATAGGGTAGTCCTTTGCATCGCCATGTATGCACCGAACACCAATCTTTTTACCCGGGAGTATGTTTAGAGGAAAACTGGCCCTCACAAGGGTCACCAAGCTCCCAGAGTCCAGAAGCGCCATTACAGCTCAACCGTTCACCTTCACAGGACACGCTTGTGGCCCCTTTTTAGGTAGCGAGTTCACACTGCAAGCTGGATATGCGTAGTATGAACTACGGCGTCCCATGCTGCAGTCCATCTGCTCGGTGGTCTGGGGACAACGGGCCGCTATATGTCCTGACCCATGACACTTCCAGCAAATAACACCCGAGGGGACCTTGGGCACTGCCTCCCCCCGCCCCTTTTGACCTTGGACGCACCACCCCTTTTTGTGACTCCGCCCCCTGCTGGGACCCCAATACGGAATGGGCTGCTTCCCCAAGGAACCTTCCATCCCCTGGTATCTCTCAACCAGCCCAACCAGTTCATCAGCATTTTGGGGGTCACCCTGGGCAACCCAAGTCTGTAGAGGTCTCGGCAGAGAATGCACAAACCGATCCATCACAACTCGCTTTACCATCTGTGCAGGGGAAGCCGACTCTGGCTGCAGCCATTTCTGGACCAGGTGCAACAGGTCAAACATTTGGGAGCGCGGGGGTTTGTCCCGGTGATAGGCCCAACGATGAACTCTCTGTGCCCTGGTAGTCATTGTTACCCCCAAGCGGGCAAGAATTTCTGCTTTTAATTTGGGATACTCTCTGGCATCTTGTACCGTCAGGTCAAAGTACGCCTTCTGGGGCTCCCCCGTTAGGTATGGGGCCAGTATCTCCGCCCACCGCTCTGGCTGAAGTTTTTCCCTCTCAGCCACCCTTTCAAACACCGTCAGGAAGGCCTCCACATCATCCTCAGGGGTCATTTTTTGTAATGCACGTCTTACCGCCTTCTCGACGTCGGTGGCATCAGCCCGACCTGGGGTTGGGGTGCTCGTCCTGCCCTCAGGATGGCGGTTGCCAGAAGCTGCATCTGCTGCCGTTGTTCCTGCTGGCTCTGCTGGAACTGCTGCCGCTGCTCCTGCTGGCTTTGCTGGATCTGCTGTAACAACAGCTTGTTGGTTTCCTGCTGCAGTGCCTGGGACTGGACCAGGTGTTTCAGCAGGTCCTCCATGATTCCAGGCAGTGCTTGTTGCCCCACTGCAAACTTCACCCAGGACATGCAGCAACTGTCTCAAGTCTCTGCTGGGACCGCTGCCCGCACGTGTACCACCAATTGTAGGGATGTGACTCACTAAGGTGCAGCGGGAGACAGTCAGGAGACAGGTTCTTCAACAGTGCATGCGGTTTATTTCTGTCATAAACCATAAAACAGCGTGTCACCAAAAATAGCCTCTAGCTTAGGCAAACAGAAAACATAAACGTTCGTGGTTGCAGACTCAGACCGCGAGTCTCAGCACATGCTGGGAGGTGTAGTCCTCCCCACATACAGCTCCCTGGTTCAGGAGCAGGCCACATTATAAGGCTGTAGCCACACCCACAAACCCAGCAGCTGACTGGTCACCTGACTGTGACCTCACCACAGGTCCTTCAAACCACAACAATAATAATAATATCTGGTACGCTTTACTTATGCCTTACATTATAGAGACAAGCCATTTATGAGGCACATATCTCCCATTAATTACACGACCCTTAGCCCTGCCACACTGTATTAGTTCCTTATATGTGGTATTGGTCACCATGTGGTGGTAATATGGTGTCTGGGCATGGTGTGGTGGTATTTGTCCCTTTGGATGTGATATTATTGGTCATTTTAAAAATTGAAAAATAAATAAAATAATATACTTAAATTGTATTGGATATTTTAGCAAATGTTTAATAGGTTAGAGTAGAATAGGGCTCAGCCAAAAGAGTCTACCTTGTGGTTATACACTCACTGGCCACTTTATTAGGTACACCTGTCCAACTGTGTGTTAAGACTTAATTTCTAATCAGCCAATCACATGGCGGCAACTCAGTGCATTTAGGCATGTAGACATGGTCAAGACAATCTCCTGCAGTTCAAACCGAGCATCAGTATGGGGAAGAAAGGTGATTTGAGTGCCTTTGAACGTGGCATGATTGTTGGTGCCAGAAGGGCTGGTCTGAGAATTTCAGAAACTGCTGATCTACTGGGATTTTCACGCACAACCATCTCTAGGGTTTACAGAGAATGGTCCGAAAAAGAAAAAAAATCCAGTGAGCGGCAGTTCTGTGGCCGGAAATGCCATGTTGATGCCAGAGGTCAGAGGAGAATGGGCAGACTGGTTCGAGCTGATAGAAAGGCAACAGTGACTCAAATTGCCACCCGTTACAACCAAGGTAGGCAGAAGAGCATCTCTGAACGCACAGTGCGTCGAACTTTGAGGCAGATGGGCTACAGCAGCAGAAGACCACACTGGGTACCACTCCTCTCAGCTAAGAACAGGAAACTGAGGCTACAATTTGCACAAGCTCATCGAAATTGGACAGTAGAAGATTGGAAAAACGTTGCCTGGTCTGATGAGTCTCGATTTCTGCTGCGACATTCGGATGGTAGGGTCAGAATTTGGCGTAAACAACATGAAAGCATGGATCCATCCTGCCTTGTATCAACGGTTCAGGCTGGTGGTGGTGGTGTCATGGTGTGGGGAATTTTTTCTGGGCACTCTTTGGGCCCCTTGGTACCAATTGAGCATCGTTGCAACGCCACAGCCTACCTGAGTATTGTTGCTGACCATGTCCATCCCTTTATGACCACAATGTACCCAACATCTGATGGCTACTTTCAGCAGGATAATGCGCCATGTCATAAAGCTCGAATCATCTCAGATTGGTTTCTTGAACATGACAATGAGTTTACTGTACTCAAATGGCCTCCTCAGTCACCAGATCTCAATCCAATAGAGCATCTTTGGGATGTGGTGGAACGGGAGATTCGCATCAGGGATGTGCAGCCGACAAATCTGCGCCAACTGTGTGATGCCATCATGTCAATATGGTCCAAAATCTCTGAGGAATGCTTCCAGCACCTTGTTGAATCTCTGCCACGAAGAATTGAGGCAGTTCTGAAGGCAAAAGGGGGTCCAACCCCTTACTAGCATGGTGTACCTAATAAAGTGGCCAGTGAGTGTAGATTTAAAAAATCTTTTGGTCATAACAAGAGCTGCTGGCTATGTGTGTGATCTGGAGATGGGAACTGTTAATGTGTGATTGGTGAGAAGGGGAATTTTTCTCAGAGAGAGTGGTGGGGCTGTGGACAGTTTGAGGGGTGGAGCCTGGGTGGAGTCTCAAGGGGGCCCCGAAAATTTTGCCAGTATGGGGCCCCAAAATTCCTAGTGGCAGCCCTGCTCTCAAGCAACACCTAAGTTCTCCCTATTTCCTGTTGTCCAAATCTTCTGCGATGCGGTATGTAGAGATCTACTAGTCTTAGATACTAAACCGAATTTTTTGAATAATGTAACTAAGTCTAAAAGGATGGCTATCAGAGCACTTGGTGGTAATAAAGATCTAGTGATAAGAGAAGCAGATAAGGGAGGCAATATAGTTATCTGGCAGGCAGATCTTTATTTAAAGGAAGCCAAAAGACAGCTCAATAACCCCTCTTTTATCAGACACTCCCATCTGATCCCACCACGGTTTTCAACTCTAAATTAGATAAACTTCTGGATTTGGCCCATACTCACCATGTTTTAAACAAAAAAGAAAGAGACTTTCTTACCTCCCGCCACCCGAGAATTCCAACTTTCTATATGTTACCCAAGGTGCACAAGTCCACCGTCGATCCACCTGGTCGACCAATCGTGTCGGGTATTGGTGGGTTGTTTGAAAAACCTTGCATTTATGTTGATTTTTTCCTTCAACCCTTGGTTACCACTCTTGATTCGTATATTAAAGACACTTCCCATTTGTTGGTTTTGTTGCAGGATCTAATTATTCCCCCGGACACTTTTCTGGTTACTTTGGATGTTGAATCCCTGTTCACCAATATCCGACACGATTTGGGGATACAAGTGATAACTTTTTTCTTGGACCAGCACACGACGGGTGATCGGCAACACGATTCTTTCATATTGGACTTGTTGCACTTTGTCCTAGACAAAAATTACTTGTTTTTGATCGGGTTTTCTATAGACAGGTGTCCGGGACTGCGATGGGTGCACGATGTGCACCATCGTATGCCAATCTTTTTCTCGGGTGGTGGGAGTTGACTCGGGTTTACCTATCACCTTATTTCAAAGACCACATCTTTAAATGGTGGCGTTACATTGATGATGTCCTTTTGCTTTGGACGGGGCCTCTGGAAGAATGTAAAAAGTTTGTAGATGGCCTTAACGACAATGCATTTAACATTCATCTTACGGCTAACTTTGCAGGTACCGTTGTGGACTTTTTGGATTTGAAACTGACCATTGAAGGACAGTCCATTCAGACTACCCTTTATCGGAAACCTACTTCTACCAACAGTATCTTACATTTACTCAAGCTTCCATCCAGAGCATCTGAGAAATGGAATTCCGAAAGGACAATTTTATCGGTTAAAACAAAATTGTTCAAACCAACAAGATTTTCTGACACAGGCCAAGGAATTGACCAGACGTTTTAAGAACAGAGGATATCCACGTAAGGTAATATCCAGGGCCTTCTTGTCTGCAAGGGATAGGGATCGTGCTGACCTTTTAGGTCCACGACCCCCTAATGCCAGCAAATCCCTAGGCCTGATAACTACATATAATAATCAGTGGCGTGATTTGCGTGGCATCTTGACTAAGTATTGGGGTATTTTGGTGAACGAGCCCAAGTTAGCGCCTCACCCTACCCTTATTGCCAGAAAGGCACAATCATTAAAAGATTCCCTATGTCATAGCCATTTTAAATGGTCAGTGCGCAACCTTAACAGGGGCACATGCTTGATGGGGACTTTTGCCTGTGGCAGATGTAATATTTGCCATTTAACCACTGGCAGGGAAGGGGTTTTTGTTCCCACTTTGACTTTTCCTGTCTTTTCTAAGACCTTTTTTAATTGTAGGTCCAGGAATCTTGTTTATGCCTTGTTTTGCCAGTGTCCGAAAATCTATGTAGGGCAAACTACACAAGAACTCCGGAAAAGGATCCAACAACATGTCTCCAATATCAATACTGCAAGAACTGATCGTGAAAAAGGTAAACCCCTTACGTCAGTAGCTGCTCATTTCTTGTGTGAACACAATGGCTGCTGCACCGGTATTAGGGTTATGGGCTTAGAAGCAGTACAGACCAATATTAGAGGGGGCAACATTTCATTGGAATTATTGAAACGTGAATCCAGGTGGATTTTTTACCTTCGGAGCCGGTCACCCTTGAGCCTGAACGAGGAGTTACTATTCACTGGTTTTTATAAACAAATTTGATTTACCAGGTAGTTATGTTCCTCTTTTTTTCTTATTCTACAGGTTTCCGATTTTCTTTGTTACGGTCAAGATAGCTTGGATCCTCCTGGCGGCCTCTCTCTTTTGGATCTACGTGCTCGGGACATGATATGCCCGTCCTTCTATCATCTTCTTGGATCAAGGCTCTTTCTGCTTTTTTGTACTGAATTATGCCTTCTACCATCTCTGGAGGACCTATGTGAAGGCGTGCCAGTTTTGAAGATACTGTGACATCACTTTGGACTTTCCGTGTTGTGTGTGTTTTTTTCAGTGACCTGTGTCCAACAGGTCTTTCTGGATCTCACCATTTTGTCTTCTGTTCTCCAGGGTCGTTCACATTCACTTCCAATTTTTCCCGGCTATGGGGACGAGCTTGTATAGTTCTATTCCCCTTATACATGGGTAACATTCTATGGTTGAGTGTGTTTGGCCACTGGGAGGAGCTTGTGGAATTGTATGTTTTCTCTACTGTACGATTTTATCATCTTTAGAGTAAAATATCCTGACTTGTTTCAAGTTGAATATATAATCTCATTTTTTTAACAATGGGGTGGAGCTTGTGGAGTCACTATTTTGTGTGTGTGTTCTTCCCCTCTGATTAATTTCTGAGTGGGAAGAATTATTTTTGAGCACATTATTACCAGGGGTCTTTATCTGACCACCTAGTTGGACTCTCTTTTGTACAGCAATTCTAATATAATGAGATGGATCTGGTTTTACTTTTTCTGTACACATAATCCCTCCCTCTGTATATCGATCTGGATTATATATACTCTTTCTCTTTTCTTCAGGGTCACCTTAGTGCTTCCATACTTATCATAAATTCTGTGTTACTTTTACAGTTATGCAATCCTTATATTATATTCTCTTCAGAACTACATGGTGAATTTTATCACTCAATGTGGTAGCTGAGGTTAATGGATGTCTTTTTACTGTGTAACATCTAACTCAATATGATCACAGGGTGGGATTATCTTTCCCTATGCCTGTTTGACATCCTAGTAAGGCGTTGTTACCATCCGTCATTTCTGTTTACCTGTTTGCCATCATTATGTACACCATCATTCCTACCTATTGAGCAGCATCATATGCTGCTTCATTTGGTGTTTCATGACTGTACACAATACGCTATGGTGACTTGCATTGTGTCTTATTGTGTTCTAGGCTCTATCTTGAGCCTTCTTGAAATACAGTATCTAATATATATGTGTTTTCATTAAATTTGGTGTATTGAATAGTGATTATAAGTATAGCACGTCAATTTCATCTAACAGGGTTATTCGTTGTGACTGCATCGTTTATGCGTTTATGTCGCGCTTGCTGTTAGATGTGTGCATTAGTTTTTACCCTTGTTATTAGAGTGATAGCCTTATCTGCGCTTGCGCACTGAGGATTAGGCATTCAGCGCTTCCATCCCTTGCTGTGGCAATTGTCCGGTCCGCTCTTGCGCATAGGTAATTGCATACTTCACACAGTATTGTAGCGATTTGTTGTGGGTATTATCCATTTTGCGCTTGCGCATTTGCGACATAACATATGGTACAATATGCTAATGCCTCCCCTTGCTACCGGGGCAATGATTCTCTGCGCCTGCGCAGTGGGTTTGACTTGTTATACAGTGGCAACCATTAAATGACTATGAGCTCTAGACCACACCTCTAGACCATATGGGGTGCGGTCATACCATCTTGGTATGACCGGACCCCCGTGTCTCCCTTTTGGGGATGTCACTGCATGGTTACTTCCTTGTTATTGTGGTATTATCTCCTGCGCTTGTGCAGCAGGAGTTTGGATACGTCACACAACCTCAACCAGGAAATGACTGTGAGCTTTAGACCACACCTCTATCTCCGGCGTGACTGTGCCTCCTGACCTCCATCTTTAATACGGCGTAAACAGGTATGCTGCCGCGGCTGCAACTTATCTTTGATTATTGAATATACTTATATGACATATGTCAGATTGACTCTCCAGCCCCTGACGAAGCCGCCTCGCGGTGGCGACACGCGTTGGGCACTCCACAATCTCCCCCCACGTGAGCGCCGTTATTTTGTGATAGCATTGGCAGGATTCAATTTTGGTGGCTTTCATCTTTTTAGCCTTATCGGCTTCACTATGGCTGTCATTCAGTTTACAGGTTGCTGAAATTCCCTGCACTTTGTGTTGCACTCTATCCTTGATCATGTATATGGCTCTTTTATGGTATGGGCGTCTATTTTGTTAATCATGCCTTTATGACAATTGCCTAATATCCTCCAGGCTTTTCCTGTAGGTATACATTGGTGGATCTTTTTTAGATCTTGTGTTTTATTTGCCATTTATCGTGTTAATATTGGTGTCTATTCTTATATATGGACTACTGTGGTTTGCCCACTATTTTGGGCCTTTTTTGATCTTCCACCAACAGGAATAGCTTTTTTGATATTATACAGGTTTGATTGCCCGGTTTCTGTGTAATATTTTTTGAGCCTATTCACTAGCTCTCACGGTACACGGTGGGTCTTGTTGGCTCTATTATGGGCCTCTTGTGCTTTTCATGTGTCATTTCATGACTTTTAAATGATTTTAATGGTGTTGTCTCTCTGTAATTAATAAAATTTGTATTTGATGTGGTGATCCCTGTCTTTGTTTGATCAGTAGCTTTTTCTACTAATTTTTCAGTCTACATTTATACTAATTACAGGCGTATCCCCAATTTCTATCCCCAATTTCTATTCAGTGGTGCCCTCCTGGTTTCTATTTCTATCATGTAGCAGGAACATATTATATATTTGTCTTTTTACAGGTGACTGAATCCCAGTGAGATGATAGAACATGGGATTCATGGGCACCACATTTTAAAAAAGACATCCACAAACTGGAGCAAGTTCAGAAAAGAGCGACCAGAATGGTGACCGGTCTACAAACCCTGTCTTATGAGGAAAGGTTGCAGGATTTGGGAATGTTTAGTTTGCAAAAGAGAAGACTGAGAGGAGACTTAATAGCGGTCTACAAATATCTAAAGGGCTGTCACATTGTAGAAGGATAATCTTTATTCTCATTTGCACAAGGAAAGACTAGAAGCAATGGGATGAAACTGAATGGGAGGAGACACAGATTAGATATTAGAAAAAACTTTTTGACAGTTAGAGTCATCAATGAGTGAAACAGGCTGCCACGAGAAGTGGTGAGTTCTCCTTCAATGGAAGTCTTCAAACAGAGGCTGGACAGACATCTGACTGGGATGATTTAGCGAATCCTGCTTTGAACAGGGGGTTGGACCAGATGGCCCAGGAGGTCCCTTCCAACTCTACGATTCTATGATATGATTAAAACATGAAATTTTTCTTTGTGGACTCCAAGAAGACAATCAGAAGAATCACATAAGAGGTAATTAATTTTCATATTAATTACTGATAATCGTTCGTCTAGGTTTGAGTTCTAGATCTGCGGAGGTGTAATAACACCTTCCTGATACTTAACAATATACTGTATGTTTTTTCAAATGTATATCTACTATACTACTATACACAACTCCTAGTATAACATTGGGTCGCCCTCACACACCCAGGGCAGCGGGATACTCGATACCGGGCCGGTGTCAAGGCGGGAATGTGTCACAGCAGCGGTGACCCGGTCCGTGGCCCTGGGCGCCCAATATCAATGGCGGTGATGTTGATGGTGTTAAAGTTTATTAGAATAGTTCGTGACGCCACCCGTGGTGTTTGGCAAGTAAGATGGTAAGCTAACGCTGCATGCAGATCCACTGGGACTGATGGTGTGGTGCAGCAAAGATGTGTAGCTCCCCACAGGTGGAGCTGTAGTCCCAGGGCAGTGTAGGTGCAATGGATGAGGAGAGGTGCAGAATGGTATAGAGGTTGTTACCCAGATGTAGCGGTGCTGGAATAACTGGAGGACACTAGAGCATGCGGTTCCAAAGCTTTACTCACTGTTTGCAGACCACACACACGCCTGCCTCTGTACTGTGTTCTCCAGGTCAGGGCTCCAGCCAACCTCCAGGCAGATAGGATTCTCCCTTCCAAACTCCGCCAATATGTACCTTCACTGAACTACTCCTCCAATGCGCCTTTAGGTGCGAAGCACTCCAGTACTTAGTTACCCTGGAATGCCTCTCTCTAGGTGTACCTAGTCTCTACATGTATGACAGACAGCTGTAGCCTGCTTCGGGGACTCCTCACTGCGTCCCGGCTCTCTATTCAGTTGCTGTTGTGTCCCAAGTCTATGATGGGAGCAAGGCGTTAGGGGTTCACTACTCCTCCGGTGTCTGTTGCCGGACATAAAGATCCAATCAACCTCGGGGACTGAGCCCCGGCCTTTGCGCTCTGGACTGAAGGGTTCTCCATCTTTCTTCAACCAGCTTCCCACCGTCCTTCTATTCTCCTTCATTCCGATCTGTTCTCTCTCTCTTATGGAAGGTTAGGTTATCAATCTTATCAGTCTCTTTCTCTGGTCTTTCTCGTGCCAGCAGCCCAGATCACTGGGACCTGCTGCAGCACGTCCTTCAGACACCCATCTTCACTCTTCTCTCTCCCTCTCCAACTAACCAACTAACTCTCACTCTTCCCACTCTTTTGTATCATCTCACTCCACCCGCCTCCCAGCACATCTCGTGTTACGAAGCAGGGTTCCACGAGGGGTGCTATGTTAACCCCCAGCCTGAAGCTGTTAGGTGGCCCCACTGAACTATCCTGTGTGTGGAATGCAGGTGTGGAGCGTGGTCAGGAGTTCCCACCTTACCTGGATGGTGGAGCACTACACCTTAGGAGAAGGTGCAGTACCTCTGTGGCGACTGAAGCCTCAGGGGCGCCACAACACCATCATATCTCAAGTAAAGGGATAGGAAACATTTCTTCACATTATCCTCTGTCATCCAATTTGGGAATCCTCTCTTGTATTTGTAAAATAATGCGTATTCTTGTAAAATACTCAGGACTAGTTACCAGGTAAAAATGTAGTGGTTTATTTGGATTCTTCCATCAAAGAAAAGATTATTACAGAAAAACATAAAACTAGGTGAAAGAGAGATTGTCCATTAGTTCATAGCAAAAGCTTGTCACCTTCTTTCTCTGGAATGGCAAATGGTAAAATGGTGTCTGGCTCTGTTCGGCTTCTCAAATAGCAAAGATACATACCAGCTGTTCAGCTATGTCCGTGCAGAGATGACATTCTTGCGTCTGTGTATCATGATGGTGCGGGAAGGAGCGAGCGACCTCTAGAGTGAGCCATGAATTATATACGTCTCTTAAAGCACGTGATCTCTGTATATATGGAGTTTGACATTTACCTCAAGCTAAACTTAAATATGTAGTGGAGCTGACATTTACCACTTGCTAAAATAGCATATGCAGTGTCAGTGGAAGGCAATGTCCAGTACAGAACTGAGTGTGATAAGAATACAACTCCATAACTAATATATAAATCCATAACTAATATAAATCCATAACTAATAATATTTAACAGTATTTCATAAAATACACTTGCTGTCAGCAGTGAAAAAATCAATACCGTGATTACATGAGACTGACCACAGCATTCACACTGGACCGAGCACTGACAGAACACAGCATTTACACTAGGTCTGCATTGACTGAGCACAGTATTTATACAAGACTGGACTGACAGCAACATTTACTATAGACTGTGCACCAATTGACCATAAAAAAGGGGGAGACAGAAGCGCACAATAGGGTCTTATCCAATGATATAAACGTTTCACAGATATGGATCCACTCACCTGGTTCAGTTGTGTGGAACACAACAACCATAAGCACAAATAGGTAGGATCCGATGAACTGCAGCAATCAACCGGTCACTAGAATTGCATATATAGGAAGGAGAGAAATCCGGCTGGAACAGCGCGATCCTGAAAGCCGGATTTCTCTCCTTCCTATATATGCACCAATTGACCATAGCATTTCCACTAGGTGTGGACTGACTGAGCACAGTATTTATACAAGTCTGTGGACTAACTTACTACAATATTTACAATAAAGTATGTTCTGACTGACTATAGCTTTTTAACTAGGTGTGTAATGACCGATAACAGTAATAATACCAGACTGTGAATTGACTGTCTATGTCATTTACAGTGGTCTGTGGACTGACCACAACTTTCACAATAGGTTATAGACTGGCTCATCCCAGCATTTACACAAGGTGTGGACTAATTAACCACAGTATTTATTTTGGACTAATGACAGACTGATTACAATATTTAAACTACACTGTTGACTGGATGACCACAACTTTAAGGGCCCCGTCACACATAGCGACTCACCAGCGATCCTGACAACGATATCAACATGTCAGGATCACTGGCGAGTCGCTACATGATCGCTGGTGAGCTGTCAAACAGGCAGCTTCACCAGCGATCAGCACCAGCGACGCCGAGCGTCGGTGTGTTCTTTAGTTACCAGCGCGCTGGTGCAGGGAGCTGGTAACTAAGGTACACATCGGGTTTCTAAGAGGCGTGCATCACTTAGAAACCCGATGTGTACCTTGGTTACCAGCTCCCTGCACCAGCACGCTGGTAACTAAGGTACACATCGGGTTTCTAAGCACCGCATAGACATACATATAGCCGCAGGTCCGGTCCTGAGTGCCGGCGGCAGCGTCGGGTGTTGATGCGAGAGACTTGTGCGAGTTTCTCGCATCACACACGGTAGTGTGATCCCGGCCTACATTGCAGCCCAGCTCATTCTAGCATTAACACTAAGGCTGTGTGCACACACTGCGTTTTTTTAGCGGATTTGCCAGTAAATCCGCTATAAAAACGCTAAAAATAAGCTTCCCATTCATTTCTATGTATTTTGCACTTTTTGTGCATATTGATGCGTTTTTTTACCGCGAAAAAACTGCTTCGCGGTAAAAAACACAGCATGCTCATTAATTGCGCAGATTTTTCCGCATTTCTGGCCATTTCTATGGGTCTGGAACCGCGCGGAAAAAAATGCATAAAAAAAGCGCGTCTTTTGCGCAAATACCGCACTGAAAACACGCAGAAAAAAACGCACAGTTTCTGGGAAGGGAGTCTGTTTTTTTTTAGCAGAAATTTTCTGCTACATGTGCACATAACCTAAGTGTGGACTATTTGACCACAGCATTTATACTGGACTAAGGACCCACTTGTTAAAATATTTACACTACACTGTGGACTGACTGACCACAGCTTTTCAGTAGACTGTAGACAGACTGACTACAGCTTTTACAATATAGCCAGAGAGTTGCCATTTGAAATGACTTTAGTTTTGGGCCATGTCTGTGATCTGCTTTTTTTCTACAAAATTAAACAACTGAATGTGAACATCCTCCAAGGCCGGTGATTCCATAATTTTTGCAAGGGGTTGTATAAAAGGTATTTATTACACACACGTCTACAGTTATATGCTATTAAATAATCACACTAATAGTTTACAATAATAACACACAATATATATTAACACCCATAATAACCTAATTATACTTCCCACCCACTTACCTAAAGAATACACACAATATTAACAGCCCAACAGCATATCACTAACTATTCCTATGTGATACTTAGCCTATCCTGCTGGATGGCTGCAGGAGCAGCTCCTTGATGGTTGAGGCTGCAGGCTGTGGGCTGACTGCAGGACACATGGGGAGCAGTCAGCAATGGAACCAGAGAGTGAAGAGACTGACAGGAGTTGAGCAGGGCTGAGGCTGGAGCAGGAGGTGAGGAGCGGGGATGCTGACACAGAGGGAGGACGTGAGGAGAGAAAGTGGAGATGAAGGGCAGCCAGGGTGAGCAGAGGAGAGCTGCTGTATGAAGCAACAGTGGCACGTGGGTCTTGAAGACAGGGATGCAGGGCTGAGGGGGAAACGGCAGCGAGGCTGACAGGAACACGTGGGGCTGGGCAGGAGAAAAGAGGCAAGAGACTGTAGGAGGATGGACCGGGCTAGGGCAGCTTCTTGCGTGCCCGGGCTGGGACTATCGGGGCTGTTACCAGTGTTGCCGGGGAAAGGGCTTCTGGTAGGACTTTCTGACCAACGCAGACCTTTGCACCTGACTATAGGGGGTGGGGTGGATATAAAAGGAGTGGAGTGCGTGAAAATGGGGCTTCTGGCGGGAAGAGAGTACACGCTGAAGGAGAAGGTTGACTCCATCTCCACCGTTCCTGACCAACCAGCGGGCTTAGGCTACTTTCACACATCAGGTTTTCGGCGTCAGGCGCGATCCGGCGTTGTGCCGGAATGCCGGATCCGGCAAATGTTTTGTAAAACCTGATGTGCCGGATCCGGTTTTCTGCCGGATCCGTCTTGTTCTTGACAGACAAAACCGGATCCGTCTCATCCGGTTCATCCGTTTTTCTATCCGTTTTTCGACGGATTACGCCGGATCTGGTTTTTAAAATTGACCCTTGTGGTCTTCCGAACGGGATTGGCTACTGGAAAACTATATATAGCATGTTCCTACAGCCCTTCTTTGACAGGTTGTAGAGGAGAAAGTGCAGGTTGGAGAGAAGAGCAAGTTACTGGCGAAGATGGATTTTGTCATTGGAAATATTACCACTAGAAGTTCTGTGACGGTTTCAGTAATGAGGGACAATTTTGCACTATACTTTATGTCACCTCAAGGCAGAGTACACTGGCAGGATGACAGAGTGTGAAAGATTTGTGCCCTAACCAAACTTGTGTACCTTCTGGACCAACAGTATATACCTTTGCCAACCAAAGTTGGCTATCTTGTCATGGTCTTACTATTTTTAGCTTTAGGCCACAGGTGTGTACCTGGTTGTGTTTTATGCAAAGTATTTCACCTTTTAACAAAAGTTGTGTACATTGTTAGGAAATCACCAACAATAAACACAACTTTTCAGGTGAAATACTTTGCTTCAAACACAACCAGGAACACAACTGTGGCAAAAAGCTAAAATTTACCCACAGTTATATACCTGGTTTTGAATACCTTTTTACCTTTTAAATACCCTGTATTTAACCTTTTTTTTAAACATATTTCGCCGCAGAAAGAAATGACAGACAACCAGTGTAAACAATAATTTAACTTTTATTTAAAATATTTTTTTTTGTGTAAACTGTTTTTAAAGTTAAAAAAACTTTTTTAATAAAGGTTTGAAACCAACCAAATGGGCATTTTTATTACAAAAAAAACATTATAACTCGGTGTAGTGTGGGGTGGAAATACTGCTGGAGGGGCTGCGGGACACTTCGACAATGGGAGTGTGGAGAGAGGACTGGGATCGTGGTGGGGAAGGAACAGTTAGAGGTGATGGTGTGGAAAAAGCTACAGAATGGGTGGACATGGCAGAAGAGGTGGTGGGCGGTGGAGTGGAGGGTTGGGCAGGGACTGTAGGAGCAGATGATGTTGATGGAAAGTTGTATGGGGAAGGAGTTTGGTACGGGGAAGGAGTTTGGTACGGGGAAGGAGTTTGGTACGGGGCAGGTTGCTGGAAGTGGGGAGATGTCTGGTACTGGGGAGGTTGCTGGTACTGGGAAGGTTGCTGGTACTGGTGAGGTTGCTGGTATGTAATAGGAGGGGGAGGATGGAAAGTGGCTGGAGGGGGTGCAGATGTAATAGGAGGGGGAGGATGGAAAGTGGCTGGAGGGGGTGCAGATGTAATAGGAGGGGGAGGATGGAAAGTGGCTGGAGGGGGTGCAGATGTAATAGGAGGGGGAGGATGGAAAGTGGCTGGAGGGGGTGCAGGTGGAGGAACTACAGTGGTGGGAGGTGGAGGTTGGGAGGTAACCTGCTGTAGAGCACCGTGGCACGAATGCATTACATGCATCTGCTGGGTAGGAGATAGTGTTGCCATGCGCTCCACAACAGACCTGAAAAAGGTGTGGTTTGGCGAAGATCTTGCTTCTGAATGCATGGTTTGCAGAAGTGTCTTCACCTCCAGAATGCTGGAGTTGATCTGCTGAAAGCCTGCGGAGATTTGCTCTGACAAGACTTTTAGACAGTTCTGGAAAGATGCATTCAGATGCAAGAACTCTGGCGCATAACTCTTTTCCTGACCCCTCTGCCGCTGCCGCCCAGTACCCGCAGGTGTACTAGAGGTGGCAGGGGCAGAAGGGTGTGGTAAAGGGAAAGCGATCTCCTCACCAGCAGCTTCATGTAATGTAGGCGGCCACGATGCTCCTGTGCTGGTGGATGGGACAGATGGGTCGAATGTGTGGGAAGGCTGGGAAGGTGCAGATGTACCGGGGCGGTCGAAGTGTCCCTCGGTGCCGGTCTCCTCAGGGATCGCCTCAGAAGGGTCCAATCGTGCAGGCTCCCGAGTGCTGCTCACCGTGCTGTGGAATAAAGAGAAAAAAAAACAATTAAAATACTGACATGGTATGGCCCTGGCTGAAAAAAAAAAGTTACATCTAACATTTTTTTTCACATGTGGTGTGTAATATTTACCTTCTAGTGACCATTGTTTCCCGGAGGAACGACAGGGCTTGTGCGTACTTGTATTTGCTCCTGCGTCCTCCAGATCCACTCGGGGCCCGCATCTCTTTATTGAACTCCTTCTTGAAACGATCCCTCACAGACCGCCACCGATTCACAATTCTGTTCCCTGAAACGAGAAAGGAGTGGTTAGTATACAACATCAGTGTTTCACAAACTCCAGTCCTCATGGTCCCCAGGGGTCATGTTTTCAGGATTTCCATAGTAAATAGAAATCCTGAACACATGATCCGTGGGGACCACGAGGACTGGAGTTCGGGAAACACTGGTTTACATCAAGCAACCGGTACTGTATATACTTACGCTCTTTAATCTGGGCCCGAACATCGAGGTCCTCCCAGCGGCCCACAAGGAGCGAACAGATTTCCTCCCAGAGTCGTCGGGTAACGATAAGGTCAGCGTGGCGGCGGTCAGCCATATTCCAGAGCGGCTCCCTTTCTCTGACGAGATCGATGAGGTGGTCCACATCGAGTCCTCCATCCTCACCGTCAGAGTCGGGAGCACGCTGTGAAGGCTGTTAAAGAAAAAGACAAAAATAACATAATTAGCCTCCACAAAAGAAATGAAATAAAAAGTGCAAAAAAACAAAGCAAAAATATTTATACTTACACGCTGGTGACCGCCGCGTTGCTGTCGCCGACGACCCTGGGAGGCACTGCGAGGACCTCTTGGCCGAGCACCAGATTGGGAAGACTAGAGAAGAAAACAAAAAATGTTATGTCTTTGGATGTAGGCATTTGTTTGCTGTGTGTGGTCTGCAGAACATTGTTTTCTATGTGTTGTGTGTAGTGTGATGTTGTGTTTCTGCGTTTGATGCAAAAAACTTACCAATTGTGAGCCCACTCCAGGTGTCTGTCCACCCCTTCCTTCTTCTTCTGGGAGCTCCTCTTCATCTTGTGAATCCTGTTTTGAAATAAAAGGCAATGAACAGACATATATTACAGAGATGATGGATTTTGGAAATAAAAACTTACCGTCAAACGCTGACGATGCGAGGGAGGGCTCCCAGAAGATGATGTGCTGTCTTCCTGGTGGCCACACTCCATGCCTGTGGGTGGTGTTCCAGCTGCTGCCATTGCTGCTGCTGCTGCTGCTGCATCTATTGGGCAGCTGTTGAATAAAGAGAAACAAAGGGCCAATGAATATCTTGATATTCAATAGCCCTAGTTTGGAGGAATGGGGGATTTGATAATTACCGTCTCTCATCTGCTGCTGGCCTCCCCTCCTCAGCATGTTCCATTTGCTGCTCCATTTGGGGTGGTGGTGGTGCTGATGGTGCTGCAGTGGTCTCCTGCCTTCTCCTGCTGCGCTTGGTTGCTTTCTTGGGTGGCATGTTGGGTGTGGCTGTGGGTCCCACTGTCTTGCTTTTATATATGTCTTGTGGGCAGAGCTACTGAGCATGCTCAGACCAAAAAAACCGGATCCGGCCACCGGATCCGGCTTTCGCCGGATCAGGCGCATTGCGGCGCTCATAGGCTTTCATTGTGTGAAAAAGACGGACGCGCCGGATCCGGCGTGTCCGGCTTTTTCGCCGGAGACAAAAAACGTTACAGTAGCCGTTTTTTCCAGACGCCGGATCGCGACACATTGCCGGATCCGGCGAAAACCGGATGAAACGCATGGCCATCCGGCGCGATTCGGCGCAAATGCAAGTCAATGGGGGGGAAACCGGATCCGGCATTGCATTTCGCCGGATCCGGTTTCTGTCAAAAGCGCCGGATCGCGCCTGACGGCGAAAACCTGATGTGTGAAAGAGGCCTTACTCTGCAGCCTGTCTGCCCCTGGGCGCACTACTTGTGCACCTGTAAGGGGGTGAGATATAATGTTCTTCTTGCTTCTCTTCCTCTGATTGCCATTCGATTTTTAATATTTACATAATATCTATGATAAATGTCTGCGATACTGCTACATAGAAATATGTATTATCACTCATCTTTTATGGTATTGCCACATGTATGTGTTTCCATGATATAGAAAAATTGTATTATAATGCCTGATGTTCATGTACAGTTAGGGTAAGTTAGTGCGTCCTTCTTGGGGGGACATTAGAGGAGGACTCTTTAGTACATAGTTCCTATAGATAAGGGTAAGTGTAGTTCTGTTGAGGGCCACTAGATGGGGGCATACTAGTGGGCCTTATAGGTATAGCGAATAGGATGTTTATAGAGGGTTAATTGTAGGAGGGGCTGCCAGGTAGTAAGAGGAAAGCTTGTAGGAAGATAGGTCAGGCGGGGCCATGGTGCCCTAGTGTCCATATGTGCTATAGGTCTGGACAGCTCGGCAGCCACGCAACGTTGAAGTGCTGCAGCCCACATTACCCACGGCCAATGTGTGTCATAGCAGTGGGCCAAAACAGGAAAGGAAAGATGTGGCGCCTTATCGCCTGGGCAGATGCTTTTAGGGCAGGAGGCAGTTGGACTGAGGAAATAAGGAAGTTGGAGCTTTGACGAGATCGGTACAGACAGGCCGGATGCTTTACCACAGGCAGCCAAACCTGGTGACTGATGATTTCAAGTCTGGGGCGAAAAAGGCAGAAGGAATTGTCATCATGGTGAGGTCAGGCAAGGAAGGAACTGGGGAGCAGCCTAGGACGGCCAGGTCCGGGCATGTACTGCACAGAAGCGACAGCTAGAAAGGGAAAGATGAGGAACCAACTGAAAGAAATGATGATGAAGATGTGTGTGCGACTGCTGTGCCCTTGGAAGATGACCGGGAGGAAGAGCAAGTAGTTTGTGTATCTGAAGAAGAAATTACAAAAGAAACAATGGATTTGCCTACTACCAATTTTGTGACAACACCGGACTTGACTACTGAATTGCATTTGGCCAATTGGGAAAGAAAATCTGACATTTCTACGGTGACCAAGATGGCAGTGGTGAGAATGGTGGGAGAAGGTGAATAAACAAACAACGAGAACCGCATCCTTCTCGTGGGCGTTGCCATCATCTCTTTGCAGCAAAACTTGCCTGTCAATATGCCCTGGTCCACCCCTGGTGGGTGTGGATAAAGAGGAGAAGGCCCCATCCCCTGCCACTGTCCAACAACGGAGGGGAAAAACAACTGGAGGCGGTCCCATCTAGTGACGGGTGGGACTTAGAAGAAAACCTCGGACGGATCTGTGCAGCGTCATCTTGTACACTTGAACCGGCAATGATGCAGCACTCGTGCACCCGTAGCTGCCAAGGCATGGGCCGCATTGAGTGGAGGTGGTGGCAGGAACAAGCGAGAGCCCAGCCTCCTGGAGTCAGCGAGGAACCAGCGGCGACCCCCATCTGTCCATCTGTGGAGTTGCCTTGACCACGGAGTGTCCAACTTCCAGAGTTACCAGATTTCTGGAGGCAGAATATATGGAGCCTGTGGACTCTTTTTTTGCTTTTTTTGCGCCCGTTGCACCCATTCTGCTGGAAAAAGGAGAGACTGTCTTCCTAACTGGAGACCACTGGAAAGACTGTACTCCCCTCAAGGGAAGGGGGAGCACCTCTCCTAGAACTGCTTCCTTACTTGTGGAAAGTGTAAATAAGATCTCTAAATCCTGGAGGACTCGGAACCAGGAATGTTACCTGTGCATCATGGACTGCAGTGCATACTGGATGCGGCTTACATTAAGCCAAGTGACTTGTGTTTTTTTTCACAGTTAACAATTTTTTATTTTTTTTTAAATTGTTTTGTAGTATCGTGCCTTGGTCGAGGACGACCAAGTTTAAGGAAATGAGTGTAAGAGGGTGGGATATAATCTTCTTCTTGCTTCTCTTCCTCTGTTTGCCCTTCAATTACTAATGTTTACATATTGTTGATTGATAAAGTCTATTATAAATGTCTGTGGTACTGCTACATAGAAATTTGCATTATTGCTCATCTTTTATGGTATTGCTACATGTATGTATTACCATTATATAGAAAAACTGTATTATACTGTCTGATGTTCATGTACAGTTAGGGTAAGGTAGTGCGTCCTTCTTGGGGGGACATGAGAGGAGGGCTCTTTAGTACATAGTTTCCTATAGATAAGGGTAAGTGTAGTTCTGTTGAGGGCAACTAGATGGGGACATACTAGTGGGCCTTATAGGTATAGCGAATATGATGTTTGTAGATGGTTAATTGTAGGAGGGGCTGTCAGGTCATGGGCGGACATACCACCCGTTCAACTGCTGCACTGCCCAGAGCCTCCAGGGGGCACTTCAAGGCGGCTAATGATGAGGGCAATCTGGCCGTTTTCTCCGGGCCCGAGGCTCCAGGGGGCCCCTGGCCAGATTGTCCTCATGTGTTTAGCGGTGGGTAGGGAGTGATCCAAGCAGCTCCGCTGCCTGCAAGAAGGAATAGGAGGAGCCGAGCTGCAAGGACCCATTCATCATTCAGCAGCCACTGCTGTGTGAGCGAGGAAGCGCGGGCGATGCTGCGGACAGGGGAGAGGAGAGAGGTGGTGTCTGTGTGTGTGTGTATATGTACGTGTGTATGTCTGTCTGTGTGTGTATGTATGTGTGTGTGTGTCTGTGTGTATGTATGTCTGTGTGTGTCTGTGTGTGTGTGTATGTGTGTGTGTGTCTGTGTGTGTATGTATGTATTGTAAGGTAGCGCTGTCATTCCGGTAGGGGATACTCGCTTGGCAGCCAATAAATCACATCCGGCACAGGTTTCTTAACATAACTCCAACAGTCCATGCGGTTTATTAGGCATCATAAACCAGGAACAGCAACAGAAAGTTCATATAAACAGCATAGCGTCCATGACAGAGCTTCACTCTGCTTATCCTGTGGTCACACAGGTTGTGCAATGTCCAATACACAGGCTCTCTAGCCTCAGAGTTATATTCCCTGTCTGGGTTTACCTCCTGGCTGCTTCTCAGTGCAGACATTCATTCCCTCCAGGGAACTCTCACACACACGTCTCACGTGTACAGGAAGGCAGACACATCTTCCTTCAGTCGGTCTCACGTCAGCTCAGACGAGACCTTTCATATGGACCAACCGGGTCCCAGTGTTCACTCATGTGACCTACCCTGGCCACCTTATATGATCCGTAGCCACGCCCACCGGGTCACATGGCTATGACCTCATCACAGGTCCTACAAGCATTCATACATTCTTTAGTATGGCGTTTTAGACACACCCCTGGGTGGATTTGTAGGTAGCTCTCCCTAACACATTGGCACGAAAGATCAGCTCTGCTAATCAGCACATAATCAAGCCTTCATCCCAAGGCCACCCACCTTGAGATACATTACGATCATTCAGCATCCTACTCCTATCAGGACACTGGAAATGCTTATAAGCCTTTCCTGGGACACCCACACAGCGCCCCCTAGTGGACACAGTGGTCACTACACCACATACCTCCCCCTCTGTTCAAACCTGTGGGGTTGAACACACAACATTACCCCAGGATCTCGAGACCGGGCACTCATTACACCTTGCCCCACAGGTCTAGAGAACCGTCTCCGTCTGTCATCCGGCCTCATCTCTACGTTAGGCCTCCCCCGCCCCCAGCGGTCAGAATATTGGCCCTGATCTTTGGACCTCCAGTCACAGTCTGTCTGTGTCATCAGACACTGTTTATTCTCACAGGGCCTAAGGTCTCTTAGCCTTGTACTGCCCGTCGCACTGCCACTTGCTGACATTCTTCGGCCACCTGCCATGTCACTACTTGGAGGAACCCTTCGGGTTCTTACATCTTGGGTTGAAGGCGGCCGCCACCTGATGTTCCATACCTCTTTATTGATCCGCAGATGGTCCAGCTTCAACTGCTCAATCTCTTGCAGGTACCCCACTCGATACTCCAAGAGCATCCGAAAGTTTCTCAGGCTTTCCACGGAGCCAACCACCATGATGGGAATCCTACCCTCTTCACTGGATCCCTGGTCTTCATCATCAGGAGGGATCCTCACCCTCACCACACCGGAGATATTCACAAGGTCTTGCATTACCTTCCCGAATCTTCCAATGATTCTCCCAATCAGACCTTTGGGTACCGGAATCACATCTTTCCGCAAACCCAGCCGATCCATAGCCTCCCTTGCTAACTCTAGGCGTCGAGCAGCTTTCATATTACTCCACCTGACCAACTCTTTGGCGTGGAGACAATGCAAATGCATCTCTTTCAGGACAGCTACCCGGTTTGCTGTATCTTCCCTGAGTGATATTATCACCAACTGCTGAGTCTCAGGTGCCCAGTGCACCTTACATGCCTTGACCGCCTCTTTGAAAGCCTCATGCACACCTTCCTCAGCACAGGCTTCTTGCATATCTTCGGGTACCTCGATCACAGATTTGAAGGTCGTGGTCTTGCTCTCTTCCTGGACATAAGGCTCTGGCTTTACCACGGACACTTCCCTCACTACAGTTGACCCAACCGGGTGACTGTCTTCAGCTCTTTGCTTACCAACTTCATGAGATTTTATCTCTTCACGACCCTTTGCCAAGATGGGTACTGGAAATTCCGTCTTATTATCAGTCGTGCTCGGCGGCTGTAAGTCTTCGTCCAAGCTGTTCTCCCACAGAAGACCTTTTACTACTCCTCTGAGTTCGTCTATCTCTTCCCTAAGGGTCTTGTTCACACTTTACTAGGTGGACAGGTGACCTCTGAGCTCCAAGACTTCTTTCTCGAGCACCTCCACCCTGTGCTCGGCCATTTGTCTCAGGACTCTCTCATTCGAGATGTTCTTCCACTGTTTCTTTTATTAACTGTATCTCATGATCTTGTTCTCTTTTGGCCATCACATGTCACACCACTACCTCTTTAATTATATTGTCAAAGGGTACCACTGGGTCAGTCCCGTCAGCCGAGTGAACCGTCCCGTTACCGTCTAACCGTGTTTTTACCCCAGTTGTCTCGTCAGTCAGGTCACCATCCGTCATGTCACGAGACGCTAGGTCCGTAAGTTGGGCAGATGTACCTCTTCTTCCGGTCAGTTCTACCTCTGACCTGTCCACTTTAGGAGGCGTCACTGTCTCAGTGTCTGCTGGCCCCACAGTCGAAACGTCTCCATCGTCCGACCATAAGTCATCAAACAAAACAAAGTCCCGGCCCCTCGCCAAGGCTTACACTAAGTCACGTGGTATCCCGCCCCCTTGGCACTCACCACCTTTGATCCCCTCAAACTTTACTCTGTCTACCGTATAGTTCACAATGACCCCATGGTCGCAGCGAACCCTGACATTTTTCTCGGTCAGAGATAAAACGAGAGGAGTTCCTGTCAGAGTCACCTGACCCTTTGAGTCCAGCCTCCCAGAGGCTCCTTCCCGGTGCAGCATCACGGTACACACCTGTGGCCCGTCGTTATCTGGAAAATACATGCCGCACTCCTAAAAAGACATACACACACACACTGCGGTTCCCCAGACATGTCCACTGAGGTACCCAGTGCTGCCCCTTTTGATAACTCGGCCCCTTTCTGGACCACCATCCCAATTTGGGCCACTGCCTCCCTCTGGGACTCCACCCCTTTTTGGGTTACCAGCCCTTTTTGGGTCAATCCGACCCCTTTCTGGACCACCCCGATTTGGGTCACCGCCCCCCTCTGGGACTCAACCCCCTTTTGAGCTACCACCCCAATTTGGGCAACCGCCCCCTTTCAGGATTTCCCCATGTCTGTTCTACAGGTCTCCTTAGACCACAGTTCACACCAAAAACAGTTTATGTCCTTTACGATACCACACAAGTCCTTGCTGGCACCACCACAGCTCATGCTGTCACCGATCTTCGACACCACTGGCTGCCGCTCACACACAGCTGCTGGTGTCACCTTTGTAACCCCGCCGAGTTACAGGAAGCCGCTTGTCCCCTTCATAACCCCGCGGAGTTACAGCAAGCCGCTTGTCACCTTCGTAACCCTGCCAAGTTACAGCAAGCCGCTTGTCAGTGGCTCAGGAATTGGTGTAGGAAGGAGGGGTTTGGGTTCCTGGAGAACTGGGCCGACTTCTCAGTTGGCTACAGGTTCTACGCTAGGGACGGGCTGCACCTCAATGGGGAGGGTGCAGCTGTGCTGGGGGAGAAAATGGCTAGAAGGTTGGAGGAGTGTTTAAACTAGGGATGGGGGGAGGGTATTCCTTTTATAGGAGGGGAAGACGGTGCAGATAGAAACCTGGGCACAAATAATGAAATTGGGGGTGGGGGTGGCATGGGGGGTGGGGTTAGAACAGTTAATAATTTAAGAAAGAATAGAGATACAGAGAGATACATAAAGTGCATGTATACTAATGCCAAAAGCCTCGCCAACAAAATGGAGGAATTGGAGTTAATGTTGTTGGAACATAATTATGACATGGTGGGGATGGTTTTAGGAAGTTTCGCCCCCCAGCAGTTCGCCCCCAGGTACATTTCGCCCCTATCATTTCACCCCCGCACATTTCGCCCCCAGCAGTTCCCCCCGGATGTTTCACCCCCGAATGTTTCGCCCCCGGATGTTTCGCCCCCGGATGTTTCGCCCCCAGCAGTTCGCCCCGGATGTTTCACCCCCAGCAGTTCAACCCCTGATTTTTCGCCCTGGATTTTTCGCCCCTGGATGTTTTGCCCCCAGCAGTTCGCCCTGGAATGTTTTGCCTCCAGCAGTTCGCCCCCCGGATGTTTCGCCCCCAGCAGTTCACCCCCGGATGTTTCGCCCCCAGAAGTTCGCCCCCGGATGTTTCATCCCCAGCAGTTCGCCCCCGGATTTTTCACCCCCGGCAGTTCACCCCCAGATTTTTCACCCCAGAAGTTCGCCTCCGGATTTTTCGCCCCCGGAT
This sequence comes from Dendrobates tinctorius, assembly GCF_039654945.1. Classification (NCBI taxonomy): domain Eukaryota; kingdom Metazoa; phylum Chordata; class Amphibia; order Anura; family Dendrobatidae; genus Dendrobates; species Dendrobates tinctorius. The sequence continues at coordinate 9,315,873 of NW_027361750.1, read as the reverse complement.
GTTTTGTCCCCAGCAGTTCAGCCCTGGTAGTTTGCTCCTGGATGTGTGTACCCTGTTTTGCCCCCAGAATTTTGAGTTTGGATGTTTCGCCAGTTTGTCCTTGTGGTTCATGAATTCCCGTCCGTCATCAATTCACATGTCACAAAAGTACTGTACAGAGTGCTGCACTTTTGTGACATTTTAAATCAACTGTTTCCATCTGTAAACCTCACAACTGATTGCATTTTGCCCGCAATTTTAACAAGATATTTTCCAAAACGTTTCTAAAACGTTTTTGTGTTTAAAAAAGCATACCACGAAAAAAATAAACGGATTAAAAAAATGCAGTGTGCATGAGGCCTGATTTAGGTGGGGAATGTAAACCACTCTAAACTCAAAACATTTTGTGAACTTTTACCTGACCCAGCACTGACCTGCAGCAAGTTTTGCTGCAGATGTAACAATTTTCATGTCAGGTGTCCTGCAAGTTACATTAGAGTAGCTCTTATTCCATCTTTACATCAGACTATAGCAGTGCCTAAAATCTCTACAAAGAGAGAAGTGTACTAGCACAAAAAATCAGTCAGCTTCCACAGCAATTCACTTTCTACAAGTATGAATTCAGTTCTATCCAAACGTGGGAAGAAGTTGGTCTACGAGAATCACATTTACGTATTTTCCAAACTAACGGCTGACGATGTCCATTCCATCTGGGTGTGTGAAAAACGGTCGACTTGCAAGGGGCGTGTTTGGACCAATGAAGCATCTGGTGAAGTGGTGAAAGTAACCAATCCCCACAACCACGCAGCAAGACCTGTGGCAATCCGACTTATCAAAGAGGTGGTCACCAGGGCAAGGACAACACAGGAGACACCACAAGAGATTCTCTTAGAAGTCATTTCAGGAGCCCATTCTAATGTTGTAGCACTTCTCCCAAAGAAAGCATCACTGAAGAGAACAATACAATTAGCAAGGCAACTTGGCAATATTCCAAGGTTGCCCCAAACCCTTGATCAACTTGTTATTCCCCAGGAGTTCCAGGGGATCAATATTGATGGTATCCAGCAGCAGTTCCTTCTGCATGACTCTGGTAAGCATTTAACATTTCCATTATATAGAATTATTGCAAAGTTTATGTTGCACAAATGTGAAAAATTATCTATTACAAAGTGCTGATATAGAATACTATGTGATTATTTTACCTTAAAGGGAAACTTTGAGGATTCCAACTATGCCTCACTTGTTTAGTTGCAGTCTGATTCTCTGCTCAGCTTCAAAGTAGAAGTCCTGCCTTTGAGATACAGTGGCCTGCCATGTTCATAAGCAGAGTGGTAACCTTGTCCACCAACCATGATTTGCAGGTATCCAGCCATTGTCAATCACAGCCAGAGGACAAGGTTGTCACATCAAAATCCTATTACTAGATGTCAATTTTAGGGTAGAATTTTCTGCTATAAATTAGCTGCAGATTGTCTGCTGCAACTACTTAGTGCATGTGAATGGACCTTAAGGATTCATTAACATGTCTCCTAACCTCTGCCCTGCCCCTTTAGCCATGCCCCCTGCCAACAGCCTGAAATGAAGTTCCAATGCTGAATTAGTGCTGGGAAGAGGGTACACCATGCCCCGGTAGGTGCTGGTCACTTACCAGAACATGGCAGGGGGTTAATTAATATTCACCACCTGCTGCCACACGTTGCTTTGATACAGGACCTGGAATGATGTATGCAATCATGTGATCGCTCATGTCTCAGGATCTGTATCGAAGCAGAGTGAGGAAAGCAGCGCAGCAGCAGGCAGCGAGTATAAGTTTATCCTTGCCATGCTCCAGGAGGAGACAGGCACCTACTAGAGCATGATAGATCCAGGGGGCCCGCTGTTCATGGGTGCATTACACCCCTTGGCGGCAGGCCCCTGACGGCCCGGGGGCAGTGGCGTCCCCTGCCTACATGGTAGGTACGCCACTGCTGCACTGCATGTCATTTTTTTTAACTGTGCATTTTTTCATGAGCATGTGGATGGGATTTAGACATTTACGCTGCTGCCGTTATTCCTTTCACGACTTTGAAAATGTGACATTTTTGAAGCTTGGAAGCATTTTTAAACTGGAATATATCATTTTCCACTGGGACAATACATGTCGTAGAAAAAACTATTGTTTAGCTCCTTCACACCAGATTTTGCTTCAATTTAACGTTTCTGTTATAAAATCAGAAAATCTGAAGCAAAATGTGAGTTTTTAATGTGAGATATGAACAACGGATGCTTCTGATTAGGAAAATTTATTGTGAATGCATCCCAAAAATCTCTGACGCGCATCCGCCCTTTTTGCGCTGCACCGAGCGCACAAAAATGCAACACAGTGCGTTTGGCGCATGTTGGCGCAGCGCAAAAAGGGCAGATGCCCGGGCAAAAGTGTACCAGCGCATGACCAGCGTACCCAACACTAAATATAGGGTATGCTGATCGCATGCAGCGTCATGCGATCGGATGAGGAGCTGACCGGAGGAGGCACGGCCGGGGGCGGAGCTTAGCGGCGGCCCTGCGCTGCGCCCAGTAACGCTAGTGTGAAACTAGCCTAAGTGCCCAAGAAAAAATATGCAACTCCAGGTAGAGAAAAGTTAATCCATGTGGCAGAAATGACCAGAGTACATATTAGAGATTTGAAAGCTAAGGTATAAGGAAGATATATAAAAGAAAAAGTGTTGCTACATTACCTTAAGTAGTGGCTGTACCCCATCGTGCGTTTCGCATTTGCTTTTTCAAGGGGAGTGTGTTTTTTAATATAATCAGGTAAAATTACCTTTGGGTATCTTTTATACAGGGTGCCGCTAACTCCTGGATTAGCGCATCCGTCCCGACGTGCGTTTCGGCTCCTTTCTCAAAGGGCCTGCTACCAACCATGTGTCTCCATTATTTATATCTCCCAGCCGCAGCGTGGTATACCGTGCAACCAGAAGTGACGCTCACAACCCGGATGTGACACGTCACATCCGGGTGGTTAGAGTTACTTCGAGTCGCGCGGACTAGAAGTGACCACGGTTATCTGATTATATTTGCAGAGTATTATTGTAATTATGGGTATGAGGGTTATTGCCTTATTGTCAGGCAAGCGGCATTGTTTTATGGTTGACATCTAGATCATAATCTGTGATGTGGCCTATACAGATTGCGATTTAATTATGGCTATATTAATATTTGTAGTAGTTTATTATTAGGGCTTTTTCAGTTCTGCCGCTTGTAGCTGCAATATATTGCTGGCAGTCCCTGTGTCTATCCGTTTTTGTGGTAGCTGTCTCTTCCTGGATTTGTGCGTTAATTATGAATTAATTAATGAGTGACTGTGAGCAATGAGTGTATCTGTAGTCTCCTACTTCCCCAGTTTTGGTAGTTTCGTTTTAATGAATTTGTTTCAATAAAAATTATATTTTTATACACACAAATAATTGCCTTGTGATCATCCTTTTTTCTATGGTTCTATGAGGTACCGGCAGACACGGAGGGTTCTCTTCAATCCTCTTCCATGCACTTCCACATTGTGTGAATATGTCATCGTACACGGGGGAATCCCTTTCATTATTCCTAGCTAGGGATTCCCTTGTTTAAGAAGACTCTCCACACAGGTAGGGACCTCGGCAAAGGGGAGAGAAGCGATTTTTATTTTCTGATGAGCAAACTCCAAACATTACCTGTTTTGGGTCGGTGTGGTTGAACCCGAGCAGGCAATGTTCGATACGAAACCTGAAATTTCCAGATTGGGTTTGTTCATCACTGGATATAGTATGATATGTAATGGATGACAAAAAGAAGCCATTAAGTGTAACACCACTAGTACATGACAGTAAAATGATGGTCACTTGTCTTAGATCAGGGGTGTCAAACTCATATTCACCAAGGGCCACACCAATTTAATGGTTGTCCCCAAAGGGCCGTTTGTTACTGAAAGACCAGATGCACACAATCGAGTCTCGTCCAGAACATGCATTTCTCTGCACAGAGCAGTGCATGCCCCTGTATAAGGCATGTCACGGTGGATCAGCTCTTTACCAAGCGCTGTCACATCTTCCCTGGATCTCACTGAAATCATGGAGAGCTATGGCTGCAGCTTCCAGTCACTTGTACTTGTTGGTGCTGAATGCTGCTGATAAACAGCTGGTTCAATGCAGAATACAACTGGACCCTATTCTTGGCCTAATCTGAGGAATGGGCATCAACAGAAAAAGGGATCCTGAAGTGAGAATACCACTTTTATCTGCTGCTCCATTCTTTGATGTACTGGCAGAGTGTTCTGTGAGGACTAATCCCAAACCCCCCCTTCTAAAAACCTGATAAAGAGGTTCTGTAGAAGCTGGTTAACCACCACTTTAGTTCAGCAAATCCAATATCTCAGTTCTGCAGAGATGGTTGGTGGGATTAACCCTGTAGTCAGTCAACAGTCCCCCTGCTTCCATACATAGCCTGCATTAAAGGGGTATTCTCATGCCGAACAGCAAATAAGGCAGCATGCTTTCAGCAATTGTGGCACTCCTGAGGGTTCAGTCGCCACAGAGATACTGCACCTCCTCCTGAGGTGTGGTACCCCACTATCCAGGTAAGGTGGAGACACCTGACCACACTCCAACACCTGCACCCCACACCACAAAGTAGTGTAGCAAAGCACCTTTTGCGGCTCCCTGCTTGGAGTGTAGCATAGCACCCTTTGGTGGCTCCCTGCTTGGAACCCGAAACGTGCTGGGAGGTGGGTGGAGTTTAGTATACATAAAAGGGCGGGAAGAGTTGAGTTCAAGTCAGTCATTCATTCAGTCAGTGAGTGAGGATGTAGAAGGACAGAGAGTGAGACAGAGGGGGTCCCCGGGAAAGGGATGGGAGGGGGAGGTGCTGAAGCGGGCCGCGGTGATCTGGGTCTGCTGGCACAGGAAAGAGAGAGGGTAAGCTTGATTCTCCGTTGGAGGGAGGGATTGGCACGGACCGTGGGGAGAATAGAGGAACTGAGGAGCGGGGTTGGAAGAGAGAGCCTTTCCCAAGTTCACAGCGCAAGGCCGGGGTCCGGTCCCCAAGGTTGTACGGATACTAATGGTCCTGCAGCAGACACCGGAGGAATAAAAGTAGTGACCGCTTTATTCCCACACAAGACTAGGGGGCACAACAGCAACATAATAGTGAGCCGGGACTTAGTTGCAAGGAGTCCCCGAAGCAGGCTACAGCTGTCTGCCGTACAAGTAGAGTTCATAAGAACATCTGACAGGAGGAACTCCAGTTTAACTCAGTACTAGGAGTACTTCATTCAAAGGCGCTATAAGAGGAGACGTTCAGAAAAGGCACATATGTTGGCGGAGTGTTGGAAAGGAGTACTTCATCTTGTCTGGAAGTTGGCTGAGCTCCTGACACGGAGGACACGGCACGGATGTGGGCACCTGTACCTGCAACAGACTGTGAGTAAAGCTTTGGAACTACATGCCCTGGTGTCCTCCCCTTATTCCTGCGCCAACCTGCCCAGAACTGCTACATCCCTTGCACCCTACACTACACCATCTACGTGTCCCTTCACCTACTCTGCCCTGGGACTACAATCCTGCCTGTGGAGGGCTATAACATCTTTGTTGCACCACACCATCTGTCCCAGAGGATCTGTCTGCAGCGTCGGCTTACATCTCTATTGCCGAACCCCACAGGTGGCGTCATGAATCACTTATAAACTTTCACACTGCAACAACTCCCTTTTACAATGGGCGCCCAGGCCCACGGGCCGGGTCCCAGCTGCCGTGACATCTCCCATTGAAGCTCATCGGGCCCGCTACCGAGTACCCCACAGCCCTGGGAGGGCGACCCACAATCATGTTGTGGTAAGCATGCTGCCAATCTTCCCCTCCTGGTACTTACCTAGAGGTCTTCTGCTCATCTTTGCCTGATCTTCCCCTGACTGTGTGGGCTGGCGATCGCCATGCTGGATCCGGAGGCCACCAAGAGCCCTCTCCTTCTTCCCAGCATCCTCTTCTTCTGCTTGATCTCATCACGGCACTGCACATGTGCAGCAGTGTTTTGGTGACAGGAGAGGCATCCTGCCCCCTGGATTGACTGATGAATGGGGCAGGAGTGACGTCATGTCAGTGAGCGGCCAGGAGACATTCGGCCTCACTGCCGAGGCATTCTTCATGCTTCATGGATCAGTGATCCAGGCAAGATGAAAAGACAGCCAGAAGCAGGAGAAGACGTCACGGGGAACCACTAGACTGCACTCCGGGACCCAAGAGCTGCAGCTGTGACAGGTAAGTATGTCAGTTTTTTTGTGTTCTAGGGTGATAATACTCCTTTAAGGCCAGCCAATAGAGCTGCTGAAAAGGCAGCCACAAGAATCCCCAGCAATTGGGGTCCTGTATATTTTACCCCCTGGTATGTTCAGCCCTAGATGTTTTGTTCCCTGTATGTTGACCCCAAAAGCTGAGGGTGAAACATCTGTGGTCAAAATGCTAGGGGCAAAACATCAGATGGTGACACTTCCAGGGACAAAATGCTGTAGGTGAAACATCCGAGGGCGAACTGCTGGGGGTGAAACAACCGGGGGCGAACTGCTGGGGGCGAAACATCCGGGGGCGAAACATCCAGGGGCTAACTGCTGGGGACGAAATGTGCGGGGGGCGAAATGTACCCAGGGCGAACTGCTTGGGGCGAAATATCCAAATCCCGGTGGGGATATCTGAGACATGGCTGGATGAGAGCCATGACTAGGCGGTTAATTTACAGGGATATAGTCTGTTCAGAAATTACCGTACAAATAAGCGAGGGGGAGGCGTGTGTTTATATGTAAAATCATCCTTAAAACCCATCCTGCATGATAATATATATGAATCTAATGAAAATGTAGAGTCCCTGTGGGTAGAGATAAGGGGAGGGGGAAAAAATAATAAATTACTGATAGGGGTTTGTTATAAGTCTCCAAAAATAATGGAAGCAACAGAGAATATCCTCATAAAGCAAATAGATGAAGCTGCGACTCAAGGAGAAGTTATTATTATGGGGGACTTCAACTACCCTGAAATACATTGGGGAACCGAAACCTGCAGTTCCAGCAAGGTAATAGGTTTTTGACAACTATGAGAGACAATTACCTTTCACGACTGGTTCAGGACCCAACAAGAGGGGGGGCACTGCTAGACCTAATATTAACCAACAGGCCATACCGCATATCAAATATAAGGGTTGAGGGTGACTTGGGTAATAGTGATCACAAAATAATAAGTTGTCATGTATCCTTTAATAAAATGTGTAGTAGAGGGGTTACAAGGACACTAAACTTCAGGAAGGCAAATTTCCAACGGATGAGAGATGATCTTGGTGCAATTAACTGGGACGATAACCTGAGACATAAAAATACACAAAGAAAATGGGAGACGTTTATTAGCATCCTGAATAGGACCTGTGCACAATATATACTGTATGGGAATAAACATGCGAGAAATAGGAGGAAACCACTATGGCTAAATAGAGCTGTAAGGAATGTAATAAGAGATAAAATAAAGCATTTAGAGAATTAAAGCAAGTAGGTAGTAGTGAGGCATTAAATAAATACAGAAAATTAAATAAATTTTGTAAAAAGCAAATCAAGACAGCAAAGATTGAGACAGAGAGACTCATTGCCAGAGAAAGTAAAAATAATCCCAAAATATTCTTTAACTACATAAATAGTAAGAAGCTAAAAAATGATAGTGTTGAACCCCTTAAAAATAGTCTGGGTGAAATGGTGGAGGAGGATGAGGAAAAAGCCAATATGCCAAATGACTTTTTTCAACAGTATTTACACAAGAAAATCCCATGACGGATAACATGATCAGGGATAAAAATTCTCCATTAAATGTCACCTGCTAAACCCAGCAGGAAGTACGGCGGCGTCTAAAAATCACTAAAATTTACAAATCCCCGGGCCCGGATGGGATACACCCCCGAGTACTGCAGGAATTAAGCACAGTCATAGATAGACCGTTATTTTTAATCTTTAAATATTCCATAAAAGCAGGGTCTGTACCACAGGACTGGCGTATAGCAAATATGGTGCCAATATTCAAAAGGGGGACAAAAACTGAACGTGGAAATTATAGGCCAGTAAGCTTAACCTCAACTGTGGGTAAAATCCTGGAGGGTTTTCTAAGAGATACTATACTGGAGTATCTGGAGAAGAATAACTTCATGACCCAATATCAACATGGGTTTACATGGGACCGTTCCTGTCAGACTAATCTGATAAGCTTTTATGAAGAGGTAGTTCCGAACCAAGGGAATGCAGTGGACGGTGCCACACAAAAGGTTGATACATAAAATGAGAACAATGGGGATAGGGGAAAATATGTGTATGGGGGTTAAGAGCTGGCTCAGGGATAGGAAACAAAGGGTGGTTATTAATGGAGCACACTCAGACTGGGTCACGGTTAGCAGTGGGGTACCACAGGGGTCAGTTTTGGGCCTGCTTCTTTTTAACATATTTATTAATGACCTTGTAGGGGGCATAGAGAGTAGAATTTCAATATTTGCAGATGACACTAAACTCTGCAGGGTAATCAATACAGAGGAGGACAATTTTATATTACAGGAGGATTTATGTAAACTAGAAGCTTGGACTGATAATTGGCAAATGAGCTTTAATGGGGATAAATGTAAGGTCATGCACTTGGGTAGAATGAACAAGATGTATAACTAGATGTGTATTTCCTGAAGGAAGTACAGATAGTGCTTTGAAATGGAGCCCGGGCTGCCCCTTTAAGAGAGACTTGCCTGCTGCCCCTGCAAGACTTTCAACTCAGGATCCGTGAGGAGGAGGAGGATTCTCAACGCAAGCAATGACTAGCCAGGTCTTCATTGGTGACTGCCCTTCCTGTGGTTGTTCCTTCCCGGGGAAAGACCTGGCTAGTCATTGCTTGCGTTGAGATACATGTGATGGTGTCTCCGCAGCTTGTGTTTTGCATGTTTTTGCATATTTCCCATAAGGGATGGGGGCATTGCTCTAGAATCACTGCGTTGAGAATCATGTGATGGTGTCTCCGCAGTGTTGGATGTTGATCTCCATGAGTTCATTCATCCTCATTTTTCACAGTCTTTTACTAGGCATTGCTCCTACTAGCCAGTTTCCTACTCCACACTGATGAGGGGCAATACCCCGAAACAGCTGTCTGTGGACGGATACCATGTTTTGGCATAGGTGGTTTTCTTCATTGGAGACTGCCCTTCCCGTGGTTGTTCCTTCCCGGGGAAAGACCTGGCTAGTCATTGCTTGCGTTGAGATACATGTGATGGTGTCTCCACGGCTTGTGTTTTGCATGTTTTTGCATATTTCCCATAAGGGATGGGGGCATTGCTCTAAAATCACTGCGTTGAGAAACATGTGATGGTGTCTCCGCAGTGTTGGATGTTGATCTCCTTGAGTTCATTCATCCTCATTTTTCACAGTCTTTTACTAGGCATTGCTCCTACTAGCCAGTTTCCTACTCCACACTGATGTGGGGCAATACCCCGAAACATTTGTCTGTGGACGGATACCATGTTTTGGCATAGGTGGTTTCCTTCATTGGAGACTGCCCTTCCCGTGGTTGTTCCTTCCCGGGGAAAGACCTGGCTAGTCATTGCTTGCGTTGAGATACATGTGATGGTGTCTCCGCGGCTTGTGTTTTGCATGTTTTTGCATATTTCCCATAAGGGATGGGGGCATTGCTCTAGAATCACTGCGTTGAGAAACATGTGATGGTGTCTCCGCAGTGTTGGATGTTGATCTCCTTGAGTTCATTCATCCTCATTTTTCACAGTCTTTTACTAGGCATTGCTCCTACTAGCCAGTTTCCTACTCCACACTGATGAGGGGCAATACCCCGAAACATTTGTCTGTGGACGGATACCATGTTTTGGCATAGGTGGTTTCCTTTATTGGAGACTGCCCTTCCCGTGGTTGTTCCTTCCCGGGGAAAGACCTGGCTAGTCATTGCGTTGAGATACATGTGATGGTGTCTCCGCGGCTTGTGTTTTGCATGTTTTTGCATATTTCCCATAAGGGATGGGGGCATTGCTCTAGAATCACTGCGTTGAGAAACATGTGATGGTGTCTCCGCAGTGTTGGATGTTGATCACCATGAGTTCATTCATCCTCATTTTTCACAGTCTTTTACTAGGCATTGCTCCTACTAGCCAGTTTCCTACTCCACACTGATGAGGGGAAATACCCCGAAACAGCTGTCTGTGGATGGATACCATGTTTTAGCATAGGTGGTTTCCTTCATTGGAGACTGCCCTTCCCATGGTTGTTCCTTCCTGGGGAAAGACCTGGCTAGTCGTTGCTTGTGTTGAGAAACATGTGATGGTGTCTCCGCGACTTGTGTTTTGCAGGTTATCAAAAATATAACAGACCCCACGTCATTTAAAAAAAATATATATTTATTTGTAGAGCAGGCTGATGAATACTATACTATTTTTTTTAATCATGAAACCAATAAAAGATTGTATTACTCTTTGACTTATTGGCTATGTATCATTTTTAGGTATTGAACATCTTTAATGGATACACAATAACCAGTTACTCTATTTATCTTTATGCATAATATTCTTGTATTTTCACAGAGGTTCTTTTACATCCAGTATGGATTTTCGTGCCAAAGAAGCAGCTTGGCAGTCCTAAGCATTATTGTTTTTTTAGGGTTAAGTTCCTCATGATGATAATAATCTACTCCATCGTCTAATCAAGTTATGGTGGAATAGGAAAACCTGTATTTTGCCTGGCTCTTCCCACTTGCCCTGTAGTGATTGCAAGTGGGATTCATACTTGTGGGGTTGATGTCACCTTTGTATTGTCAGGTGATATTAAGCCCACGGATTAGTAATGGAGAGGAGTCTGTAAGACACCTATCCATTTGTAATCCTATAGTTGTATTGTAAATAAAGACACAGCCAGAATAAAGTCTTTTATTTGAAAGAAAACACAATACTTTTACTTTTTGATTTAAAAATGGCAAACACAGTAATACTCACCTATTGCTTAATTCCACTGAACACCTCATCTCCTGTAATAAAACGAAAATGAAAAAACAACAATATCCCTCACCTGTCCACCATTCTTTTCCACGCTGTATTCCATGTCTGGGGGATGAACAGTTTTCAACCTGGAAGGTGCCAAGATGCGACTGTCCAGGCTGAGCACCACTAGTGAATGAACTCGCAGCTTCAGTGACTAGCGGTGACGTCATCGAGGTTATTGCTGGTCACTGAGGCTTCGTTCCCAGTCGGGCTGAACTTCGGTGACCTCGGTGAGACCCTGCTAGTACTGTGAGAAAGTTTCACCGCAGTTCACCGGGAGGATTTCACTGCTGTGAATTTGAACTGCGGAGAACTCGCCTCTGCACCGTGAGACTTTCTCTATCTCACCCATCCTAGTATATATGTCCCTCATCCTGGTCCCATCATGGTATATATGAACTCCATTTTGGTATACAGCAAATGTTCCCCAACCTGGTATGTATGTTTCTTATCCTGGTATTTACAGTGTATTGCAAAAGTATTCAGCCCCCTGGAACTTTTCAACCTTTTCCCACATATCATGCTTCAAGCATAAAGATACCAAATGTACATTTTTGGTGAAGAATCAACAACAAGTGGAACACAATTGTGAAGTTGAACGTAATTTCTTGGTTATTTTAAATTTTTGTGGAAATTCAAAAACTGAAAAGTGGGGCATGCAATATTATTCAACCCCTTTACTTTCAGTGCAGCAAACTCACTCCAGAAGTTCATTGTGGATCTCTGAATGATCCAATGTTGTCCTAAATGACTAATGATGATAAATATAATCCACCTGTGTGTATTCAAGTCTCCGTATAAATATATATAAATGCACCTGCTCTGTGATAGTGTCAGGATTCTGTTTGAAGCACAGAGAGCATCATGAAGTCCAAAGAACACAACAGGCAGGTCCGTGATACTGTTGTGGAGAAATTTAAAGCTGGATTTGGATACAAAATGATTTCCAAAACTTTATCCCAAGGAGCACTGTGCAAGCGATCATATTGAAATGGAAGGAGTATCATACCACTGCAAATCCACCAAGACCTGGCCGTCCCTCTAAATTTTCATCTCAAACAAGGAGAAGACTGATGCAGCCAAGAGGCCCATGATCACTCTGGATGAACTGCAGAGATCTACAGCTGAGGTGGGACAGTCTGTCCATAGGACAACAATCAGTCGTACACAGCACAAATCTGGCCTTTATGGAAGAGTGGCAAGAAGAAAGCCATTTCTCAAAGATATCCATAAAAAAGTGTCATTTAAAGTTTGCAACAAGCCACCTGGGAGACACACTAAACATGTGGAAGAAGGTGCTCTGGTCAGATGAAACCAAAATCGAACTTTTTGGCAACAACACTGTCCAACATGGTGGTGGCAGCATCATTGTTTGGGCCTGCTTTTCTTCAACGGGGACAGGGAAGATGGTTAAAATTGATGGGAAAATGGATGGAGCCAAATACAGGACCATTCTTGAAGAAAACCTGTTGGAGTCTGCAAAAGACCTGAGACTGGGACGGAGATTTGTCTTCCAACAAGACAATGATCCCAAACATAAAGCAAAATCTACAATGGAATGGTTCACAAATAAACGTATCCAGGTGTTAGAATGACCAAGTCAAAGTCCAGACCTGAATCCAATCGAGAATCTGTGGAAAGAGCTGAAAACTGCTGTCCACAAACAATCTCCATCAAACCTCACTAAGCTTGAGCTGTTTTGCCAAGCATGAATGGGCAAGAATTTCAGTCTCTCGATGTACAAAACTGATACATACCCCAAACGGCTTGCAGCTGTAATTGCAGCAAAAGGTGGCGCAACAAAGTATTAAGTTAAAGGGGCCGAATAATATTGCACGCCCCACTTTTCAGTTTTTGAATTTCCCCATCCTGGTACAGTTTTGCTCAAAAGTTTACATACCCCAGCAGAATTTCTGTTTCTTGGCCTTTTTTCAGAGAATATGAATGATAACACCAAAACTTTTTCTCCACTCATGGTTGGTGGTTGGGTGAAGCCATTTATTGTCAAACTACTGTGTTTTCTCTTTTTAAATCATGACAACCCAAAACATACAAATGACCCTGTTCAAAAGTTCACATACTCTGGTGATTAGCCTGATAACATACGCAGATGACACAGTTGACACAAATGGGTTTGAATGGCTACTAAAGGTAACATCCTCACCTGTGACCTGTTTGCTTGTAATGGGTGTGTGTGTATAAAAGCTGAGTGAGTTTCTGGGATCCAGACAGACTCTTGCATCTTGCATCCAGTCACTGATGTTTCTGGATTGTGAGTCATGGGGAAAGAAAAAAATTGTCAGCGGATCTACAGGAAAAGGTAGTTGAACTGTATAAAACAGTAAAGGGATACAAAAAGATATCCAAGGAATTGATAATGCCAGTCAGCAGCGTTCAAACTGTGATTTACAAATGGAAAATCAGGAGCTCTGTAAAAACAAAACCACGGTTAGTTAGACCAACAAAAATGTCGTCCACAACTGCCAGGAAAATTGTTCGGGATGCAAAGAAAATCCCACACATAATATCAGCTGAAATTCAGGACTCTTTGAAAACTAGTGGTGTGGCAGTTTCAAGATGCACAATAAGGAGGCACTTGGAGAAAAATGGGCTGCATGGTCGAGTTACCAGAAGAAAGCCATTACTGTGCAAATGCCACAAAGTATCTCGCCTACAATACGCAAAACAGCACAGAGCTTCAAAACTTCTGAACAAGGTAATTTGGAGTGATGAGACCAAAACTGAACTTTTTGGCCACAACCATAAACATTACATTTGGAGATAAGTCAACAAGGCCTATGATGAAAGGAACACCATTCCTACTGTAAAGCACGGAGGTGGATTGCTGATGTTTTTGGGATGTGTGAGCTACAAAGGCACAGAAAACTTGGTCAAAGTTGAAGGAAAGATAAATGCAGCACGTTATCAGCAAATACCGGAGGCAAATTTGCACTCATCATCCCGGATGCTGCTCATGGGACATACTTGGATGTTCCAACATGACAACTATCCAAAACAAGGCCAAGTCAACCTGTCATTGGCTACAGCAGAACAAAGTGACGGTTCTGGAGTGGCCATCTCAGTCTCCTGACCTCAATATCATTGAGCCACTCTGGGGAGATCTCAAGCGAGCAGTTTATGCTAGACAGCCCAGAAATTTACAGGAACTGGAGGCTTTTTGCTAAGAAGAGTGGACAGCTTTACAATATGAGAAAATAAAGAAACTCATCCACAGCTACCACAAAAGACTTCAAGTTGACATTGATGTTAGAGGTGGCAGTACACGGTATTAAGAAATGGGTATGTGAAGTTTTGATCAGGGCCATTATGATTTAAAAAGAGAAAACACAGTAGTTTGACAATAAATGACTTCACCGAACCACTAACCATGAGATGAGAAAAAGTTTTGGTGTTATCATTCATAGTCTCTGAAAAAAAGGTCAAGAAAGCAAAAATTCTGCCAGGGTATGTAAACTTTTGAGCACAACTTTATATATGTCCCTTATCCTGAGCCCCATCCTGGCGTATATATGTGGACACTCAGCCATGGGGAGCGATATAAATGTAATGCCCATCTTTAAGAAAAGGGAGGTGATGCCCTTCTGTGCAAAAAACCTTAAACAACGAGATGAACTGGTATGCATGCAACGTGTAGGCACTTGTTCACACTGGCCACTAAACACACTAAGACAAACTCCAAAGTAAAAACAAAATGAGCAAATACTCTGCAGTAAATAAATAGCATAAGTGCATTGTTTTTGTTTCAGGTTTTAGCATTCTGATCAAATAAGAGTCTGGTCTCCCTTTTCTTTGAGCTGGACATTGCATTTATATACATCTCCATGGCTGTGTCCGTTAGTTGGGCATTAGTTGCTCGGTCCTTATTCACATTTACGTCATTTGACATTTAGTAAGGTTTTAATACTAGAGGTTACAACAGACCCGAATACGGTCACCTTGACGTGGTGGGATGGCTTTTACATTTTTTTAATCAAAATTATGTCAGCTAAAAACCGATGTAATTTTCATGCACTATTGCTATTTATTTATTTACTGTAGGGTATTTGATTATTTCATTTTTATCTTAGATTTTGTCTGTTTAGTTCACAGTGTGAATATGCACCTAGACGTTGCATACATACCAACTTATATTACAGATCCTCTCTTTAGATTTCTGGTGTATATACAGTATATCACCAAAACTGGTATATTTACTCCCCATCCTGGTATATGTCCCCCTTTCTGCCACTGTTTCTAATGCATTAAAAAAAATAACCAGTTCTACCCACCTTCCTCTGCTTCAACACTGCGTTGCGTCCTCTTCTGAAGCCGGCAGCTGACTTCAGCATGCATGGCCATGTGCCCCTAGTCACTTGCATGCCAAGGTCAGTGGGTCCCCTGCACCGCAATACACTTCACCTCTGTGACCGCCATATATATTTATTGCCTTGATATTAATGTATTGCTATTGACTAAATCATACATGTCATGTTTGGTTATTTCCAATATATGATTCACATGTGGTACATGCAATTGCACTTTATTGGTCACACATTATTTATAGATTGCTAGCATATACATTTCTTGCACTTTTTTCTTAGAGTGTTAGCACATTATTTGGATATTGTATATTTTTTGACTACATATACACATTTATATATCTTTTTGTATCTCATTTCTGGATTCATATTGAAGTTAATTGTTTGCATTATTACTTTTCTTTGCCCTAAAGGATGTCAGAGTAGCAGACATTTTGGTTTCAATTGGTTTTCATCATGTTATCAAAGGTGGAAAAAATTGTATAAAAACAATAGAAGACAAGCACAAGAATTAGATTAAGATCATATACAAAAAATTGTGCAATAAAGACTAATAAAAAATATACTAAATTAAAAGAATTTTTATTGAAATAAAAAATAATCAAATAATAACAGCTGATACAATAAACGGAGCACATTTTATATAGAGTATATAATATTCAATCCTAAATAGGAGAGAAAAATATAGCAAAACTGCCCTAAGAAAAATAGAAATAAAAGCCAAGAGAAAAAAATCAAATATATACTAGAAATTAATAATATCAGTAAAAGTACTACAATTTAATATTTTATATATGTATGGCTCAAAAAATATATATAAAACTCAGTACAGCACCTAAATAAAATGTAAGCATAGTGAGTGATAAAAATTAAATAAATCAATAGAAAACAAAAACACCAAAGCAGTAATCTGTAAAAAGTGACTGAGTGCTAAAGTGCAATAACCACAATGGATTAAATGATTAGAAGCATAAGGTGCTATTGATATATAAACAAAGGGACCTGGCAGCATGTCTTTATAGAAAAACAGGGATCATCTCCAATTGGAGTACAGATCAACACCAGAGCATTTCAATAATAAAATATAATTACTTTTATTAGTACAAAATGTCAAACATTAAAAAGACATACAAGTTTCCAAGATCAGTGCAAAAAAGGGGACCAACCACTCCCATTATATATATTTCTGCTGCATGGTATTGAACCTCATGGCAAATAAAAAATCATTTGTATATGCTGCCTATACTAAAGATGTCTGCTGTTTATTAAAACAGTAAACAGCAGACATCTTTAGTATAGGCAGCATATACAAATGATTTTTTATTTGCCATGAGGTTCAATACCATGCAGCAGAAATATATATAATGGGAGTGGTTGGTCCCCTTTTTTGCACTGATCTTGGAAACTTGTATGTCTTTTTAATGTTTGACATTTTGTACTAATAAAAGTAATTATATTTTATTATTGAAATGCTCTGGTGTTGATCTGTACTCCAATTGGAGATGATCCCTGTTTTTCTATGTAATTTTTGGGGAGCATTACTATTGAGAATTTGGCTGGTTGATTAGAGCATGTCTTTATAGGTAAATAATGCCTCTCTGATAAATTGGATTACTTTCTATTTTCTTATTCTCTCATTAGCACCTTGTGATTTAAAAAGAGATTTTTTCTTTGTATGCACTTTAGCACTTTTCTATGAGCACTTTGTTTATATATCAATAGCACCTTTAGCACCTATTAGCTGGTCGGCGGGTACAACCGATGCTAGTCTAGCGTATTTGGGGGTCTTAAACATATAGGTATATGATAATAAATAATAATCTTTATTTTTATATAGCGCTAGCATATTCCGCAGCGCTTTACAGTTTGCACACATTATCATCACTGTCGCCGATGGCGCTCACAATCTAAGGTAAATTCCCTATCAGTATGTCTTTGGATTGTGGGAGGAAACCGGAGAACCTGGAGGAAACCCACGCAAACATGGGGGAACATACATATGATGGTCCCCAGCTTTCATTGCTGGTTTGATTTCCTTGTTGGTCAGGTGAGGACCATATTGATTTTATTACATAATATATATTTAGCTATTATCATTCATTGCCATGGTCACATTTGTTTTGACTTAAATGGACTCCTTCAGTGTTTCTCTGCTTTTCCCCATGGTCACTGGTATAAATGAAACACATGCGTTTTGCCTAACTGGTGTAAATGGATACGTTGGTTCAGATGGATGTAATTATTAGTGTGTGTCCTTTGGTTTATGCACATAGCACCATTTCCTACATTAATGCCTGCGTAGTGATATACAAGCCCTAAGGTGAAGTGATCTAAGGTAAACAGCACATTTCTCCGAGGACATGATAGATGGGTTGTGTATGAATCGAAAACATGTTTACACACATGAGGGATTGTTCCTAAAATAAGGGACAATGTCATCTTCTTGCATGGCTTCACCTTACAAAAACCACTGACTGTTAACGAGATCTCCTATTGTGGGATACATTGCAGAAAACCCAACGCCGGGCTCATGCACAATTCACTGATTTTCTTTTACAAGAAAAACAGTACAAATTTCTTCAGGGTTTTTTTTTTTTATCACAGTGTCATCCTAGCTTGGTCAGACCTTTATCAGTTTTTGGCTAAGTTCACATGAGCGCATTAAAAATTGTCATTTTATCCTGAAAATTCTGACATTTTTTTTTCTTATTTGACTTTTTTTTTTTTTTTTTTACAGTAGCAGTCAATAATTTACAAGACCATTCAAAGTTTTGCAACATATTTGTAAAAAACGGATATATGCTATACAGTGGCTCTGTATGGCACCTTTTTTGTTATTTTCTTGCCTGACTTGATGAAGGGGCATTGTGGAGTCAGATGCTGTAGATTCATGAATCTACATGGCCGCCTCTTCACGATTTTGGAGCGCCTGACGAGTGGTTCTGTGCAACCCCTTAGAAATCTTACTCCAGTCATTTACTGGAATGAGATTTCTGTTTTTTAGGGAGCACCACAGTCAGTCATGAATTAGACAATCTGCGGTGTCATACTCCCACCACCACGCTTAGCTTAGCGCATTTTGGCAGAGCTGTGAGATACTGATGTGAAAACGCCAAAAGTTGCAAACTTTTGGCGCAACTTGGGAGTTCTTCCAAAATTTTGTGAGTAGTCAGATCTTTTTCAGGAGCATATCAAATGGTATTTTAGAGGTATACAGGGGGAGTTGGGAGCTGACATGTTTGTGGGTGTTACGCCCCCGGGCTCCACTTACCCTGCGGCGCGCACTTCCCGGCGCGCTCCTGCTCTCTGGCGCATCCCCGCGCCCGGCCTCCGGCTCCCCCAGTGTCAGGCACCTGCACACTGCCTCCCTCCTGGCGCGCAGCCCCCTGGGTAATATGACGCACTGGCCCCGCCTCCAACATGGCGGCGCCCAGCGCTATTTATGGCCGGCGTCTGGACAGGTAAGACACCTGTTCTTCTAATGCCGTGACGCTGTCTAATTGCAGCACTCTCCGTGTTCCAGGCCCTTCTACCCTGCCTCTGTTTGCGCTGTGTTCCTAGTCTTTGCACCCCTATTCTTGCCTCTGCCTTTGCTTTGTGCTGTACCTTTGGCTCCCTCTCCCTTTGCCTCCGCCTGCGCTGCCTCCGTCAGTTCCTCCTCTGCTCTCCTGCTATACGGTGCCCTCAGTTACTCCTACCCTGTCCTGCTTCTTACATCCTTCCGCTTTGTGTTTATCCGTGCTTCTTGTTTTGCAGCCTCCAGCCATTGCCACCCGCTACGCTCCGGTTCTGCGCTCTGCCCGATCTCCACGCTCTCTGTGCTCCCTTGTGCTCACTGTACGGATACGCCTGTGCCTCCACTCCTACCTAGCCCCAGTCGTCCCTTTGGTTCTGTCTGTCACGGTTCCATCCCCTGGGGGTCTGCCCCTAACGCTCCCTGTATAGGGGGTGGTCCTCACCTGGGCGCTCGCCCTCGGGGGCTCTGGGGCCGTGACCCAGAGGGTCCACTTCCAGGTTACCTTCTACGTGCCTTCCCGCTACAGCAACCGTAACAGTTGGATGTAGCACAAGAGCAGTTAAAGGTGGTGCCATTTGTTCATAGGCTCAAAAACTGGTAACGGGTTACCTTTGACTTTTTTCTCTAGACATGGTGTTTTTACGATAGTCTTCTCTATGAGACAACCATAAAAAATGCATGTCATAAATATAACAAATACAAAATGCTATGAAATACGTTAAAAAAAATAAAGATGGTGGGCGATACAGTTCTAAAGGTAAAAAGTAACTACTGGGAGAACAGGGGTTAAGTTTTGACACAAACCAAAACCTTTCAGCGTGTCCTTCCTTTGGCAGTGGTGCCTCATTGGAGTAACCGGTCCCCGGCCCTATCGCGCTCTGCTTACCTCACCGTGTACAGACACAAAGCAGAGCAGGGTCCTATCAATGGATTCCCGCACATGTGCATAATTCACACTTCTGTAATGTATCACTCAAGTGACAATCTGTCAATAAAGAAAAGTTTATGGGTTAAAGTCTTGCTCGGCTTTTGTTATGCTGTGTTTATTTGCACTTTGTGGAGCATACAGTAGGAAAATGTATGAAAATGTATCATGTGGTTACATTGTGCCATACCGGCTACTT
The DNA here is from genome assembly GCF_039654945.1 of Dendrobates tinctorius. Taxonomy (NCBI): domain Eukaryota; kingdom Metazoa; phylum Chordata; class Amphibia; order Anura; family Dendrobatidae; genus Dendrobates; species Dendrobates tinctorius. Next base: position 9,295,888 of record NW_027361750.1, on the reverse strand, counting down.
TCTCGAAACAACAATGGCCCAGAATGAGACATTAGAAAAGTGTTTCTACATAAACATGTTCTTCTGGGACTGGAAGTCTCTTGGCGTGTTATAAATCATATATTGTAATGACTTCAACATTTTTCAGATTGTATATGTGAATATGATTTCATTCATTATGCAGAGTATGTGTATTGCAGATATTTGGGAACTATCGTTCACAGGGACACTAAACCTATCCTATCTCCAGTTCATTGCAATCTATTGTTCCCTGCAAGCAACCATTTCAGGCAGGGGCAGAACGACGAGTGTGCTTCAATAGGAGAAATAACAAGTAAATCCCAAAATGTTATGCCTCCATGGACACCAATTTATCTCACTTACCTCCAGTTCTGAGAGCCCTGAGAAACAATGTGATACATTCATTGCATAGTCACTTTGTTGAAGACACCATGAACTGGACCGCTGGATGGCCTTTGTCGTTTACAACATTAGGAATTAGTCGTGATGTAGATTTCACTGGCTGGTGAAATTATTCTGCATGAACATTGGCCACAGTGGACAGGAGAGCTTCTCGCAGATGCTGTAAACTAGATGGAGGTATGGATATGTTCTGAACTCTATCCAACTCTACCATTCTATGAAAAGCCATTCTACATCAACCCAGAGATGCTCAACAAGATTAAGACCCGGGGAGTGTGAACCAGTCTGTGATTAGATGACGCTTGTACCACGGTGTATTGTTCTGCTGTGGTCTTCTGCCATAGGGTAAACACTTGCTATTAAATGATTAACGTGGTAAGCCACAATGTCTGAACATCCACAAATATAAGAGGACCCAGGGGCTACAATAAAAATATTTGCCACACCATTACTCCACCTCCACCAGCCAAAACTGTTAAAACGTTACGGAAAGGTTAATCCATTCACACAGCTTATGCCAAACTCTGACCATCTCATCAGCAAAGTGTAACAGAAATCTAGATCATCCAAGCAGAATGTTTTCCACTGCACTGTGCATTTAGAAAAATGCATGGTGCCTACAGTGAAACAAGGTGGTAGCTGTGTCCTTACATGGGTTGCATGAGTGCTTTCTACATCAGAGAGCTACTGTACATTCCATTGATGGTATCATGAATTCACGGATGTACTGCTTTATAATGAAAGAGAAGATGCTACCATCACTCTGTGCCTTTGATAGACGTGCACTTTTTCAATATGACAATGATTCAAAACACAACTCCGAAGAACAGGGTGAAAGGGATTCAGTTACCAAGTTTCTCATTATATCAACCCATCATAAACACCCATGAGGAAGTCTGAAGACACAAGTTGAGCATCACTCTCCATCCAGCATCCAGGCTCTAAAAGAGGTTGTTCCTGAAGAATGAAAAAAGATAGATGTTGCAACATGTTGCTGGCTTGTTCTTTCCAGGCCTAGAAGACTTGGTGCTGTCCTTCATTGAGGTCATACAAAATACTAGAGGTAATAGTTTTTTGATGTGGGGTGTATTCATTTTTGCATCAATTAATTTGGGTAAAACCGAAGATTTTGTAATGAAAGTTATATAACCTTACTTTCATGTGATGGGTTAAATAATGTTTATGAAACTCAGTCTCGTCAAAATGTTGGAAATTGTTCTTGTGTTTGGAAAGCTATTAGTTAAAATCTTTTTCAGAGGGGGTGCACTCATTTATACCATGAACAGTATGCATTCAAAATTAGTTGTCATTTTTGGAAGAAAATTCTGATTAGGTTAGGCATCTTTACATGTAACAAGATTGCCCTCCTAACACTCATGTTATGGGGAGAGAGAAGCGGACAACGCTTGGCTTGCAATGTTTGTGTGGTCAGACTGTGTACGCGATCAGCAGTGCCGATACCGGTGGAACAGAATGCGGATTGAGACGGGATTGTCCGTGTAGTAGAGAACCCTTTTAACAGTCATTTCGTGGATTATGCGCTGATGATTGTGAAAGAGGAAAAAAAGATACAAAAAGAAGCTACGGCAGCTGTTAATGACTAAAGCCAGGAGAAGAAAAAAACCTGCTAAATAAGGCCAGAAACAAAGCCTTGTGGAGTAGGAAATACGGCTCCGGGAAGAAAACATAGTGGTTTATTTATATCAACAATCCAAAGTGTAAAAGTGACGTTTTGTTCTTAAACTAACGACATTTCATCAGACACTCGGATTGTAGGCGGAACAAAAGAAACATTTCAGTGATGAAGAGAAATTGTGACATCTGTTGCTGAGGAGATGGTGTCTGCTCATCACTGACGGACGACACAATTTACTTAGTATAATCCTTATTGAAATATTTATTTTATTCCTCCTACAATCCATAAACTTGGTGTATTGTAGATAAATAATTTTAACTCTACTGATACTGATATTATCTAATATTTGCATAAAATTGTGGACATATTGCAGATTGAATGGCCAGAGCATTCCATCAGGTCTGCACCTTTTTGTTTAGCGTCTTGTACCCAATATATCAGATCTGTAATCGAGCAAGAAAAAGTCAAACCCATAAAAGGGAGCACCTCAATTGCATAAGAAATATATATATATACCAAATATATGTGTAATACAGAATTAGAATTTTTATTATTCACCAAAAAAATACATACAGAGACAGAACAAAACACATATAATATAAAAACAATTAAAATTGCATCTGTGTGCAAAGGAGACTCAAGACCAAATGCCACACCTCAGTATAAAGGCAATGGCAAACCACAGCAGGCTCCCATAAAAGGCGCTGAATGAAGAAATATAACTGGCTTTAGAAATGTATGCCTACAAATGTACAAGCATATATCACAAAAAACGTATATAAATATAATATGTGCAAAAAATTTGCATATATAGAGAGCAACAAATGACAAAATTTAACAATGAGTATACAATACCAAAAGAGGGTCCAACAGCATTTGTGATCAATAATTTGTTTGAAAAAATATCCAGTTGCTAATATGAAACAATGGTAACCCCTCAAAGGGGGGAATTTTATCACTGAGTCAAATGTGAAGGACATACAACGAAGAGAAATGTCCAAGAGATGGTAAGACTGAATAAGTGTGTAAAAACACACTAAGGTGCAGAGAAGCTGAGAGTCAGGGCAATGGTATGTCCCAGAAGCATACCATTAATGAGGTAATTAATTAAGAGGGTCCGTGGCAAACCCCCAAATTAGTAGCGATTATCTAACAAAGGTGCATAGTTCGTTTCTTAGAGCATGGAGACAAACTAATAGATTTTAGCATTTATTCCCAAAATGTGGGCAGTGATTATACAGATAAAAATTGTTATAAATTGAGACATTAAATATGTACAATGCAAATATATAAAAAATAACAAGGATTAAAAGACAGAAATTACACTTACAGTTGCTTAGTTGGTATTAGGCATCCCATGTGGCTCGGGGGATGGGCCGCAGCCAGACATCCCAAGACATCGGCAGATCTTTCTAGCATGGCATCTGCAGCTCAAACTGGCTGAATTTTGGGAGGGAATGCCTTATCCCTTTGGGTCTGTGACCTCACAAAATGGGCGGTCTGGTGAGGTCCAACCCCCTACTCTCTAAGTTGCAATTTATCTAAAAACTTATAATATCCATATCTTAATGAGGGAAGCTTGAATAAACTCACAAAGGGTATCATTGCTTGTGGTTTATCGAACCTAACAAGACAACATCAAACATGCACTAGATAGGACACTCCATTTGGGAGCAATCCATATCTCAGTTTCTGGAGGTCCGAAAGCTTCACAAGAGCCACCGTAGCGAAGCCGGGTCCACTCAGATCACAGAAATGTAATTATTATATCTCTGGCATGAGCGAAGTGCATGCTAGGCTTCTTTTAATATTTCCTATATCTGTATCCAGCTTCTTGGCCAGGACAAAGGAATCCTTTCCCTTAACTAATTACTAGAGTTGAGAGACTTTTGGTTTTTTAGGGTCGCGTTTCGTTTCGTGAAACCCGACTTTTCCAAAAGTCGGGTCGAGCAAGATCGTCCGATTATAGGGAAAAGTCGGGGTCGTCCCGAAACACGAAACCCAATGTAAGTCAATGGGGAATAAAAGTCGGCAGTGAGAGGAGGACAGGAAACACACCTACAGTGCCCATTTGAATGCCAAAAGCATCAATTCTTCTTACTTAAGCTTGTCAACCTTAATTAACTTCATAATACAAGTTACGCACTGAAAAATGGGGGTTATTTGGCTAAAGTTGTGGGGGGGAGGGCTGGCTGCAGGTTTTCATGTGCCCTGGGCGAAAGAGCGCCCCTTTAACACATACCACAACTCATCATGCTCCGATACGGCAGAGAAATAGCGGTATAGTACAATGAAAAATACCTCACTTTTTACATCTCATGACGAGGCCCATCTATTTCTCCATACAGAATCATTGGTCCCATATAATGTTTGAAACAGTATATGATGAGCTCCACATAATGCTACAGTATATGTTGGTCCCCATGGATGAAGCTCCACTGTCTTATGGGCCCAAATAATGCTCCAAACATAATGGGCCCCATTTCTAATGCTCTAGTGTATAATGGGCCCTGTAAATGCTGCTCCAGTGTCTGATGTCCACCTTTGGAATGTTCCAGTGTATGGTGGGCCCCATCTATCATTCTCCAGAGTATAGTGCTCCCCAAAAATTGCTGTCCCAACATTGAAAACAATCAAATAAGTCTCCTCGCTAGGGAATCCCTGTACTTGTCTGGACTCCTCGTCGTCCCCATCTTCCTCCTCATAGACTGTAAGCTTGCGAGCAGGGCCCTCACTCCTCTTGTTATTTGTTATAATCTACTGTATGTGATTATTGTTATGCTGTAATGTCTATTGTCTGTACAAATCCCCTCTGAAATGTAAAGTGCTGCGGAATATGTCGGCGCTATAAAAATAAAATTTATTATTATTATTATCTTCCATCTCACTGCACAGTATTTCAACTTTGCAAGTGCTGTGATCCTGGGCAAGCAGGGGGGGCCCACTCGTTGGCGACGGCACTGGCACAGGGCCCCTGATAGTACGGTGGTGTGTCTGATGGCGGGTGGGCCGAACCTGCACTTTCATCTGCAGCTTCCTCTTTGTCACCGTGTAAGATGGAACTGTATATGGGAAGGGTAACCTGAGTTTCATCAGGGTCAGATTCAGGTCGTGTAGCGTGCGAGGGGAATGTAGTGGTCTGGGTCAATGTACCAGCAGATTCATCGAGCAGTGGCTGGGCATCAGTGCACTTGTGTCGCCCCCAGGAGTACGGTCGCCACAGTGGCATTACCTTCTTCCTAGGGAGTGTGATGTCATGCTTGGGAGCAACGAAGGATCTCTCTAGCAGGTTAACTGATTGGGCGGCGTTATTCCCACGAGTCATGACCCTCCAAACAGCGTTCATGAAGGCAAAGTGTTTGTTTTACGTGGGCAGTATGGTTGCAAAGCTGAACCTTAAAGGAATGTCCAGAAGGGCACCACCAGGAGTGGAGCCTACGGTTAAATTCGACTCCACCTGGGAAACCTCAACCATGCCAGCTACAGAACAGATGCACACATTGCAAGCTTAATTCCGTTAACGAACGAGACTCCGTCATGCCCCGCGGTCCGAGTCCGGCTTACTAGAGGGACACGTGAGGCTCTGGCACATGAGATTGGCCAATAACTGGTGTGTCATGCCCTTACATGTCCGTGGCTGCATGTGCGCTACACTGAAAAGGCCAGCGTTTGTCGCTTACAGGTGCAGATAACCCGCTGAACAACGTTAGTGATGGGGATCACTGATTACAATTATTACCCGCGAACAATGATTTCCCAGTAAGTGCAGGTCAACCGCAGTTCTGGAATTAGGCCTAACCGTCATTCCTCAAAAAATGAAAAACTTACGTGTGCAAACCACAGGTGCTGTAGCTTGCTTAACAGCTCGCCAGCCGTTCTCACGCCCAGTATGGATTACACGTGATTGCACAAAGGTGAGAAAGGGTACCGTTTCCCCGGATAACATGTATGGATAGCGTACACATTCAAAATATATGTCTATACATCAGGAGGCAGGCTCAGACGGTGTTAGGCCCAGTATGGATTGCACGTGATTGCACAAAGGTTAGAAAGGGTACCGTTTCCCCGGATAACATGTATGGATAGTGTAGACATTCAAAATATATGTCTATACATCAGGAGGCAGGCTCAGACGGTGTTAGGCCCAGTATGGATTGCACGTGATTGCACAAAGGTTAGAAAGGGTACCGTATCCCCAGATAACATGTATGGATAGCGTACACATTCAAAATATATGTCTCAGGAGGCAGGCTCAGACGGTGTTAGGCCCAGTATGGATTGCACGTGATTGCACAAAGGTTAGAAAGGGTACCGTATCCCCAGATAACATGTATGGATAGCGTACACATTCAAAACATATGTCTCAGGAGGCAGGCTCAGACGGTGTTAGGCCCAGTATGGATTGCACGTGATTGCACAAAGGTTAGAAAGGGTACCGTATCCCCAGATAACATGTATGGATAGCGTACACATTCAAAATATATGTCTCAGGAGGCAGGCTCAGACGGTGTTAGGCCCAGTATGGATTGCACGTGATTGCACAAAGGTTAGAAAGGGTACCGTTTCCCTGGATAACATGTATGGATAGCGTACACATTCAAAATATATGTCTCAGGAGGCAGGCTCAGACGGTGTTAGGCCCAGTATGGATTGCACGTGATTGCACAAAGGTTAGAAAGGAAAGGGTACCGTATCCCTGGATAACATGTATGGATAGCGTACACATTCAAAATATACGTCTATACATCAGGAGGCAGGCTCAGACGGTGTTAGGCCCAGTATGGATTGCACGTGATTGCACAAAGGTTAGAAAGGGTACCGTATCCCCGGATAACATGTATGAATAGCGTACACATTCAAAATATATGTCTATACATCAGGAGGCAGGCTCAGACGGTGTCAGGCACAGTATGGATTTGACGGCCCAGACTACACAGTGGAGGAGCAGGGAGAGGTAAAGATTGCAAATGCTGGGGCCCTGCCCAAGCAAGGGGGGCCCACTCGTGGGCGTCGGTACTGGCACTGGGCCCCTCATAGTACAGCGGTGTGTCTGATGGCGGGTGTGCACCACCACCGTCAGAGACACTTGATTGCACTATGAGGGACCCTGTGCCAGTGCCCGCGCCCAAGAGTCGGCCTACCCACCTGTCCAGGGCAACGGCACTCGCACGGTGTCGTGCGCTAGGTGGTGACCCCGGCCATGGGGGGGGAGGCAGCACAGTTAGGGAGTTTTAGAAAGTGGCATATGTTGATGTTGGACATTCAGCTGATGCAAAAGGCGAAATAGGTGAAGTCCCAGGAAGAGGTGGACCAAAGCAAGCCATTTTTCTGTCACCCTATGTGTCATCAGGGGAAGGTGGGAGAAAATCCTTGGAAACCCATGCATGGTTCATTTTAATGAAGGTTAGATCATCCACATTTTGGGTTGACAGACGGGTCCTTTTTTCTGTCAGGATTGATCCAGCTGCACTGAAGACTCTTTCCGATAGCACACTTGCAGCTGGGCAAGCGAGCTCCTGTAAGGCATATTGGGCCAATTCAGGCCAGGTGTCCAGTTTAGCGGCCCAATAGTCAAAGGGGAATGACCTGTGTGGGAGAACATCGATAATGGAGGAAAAGTAGTTTGTAACCATAGTTGACAACTGCTGTCTCCTGTCACTTTCCATCGATGCAGTATTACCAGTTGTGTGAGCGGTATTTGAAAAATCAGTCCACAACATTGTCATGAAACCCCTGTCTCCAACGCCACTTCTGCTGTGTGCACCACGAACACCTCTGCCAAGCTGCCCCCGGCCCGTACGGCTTGTGTGAGAACCATCACCGCTACTGTGTGCTGGGAATGCCTCAAGCAACCGATTTACCAGAGTTGCTTGTTTATTAGCCAATATTAGGTCAAGGTTCTCCTGTGGCATGATGTTTTGTAATTTGCCTTTATAGCATGGATCCAGGATGCTGGCCAACCAGTAGTCGTCATCGTTCATCATTTTGGCAATGCGGGGGTCCCTTTTTAGGATCTGCAAGGCATAAGCTGACATGTGTGCCAATGTTCCCGGTGTCAATGATGCACTGCGAGTGCTGGGTGGAGGAGCACTTTCTGGCAAATCCACATCCCTCCAGTCACGCACAAACCCTGTACCAGACCTTGCCACGCCAACATTTTCACTTGCCCCATGAGATGCATCCTCCTCCCCTAAGTAATCATCCCCATCATCATCCTCCTCCTCCTCTTCTTCCTCCACCTCGTCCAGGAGAGGTCCCTGAGCAGACAATGGCTGAATGTCATCAAGGATTCCTTCCTCCTCTTCCTCCTCATCAACATTGGCTGCAGACGCCTGCTCCTTAAGGTGCGTCAAAGTTTGCATGAGCAGACGCATAAGTGGGATGCTCATGCTTAGGATGGCGTCGTCTGCGCTTACCAGCCGTGTGCATTCCTCAAAACACTGAAGGACTTTACAGAGGTCTTTCAGCTTCGACCACTGCACACCTGTCAACTCCATGTCTGCTCTCAAAGTGCCTGGCCGTGTATCCTCCACAAATGCATTATGGCCTGCCTCTGCTCGCACAGCCACTCCACCATGTGCAGGGTGGAGTTCCACCTTGTTGCAATGTCGATAATGAGGTGGTGGTTGGGAAGGTGGAGCAATCGCTGCAGCTTCTGCATACGAACGGAGTGTACAGGCGACCGGCGGATGTGCGCGCACAGTCTTCGCACCTTCTGGAGCAGGGCTGTTAACTCCGGATAATTTTTGAGGAAGCACTGCACCACCAGGTTCAAGGTGTGAGCCAAGCAAGGTATGTGGCTGAGTTTTGAAAGGGCTATGGCTGCCACAAAATTACGGCCGTTATCACTAACTACCTTGCCTGCCTCAAGATGTACACTGCCCAGCCATGACTCAGTTTGTCGCTTCAAGTACTCGGCCAGCACCTCGGCGTTGTGTCTGTTGCCCAAACACATCATCTGCAACACAGCCTGCTGACGCTTTCCACTAGCTGCTCGATAGGGGGACACATTGTGTGCAACAGTGGCAGCTGCAGATGGAGTGCTCGTACGACTGCGCTCTGTGGACGAGCTTTCGCTTCTGGAGGAGGAGGAGGAGGAGGAGGGTCGAACGCCTACAGCCAACTGTTTCCTATACCGTGGGCTAGGCAGCACTGTCCCACCACCGCTGTCCCCTGTGGACCCTGCATCCACCACATTAACCCAGTGCACAGTGATGGACACGTAACGGCCCTGGCCATGCCGACTGGACCATGCATCAGTTGTGAGGTGCACCTTTCCGCTCACTGACTGCTTGAGTGCATGGACAATGCGGTCTTTCACATGATGGTGGAGGGCTGGGATGGCTTTGCGAGAGAAGAAGTGGCGACTGGGTAGGTCATAGTGTGGTACTGCATAGGCCATGAGCTCGCGGAAAGCTGTGCTTTCCACCAACCGAAAGGGCATCATCTCAAACGAGATTAGTTTGGCAATGTGGGCGTTCAAACCCAGTGAACGCAGATGAGAGACTGAGTACTTTCTTGACCTACTCATAGTGTCTGGGAGGGTGAGCTGGACTTGAGAGCTGCATATGGTGGAAGTAGCGGTGGACAGGGCGGACTGAGAGAGGGTTGATGATGGTGATGGAGTTGGTGTTCTTTCTGATGGCCTAGAATCAGTCTTTCGTTGATATAACAGTGGGATTCCCTGACTGCTGTGGCCTTGCAACGACACCTCAACATTTGCTGCGGTGCTAACCGGTGGGCTTACAGTGGGGGAAACAATGTAGAGTTGCTGACTACCTTCGTTGTGATCAGTTGCACATGTGGCACTTGAGGTTTGGTGTTGTGTCCACGCTTGCAAGTGCATGCTGGTTAAATGTCTAAGCATGCAACTGGTATTCAAATTTTTCAGATTTTTCCCTCGGCTAAAGGTCTTTGCGCACTTCTTACAGGTAACCTTGGCCTGATTATGAGGATTTTGTTCAAAAAAGTGCCACACTGCACTCTTCCTACTTTGGCAGACATTTTGCGGCCTAGCACGCTGTGATCTTTTGACCCTCTGGACAAGCTGTCCAGCAACTCTTTTGATGTTTGGAACCTGTCTTTGGAGTGCTCCGGGCCTGCCAGATAACAGCTGTTGCGATGTCGATGTCTGCTGCGGATGCTCCTCATCTGAGCTATTGGAAGCAGTACCCTCTTCCCCCAATGGATGCCAATCTGGGTCAACAACTGGGTCATCCATCACCTCCTCTTCTATGTCATGTGCACCTTCCTCTGTGTCACCGTGTATGGTGGTATAGTGTGCGGGAAGGGGCACCTGAGTCTCATCAGGGTCAGAATCTGGCTCTGTACACTGCGAGGACAATGTAGTGCTCTGAGTGAATGTACCAGCAGAATCATCCATCAGCGGCTGTGCATCAGTGCACTCCATGTCAGATTCATCTTGGCCTGGGTAATTCACCATTTGACTTGATAATCCAGACATGGTATGTGAAAACAGCTCCATGGAGTAATCAGTAGTATGGCCTGCGTTATCCTTCAATCTTGGTTGGGGTGAAGGACACAAGGAAAGGTGTGGTTCATGAACATGAGCCTCCAATGACGACTCAATGCTTTTACTTTTTACAACTGAAGAAGAGGAGGCGATAGAGCTGGAGGCTGAGTCAGCAATGTAAGACAAAACTTTTTCCTGATGCTCTGGCTTTAAAAGCGGTTTTCCAACTCCTAGAAAACTAAGCGTTCGAGGCCTTATGTAGCCAGACGATGACGCAGGCTCAACACCTCCTGCATTCGGTCCTATTTTGCTCTTGCCACTACCATCAGATCCACCACCAACACCATCATTACCAGCTGCCAACCCCCGCCCAATTCCACGGCCTCTTCCACCAGCCTTCCTCATTTTTGGTAGAAATGTAGACAAAATCCAACAAACTATATAGTAATGTAAAACAAGGTACAAGGTGTCTATAGGACAGGGGAGATTTTGAATTTCTGCAGACACTTGTGGACACTGGACACTTTTGGATTGTGTGAGGCCCACTGATATCTGAGCGCTATGTGACAGGCTCGATGGCACAGCTGTGACCAAAGTGACTAGAGGATAAGGGAGATTTTGAATCTCTGCACACACTTTTGGACACTGGACACTTTTGGATTGTGTGAGGCCCACTGATATCTGAGCGCTATGTGACAGGCTCGATGGCACAGCTGTGACCAAAGTGACTAGAGGATAAGGGAGATTTTGAATCTCTGCACACACTTTTGGACACTGGACACTTTTGGATTGTGTGAGGCCCAATGAATATCTGAGCGCTATGTGACAGGCTCGATGGCACAGCTGCTGTGACCAAAGTGACTAGAGGATAAGGGAGATTTTGAATCTCTGCACACACTTTTGGACACTGGACACTTTTGGATTGTGTGAGGCCCACGGATATCTGAGCGCTATGTCACAGGCTCGATGGCACAGCTGTGACCAAAGTGACTAGAGGATAAGGGAGATTTTGAATCTCTGCACACACTTTTGGACACTGGACACTTTTGGATTGTGTGAGGCCCACTGATATCTGAGCGCTATGTGACAGGCTCGATGGCACAGCTGTGACCAAAGTGACTAGAGGATAAGGGAGATTTTGAATCTCTGCACACACTTTTGGACACTGGACACTTTTGGATTGTGCGAGGCCCAATGAATATGTGAGCGCTATGTGACAGGCTCGATGGCACAGCTGCTGTGACCAAAGTGACTAGAGGATAAGGGAGATTTTGAATCTCTGCACACACTTTTGGACACTGGACACTTTTGGATTGTGTGAGGCCCAATGAATATCTGAGCGCTATGTGACAGGCTCGATGGCACAGCTGCTGTGACCAAAGTGACTAGAGGATAAGGGAGATTTTGAATCTCTGCACACACTTTTGGACACTGGACACTTTTGGATTGTCTGAGGCCCACTGATATCTGAGCGCTATGTCACAGGCTCGATGGCACAGCTGTGACCAAAGTGACTAGAGGATAAGGGAGATTTTGAATCTCTGCACACACTTTTGGACACTGGACACTTTTGGATTGTGTGAGGCCCAATGAATATCTGAGCGCTATGTGACAGGCTCGATGGCACAGCTGTGACCAAAGTGACTAGAGGATAAGGGAGATTTTGAATCTCTGCACACACTTTTGGATACTGGACACTTTTGGATTGTGTGAGGCCCACTGATAACTGAGCGCTATGTCACAGGCTCGATGGCACAGCTGTTACCAAAGTGACTAGAGGATAAGGGAGATTTTGAATCTCTGCACACACTTTTGGACACTGGACACTTTTGGATTGTGTGAGGCCCAATGAATATCTGAGCGCTATGTGACAGGCTCGATGGCACAGCTGTGACCAAAGTGACTAGAGGATAAGGGAGATTTTGAATCTCTGCACACACTTTTGGACACTGGACACTTTTGGATTGTGTGAGGCCCACTGATATCTGAGCGCTATGTCACAGGCTCGATGGCACAGCTGTGACCAAAGTGACTAGAGGATAAGGGAGATTTTGAATCTCTGCACACACTTTTGGACACTGGACACTTTTGGATTGTGTGAGGCCCAATGAATATCTGAGCGCTATGTGACAGGCTCAATGGCACAGCTGTGACCAAAGTGACTAGAGGATAAGGGAGATTTTGAATCTCTGCACACACTTTTGGACACTGGACACTTTTGGATTGTGTGAGGCCCAACGAAATATCTGAGCGCTATGTCACAGGCTCGATGGCACAGCTGTGACCAAAGTGACTAGAGGATAAGGGAGATTTTGAATCTCTGCACACACTTTTGGACACTGGACACTTTTGGATTGTGTGAGGCCCACTGATATCTGAGCGCTATGTCACAGGCTCGATGGCACAGCTGCTGTGACCAAAGTGACTAGAGGATAAGGGAGATTTTGAATCTCTGCACACACTTTTGGACACTGGACACTTTTGGATTGTGTGAGGCCCAATGAATATCTGAGCGCTATGTGACAGGCTCGATGGCACAGCTGCTGTGACCAAAGTGACTAGAGGATAAGGGAGATTTTGAATCTCTGCACACACTTTTGGACACTGGACACTTTTGGATTGTGTGAGGCCCACTGATATCTGAGCGCTATGTGACAGGCTCGATGGCACAGCTGTGACCAAAGTGACTAGAGGATAAGGGAGATTTTGAATCTCTGCACACACTTTTGGACACTGGACACTTTTGGATTGTGTGAGGCCCAATGAATATCTGAGCGCTATGTGACAGGCTCGATGGCACAGCTGCTGTGACCAAAGTGACTAGAGGATAAGGGAGATTTTGAATCTCTGCACACACTTTTGGACACTGGACACTTTTGGATTGTGCGAGGCCCACTGATATCTGAGCGCTATGTGACAGGCTCGATGGCACAACTGTGACCAAAGTGACTAGAGGATAAGGGAGATTTTGAATCTCTGCACACACTTTTGGACACTGGACACTTTTGGATTGTGTGAGGCCCAATGAATATCTGAGCGCTATGTGACAGGCTCGATGGCACAGCTGTGACCAAAGTGACTAGAGGATAAGGGAGATTTTGAATCTCTGCACACACTTTTGGACACTGGACACTTTTGGATTGTGTGAGGCCCACTGATATCTGAGCGCTATGTGACAGGCTCGATGGCACAGCTGTGACCAAAGTGACTAGAGGATAAGGGAGATTTTGAATCTCTGCACACACTTTTGGACACTGGACACTTTTGGATTGTGTGAGGCCCAATGAATATCTGAGCGCTATGTGACAGGCTCGATGGCACAGCTGTGACCAAAGTGACTAGAGGATAAGGGAGATTTTGAATCTCTGCACACACTTTTGGACACTGGACACTTTTGGATTGTCTGAGGCCCACTGATATCTGAGCGCTATGTGACAGGCTCGATGGCACAGCTGTGACCAAAGTGACTAGAGGATAAGGGAGATTTTGAATCTCTGCACACACTTTTGGACACTGGACACTTTTGGATTGTGTGAGGCCCACTGATATCTGAGCGCTATGTCACAGGCTCGATGGCACAGCTGTGACCAAAGTGACTAGAGGATAAGGGAGATTTTGAATCTCTGCACACACTTTTGGACACTGGACACTTTTGGATTGTGTGAGGCCCAATGAATATCTGAGCGCTATGTGACAGGCTTGATGGCACAGCTGCTGTGACCAAAGTGACTAGAGGATAAGGGAGATTTTGAATCTCTGCACACACTTTTGGACACTGGACACTTTTGGATTGTGTGAGGCCCACTGATATCTGAGCGCTATGTGACAGGCTCGATGGCACAGCTGCTGTGACCAAAGTGACTAGAGGATAAGGGAGATTTTGAATCTCTGCACACACTTTTGGACACTGGACACTTTTGGATTGTGTGAGGCCCAATGAATATCTGAGCGCTATGTGACAGGCTCGATGGCACAGCTGCTGTGACCAAAGTGACTAGAGGATAAGGGAGATTTTGAATCTCTGCACACACTTTTGGACACTGGACACTTTTGGATTGTGTGAGGCCCACTGATATCTGAGCGCTATGTGACAGGCTCGATGGCACAACTGTGACCAAAGTGACTAGAGGATAAGGGAGATTTTGAATCTCTGCACACACTTTTGGACACTGGACACTTTTGGATTGTGTGAGGCCCAATGAATATCTGAGCGCTATGTGACAGGCTCGATGGCACAGCTGCTGTGACCAAAGTGACTAGAGGATAAGGGAGATTTTGAATCTCTGCACACACTTTTGGACACTGGACACTTTTGGATTGTGTGAGGCCCAATGAATATCTGAGCGCTATGTGACAGGCTCGATGGCACAGCTGTGACAAAAGTGACTAGAGGATAAGGGGGATTGGATTGCTTTTAAAAAAAGCAGTTTGCGGAGCAGTGGGTAAACAGCAATGCCAGCCTGTCAGGAAGCCTTAAAAGGCAGCCCAACAACCAACACCACTGATACACCACAATATAGCCTCCCCTTGCACTGCACACACAGTGACTGGTGTGTTGTGCAGGCCAAATTGCTAGCAGCAGAAGCAGTTTTTTCTTCTTCTCAGCAGGACAAAAAAAAAAATTGGGATTGCTTTTAAAAAAGCAGTTTGCGGAGCAGTGGGTAAACAGCAATGCAGGAATGTCAGGAAGCCTTAGAAGGCAGCCCAACAACCAACACCACTGATACACCACTATATAGCCTCCCCCTTGCACTGCACACACAGTGACTGGTGTGTTGTGCAGGCCAAATCGCTAGCAGCAGAAGCAGTTTTTTTGTCTTCTTCCCTGCCTAACGCTCTCCCTACAGAATCAGCAGCAACCTCTCCCTATACTGAGATCGGCAGAAGTAAGATGGCGGTCGGCGTGCACGCCCTTTTATACCCCCTGTGACGCCCACCAAAGCAAGCCAATCACTTGCATGCCCTTCTGAAAGATGGTGGTGACCCCTGCCTATGTCATCACGTTGCCCACAGTGTCCGTGGATCCTGATTGGCTGAAAAAGAGCGCAAAACAAACTTTTGAAGCGCGACTTTGGCGCGTAAGTCGCCGACCTCGTGGCCGACCTCATCCTAGGGTCGGGTTTCGTTTCATGAAACCCGACTTTGACAAAAGTCGGCGACTTTTGAAATTTTTCGACCCGTTTCGCTCAACTCTACTAATTACCATTCCTTTCTCAATAGGAAATGGACGGTGTCCTGTTACCCAAATGCAGGCAGACCAGTATACACACACAGCTGCTAAGGAGGGAGAAACAAAAGGAGGGAGGTTGCAGCTGTATGGCAAGCAGCTTTCTCATAGCCTGGATGATTCTGGAAGGTTCCAACAAAATCATGCCTTACAGTACATTACACCTCCCCTTTTAGAGGGTGCTACGGAGGCATTACCCAACGGTAATCAGCCATGCGCACCTCAGCGGGTTCGCCCCGGTGGGACAACCCATCGGCATTGCCATGTTCACTGCCCTTTCTGTGTTCTACAGTAAAGTTGTACTGTTGAAGGGCAGGGCTCCAGCGGAGCAACCATCCATTGGTTCTGGACACTGTGTGCAACCAGCTCAGAGGGTTGTGGTTGGTTACCACCGTGTAACCTTACAGGTAGGGCTGCAAACACTGCAGTGCCCACACCATGGCCAGACACTCCTTCTCAATGGTGGAGTATGCCACTTCCCTCAGCAAAATTTTCCGGCTCAGGTACAACACGGGGTGCTTCTGGTTCCCCGAGACGACCTGGCTGAGCACAGCACCGAGGCCAAACTCGCTGTCGTTGGTCTGTACCAAAAACGGGCGACTGCTGTCAACTGCTGTCAACACTGGAGAGTTGCACAGGGCTGTTTTCAAAGCTTGGAAGGCCGCCTCACAGTCATCTGTCCAGTTGACTGTTTGGGGTAGCCTCTGCTTGGTGAGGTCAGTCAAGGGTTTTGCAAGGGCGCTATAGTCCTGCACGAACCGCCTATAGTACCCTGCAGTGCCCAAGAAGGACTTCACCTGTTTCTTGGTCCTGGGGGTGGGCCAGGACACGATTGCGTCCACCTTTTCTGGCTCCGGACTCATGGAACCCTCGCCTACCCGGTGCCCCAGGTAGTGGACCTCGCTCATGCCCATCTGGCACTTTCCCGGCTTGATAGTCAGGCCTGCCCGGTGAAGACACTTGAGCACCTCCTGGAGATGCTGAAGGTGTTCCTCCCACGTGGAACTGAAGATGGCGATGTCATCCAAGTACGCCACTGCGTACTCCTCCAGTCCCCGGAGCAGGTGGTTGACCATCCGCTGGAAAGTGGCAGGGGCATTTTTCATGCCGAAGGGCATGACTGTGGACTTGTATAGTCCAAAGGGGGTGATAAAGGAAGATTTCTCCTGCGCCTCGACTCAGGGGGATCTGCCAATATTTTGCTGATCCCCAAGTGTCCAGCGAGTGGAATCTCATGGGCAATCCACAACAACTCAGTTCTGAACTGCAGGGGGACGGGGGACGACTAGCTGTCTTTCCCTCAACCACTCCTTTTGGGAATCTCCGGGTACTGTCTCCTGGTACAACCTTCCTCGTTCCCAGAACACCCTCTCCTTATCAGACTCGGAGGTGGGCGTCTCGGCGAGGCCTCTCAATTTCTCCAGGCTCGCATCGGAGTGCAGAGCAGCCTGGAACTCCTTGCTGGAGGCAGCCAGAAGTGACGTCAGGGTTCCTTCCTTACTGGGACCCTCTGGAACCTGCTTTGGGTCCACCTCTGGTTCATTCTCTCTTGAAGAAGAGAGTCCAGAAGACAGGGCGCTACCTGCAATCTGGGCACTCTGACTGCGTGTGACAGCTGCTACATATGCTGTCTCCCTGGGGATTTCTACAGACCCACCGGTCAGTGCTGCCATGGGTTCGACCTCCCCATCCACCCCAACACTTCAGGAGCAGTGCTACATATGGGCCAGTTACATACCTTCCTCGGTGGCACTGGTCAGTTGCAGGGCATTACCTTCCTCATGGTCCCCATGCACCTCCCCATTTCCTTGAGCACCGTTGCTTGCTCCTGCCAGGGGTTCCTCAGCCGTCTCACTCCGCAAACAGACGTGGCTGAGCCCTTCGGTATCTGTGGACACATCTACCGTTTCAAAGAAATGGTTAACAGGTTCAGTCGGCACAGATTCATCATCACTCCTAGGAAAAGAAAGGTTATCAGATTTCTTTGGTACATTTACATCACCATCAGCATCCTTCCTGGGGAAAAAATGGTTGTTAGTTGCATCATTACTCATCAAGTCATTAGCAGGTAACACAGTCAGTTTCCCATCATCATCAGGGTCAACGTTACCCTTATTATCAGTTTGGGGAGGGGTGTCAGGGACGTAGTATGCAACCATCCTCCCCAAGTCAGTCCCCAATAAAACATCAGTGGGCAGGTATTCAGACACTCCCTCAACCCGCTCCCAGCACCCCAATCAAGGAATACCCGGGCCACTGGCAAGGGACAGCGGGTACCCCCGATCCTGGTGACAGTCAGGGTTTTCCCCTCAACAAACTCTTCAGGGGCAGCCAGTCCAGGACGGATGAGGGTTCGTTCAGCCCCGGTGTCCTTGAGGCCTGTAGCAAGACGGACCCCCACCTGGACGGGTAGAACATTGTCATCCATCCTCCCAACCACACCTCCCACCAACAGAACAGAGGCGTTGGGCCCAGGGGCCTTGGCTGGGAGGTTCTTCAGCTTTTCCGGACAGGTGAAACGGAGGTGACTAGTCCGATTGCAGTTGTAACACTGGCGACTGTCAGTAGTAGACTTGGTGTTGGCAACAGGGACAGGGCCTCCGGAGTGACGGCTAGCTGGGGCACTGGGGTTGGGTGCAGGCTCACCCCCTCTCCAGCTGGTGGTGACTGGCCTCTGCATCTCTGGCTTCCGGTTGGCCTCATAGTTGTCAGCGATCTTCGCCGCTTTGTCCGCATTCGTTGGTTCACGGTCCAGGATGAACTGTCGGACCTCAGCTGGGCAGAGATGCAGGAACTGGTCTTTGATCATCAGGTCCCATAGCAGCTCAAAGGAATCAACGGGCAGTCCATGGATCCACTGGTCGAAGTGGGTCCTGAGTCCTTGCACCACATCGCTATAGCTATCGTTGGGCCACGTTGGAGGTTCCGGAACTTCTTTCGGCATACCTCAGGTGTCAGCCGGTATTTGGCGATCAGGGCCTGCTTTATGGCATCATAGTCATCTTCTGGCGGAAGGGAAGCAAATGCCTCCAGAGCTTTGCCTTTTAGCCCTGGGGTCAAGTACCTGGCCCGTTGTTCTCTAGACAGCTGGTACTGTCTGCAGGCTTTCTCAAAGGCTCGCAGAAACGTGTCCAAGTCCCCATCCTTTTCCATCATGGGAAAATTCTCTGACCTGGGTTTAGGACTCTGGACGCTGCTGGGCTCACTGCTTCGGGCTGTGGGGGCATTCCCCCCTTGTCGGAGCATCTCCAGTTCATGGGCTCTCTCAGCCTCTCTTTTGGCTCGGGCCTCCTGTCGATATTGCTGGATCAGCCTCTCCCGTCCCTCACTGTCTTCGGCGGGGAGTACGTCCAAGGCCGCTTGCAGGTAGGGGTCCAGCGCGCTCTGGTTGAATGTGGGGCCGGCGCTCAGGAGTGGAGCCTCTGCTGCAGCCCCATTGTCACTTGGGCCAACTTCTGCGCCCGCTGGGCTCTGTTGTCCAGCTGCACCAGAGCCGCAATCAGTTGGGCTGTTTTTGTTCGTGGTGTCAAGGCCTTGGTACGTGCATAACCCAGCAAGAACTTCCTTTGTCTGCTGTTTGTACCAGTGTTCTCCTTTTGCCGCCATGGTTGCCAAATAAAAGATAGAAAAGAAAAACGAAGAAAAGGGAGGGGACACTTGCAAGTACACAAAAATGTCTCAGGACTAGTAACCACTGAGTCTGTTCTCCAAAACCTATGATGCAGGATTCCCGCAGGAACCGTGCAGGTTTTTAGTGAGAGGAGTGATTGCTCAAACCAAATCACTAATGCTCTATTATCCCACCGCTGCCACCAAATTGTCACGACGACCGGACAGCAGAGCACCCTGTGCCCCCAATATGTCGCGATCCCACCACTGACACCGGTATGTCAGTGGCCGGAGGGGCGCGACGCACTGCCGACACACGGCTATCACAGGCACAGTGGGGGCTTATCTTAGTTATCCCACCACCGGCACCATATGACAAAAAGGAGATTTTTGTGTACTCACCGTAAAATCTCTTTCTCTTAGCCTTTAATTGGGGGACACAGAACCTTGGGTGTTATGCTGCTGTCCACTAGGAGGCGACACTATGCATAATCTGAAAAAGATTAACTTTGGCTCCTCCTCTGCAGTATACACCCCTGGACGGCGTCAGCCTTCTCCAGTTTTGTGCCAAAGCATAAGGAGGAACGTAACCAAATAACATAACCATGCCTGTGAGAAGGCTACTATGTACGAGCTCAAAGAACAATATGAGAACTCAACAGGAAACAACGGCCCATAAGGGCAACAGGGTGGGAGCTGTGTCCCCCAATTAAAGGCTAAGAGAAAGAGATTTTACGGTGAGTACACAAAAATCTCCTTTACTCTGTCGCCTAATTGGGGGACACAGAACCTTGGGACGTCCCAAAGCAGTCCCTGGGTGGGAAGCAGTGGACGAATATTGTGCTGACAGTCCCCTAGACTTGGGGTACTGCCACCTGCAGAACCAGTCTACCCAGGCTCGCATCCGCTGAGGACTGGGTATGAACACTGTAGCGTTTCGTAAACGTGTGTAGGCTAGTCCAAGTGGCCGCCTTGCACACTTGTTGTGCCGAAGCCTGATGCCGAATGGCCCAGGAGGCCCCTACTGCCCGTGTAGAGTGTGCCGTGATACCGGCCGGAAGAGGGGAACTGTTAAGTCGGTAGGCCTCATGTATGGTGGACTTGATCCACCTGGCAAGGGTAGCCTTGGAAGCCGGCAACCCCTTGCGACTACCTTCCGGAAGAATGAAGAGGGAATCAGATTTCCGGAAAGGTGCAGTCCTGGACAAGTAAATCCGCAATGCTCTGATGAGGTCAAGCGTATGCAGAGCCTTCTCCACTTTATGAACCGGAACCGGGCAAAGGGAAGGCAGTGAAATCTCTTCATTAAGGTGAAAGTTGGACACAACCTTCGGAAGGAAGGATGGTACCGTGCGGAGAACCACCTTGTCCTGGTGAAAGGCTAGGAAAGGCCGTCTGCAGGAAAGTGCTGACAATTCCGACACTCTGCGTAACGAGGTGATCGCCACTAGAAAAACCACTTTCTGAGACAGAATGGAGAGTGGAACTCCTCTAAGAGGTTCGAAGGGTGGAGCTTGCAATGCTGTCAGGACCAGATTGAGGTCCCACGTATCCAGCGGACGTTTGTAGGGAGGAACCAATCAGGAAACTCCCTGGATGAAAGTCCTTACTTGCGGTTTAATAGCAATGCGCTTTTGAAAAAGGACTGAAAGCGCCGACACCTGACTCTTAAGCGAACTTAAGGATAGCTTGGCATCTAGGCCCGATTGAAGAAAACCTAGTACCTTCGGGAGGGAATAAGGGAGTGGGACTTGTCCATGAGATTCGCACCAAGAAAAGAAAGCTCTCCAGGTACGATAATAGAGCTTGGCGGAGGCAGGCTTCCTTGCCCTGATCATAGCTGCAATGACTGCCGGTGAAAAACCTGCCTGGGTTAGAATCCAGGTTTCAAGGGCCATGCCGTCAAATTGAGAGCCCCTGAATTCTGGTGGAAGAACGGACCTTGAGACAGAAGGTCGTGACGGTCGGGTAGACGCCAGGGGGCGTCTGCCGTAAGTTGGACGATGTCGGCGTACCAAGTACGTCTGGGCCAGTCTGGCGCGATGAGGATGGTCGGAACTCCCTCTTGCTTGATCTTCCTCACGACCCTGGCGATTAGGGGGAGGGGTGGAAAAATGTACAGGAGTCGGAACTGGGACCAGTCCTGGACCAGGGCATCCGCTCCGAGCGACCGCGGGTCGTGTGTCCTGGCCATGAAATTGGGAACCTTGGTATTGAGATAGGATGCCATTGGGTCCACATCCGGGGTTCCCCAGTGTTGACAGATCTGGTAAAAAATCTCGGGATGGAGAGACCACTCCCCCGAGTCCATTCCTTGCCTGCTGAGGAAGTCGGCTTCCCAGTTTTCTACACCTGGAATGTGTACCGCAGAAAGTACCGACCTTGTGTCTTCCGCCCAGCGGAGGATATGAGCCACTTCTCTCATCGCCTGGGCGCTGCGGGTCCCGCCTTGGTGGTTCACGTATGCCACAGCCGTGGCATTGTCCGACTGTATCCGTATGTGCGAGGCTGCAAGCAAGTGATGAAATGCTCTCAGTGCCAAGAGAATGGCCCTGATTTCCAGAACATTGATAGGCAATGTCACTTCCCTCGGTGACCACTTGCCCTGTGCCCTGTGATGTAGGTGCACCGCACCCCAGCCTGTCAGGCTTGCATCGGTAGTCAGGATCTTCCATTGTCCTGAGAGGAATGGCTTCCCTCGTGTAAGCGAGTTTGGTTTGAGCCACCAATGCAGGGACCTCCTGGTTGATGACGTCAACCTGAACTCCCTGTCGAGGGAGAGAGGGTTCCTGTCCCAAGATCTGAGTATGGCTAGTTGAAGGACCCTGAGGTGAAACTGGGAAAATGGCACTGCCTCTATTGCTGCTGCCATCCTGCCGAGGATTCTCATGGCAAACCGGAGAGATCGAGGAGGACTGCGAAGGAGTGTGCGAACTCCCAGACGGATGGCCAGTGTCTTGTCCTTGGGAAGGAGCACCAGGCCCCTGGCGGTGTCGAATACCATTCCCAGGAATGTTAGAGTCCGAGTTGGGATGGTCGACGATTTCTGTAGGTTGACTAGCCATCCCAGGCGACTCAGAGTGTCTAGAGTGATTGAGACACTGACCTCGCAGTCTTTGAAAGTGGGAGACTTGACGAGGAGGTCGTCCAGGTACGGGACGACTAGGATGCCTCTTGAGTGCAGGACGTCCATGGTGGCCGCCATGACTTTGGTGAACGTTCTTGGAGCCGTGGCGAGTCCGAACGGAAGGGCGACAAACTGGTAGTGGTTTTGGTTGACCGCGAACCTGAGAAACCTTTGGTGGGCGGGAGCAATTGGTATGTGGAGATACGCATCCTGTATGTCTATGGAGGCGAGGTATTCTCCCTGCATGCAATGATGGACCGGAGGGACTCCATGCGGAAATGACGGACCCGTACGTAATTGTTGAGCTGTTTTAGGTCCAGTATGGGTCGGACGCCGCCTCCTTTCTTGGGGACTACGAACAAATTTGAGTAGAATCCTCGGAATCTCTCGTTCGCGGGAACCGGCACCACAACTCCTGATTGAAGGAGAGAGGAAACCGCTTGGTGGAAAACACGAGCCTTTTCTGGTGGTGTTGGAGGAACAGAAAGGAAGAACCGGTTCGGTGGAACGGAAGTGAACTCTATCTTGTATCCGGAAGACACTATTTCCCTGACCCACCTGTCTTCTGTAATAGGCAGCCAGACTTGCTGAAAGAGTAAAAGTCGGCCGCCTACTGGTGGGGTGTCTTCCGGAGGTCTCGAGTCATGATGAAGTGAAGTTCTGAGGTTTTCCTCCCTTGGGTTTCGCTTGGCCTGCTTTCGACTGCCAAGCCCTGTCCGGTCGCTGCTGCGTCCGTGGGTTGTCTCTGCGTGGAGAACGGTTGCGGTTTTGCACTGGGCGTGAAACGGACCAGCCCGAGGAATTCCGAAAGAATCGGAATCGCGTCTGGTTTCTTCGTTTAAACGTGCGTTTCGGTTTTAGTTGAGGGAGAGAGATACTCTTACCCCCAGTGGCATTGGCTATCATGGTGTCCAACTTTTCGCCGAAAAGTCTTCCAGTAAAATATGGAAGTCTCGTGAGGGACTTCTTTGAGGCCGCATCCGCTTTCCATTCTCGCAGCCAGAGGATGCGTCGGATCGTGATGGCGTTTGATGCTATTCCCACTACACCTCTGGCGGAATCCAGGGCTGCATGAATTATGTAGTCTGCTACCACTGCCATCTGGACCGCTTGGTCCGAGAGTTCAGGATTTGAAGCCTGAAGACCCTCCTGTAGTTTTTTGGCCCAAGCCAGGATGGCCTTGGCTGCCCAAACTGAAGCAAACGCAGGGCCCAGAGAGGCGCCTGCCGCTTCGAAAATAGAACGAGCCATGCGTTCTACTTGCCGGTCTGCTGCGTCCCTGAGGGTTGAGCTATCCAGCAGAGAGAGTAAAGTCTGCGCTGCTAGCCTAGAAACCGGAGGGTCCACTTCAGGTGGATCTGTCCATTGTTTGGTGTCTTTCTGTGGGAAGGGGTACTTCGCTTCCAAATATTTGCGATTAGCGAATTTTTTGTCAGGCTGCGCAAACTGTTTGGTAAGTATTTTCTCAAACTCATCGTGATTAGGGAAGACCTTAGGTGGTTTTTGAACACTTTCGAAGCAAATCCTCTGTTCTGGGACTTCCGGGGGCGATTCTGGAATTTTTAGCACCCGATGAATGGCAGAAATGATGTCCTCAACTAGCGCTGTATTGCTAGGGGGAGAAGGTACCACGGCCCTGACCGTTTCATTATCTGAGTCGGAGTCACAGATACCCTCCGAATCCTGTGCCTCGCTAAGGTGATCCCTGGAGGGCGACCTGGGGCGGGGGTCTTCTGTGGTGGGGGATCCCTGTGGTAAATTGCACTGTCTGTCTGTGGCAGGGGACTGCCCAGGAGACCTGGAATGACGCTGTCTTTCCCTAGAGGGGGACGACCTTGTGCTATAGTGCGACTCAGGTGATCGAGACCTGTGGGTCCGCTTACGTCTGTGAGAGTCGGAAGCAGCATGTTCCTGAGACAAGCTGTCCGTTTTCTGTGTACCGTCCATAGCCGGGGCCCGACTCTGCAGAGCTTGCAGTAATGTAGCAGTTAGGTTGTCTATGGACTGTGACATAGACTGAGACATCTGAGTTGCCCATTCCGGCGTGGCCTGTGACACTGAAGCGTCAGTAGGGACTCCCTGGGGTTCTGACCCAGAGTTCTGGATGCAGTCCCGGCAGTGCGGATACGTGCTGCCACTAGGAAGCGTGGCTTTGCAGGCTGTACAGAATGCATAGAAACATTCCTGCCTGGTTCTCTTCCTTGAGCCCGGCATAGTGCACAGAGGCTGGCTATAAGGGATCGTACAGGGGTGGCTACGCAGAGGGAACCCACAGAAAGCCTTATAGGAAGTATAGATTCACAGCTGAGTAATGAGAACCCAGCTGTGAGCTTACCCCACCGGTGTGCCCCTAGGTCCAGCGCCGACAGATCCCAGTTCTGTGCCCCCCGGAGACCGCTGTGATGCTCCTCTCCTGGATCTCATCCAGAAAAAATGGCCACCGGGGCTCTGAGGAGAGGGAGGAGGGGGCGGAGAGCTGAAAAGGGCGCGCTGGGCTGTGTAAAAACGCCCCCTTTCTGCCTCAATCCGCCCCTTCTATGACACTCCAGTGTGTCATTTTGGTCATCCGGGGGGCGGGCCGGGGGCGGGGAAAAGGCGGCGGCTTCAGCTAGGCTGAAGCCGCGGCCTAAATTAGAAGCCTGATGCCCAGGAGGGCTCCAGAGCGGCGCGGTAGTCCGGGGGGGGGCGGATTTGCACCAGACCCCCCCAGAATGGTCGACTGGATAGCGGTGGGGGTAGCAGGGGTAGCGGTTTTTGTATGGGGGGCCCCTGAAGCGCTATGGAGCCGCTGCTGTTGCAGAGACAGGGACGCAGAAAAGCCCTGTCTCTGCTGTGCCATCCAGTCCGCACCCTCCCCCAGCCCCAACAGGATCCCTCAGCCAGCCTGGGGTCCCTGGAAGCTGCGAAATGCTGCCTGATCTCCGACCCTACCTGAGGCGTCTCAACCTAATACCCCCTGCGGGGGATTAGGGAGGGTGCGTCTGTCACCGTCAGGGGGTCTTCATCCTCGCCTCAACCTCAACCCAGACCCCTTAAAGGGGTTGGGGAAGGAGGGGGGTCTCGACCTCGAACCAGGACCCGAGGGACTGGGGAGGGAGCGACATGGGGAAAAACCGCCTCGACCTCAACCGGGTACCCCTAATAGGGGACCGAGGAGGGAGCCATGCCGGGAGTCTCGCTGGAGACCCACTTTTCTTCATCTGTATTTCCGGTGAAAAAAAGGAAAAAAAACGGAAGAAAAAAGGTGTGCCTCCTTGCGACACTAAGCATAAACTGGAGAAGGCTGACGCCGTCCAGGGGTGTATACTGCAGAGGAGGAGCCAAAGTTAATCTTTTTCAGATTATGCATAGTGTCGCCTCCTAGTGGACAGCAGCATAACACCCAAGGTTCTGTGTCCCCCAATTAGGCGACAGAGTAAATATACAGCAAGCTAATCTTGTCCTAACAATTTATCGCAGGGGGGTTAATTTGGATGCCCCACCACTGCTAACAACCTTCCAAGAACAGCAGGGATTTATGTATATCCCACTTTCTCCGTTCCACTTTGGAACTCACAGCTCTCCGGCGCACCCCTTACCCTCAAGTCAGTCAGGGAACTGCACCTAGGGTAATTATTCGATGGATGGGCTGCTTGTTGTGCACGGGCAATTAGACTACTGCAGCAAGGGTATTATCAATGCTGTGGCCGCAGCCCCTCATTCAGCAATATAAGACCCTTCCGGACTGCCAACTAGCCTAACCAACCGCACACACCACGCTGCCCCTAGCCACGATTCACTTAATCAAAGAGTTAATTAAGAGGGTCCATGGCAAACACCCAAATTAGTAGCGATTATCTAACAAAGGCGCATAGTTCGTTTCTTAGGAGCATGGAGACAAACTAATAGATTTTATCATTTATTCCCAAAATGTGGGCAGTGATTATACAGATACAAATTGTTATAAATTGAGACATTAAATATGTACAATGCAAATACATTAAAAAATAACAAGGATTAAAGGGGTTGTCCGGGCTTTTCACATAATCTCAGTACATATGTGGGCTGCAGAATTATGACAATAAGTAATTTACTTTCTGTCACTAGTTTGCACGGTTTTCTAGATATTCTTAACAGAACGTCCAAGGGGGGGGTGTTATGGCACTGAAATGAGAACTGGTCGTAACCTCCTACTCTACTCCAAACATGCCCTCTATAGCAACAACCTCACTCTCCATAGCTACAGGCCCTCCCCGTCCACATGAAGAAGCCCTCATCACACAGTAACAAATCCTCCCCCTCTAGCAGCCTCACTGCAGAGAGCAGACCACCCAGCTGCTCCTCCCCCAGACACACACTGAACAGTGATCTATGGAAAGTGAAACTAGTGAGGGAAAATCGTCCGGTATTCTGGGCCACTCCATGATTACAATACATAACTCATTATCAGTAATTCCTTCCCTCACTGTCCCAGGCTGCTGGCAGCAGTGAGAACAGACTGTGTGATGGCCAGTGATGGGGGTCTGCAGCTTCTAATCTGCACAGGGGATGGCAGTCACTGATGTAATCTGTTGTGTGACAAAGCCTCTGCTGTGTGAATGAGACAGCTCTGTGTCACTGATGTCTTCACACAGCAGCAGATTTGGTGCAGTGTATGTGTGAGCACTGTGTCTCTAATGACACAAATACTGATGGGAGCAGCCTGTCCAATCAGCAGCTGTAACAGTGTGAAGTGTTGGGGGTTATGTATGGAGATATATGATATTAAGGATTCTGATACTTTAAAGGGCTTGTGTTCTTGAGGAGCCCTTCCTTCATTCCTTCCTAGCTTTTCACTTTTCCTTTCTGACCCTGGCATACCTCCAGCCTGTGTAAGGTGTGTACCTATATCCTATCACTTTATAATGTTTCTAGCAGAAATACATAACCGGTGCACGCGGACCATTCACCTCTGCCAGTGCTGGGAAAGACAAGTTGCCATTTATTTATGTATTTTCCCATCACCTCCGGGCAATTTTCTGTTTTTCGTTTTTCCCTGCTCTCTGCAGTGAGGCTGGTAGAGGGGGAGAATTTGTTACTGTGTGATGAGGGCTTCTTCATGTGGACGGGGAGGGCCTGTAGCTATGAAGGGTGGGGTTGTTGCTATAGAGGGCATGTTTGGAGTAGAGTAGGTGGTTACGACCAGTTCTCATTTCAATGCCATAACACCCCCCCCTTGGACGTTCTGTTCAGAATATCTAGAAAACCATGCAAACTAGTGACAGAAAGTAAATTACTTATTGTCATAATTCTGCAGCCCAGATATGTACTGGGATTATGTGAAAGGCCCGGACAACCCCTTTACAAGACAGAAATTACACTTACAGTTGCTTAGTTGGTTGTTGTGAGTTCATTTTCCCTTTCACCATTGAGGTCTGATGAACTCCCTCTTCTGGTGAAGGAAGGTAGTGAGGCTGATTACCAAGCACCTGTGCAGGATGATGATGACTGGGTATAAGGCAGCCGACGCCCTTCTGCCTTGCTGGTGATCTCTCTGAGGGATTCTAGGAGACCAGTCTGATTCCTGCTCCTCAAAAGCTAAGTTTTCTGCTCTGCTTTTTGCATTTGTGTTTTGGTTTTGTTTTGCCTTGGTTTTCTGGATTTCTGCCATTCCCTGCTGGGGTGAGCTGAATTCCTTTTTGCTCTGTCTTCAGAAAATACCTGAGTACTGATATAGTCTTTTGAAGCCTAGTGTTTTCAGGGCTTTTTTCCCTATCAGTCTGTTGGCTCTTGTTTTATAGGGTTTTGGCAGATTGCAGACAGCAGCTTTTCTATCCTTTCCTATTTAGTTAGCTTGGGCCCCATCATTTGCTCAGCCTATCTTTCTATCTGTGTGAGTGTTTTTTCATCTTGCTTCACCGTCATTATATGTTGGGGGCTGCCTATTGCTTTGGGGTCTGCTCTGGGGCAGTTTAGATTTCCCTTTCTGTCTTTAGGCTATTTAGTTCTCCGGCTGTGATCGAGGGGTCTAGGGCACCGTAGGAACCCCCCACGGCTACTGCTAGTTGTTGTTGATAGGTTCAGGGGTCTACAATCCGATAGCTGCCAACTTCTCTGGTTTTCTGGACTTAGCTAGTATTTCTGTTTTTGCCTCCTACGGTGACTCATTCATAACAGTTGGTATTAGGCATCCCATGTGGCTCGGGGGATGGGCCGCAGCCAGACATCGGCATATCTTTCTAGCATGGCATCTGCAGCTCAAACTGGCTGAGTTTTGGGAGGTAATGCGTTATCCCTTTGGGTCTGTGACCTCACGAAATGGGCGGTCTGGTGAGGTCCAACCCCCTACTCTCTAAGTTGCAATTTATCTAAAAACTTATAATATCCATATCTTAACGAGGGAAGCTTCAATAAACTCACAAAGGGTATCATTGTTTGTGGTTTATTGAACCTAACAAGACAACATCAAACATGCACTAGATAGGACACTCCATTTGGGAGCAATCCATATCTCAGTTTCTGGAGGTCCGAGAACTTCGCAAGAGCCACCATAGCGAAGCCGGGTCCACTCAGATCACAGAAATGTAATTATTATATCTCTGGCACGAGCGAAGTGCATGCTAGACTTCTTTTAATATTTCCAATATCTGTATCCAGCTTCTTGGCCAGGACAAAGGAATCCTTTCCCTTAACTAATTAACATTCCTTTCTCAACAGGAAATGGACGGTGTCCTGTTACCCAAATGCAGGCAGACCAGCATACACACACAGCAGCTAAGGAGGGAGAAAAAGGAGGGGGGTTGCAGCTGTATGGCAAGCAGCTTTCTCATAGGCTGGATGATTCTGGAAGGTTCCAACAAAATCATGCCTTACAGTACATTACAGATGGTTATTAATGCACATATCTACAGTTAGGTCCATATATATTTGGACAGAGACAACATTTTTCTAATTTTGGATCTAGACATTACCACAATGAATTTTAAACAAAACAATTCATATGCAGTTGAAGTTCAGACTTTCAGCTTTCATTTTAGGGTATCCACATTAAAATTGGATGAAGGGTTTAGGAGTTTCAGCTCCTTAACATGTGCCACCCTGTTTTTAAAAGGACCAAAAGTAATTGGACAGATTAAATAATTGTAAATAAAATGTTCATTTCTAGTACTTGGTTGAAAACCCTTTGTTGGCAATGACTGCCTGAAGTCTTGAACATCACCAGATGCTGTGTTTCCTCCTTTTTGATGCTCTGCCAGGCCTTCACTGCAATGGTTTTCAGTTGCTGTTTGTTTGTGGGCCTTTCTGTCTGAAATTTAGTCTTTAACAAGTGAAATGCATGCTCAATTGGGTTGAGATCAGGTGACTGACTTGGCCATTCAAGAATATTGCACTTCTTTGCTTTAATAAACTCCTGGGTTGCTTTGGCTTTATGTTTTGGGTCATTGTCCATCTGTAGTATGAAACGACATCCAATCAGTTTGGCTGCATTTGGCTGGATCTGAGCACACAGTATGGCTCTGAATACCTCAGAATTCATTCGGCTGCTTCTGTCCTGTGTCACATCATCAATAAACACTAGTGACCCAGTGCCACTGGCAGCCATGCATGCCCAAGCCATCACACTGCCTCCGCCGTGTTTCACAGATGATGTGGTATGCTTTGGATCATGAGCTGTACCATGCCTTCGCCATACTTTTCTCTTTCCATCATTCTGGTAGAGGTTGATCTTGATTTCATCTGTCCAAAGAATGTCCAACTGTGCTGGCTTTTTTAGATGTTTTTTTTTAGCAAAGTCCAGTCTAGCCTTTTTATTCTTGATGCTTATGAGTGGTTTGCACCGTGCAGTGAACCCTCTGTATTTACTTTCATGCAGTCTTCTATGCAGTCTTCTCTTTATGGTAGATTTGGATATTGATACGCCTACCTCCTGGAGTGTTGTTCACTTGGTTGGCTGTTGTGAAGGGGTTTCTCTTCACCATGGAGATTATTCTGCGATCATCCACCACTGTTGTCTTCCGTGGGCACCCAGGTCTTTTTGCATTGATGAGTTCACCAATGCTTTCTTTCTTTCTCAGGATGTACCAAACTGTAGATTTTACCACTCCTAATGTAGCAATTTCTCGGATGGGTTTTTTCTGTTTTTGCAGCTTAAGGATGGCTTGTTTCACCTGCATGGAGAGCTCCTTTGACCGCATGTTTCCTTCACAGCAAAACCTTCCAAATCCAAGCACCACACCTCAAATCAACTCCAAGCCTTTTATCTGCTTAATTGAGAATGACATAGCGAAGGGATTGCCCACACCTGTCCATGAAATAGCCTTGGAGTCAATTGTCCAATTACTTTTGGTCCCTTTAAAAACAGGGTGGCACATGTTAAGGAGCTGAAACTCCTCAACCCTTCATCCAATTTTAATGTGGATACCCTCAAATGAAAGCTGAAAGTCTGAACTTCAACTGCATCTGAATTGTTTTGGTTAAAATTCATTGTGGTAATGTCTAGAACAAAAATTAGAAAAATGTTGTCTCTGTCCAAATATATATGGACCTAACTGTATGTTTTAATAGAGCATCTGTTATAAGGAAAGCCTGACCGGCCTCAGAGTTTATATACATACAGGTGCTTCTCACAAAATTAGAATATCATCTAATAGTATTGCGTGCATTTACTGAATATACATTTCAGTAGGCCAACATTTTGGATTTTAAAATCATTTTTTAAGCTGGTTTTATAAAGTACTAGATGGTGGCCCGATTCTATCGCATAGGGTAATTTAGAATATGGCCAGCGGGAGATCGACGTTCAAAAGATGGTCTAGGACGATCCACCAAGATCGGCGATCTCACAGCGGGGGCCTGGTCGCTGCTGCGTGTCACACTGAGGCTAAGTACCCACGTTGCAGAAATGATGCTGAAATTTCCACAGCATTTCCGCAACTCCCGCGGCTGGAAAAACGCATGCGAATTCGCATGCGTTTTCCCACGGAAAACATGCGTTTTTCACGCAATTTTCACGTGCGGCATTCAAGCGAATGCCAAGCGATTCGAAGCATCGCTTGGAATGTGATTGCTTGACAAGTGTGACCAACCTGTCATAGTGTTTGACAATTGTGATCAACTTTTTACTATTGTTGCTGCCTATGCAGCATCAATAGTTAAAGATTGAATGTAAAATATAATTAACTTTTTTTTTTTTTTTTTCTCACCTTCCGACGGCCCCCGATCTCCTCTCCACGCTCCCGGCATCTTCCGGTCCCAGTAATGCTTAGCACGAAGGACCGGAGATGACGTCACTCTCGCCAGAGCGCGATGTCATCAGCGGTCTGCAAATTCGTGCAAAGCATTACTGGGACCGGAAGATGCCGGGCGCGTGGTGAGAGAAGGGAGAGTCCGGGGGCCATCGGAAGGTGAGTATATCACTGTTTTTTATTTTAATTCTATTTTTTACAGGTTTATGGTACCCAGGGCCTGAAGGAGAGTTTCCTCTCCTCCGGACCCTGGGTAACATCTGCACATTGAGCGCTGTGCCGGTCATCTCCCGGCTGCGTCGTCACTGACCTCCGTGCGGCAGATGACCCGCGGCATCTGTCGGGAGATCAGCGGCAATTCGCGGCTGGACTGCGCCTGTCGTTAACCACACCGGCCGGGCGTGACCAATCAGTGACGAGGGATTTCCGTTACAGACAGACAGAATTAGACAATTGTATAGTAGATTCTAATTTACTGAGATAATGACTTTTAGGTTTTCATTGGCTGTAAGTCATAACCATCAACATTAACAGAAATAAACACTTGAAATAGATCACTATTTGTAATTACTCTATATAACATATGAGATTCACTTTTTGTATTGAACTGAAATAAATTAACTATTTGATATTCTAATTTTGTGAGAAGCACCTGTAGATTGCAATAAAAAAATCCATTTAAAACGACACTTTAAGTTTTAACCTTCCTATACTTTGCTTGTAGAAAGTACTTGCTGTCAGAGGCAAACTCTGGCTACATTGCGAGGCAATGACAGTATGTCCCAGCACAATAATTCGACTTATTTACTTTTGCTATCTGAACAATTATATTTCCAGATACATTAGGTACAATTACTTTGCATGCACTTTTGTCACATTGCGGGTGACAATTCGAATGTCAGCGCTGTCAATCAGTCTTCTGCATATGGAGGGGAAGCTATTCAGAACCTGTGGAGCGTCACTGATGAAAGCTGCACCTTTCTGTATTCTTCTGTTGTTCCAGTGCAGATTGACAACTTACACAGGCAACAATGTTTGTTCTGCACATCCCGAGCACAATTCTCTCCTTCTGTTAACAACTCAGGATATGAAAAGGTTGGCACACAGTTTATTTGGTTTATACTGAGGATGTAGCAAGTCAAGACATAATGTGAAGCAATTCTTACCTCCAGCTGCTGGTATTATCAAATGGGTTACAATATTTTGCAGCAATTAATTTCAGAATAAAACTGTGGGTTTTTTTTTTTTTTTATAAGGGACAAAGCATTTTTTTTTGCCCAAGAACATCACGAGTACAGGTTTTATACAGTTTCCATACCATCAAACGGTGCATGCATTAAGCTCCCAGCTGCAGTCCACAATATATTTAAAGGGGCATCTCAACAATCACAATCCCTATGCCTGTAGAGCCAGCCCAATCGATCAGCTACTGTTTAAGGCTTCATCCAAAAGGTCCCTTATTCTAGTATCTCAGAAAAAAAAAAAAAAAAACCTCTCACTGGATTAACATCCATATGTTGGATACGATTTTCATCAGTGTCTGTTTTTTTCCCTATCAGTAATTTTCTTGAATGGAAAAAAATAAAAAGATAAAAACACTTCTACCATTACAATGTTAGAAATAGCGCAGCACATGGCCTGCAAAAAATAAAAGAAATACAGACATGTGAACAGCACCATAAACTGTAAGGCTATGTTCACACGTGGCGGTTTTTTCGTGGCGGTTTTAACCGCGTGATTTTGCAGCGAAAAATAAGCATCCCATGCAATCCTATGGGATTCCGCAATGCTGTGCTAATGCTGCGGCTTTTACCGCGGCGGAATCGCTTCGCGGTAAAAAAAAACGCAGCATGCTCATTAATTTAGCGGAATCGCGGCGATCCCACACCCATAGGAATGCATTGTTCTGCTTACTTTCCTCATGTGGCTGTGTACACCATGCGAAAAGTAAGCAGAACATTTGCGAACGGTACCCACGGTCTGGAGGAGAGGAGACTGTCCTCCGGGCTTTGGGTACCATATCCCTGTAAAAAATAGAATTTAAAATAAAAATATTGTGATTCTCACCTTCCGGCGTCCCGCGCAGCCTTCCCGCCTCTCTCCACGCTCCCGGTCCCAGTAATCCTTTGCGAGCGATGACGTCCGTTCTCGCGGGATAGCGAATGACCGCGAGACGTCGCGCTCCCGTGAGAACGGACATCATCGCGGTAATTCTCGCAAAGGATTACTGGGATCGGGAACGTGGAGAGAGGCAGGAAGGCTGCGCGGGACGCCGGAAGGTGAGAATAACATTTTTTATTATTATTTTTTTACATCCTATCTTTTACTATTGATGCCGCATAGGCAGCCTCAATAGTAAAAAGTTGGTCACACTCGTCAAACACTATGTTTGACGAGTGTGACCAACCTGTCAATCAGTTCTCCAAGCAATGCTACAGATCGCTTGGAAAACGCTAGCAATTCTGCAAGCTAATAACGCTTGCAAAATGCTAGTTTTTCCACGGGAAAATCGTGGGAATTTAAAAACAGGATTTTTGGGTTGCTTACCGTAAAATCTGTTTCTCAGAGCCTTCATTGGGGGACACAGAGACCTTGGGTGTATGCTGCTGCCACTAGGAGGCTGACACTATGCACAAAAAAAGGTTAGCTCCTCCTCCGCAGTGTACACCCCACCGACCGGCAGAGAATTCCTCAGTTAGTGAGAAAGCAGTAGGAGAAGTAACAGAAAAGGTTGACAACATAAACAACTCAACTGTAACCATTCAACCAAAGTAAGAACAGGAGCTGTAAAACATGGGAGGGTGCTGTGTCCCCCAATGAAGGCTCCGAGAAACAGATTTTACGGTAAGCAACCCAAAAATCCTGTTTTCTCGTTCGCCTTATTGGGGGACACAGAGACCTTGGGACGTCCCAAAGCAGTCCCTGGGGTGGGAAACAAACTTCCATCAGGCCAGCGGACTCACCACAGCGGCCTGCAGAATCCGTCTACCTAGGCTGGCGTCCGCCGAAGCGTAGGTGTGGACTCTGTAGAATTTCACAAACGTGTGAACCGATGACCATGTTGCAGCCTTGCAAAGCTGCAGTGCGGAAGCTCTGTGGCGCACCGCCCAGGAGGCACCCACTGCCCGAGTAGAGTGGGCCCTGATACCTGGAGGGGCTCCGCGACGCTTAACACGGTAGGCTTCCAGGATAGCCGATCTGATCCAGCGAGCAATGGTGGCCTTTGACGCCGGGTGACCTTTCCGCGCTCCATCAGGGATAATCTTTCGCAAGGAAGTCGTCCTAGACAGATAGACTCTTACCGCCCTAACCAGGTCCAGCTTGTTCAAGGACCGCTCTCGGGGATGAGTTGGATTCGGACAAAAGGACGGTAGCACGATATCCTCGTTGAGGTGAAACGAGGACACCACCTTCGGAAGGAACGAAGGCGGAGGCCGCAGAACTACCTTATCCTGGTGGAGAACCAGAAAGGGAGAGCGGCACGAAAGAGCTGCCAATTCCGACACGCGCCGGACGGAGGTGATGGCCACCAGAAAGGCTACCTTCCAAGAAAGGAGAGAAAGGGAAATATCCCTGAGGGGTTCAAAGGGCGGACCTTGCAGAACCTCAAGAACCAGATTAAGATCCCATGGATCCACGGGCGCCCGGTACGGCGGGACCGTGTGAGCCACGCCCTGAAGAAAGGTCTTAACCTGAGGACGGGAAGCCAACGTTTTCTGAAACAGAATGGACAGCGCCGAAACTTGACCCTTCAGGGAACTGAGGGCAAGCCCCGCATCCAATCCTGCCTGAAGAAACGCTAGGACTGAAGGGAGGGAAAAGGACATGGGCGCGACGTCATTGGTCTCACACCAAGTGAAATAGGCCTTCCAAGTACGGTAGTAAATCTTGGAAGATGATGGCTTTCTGGCTCGGATCATGGTCTGAATTACGTGGTCGGAAAATCCTGCTCGTTTCAGAACCTTGGTCTCAACAGCCACGCCGTTAAATTGAGCGGCCGAGAATTGGGGTGGCAAATCGGACCCTGAGACAGATCTGTTCTGTCTGGAAGCTTCCAGGGGGCGTCCGCGAGAAGGTTGACAATGTCCGCGAACCAAGACCTTCTGGGCCAATTCGGGGCGATGAGAATGACCGGAAGTCCTTCTGCCTTGATCTTCTTCAACAGCTTGGGAAGAAGAGGCAGAGGAGGGAACAGGTAGGGAAGTTCGAACTGGGACCAAGGAACGGCCAGGGCGTCGACGCCCACTGCCAGAGGGTCCCGAGACCTGGACACGAATTGTGGGACTTTCCTGTTGAGGCGAGACGCCATGAGGTCTACATCCGGGGTTCCCCACCGAAGGCAGAGCAGATGAAACACTTCCGGATGTAGGGACCATTCTCCCGCCGCGAGACCCTTGCGGCTGAGAAAATCGGCGGCCCAGTTGTCTACGCCGGGAATGTGAACCGCGGAAATTGTCGGAACGGAAATCTCCGCCCAACGAAGAATCTTGGACACCTCCGCCAGGGCTGAGACACTCCGTGTTCCCCCTTGGCGGTTGACATATGCCACCGCTGTGGCGTTGTCTGTCTGAATCCGTACCGGCAGTCCCTTGAGGAGCCTTTCCCAGTGGACCAGAGCAAGATGGATCGCTCGAATCTCCAGAACGTTGATCGGCAGCGCTGATTCCCGATCCGACCATCGACCCTGAACGGTGTGGTTGCGGAACACAGCACCCCAACCGAGGAGACTGGCATCTGTGGTTACTATCTGCCAGTGAATGGGAAGGAAGGATCGACCCGATAGAATGAGAGGTGACGACAACCACCAGTTGAGAGACCGCTTGATCCGGTAAGAAAGATGGACAGGGCGATCCAGGGACCGAGGCGACCTGTTCCACTTCGATAGAATGGCCTGCTGGAGAGGCCTGGCGTGAAATTGGGCAAAGGGAACTGCCTCTATCGCCTCCACCATCTTTCCCAGGACCCTCATGGCTGTACGGAGGGATGGGAATCGCGAGGTCTGCAGCGATCGTACTTCCTGCTGCAGAGAGAGAATCTTTTCTTGTGGGAGAAAGACCCTTGACCGACGAGTGTCGAACAGAAGACCTAGAAAGACCAGGCGTTGGGTAGGAACCAGGCAGGACTTTTTCCTGTTGACGATCCACCCGAAATTGGAAAGTGTCCAGGACGATTGACAAACTTTGGTGAGCCTGTTGGAATGAGGGAGCCTTGATCAGAATATCGTCTAGGTACGGGAAAAGAACGAGGCCTCTGACTCTCAACAAAGCCATCAACGCAGCCATGATCTTCGTGAAGACTCTGGGAGCGGTGGCAAGACCGAAGGGCAGTGCGACAAACTGGTAGTGGTGCTGTCGAATCGCAAAGCGCAGGAACTTCTGATGTCCGGAGAAAATTGGAACATGTAAATAGGCATCTTGGATGTCTATTGAGCACATGAATTCCTGCTCCTCCATGGAGGCGATGACCGAGCGAAGCGACTCCATGCGGAAGTGGCGAAGGCGGACTTTCTTGTTGAGCAGCTTGAGATCCAAGATGGGTCGAACTGCGCCGTCTTTTTTCGGCACTACAAACAGGTTCGAGTAGAACCCCGTGAAGCGCTCCGATTCGGGAACGGGCACAATCACCCCGGAACTGAGGAGAGCGGCAATAGCCGTAGAGAACCCCGGGATCAAGGCTGGATCCTTTGGAGGCCGGGATTCGAAGAAACGATCCCGTGGGAGAGAGACGAACTCCATCTTGTATCCTGAGGATACGACCTCCCTGACCCAGGCGTCCTCCACGGCGGCCAGCCAAACGTCCCTGAAGGAAAGAAGTCGACCTCCCAATTGGAAAGGCCCCTCGCGTGCCCGATGATAGTCATGCTGAAGTAGACCGTCCAGATCTAGATCTGGACGGTCTGCCCTGGGAGGAGTGGGGTCGCCAGGAAGGAGTGGGTCTGAAGGAAACTTTCTTTCTCTCCTGGCGAGCCTGCGGTCTCTGTTGGCTGGAGGAGTTGTCTGCCGTATTGAAACGGCGGAAAGTCCGAAAGGGTCGAAACTGACGCCTTAGAGGGGGTCTGCGAGGCTTGGACTGAGGGAGGAGTGAACTCGTGCCTCCGGTGGCGTCCTTAATAATCTGGTCCAATTGGGACCCAAAGAGGCGCACCCCCTGAAAAGGCAGGTTAGTGAGGGACTTTTTAGAAGACAAGTCCGCTTGCCATGCCTTTAGCCAAATTGTACGTCGAATTGCAACAACGTTGCTTGACGCCTGAACTGCACAGGATGCAGCATCCAAGGAAGCGGAGAGAAGATAGTCCCCAGCATGGGAGATCTGATTGGCGAGATCGGCCAAATGCTCCGGTTGCGCCTTATCTACGATGCCCTGACGAAGGTCGTCTGCCCACGTGGCTATGGCCTTTGCTGCCCAGGATGAAGCAAAGATTGGACACACCGCCGCTGAAGCCGCTTCAAAGGCAGACTTCGCCAGGGATTCTATAATCCTGTCATTAGAATCCTTTAGGGACGCCACGCCTGAAAGCGGGAGAACCGTGTTATTGGATAGCCTGGACACGGGCGGATCGACCGAGGGAGAGGCCGACCAGTTGTCTGTGAGCTCCTTAGCAAATGGGTAGAGTATGCCGAGACGTTTTCCTCTTTGAAAGCGTCTGGTCGGATCCTCTCTTTCCTTGGTAAAAATTTTCCCAAACTCGGAATGGAAAGGAAAAACCCTGGAAGGAGTTTCTGCCCGTCTGAACGAAACCTCCTGATCTGAGGATTTCGCAGGGGAGTCAGCAATATCGAAGGTATGATGGATCGCAGCAATGAGGTCCTGCACTGTGACCTTCATGCTTGCATCCTGGTCTGAATCCAGCTCTAAAATCTCCTCAGATGACCTGTCCGAAAGCGCTTCCCCTGACTCGGGAGAGGAGGCCCGAGAGGGAGGCTGGTGAGAAGGGCTATGCGGTGAGATGGGACTAGGAGAGGATTCCGGCTGGGAATCTTGCCTGGGTCTTTTGCGACTACCGCTGGCTGATTCAGATGGAACAATTTGGGACCTGCTTGGCCCTGCCGAAGTGTCCAGGGGCAACTTATCAAGAACGGCCACCAGGGACTGAGACACCTTGGTGAGGTCTGCCACTGATTGAGATAGCGAGGAGGCCCAGCCTGGCATGGGGGGCTCACTCACCACTGGGGCTATGGATGGCTCCTGAGCGGCGTCAGGCTGGATTGGATTGCTACAATCCAGGCAGAGGGGAGTGGACTGGCCTGAGGGAAGTTTGCGATTGCACGAAGAACATGCAAAGTACTTGACTAAAGTGCAGGGGGGGGCGGTAGAACGGGTACGATCAGACTTAGAGTTAGACATAGTGAAAAGCTGAGGTAATGCCGGAAGGTTGGGGGACCGAGGGCGGAGAAGGGTCAGTCTGCAGTGCAGAGCTACTCACGGTCCGGTGTCCCCAGAAGCGACGCTCTGCAACCTGTCAGTGGATGCAGGTCAGAGCGAAATCCGGCCAACAGACCTCCTGAAAAAAAAAAAACCAGCTGGAGAAGATGCTAGGAGCTGGTGCCCGGCTAACAGGCTGGGAAAATGGCGCCTTCCTGAGAAAAGGCGCGCGTTCAGGAGGAGGGAGGGCGGAGCACCACGCAGGGTTAACAATTCACCACCCTCTAGCCAATAACAGGCTGGGCAGGTGAAGGACAGGCGGTGGGAGGGCCTGGGAAGAGCGGGAGAGAAGCCCGCTTAGAAGAAAGAGGCGGGGGGCGTGGCCGCGACGCAGCGGTAGGCCCGAACTGAAGCCGGGGCCTAAATTAGTTGCGGCGGCCGCCTGTCAGCAGGGGGTCGGCGCGGAGGTCCGAAAAAGTGGGACGCCGCAGTCGCAAGCCGCTCCCAATGGGAAAAAACCCTGTGCTCCCTGTCCCCAGAAGGGGGGGGAGGGAAGGGGGGGGATGCCCAGCAAGATTGAGCTGCCTATAGCCTTGTGGCGACTGCGAGCGACCGCAGCGCCTACAACCGGGGTTCCCCTGTGACCATTGAAGAGGCGACCGTCGGGAATGGGCAGCCAGGTAAATAAATAAAAAAAAAAAATACTCACCCATCCACGATCCGTTACCTGTCTGAAGAAGTCTTGCGTCTCATCCAACCGACAGGCTCTGGTAGGCGAGTGGGAGACTGGCGACAAGGACCCCTGGAGTCGCTGGCACGTCTTGGTGTCGGCGTCCGTCTGGCTGGTCCTGCCGCGGAGAACTGCAAGGATACGGGGTGGCAGTACACGCCGTACTTGCAGACTCCATGTGGGAGTACAGATGTGACTTTTCACTCTGTATCCCTCCGTAGAACCTGAAAAGGAACGACGCACGACGAGGTAGATATGGGTCTAATAAAAGACCAGTGTCCACCTCCTACTGACACTAAGCTAAACTGAGGAATTCTCTGCCGGTCGGTGGGGTGTACACTGCGGAGGAGGAGCTAACCTTTTTTTGTGCATAGTGTCAGCCTCCTAGTGGCAGCAGCATACACCCAAGGTCTCTGTGTCCCCCAATAAGGCGAACGAGAAATGCGATTTAACCGCAGAATGGAATTCGGAATTCTTGCGGTAATTTCCGCGAGAGTTCCGCTACGTGTGAACGTAGCCTAATGGGTAGTTTTGTGAAAAAAATACAGCTAGAAAATGTCATTTTGGATCAAGGACACAGATGTAAAGAGACTTAATGTCACAAACGCTACAGACATCTATGAAAGAGGCATGGGCTAAAATTAAGATTAAAATTAAATTGTGAGATTTCAATATGGAGAAAGGGGAAGAAAAAGTCAATGCCAGACAGTTATGCCAATGGCTTATCTGCAGAACAATAGGGTCAAACAACTGAATTCACACTACCTGACCGTAATGTTTCCCAACATCTGTCAGATGAGAGTAAAGGTGGGTTTACCCTACCTGCCTTGCAATACATCACCACCAATTGGAGAGTTTGTCGATAAGCAGTTGTTTAATAGTCTAAGTGCACAGAACTATTAGTAACAGATCGTTCATGGCACATAGGCTACCATTGTTCTCAGCATCAAATGTCCTCTCTTGTCTCACAGAACCGTGTGTTGCGTAGAATGATTATCCAATAGGAAAATCAAAATATAATTTCATTCAACAAAAGAGCATTTTGATAGGCAGCTAAATAGAAAAGGGATTCTTTACAGTTAGGGTACACAGCCTGTGGATTGCTCTACCACAACAGGTAGTAATGGCAGACACTACAAGAGCATTTGAAAAAGGGCCGGACGATTTCCACATAACAAACGGCATTGTGGATAAATTACCTAGAGATAGAGAACATATAATATAACTGGTGGAGAAAGGTTGGACTTGATGGACCTTTTTTTTTTTCAACCCACACTATGTAACTTTCTGGTGAGCGAAATCTGGTTACTATGCCCAATTATTGGAAATAGGAGTTTTCCTTCCTGATAATCGTGCAGTGTAAAGGCGCCTTTAGAAGCCCCATACACATTATATGGTTGGCTGGGTTCATCTCACTTTAATCTGTGTGTCTGGGGTCAGTACGATAATATTCCAGTGTGAAGACCCTGTTGGATGATGAACACATAAGTTACAATCTGCACTCCCCTTAAGAAGAAAAATAGTCTTGTACCGTTTAAACTGAGGTTTTATTTGCACAGAAAGCCACCCTGCTGAAAAAAGTCTGTCCCGCTGTAAAGTCATAACGTTTCTTACACTTTCTGCTGCTCCAACAATGGAAGAAAGTGACATCTTACAGCTTCTGCATAAAAGAAGCAATGTATGGGCACAAAGAAAAAAAAAAAAAACACAAAAAAACAAAAGAAATGGATGAAAATTTAACTTAGGAAGTGTTAATTTGATTAAACAATTTATCTTTTATCACTTGTGACATCAAGCCATGGATTGCCTCAATTGTTGTTTTGCAGCTGAAAAAGAGGAAAAAAAAAAAAAACAGTTAGTGATCAATAAATGCTACAAGCTGAAAAGTCCATCAGCCAATCACTGCCCTCAGCACCCATGATCCATAATGCAATCACCACCACTGCCACCAGTGATTGGCTGCAGCTGTCAGATGACTGCTGGACTGAAAGTCATCATTTCGATACCTGTGTGGCAGCAATGGACTATTGGGGGATTTAATGGGCATAAATTGAGCATGAATACCTGTCTCGTGTCGCTTTGGCTAGTTTGTCTTCAGACTTTCTATCATGTGTTTCTAATCCCAACATGAAGCTTCCTCGGCCAAGTTGGGCTTCAGATTGCTCTAGTTTCTCAGACAAGTCAAACACCTGTCCTGTCGTGTAGTCGGCATTCTGTGGGTGAAAAACAAAGAATTAAAAGACAAGAATATTTTATTCTATGGCCCATAAAAAACGTTATATTGTTGTGAGTTTCATCTCTGTGGCGTGCCCGCTCAGCTAGACAGAAAATGAATGGGAAAGCATGGATATGATCTGTGCCACCGAGTAACTGAAGGTCCGGAAATATTCATGTACTGAAATGTAGTTTATTCAACGCGTTTCGAAGTACAATGTCTTCTTCATCAGGAAATGACACACACGTGTTCACAGTGCTGACCTGACCCTCAATGTACCCTGTATCTGCATGTATGTGGCATTTCTTGATGAGGAAGTCATTGTACTTCGAAATGCGTTGAATAAACCACACTTCAGTACATGAATATTTCCGGACCTTCAGTTATTCGGCGGCACAGATCATAGCCACGCTTTCCCATTCATTTTCTACAAGTTCTGTCACGTAGTGACCTGTGGATCTGCTGCAGCGGATAATCCTCTATAATACTAGCGCCATCTGGTGAGTACAATCTAATTGTATCAATCTCAAATATCTTGGATAAGACCCTATTCTGCTTTATTTTCTCCCAACACCAATTATTGCGCTCAGTTAGACAGCCAATACACACAGCCCAATACACACAGGGAGAAAGCGCTGTCAGGCTGATCGCTCTGGGAGAAGAAGCCACAACGGTCCAACCTCTTCGTCCCCAAAAATGCTTTTCTGTTTTTCTCTCTTTACACCACAACGCTTCATAGCAAAACATTGATGTTTAGTGCAGGTCTCTGACACTCCCGTGACACAGGCAGCAAGAATCAGCCGACAGGGTCCCTTTAAGAATCATTGTGTCTTAAAGGGGTTGTCCACTAACTGGAGAACTCCTTCTGAAAAGGAATCTGTCAGCAGGATTTCACCCCCTCCACACTATTTATATGCACATGTAGCTCGTCAGCCATACCTTTAGCTAGACAGCCGGTTCCTTAGCTACCAAGAAGTGTGTGTTTGGAAATGCAAATGATGCGGAAGTGTTTTCGGCGCATGGAAGCTCCTCTAAAGCCTCTGCTCTCCACCGCTAAGCCACACCGAATGCCTCCTTGTACTGTTT
Source organism: Dendrobates tinctorius (assembly GCF_039654945.1). Lineage (NCBI taxonomy): Eukaryota > Metazoa > Chordata > Amphibia > Anura > Dendrobatidae > Dendrobates > Dendrobates tinctorius. The sequence continues at coordinate 9,252,818 of NW_027361750.1, read as the reverse complement.
GACTGACAATCTCTGTGCTGTATGAGCCCAAGCAAAGGAGCTGTCAGTCAAGCAGGAGATGGCAGCGCTAGGCATGGAATAGAGCTGGAGTGGCCGAGACTTTAGAAAGCACCTCAGCCTCATTTGCATATTGATTCAAATACAGATTTCTCAGTAGCGAAGGAACGGACTGTCTAGCTACAGTATTTATGATGTGTCTTCACAAGAGCTATGAGTACGTAAATAGGTTTGGTGGGGGGAGTAAAACCTACTGACAGAATCCCTTCAAAAGCCCAAGTTTCTTGATTATTAAAATAAGAAAAAAAGCTCATCTTCACCTTCTTGTTGACGCCAGATCTCCTGATGCTTTTGTTATGCTATGTCTCAAGAGCACTGCAGCCAATCAGTAGTAAAGGCTGCAGCTGGTCAGTGGCTGCAGTGTTCCCGAGACATAATATAACGTGAGCACTGGGAAATCTGCCGTCAACATCGCTGGAACAGGTGGGGGAGAGGCGTATTGGGACTTGGGCATTTAAGAAGGAGTTCTCCAACTATTTAGTGAAAGTTAAAGCTTTAAACTGAAAGAGATTTTTGTTTGAAATGATGGTAAATTATATCATTTACTGTATATACAAAAAAAAAAAAAAGCATTTGAAATTTTACTGCATAGGCTGCAAGCACTCAAAATACTTAAGTCTGTACTGTACCTATAATCATTGCGATATTAAAAAGGATTCAAGTTCATTTGTTGTACATGGCGATAAGCAGGTTTCGGAGCTTACAGAATACAAATAGCCTTACACACTGTTTACCTGGGCATTAATGTACTTTGGGCCAGATAGAAAGCATTACCAAACACTCACTGTTTGACAAGTATCAAATTAACCGAAATATCTCATCCAGTCTCTGTGCTGCCCACAATTGTTGCAGTGACCAGAACCGTTCAGTAAACACATCATTAAATGCTCCCGCGCCTCCTTCAGGCTTCTGCTTTTTAGAAACCTCTAATTTTATTTGATTTTGTCTGAGACTACAATAGTATAGCCGTGTAGGAGGCGAAGAGAAAGACAGAGGGAATTACCGGTGTTTACCTGCCCCTAGAGTTAGTGGCCCGTACACTCAGATTTCCACCAGGAATGTAGAACAATCCTCAGCTCTCGCTGAACTTACACCCTGACCGGTCGCATGAAAAGACTCATCACATACGGATCACAGCGTTCTCCTTCTGACATCTGTATTGGTATTTGTTCAGTTTTCCTGGTAAACGTTTAGCAATTATTTTTTGAGAAGGAGCAGAAACAGACGATAAGAACAGGACTAAGTATGTACATGAGAGCTCATCGATGGACTTATCGACGTAAAGGGAATCCGTCAGCAGGATTTCAGCCCCCTAACTATTTATATGTGTATGTAGCTCTATCAAAGTGAGGTTCAGCAACCCCTTTACATGGCCGATCCGCTGCTCCATCTCTGAGAATCAGTGTTTGCATGGATATGCACATGAGGCAGCTTAGTGAGGTCATGCAGAGAGCCGCTCAACCACAGACCCATGCAGTCAGAAGGCATGTGACTGCTTAGTAATGTCTGCAGCGGTTGCGTGCTATAGTCGTGATTACAGTGTTGCAGCCATGTCAACTAAGACTCGAAGCAGCAGCAGATAGGCAGATAACCATTTTGTCATTTTTAGGTTATGCAGATACAACTGTTTTTTCAGGCCGGGGGGGGGATGACAACTGACAGTTTTCGGACTGTTTTTTGGATGAAACTCTATTCAAGTCTATAGGTGTGAAAACAAATAATAATGATTAAAAAAAATAAAAACAAAAATAGGATCCCATACGGATCAACCATATACTGTAGCATCCAATTTTTTAGAGAAATATATGAGAACAAGCCTTACGGCTAAAGTTTAGACATGGAAGGCCCCCTTTAATAATGCAATGCAAAAAGAACGTCGGTCTGAGGTGCCATCACTTTAAGATAACCTTTGTCCATACCCCCCCCTTTTAGGAAGCAGCCTGAAATGCCAATAACCTAAGCCTATTTGCGCACGGAGCCGCTTCAGGAACCGCTCCTTTGGGTAGTTTTCCCTTTTCCTGAAAAGTGTTTAAAGTGTTTTGGGAGGGGTTTTTTTGTAATTTTTTTTTTAGATCTTTTGATGGAACAGTGTCTTGTTAGGAGTGGAATCCATCAGTATTCACTTAAAAGAAATGACATGCTCTCTCCCCACCACCAACAAAATTTTTACAAAAACTGAAGTGGGAAAAAAATTGAACATATGAACATCAAAGTGGTTTTACTGTAGAAATGAATAAGAAGAGTCTCAAGTGGATTTTGAGCTACAAAAAAAGACTGTATACATAGCTTAAAGCTTTAAAGGGATTCTGTGGCCCCATTTTAGCCCTATAAGCTACTTGCACGGCCATCAGGGGTTTATCTACAGCATTCTGTAATGCTGTAGATAAGCCCCTGATGTAACCTGAAAGATAAGAAAAAAAAAAGAAAAAGAGAGATTATACTGACCCTAGTGTTTGGTCCGGCGCCTCCCATCTTCATACGATAATGTCCTCCTCCTTGCTTCTCCCTCCTCCCTGTTGAGGGCAGAGTAAAGTACTGCAGTGCGCAGGCGCGGGACCTCTCTGACTTTTCCCGGCGCCTGCGCACTGCAGTACTTTACTCTGCCCTCAACAGGGCAGATATAGTACGCCTGCGCAGGAGCCGAGGGAGAAGGCGAAGGACATCATTGTATGAAGATGGTAGGCGCCGGACCGGACCGCGACACCTACCGCCCCCGACTCCGCCCCCCAGGTGAGTATAATATAACGTGTTTTTCTTATCTTTCAGGTTTCATGGGGGGCTTATCTACAGCATTACAGAATGCTGTAGATAAGCCCCTGATGGCGGTGGCCGCAGCATATAGGGCTAAAATGGGGTGACAGATTCCCTTTAGGTTAATTCGTTACACAGACGTCTCCATGTGAACCTCGTCAGATCACTTCTCTTGGGGTAACATGAAGAGACGGGTTTCTGGACTAGACAAGGAAAAAAATGAATATTTCTACAATAAGTTAGGATACGCTCCAAGAATGGAAAATTTAGACAAAATGAACATTTGCGGTACCTACCGTCAAGAGACTGGAAGAGCTTAGAGTATTCACCCAGTACTTATTCCACAGAAGCTCGAGCAGCTTGCGGTCAAGAGAAGACTTGAAATAGGTCACTTCCAGAGCGTAATACCTAAGTGAAGGCAAAATAATTGGTTTTCAAAGTAAAACATTTAAAATAAATAAAAAAGAACTCAAACTGAAAAGAGGGCAGCACTGACTGGATTGGTCAGTTGTTGAGCAAAGACAGGTCGTTGTTTCAGTAGTAAATCGGTATATTAGGTATGTAATTAATGTCATTACAATAGTATACTAGAATGATTACATCGTTAGTGCCGTTAAGAATGGACACGTGTTATTCCCATCTTCAAAGGTGGGTATTGTCGGATGATATTTATTTACTTTTTTCAATTTACTGCTTAATAAAATTCCCAGCCATTTTTGCGATATTAAACCTTTTCTTTTCAGCTCATCACCTAAGATACCAACCACCACTGCTCTCTTAGGTCTGGATCACACTTGTTTTTTAAAATCCGCCGTTTTCAGTTAAAAAACGGATCCGCCATTTTTTGAGGATCCGTTTTTTTGTCCCATAGACTTCCATTAGCGGCTACCGCGGATCTGTGAAAAAAATGGATCCATTTGCGGCAAAACGGAAATGGATCCGTTTTTTCACACTTTTGACGGATGCATGCGAATGCCAAAAAACGGATGTGTGAAACAGGGCTAAGTTGTAAGCACTGTGCTGAAGCTGACTGGGATTAGGAGGCAATAGTGCACTTTGGCTATCCTAGCCAGCATCAAAACAGAGCCTACAAGCGCAACAAAAAAAGAGCGAGCTTGTAAGCACTGCACATGTTCGGCTGTCTAGCAGTGGTGGTCAGTCTCCAAGACAACAAGCTGTAAACAAAAGTGTCAAAGGGAATTCATCAGCAGGGTTTTGCTATTATTCTGCTCTCACAATAGATATAGAACAAGAGTCCCTGATTACAAGGATGTGCCACTTACTAGGCTGTGTTGTTATCAGCAGGAGATTATCACTGTCTGAGTAGGTCTCACATGCATGGAAGCCCAGCCAATCCATGTAACCCCACCACCACTTATGATTAGGAGCTTGCTGACAATGTACACAGTAAGCTGCAATTCAAAGGTGTGGGAGGGTTATACGCCGTTCACCATTCAGACCACTGCTACATTTTGTCAATGAACCTGTGTGGGGTTCTTTTTGTGTGACAAGCTTATCTTTTTACTGATTCCAATTTGGGGTACATGCAATATTTTCAGGCTTTTTTGTAAGAGGTGTAGTGACCGAAAAAAAAAGGAATTCTGCCTTTTCAATTTTTTTCCTCCTTATGGGGTTTATATTTTGATAGAATGGACGCAACAATATCAAATATGTTTGTCCCCTTTTAAAATAAATTTTTTTTTAGTTTACCTAAGGGAACTTAAACCTATGTTGTTCAATAAAGAGCAATAGCACAAATATTGCAATATATAGTCAAAATGATGTTCTATCAAGCCCAGCCTCTGGCTATAGCGCCACTTGAATGAATGCCACTGTCAGTGATTGAGACCGCTATATAAAATCTTTATTTTTTATATATAGTGCTAACATATTCCCCAGCGTGTTACAGTTTGCACACATCAGTATGTCTTTGTAATGTGGGAATAAACCCATGCAAACACGGGGAGAACATAGAAACTCCTTGCAGATGTTGTCCTTGGTGGGATTTCAACCCAGGACCCCAACGCTTCAAGACTGCAGCGCTAACCACTGAGCCACCGTGCTGCCCACTGCTTTCATTCTCTCTCATTAGTCTCCTCTGGGGACTTGAACATGCGATCACTTGCTTTCTACAGTACACCGTAATCTTATTATTGCAGTCTACAGTACAGTTACCGACACTCTATGAATCCCAGCCTGTAGGCCAACATGTCTGACATCGATGCCTTCAGTAGGCTATGGGCTGTGGTGGGGGAACTGAGGTTTCTGAGCATAAGCTGCCCCACCATCCACCCTGTGCCTAACCTCTCCAAGGGAAGGTACCATGGTTTTTTCGTATTAATAGCTATTGATTATGCTAGAAATATTTAATACAAAATTAAATGCACTAATTTAATAGTTTTTTAGTAACTTTTTCTTCAGCTAATGGGGCAGCCATTTGCTGGTATGTACGAGACATACACACCTCAAACATGGCAGCCCCAGTACATAGGAGACAGTGACCGCAGACGCCTGCATTGTGGCTGCCTCCAGCTGTGACCTGGGTTGTCCAGATCACAACTGTGGGAGCAGATGGAAGCCATTTTTGTTTTTTTTTTTTAAGCCCGCAGTTATGCTTCGAGCTACACATTCCCCGTCACCACCAACAGTGCTGTGTATGAGCGGTGACAGGAGACGACGTGATGAGGAAGCCCAGGATAAGGAGAGTATCAGCGGCGGTGAGCTGTGTTTGCAGACTGACAATAGTACAATACCAGCCTGCTGATCACCGCTCCCCGCGGGCATGTTCAGGGCACAGCAGAGTGATCGCTGCTATACTCATGTGTGGTAGACCCCAGGGAAGTGTATCTAATGCCATCATATGCCCATAGCTACGTACAGTGCTGTGCAAATTAATTGGGACAAAGCTTTTTCTTTTTAAGTAAAATCGTAAGTTGGTTACCGGTCAGTGATTCAAACCAGTTTTAACTGCTTTGAACAGGCACTCACACCTGTTCAAACCAGTTAAAACTAGTTTGAATCACTGACCGGTAATCATCTTACAATTTTACTTAAAAAAAATGCTTTGTCCCAATTAATTTGCACAGCACTGTATCTAATGCCCATCACATTACACCACTGCTCCCACTGAAGTGGACGGAGCGGTGCCAGACATGACATACATTACACTGAGCCCTGAGTATTATCCCAGCATGTGTTACAGTCTGCATATATAATCGCCGCACATGATACAGTCCGCTTATTTAACCCCAGCGCATGCTACAACGAGCAGCAGCAACAACAGAATTGGAGCTGGCAGCAGTGCTTGGTGACACTGTCCTCATCTCAGTATCACTTTGCACTAACCAACGGAACGGCTCTGCACGGTGAGCCTAGACTTTAACGTCCCTTAGCCTTTGGCAAACGCCAGAAGGGCCTTGAGGGGTGGAGTGATGACTCATGAGAGAAGTCCCTGCCCCAATTTACTGCACTCATAATGAGAGTTAGCAGTGCGCTATGTTTTCATGGCAAACTTTAGCAGCTGCGCCCTCTAGTGTTTAAAAGTGGAAAATATCAAACACCTTTGAAATTACTTTTTTATATTTTATTCCAATAACCCCTTTGATTCCCTCCCTTTGATGTGGGCTCCAGCGGTAAGCCCACATCTTTTCCTGCACATGTCAGCTGTTTTTTTTTTTTTTAAATATTCAAAAATTTCCTGTGAAGCACCTGAAGGGTTAATAAACTTCTTGAATGTGGTTTTGAGCACCTTGAGGGGTGCAGTTTTTAGAATGGTGTCACTTTTGGGTATTTTCTATCATATAGACCCCTCAAAGTGGCTTCAAATGTGATGTGGTCCGTAAAAATAAAATGGTGTAGCAAAAATGAGAAATCGCTGGTCAACTTTTAACCTTTATAACTTCCTAACAAAAAAAAAAAAATTTGGTTCCAAAATTGTGCTGATGTAAAGTAAATATGTGGGAAATGTTACTCATTAAGTTTTTTGTGTGCCGTATCTCTGTGATTTAAGGGCATAAAAATTCAAAGTTGGAAAATTGCGAAATTGTCAAAATTTTCGCCAAATTTCTGTTTTTTTCCACAAATAAACACAAGTTATTTGAATGAAATTTTACCACTAACATGAAGTACAATATGTCACAAGAAAATAATGTCAGAATCACCGAGATCCATGGAAGCGTTTCAGAGTTATTACCTCATAAAGGGACAGTGGTCAGAATTGTAAAAATTGGCCCGGGAGTTAACGTGCAAACCACCCTTGGTAGTGAAGGGGTTAAATGCTTTGATTGGCAGCAGAACCTAAGAGGTTTTTCTGATTGTAGCAGTTACTGTTGGCTTCTTGCTGTGTAAGACAGTCCACATCTGTGCTGTATAGAGCAAGCTCAGCTCCTGACAGCTCCATACTTGCAGTATGCACAAGAACGTACAGGGGATGTTCAGAGGCTCAATTAAATGAATATGAGTTTAAGAAATTTCTCCATTAGATCTGTTGTTTGATTATAACCTGATAATAACCAATGTACTGGTGATAAATTAATCAAATCAAAATGCTTACTGTTTACAGTGCACACCAAAATCTTCTATTTTATTCAAGGGGATCGTCTGATATTCTGATGGACCTTCATCTGGAGGCTTGTACCCCTAAAGATCAAAAATAAGGCAATATTTGTAAGATCACATATCTAACATACACAGACATACACTTTATAGCATACAATAAATGTATAGCACATGTATATATGCGTATATACAATATATAAGTCAGACAACACTGCTCAATGTACAGCATGTGCTCTTAAACATATTACCTTTGGGTAAGTTCTGAAAGCTCCTAGATTGACTTTGCCTGCAGATATTGTCCTGGTTGGATCAATCTAAGAAAGAATTATCATTATATGCACGTATGTATATTAAAGTTCGACAGTTTCGATTTTAATTAAAGAGTTCTTCTGACCTGTTTTCAGCACTATAGGAATGCAGATAACATCAGAAGACAAGAATACAATCGTTTTCTCACAATTTCTTCCTCGATGTGATTTCATTATCAGGTGCAAGACACAATACTCACCACAACAGCAACAAAGGGTTCCTGGAATTGTTGATTTAGCATCTGAGTGCTGACGTCTATTCCTGACAGCCAGCAGCCATAGCCGGGGTGACTGTGGTACCAGCCAATTGCATTTTCAAGTCTTCCAACCTGACAAAAAAAAAAAAAAAAAAGTTTATTAAAGCATATACTGCCCTCTTGTGGCACAGTTATTATAAAAAAAAAAAGGATAGCTTATTCTCCATTAAAATGGGTTATCCCATGAATAGCTATTATGGCATATTAATAGCACTGCTTGGGACCCTCCTCTTTGAGCCAAAACAGAGGTGCTTTGTATGAGCAAGTCCTGGTAAAAGGGGATCAGGCACTATATCTCTTACATGATTGGCCACCAGATATTACATTTGCTCTGCAGAAGAGGAGGCTGGGATAATACATGGCTAGCTGCAGATCCCTGGCAAATTCAGATGTTTGGCTTGGCTGCTGCCAAGTCAAAATAAACTCAGTCATTACTCACCTTCCCCAGGTCCAGCGCTAACTCTCCCCTGGTCATTGTTAACAGGCTGCAGTGGTGACGGGTATCATCTATACTGATATGACTGATGCCCGATGACTGGCTGCAGTGGTCACGTGCGCTGTAGTCGTGATGTAACCACTGCAGCCTCTCAAAGACCAGGGCAGTGGCACAGAGACAGGACGAGACCTGGGAAGCACTAACAACCCTTGAGCTTATTATTTTAACCTGGCAGAAGTTGATGGGGATGAATAATTTACACCTGGATAACTACTTTTAAGTTGAGATTCAATTGCTCATTCACTTCTAGAAACATTTTGTCACAAATCTAATGCAAGTTTACTGCATAGAAACCTATAGGAAAATTTACAAACCACAGAAACATGGTTCGACTAGAGGCTAACGATGGCTATACTACTGATGAAAGAAAAGGAAAAAATAAATAAAACTTCCCATATTTTCACCCTAAATAACGCAGATAAAGTGGGGTTTTACAGAACTAAAGTGCCTATTATTAGTCAATGGAGCGCTATGTATTACTTTAGACACAACAGTACCTGCTTTGCATTTTCGATGTACGCAGCCATGTACTCGTAGGCAGCCGCCTGGGCGTTCACTCGGGTTTCAGTTCCTTCCACTGGTAAAGCAAAGCTATCCATAATAATCATGGTTTCTCCATCCACCTTTCCCAACATCAGACCCATCACCTCCAGGTTTCCTCCCGATCGGGCGTGCATGACCATCTTCAGCAGTGCCAGAGCAGAGACTTTGCAATACTTGAAGTAATGATTGCTGTAAAACGAGGAAGTTATAGAATCGGCAGGAATGACATCTACAAATCTAAAAACTCGCAGAAACTGATGGCAAACTGTTATTCTAGGACTTTTTCTATTACTATTATTTTCCCATTTTTACATTTGGGTAAAAAAAAAAAAAAAAACAGATCGTACATCGACTTAGAGAGAACCTGTCACGTAAAAAAAAGCAAATGGTATTAAACTGCAAATAAAGGGGTTAATAGTGTTGTGAACCTGCCCAGCACCCACACAGAGTCCCACTGCCGGGAAGAAAATTAACTTTGCTCAGTCAGAGCAGGGGGCACAGTAACAACCTCTGCCCTCTATATACAGAGCAGTGACTGAACCCGTATCTTCGCCGCCCCCCGTCACTGAACCCCTATCTGCGCCGCCCCCCGTCACTGAACCCGTATCTGCGCCGCCCCCGTCACTGAACCCGTATCTGCGCCGCCCCCCGTCACTGAACCCGTATCTGCGCCGCCCCCCGTCACTGAACCCGTATCTGCGCCGCCCCCCGTCACTGAACCCGTATCTTCGCCGCCCCCCGTCACTGAACCCGTATCTGCGCCGCCCCCCGTCACTGAACCCCTATCTGCGCCGCCCCCCGTCACTGAACCCCTATCTGCGCCGCCCCCGTCACTGAACCCGTATCTGCGCCACCCCCCGTCACTGAACCCGTATCTGCGCCGCCCCCCGTCACTGAACCCGTATCTGCGCCGCCCCCCGTCACTGAACCCGTATCTGCGCCGCCCCCCGTCACTGAACCCGTATCTGCGCCGCCCCCGTCACTGAACCCGTATCTGCGCCGCCCCCGTCACTGAACCCGTATCTGCGCCGCCCCCGTCACTGAACCCGTATCTGCGCCGCCCCCCGTCACTGAACCCGTATCTGCGCCGCCCCCAGTCACTGAACCCGTATCTGCGCCGCCCCCTGTCACTGAACCCGTATCTGCGCCGCCCCCTGTCACTGAACCCGTATCTGCGCCGCCCCCTGTCACTGAACCCGTATCTGCGCCGCCCCCTGTCACTGAACCCGTATCTGCGCCGCCCCCTGTCACTGAACCCGTATCTGCGCCGCCCCCTGTCACTGAACCCGTATCTGCTGACCACATTAGTGAAACCTGAACGCTGCCAAAAGGGATAAAGTTAATTTTTTGCCAGCAGCGGGGGCACATTCATAAACCTGCAGATTAACCCCACATCTGAAGGTTTATAGTATTTTTTCATGTGAAAGGTTCCCTTTAATACATACGTCTGCAAAATACCAGTGACAGTGGGAATCCAGCACAGTTATGTGAGGGGACAGTGGTCTCATAAAAGTCACATTACTGTATGTACCGAGTCAGGATTGCCTACTTCTGTACACTATAGCAGTCATTGCAATAAAAAGTCATTTAAAGTGAGTTTCCACCACATTGTAATACTTGGCACAAAGAGAAAACATAAAATATACAATTGTGTCATTTACCACTTTGATCCCCGCTGTCCCAGCGCTCCTACACATGGAATCAGCTGGCACATCCGTCCGTTCAGACACCAGTCTGATCGCTCCAGGTCATGTGACTAATGGATGTGATGTCAGAATTCCTGATTCCAGCAGAGACTATAAGAGTAGTGACAGTCACTGTCTGCAGGAGACTGTGCAGCACAGGTCACGGTCACACGTTCAGTATTTGGTCAGTATTTCACATCAGTATGTGTTTTGGCTAACAGATACTGATGTAAAATACTGACAGAATAATGAATGTGTGAACGTGGCCACAGTGGCCTTGGCGGGCTGAAAGAAATGTGATAAATATCCTTGGTGTTAAAACCCCTTTAAACCTTTGGTCCTCCATCAATCTACTGTAAGGAGCAGGCTCAGGTCGGCTGTGTTACACTGCAGCCGAGAATAATTGCAGCTATCGGCATCAGCTCCGACTGCAACAGCTGAACCTCTAGGACACCGCTGTCAATCGTGACGGCAGCATTTAAGAAGTAGGGAGGAGGAGGGGAGGGAGCAGTCACTTCTGACATCCATCGCCACATTCCCCTGCAATGTGATACCAAGGGGTGGCCATGCTGGGCCTCTTCAGCGCCACCTGGCCCTCGTGTGAAGACTAGCCACAGGCGAAAATACATAGGAAACACGATTTTTACAATAATAAAAAAAATAATAATTTGACTTATCCCCATTTTTCCTCGTTAAAAAAAAAAAAAAAATTAAAGCATCACTCAATCATTTCTTGCTTCCTTTCAGCGCTGTAGAGCTGCCTCTGATGTAAGTTCCCTGTCCTCAATCTGATACGGACCAGCCGCCATCTCTGTTATCAGCGCAGCTCACGTCGGTCTCCAGCAGTTTGTGACCTCCCGGATGATCCAGTGTTTGCCGGTGAGCCGGAGATCATTACTCACGGTAAGTCTATGAGAGGCAGAACGCGGCTCTCATAGACTGACACTGAGCGCTTGTGACCGTTACGGTCAGTTATAGGTGGCGGTCACAAGATGGCGGCGTGGGATCGGAGCGGTGCAGGGAAGAGCAGAAGATGGCGCGTGGCGAGTATAATAATAGGTGCAGTGATCTTAGTGCAATTAAAAAAACAAAAAGCTGGAAAGGCGCCATAAAGAAATGAATACAAAGTTATAACTATGAACAAAGTTTAGGATTCTGTAAGACACTAAAATAATATAATAATAACAACCACTATTCCGGTTCGGTATTGCTGGGCTCATACAGACCTGAAGAATCTTATTTCCAGCACAATGAAGGTCGTTAAAACAAAACCCCAAAATCTACAGTGGACTTCCATGGTTTGTTCATCATTTCTCCTCACTTGGGAATTTTCTTTGCTCTGCATTATATGAACGGAGTCATCCAAGATGGCAACTCGTCCCGCACAAACCAAGCCTCATAGGGCTGCAGGTAGGGAAAGCAAGGGACTATAGGAAGAAATGAAAACACGAAAAATGGCCGCAACTCCAAGCGTTAAACGCCCTAGGGACATGGCACTCGCTGTGCGGGGATAGGGGCATCCACGTTAAATCCAGCCACGGCCAAAGTGGATCCCACCAGGAAAGTGGATGTGACGGGGCAGCTGGCGGGGGGCGCTGACCGGACACAGGAAGTGATGCCCACTACACACAGCAGAGCATCTCACAGAGTCCATGATCACTGCCCACCTATCACTGGAGCAACCCCGGCCACCCATCTCCATAGCAACCTTTGCCACCATAGAAACCGCTGCAACCCATCACCGTAGCAACCCCTGCCACTATAGAAACCCCTGCCACCCATCACCGTAGCAACCCCTGCCACTATAGAAACCCCGGCCACCCATCACCGTAGCAACCCCTGCCACTATAGAAACCCCGGCCACCCATCACCGTAGCAACCCCTGCCACTATAGAAACCCCGGCCACCCATCTCCATAGCAACCTTTGCCACCATAGAAACCCCTGCCACCCATCACCGTAGCAACCCCTGCCACTATAGAAACTCCTGCCATCCATGCTAAAGCAACCCGTCACCCATCACTGTAGCAACCCCTGCCACCACAGAATATCTCGTCCCCCGACCCAGCCTATGTCAGACAGCAGCCGCCATCCTCCGCCCTCGGCAGGGCCCGCACTCACTCCTTAGTCCACGGCTTGGCGGCCAGGATCTCCTGCTGCTGCTTCTTGTCGTACTTGTAGATCTCATCAATGCTCTGCACCTCCTGCATGTTATTGGACAGCTCCCAGGTCTTCTGGGCCACACTGCCGCCGGCCGCCATCTTACCGGAGCCGAAACCCGCTAGTGCGCATGTCTGTTACTGGAGCAGGACACTAAAGGTGTAGGGGGTGTTAACATAACCCGAATGCTTTATTCCATTCACTATGGCGATGGATACCTCATTATACTGAGAAGAACAGAAGCATGACGTAGCTAGGCGATGTAGTAGACTTGCTGACAGATTTAAAGCAGTGTTTGCCAGTATTACTACCCCTTGTTATATAATGGTATGAGCCGTGACGCCAATAATTGAAGCAATGGTGAGAACAGCGCCACGTAGTGACAACCCTGAGTACTCACTATGTATTGTGTATCGTACACTGCAGGAACACACACTGGTGTAGAGGAGAACAGCGCCACCTATTGACACTCCTGAGTACTCACTATGTATTGTGTATCGTACACACCACTCGGCACTCACAGATACACACTCGGCACTCACCGATACACACTCGGCACTCACCGATACACACTCGGCACTCACCGATACACACTCGGCACTCACAGATACACACTCGACACTCACCGATACACACTCGGCACTCACAGATACACACTCGGCACTCACAGATACACACTCGACACTCACAGATACACACTCGGCACTCACCGATACACACTCGGCACTCACAGATACACACTCGGCACTCACCGATACACACTCGGCACTCACAGATACACACTCGGCACTCACCGATACACACTCGGCACTCACAGATACACACTCGACACTCACAGATACACACTCGGCACTCACCGATACACACTCGGCACTCACCGATACACACTCACAGATACACACTCGGCACTCACCGATACACACTCACAGATACACACTCGGCACTCACCGATACACACTCACAGATACACACTCGGCACTCACCGATACACACTCGGCACTCACAGATACACACTCGGCACTCACAGATACACACTCACAGATACACACTCGGCACTCACCGATACACACTCACAGATACACACTCGGCACTCACCGATACACACTCGGCACTCACCGATACACACTCGGCACTCACCGATACTCGGCACTCACCGATACACACTCGGCACTCACCGATACTCGGCACTCACAGATACACGCTCGGCACTCACAGATACACACTCGGCACTCACCGATACTCGGCACTCACCGATACACACTCGGCACTCACCGATACACACTCGGCACTCACAGATACACACTCGGCACTCACCGATACACACTCGGCACTCACCGATACACACTCGGCACTCACAGATACACACTCGGCACTCACCGATACACACTCACAGATACACACTCGGCACTCACCGATACACACTCACAGATACACACTCGGCACTCACCGATACACACTCACAGATACACACTCGGCACTCACCGATACACACTCGGCACTCACAGATACACACTCGGCACTCACAGATACACACTCACAGATACACACTCGGCACTCACCGATACACACTCACAGATACACACTCGGCACTCACCGATACACACTCGGCACTCACCGATACACACTCGGCACTCACCGATACTCGGCACTCACAGATACACGCTCGGCACTCACAGATACACACTCGGCACTCACCGATACTCGGCACTCACCGATACACACTCGGCACTCACCGATACACACTCGGCACTCACAGATACACACTCGGCACTCACCGATACACACTCGGCACTCACAGATACACACTCGGCACTCACCGATACACACTCGGCACTCACAGATACACACTCGGCACTCACAGATACACACTCACAGATACACACTCGGCACTCACCGATACACACTCACAGATACACACTCGGCACTCACCGATACACACTCACAGATACACTCGGCACTCACCGATACACACTCGGCACTCACAGATACACACTCGGCACTCACAGATACACACTCACAGATACACACTCGGCACTCACCGATACACACTCACAGATACACACTCGGCACTCACCGATACACACTCGGCACTCACCGATACACACTCGGCACTCACCGATACTCGGCACTCACCGATACACACTCGGCACTCACCGATACTCGGCACTCACAGATACACGCTCGGCACTCACAGATACACACTCGGCACTCACCGATACTCGGCACTCACCGATACACACTCGGCACTCACCGATACACACTCGGCACTCACAGATACACACTCGGCACTCACCGATACACACTCGGCACTCACAGATACACACTCGGCACTCACCGATACACACTCACAGATACACACTCGGCACTCACCGATACACACTCACAGATACACACTCGGCACTCACCGATACACACTCGGCACTCACCGATACACACTCGGAACTCACCGATACTCGGCACTCACCGATACACACTCGGCACTCACCGATACTCGGCACTCACAGATACACGCTCGGCACTCACAGATACACACTCGGCACTCACCGATACACACTCGGCACTCACCGATACACACTCGGCACTCACAGATACACACTCGGCACTCACCGATACACACTCGGCACTCACAGATACACACTCGGCACTCACCGATACACACTCGGCACTCACAGATACACACTCGGCACTCACCGATACACACTCACAGATACACACTCGGCACTCACCGATACACACTCACAGATACACACTCGGCACTCACCGATACACACTCGGCACTCACAGATACACACTCGGCACTCACAGATACACACTCACAGATACACACTCGGCACTCACCGATACACACTCACAGATACACACTCGGCACTCACCGATACACACTTGGCACTCACCGATACACACTCGGCACTCACCGATACTCGGCACTCACCGATACACACTCGGCACTCACCGATACACACTCGGCACTCACCGATACTCGGCACTCACAGATACACGCTCGGCACTCACAGATACACACTCGGCACTCACCGATACTCGGCACTCACCGATACACACTCGGCACTCACCAATACACACTCGGCACTCACAGATACACACTCGGCACTCACCGATACACACTCGGCACTCACCGATACTCGGCACTCACCGATACACACTCGGCACTCACCGATACTCGGCACTCACAGATACACGCTCGGCACTCACAGATACACACTCGGCACTCACCGATACTCTGCACTCACCGATACACACTCGGCACTCACCAATACACACTCGGCACTCACCGATACTCGGCACTCACAGATACACACTCGGCACTCACAGATACACACTCGGCACTCACCGATACACACTCGGCACTCACAGATACACACTCAGCGTTGCCAACTTATTTTTTTCTGCACAGCTTAGCATCCCTCAAGCATCCATTCCCCTTTGAGAAAGCAAGCATGCGAAACGCGCAAGGAGGGGATTAGCGGTCCAGACTCACCATGGGTATGCAGGTGTTTTTTCTGATGGCAGCCTACTATATCGGTATATAGGTTATATCCTACCATTATTCACAGTGTCTACCACTAGTGCTCCCTGCATGCACTTCCACTGTGATCTGTTGATTCTGCTTCCCCAGGTCTTACTCTGATCTCTACCCTCTCCTTTACCTACCTTCATGTCTCCTCCATTGTTTTCTCACTACATTTATGCATACTGTGTTTACTGCATACTCACTCTCTCCTTGTTCAGAGTTCTGTTCCTTTAAATTTCAGACACTGGCTGCTGCGACGGATCCATAAAAAAACAGGTCCGGTGCATCAGTTTTTTGCCAATTTGCAACGGATCCGTTTTTTTTACACTTTGAAGGTTTGGAACTGACGTCAAAAGACGGAAGTGTGAAAGAGGCATTAGTCTTCTGTTTTGGTGTATGGAGGACTATGTGCTGCCCATAATATTGTATGGAGGACTATGTGCTGCCCATAATACTGTATGGAGGACTAAGTGCTGCCCATAATACTGTATGGAGGACTACGTGCTGCCCATAATACTGTATGGAGGACTATGTGCTGCCCATAATACTGTATGGAGGACTAAGTGCTGCCCATAATACTGTATGGAGGACTAAGTGCTGCCCATAATACTGTAAGGAGGACTACGTGCTGCCCATAATACTGTACGGAGGACTACGTGCTGCCCATAATACTGTACGGAGGACTACGTGCTGCCCATAATACTGTACGGAGGACTACGTGCTGCCCATAATACTGTACGGAGGACTACGTGCTGCCCATAATACTGTACGGAGGACTACGTGCTGCCCATAATACTGTACGGAGGACTAAGTGCTGCCCATAATACTGTACGGAGGACTACGTGCTGCCCATAATACTGTACGGAGGACTACGTGCTGCCCATAATACTGTACGGAGGACTACGTGCTGCCCATAATACTGTACGGAGGACTATGTGCTGCCCATAATACTGTACGGAGGACTAAGTGCTGCCCATAATACTGTACGGAGGACTTCGTGCTGCCCATAATACTGTACGGAGGACTACGTGCTGCCCATAATACTGTACGGAGGACTACGTGCTGCCCATAATACTGTACGGAGGACTACGTGCTGCCCATAATACTGTACGGAGGACTACGTGCTGCCCATAATACTGTACGGAGGACTAAGTGCTGACCATAATACTGTATGGAGGACTACGTGCTGCCCATAATACTGTATGGTGACTACGTGCTGCCCATAATACTGTATGGAGGACTACGTGCTGCCCATAATACTGTATGGAGGACTACGTGCTGCCCATAATACTGTATGGAAGACTACTTGCTGCCCATAATACTGTATGGAGGACTACGTGCTGCCCATAATAAAGTATGGAGGACTACGTGCTTCCCATAATACTGTATGGAGGACTGCGTGGAGCCCATAATACTGTATGGAGGACTGCGTGCTGCCCATAATACTGTATGGAGGACTACGTGCTGCCCATAATACTGTATGGAGGACTACGTGCTGCCCATAATACTGTATGGAGGACTACGTGCTGCCCATAATACTGTATGGAGGACTACGTGCTGCCCATAATACTGTATGGAGGACTACGTGCTGCCCATAATACTGTATGGAGGACTACGTGCTGCCCATAATACTGTATGGAAGACTACGTGCTGCCCATAATACTGTATGGAGGACTACGTGCTGCCCATAATACTGTATGGAGGACTACGTGCTGCCCATAATACTGTATGGAGGACTACGTGCTGCCCATAATACTGTATGGAGGACTATGTGCTGCCCATAATACTGTATGGAGGACTAAGTGCTGACCATAATACTGTATGGAGGACTACGTGCTGCCCATAATACTGTATGGAGGACTACGTGCTGCCCATAATACTGTATGGAGGACTACGTGCTGCCCATAATACTGTATGGAGGACTACGTGCTGCCCATAATACTGTATGGAGGACTACGTGCTGCCCATAATACTGTATGGAGGACTATGTGCTGCCCATAATACTGTATGGAGGACTAAGTGCTGACCATAATACTGTATGGAGGACTACGTGCTGCCCATAATACTGTATGGAGGACTACGTGCTGCCCATAATACTGTATGGAGGACTACGTGCTGCCCATAATACTGTATGGAGGACTACGTGCTGCCCATAATACTGTATGGAAGACTACGTGCTGCCCATAATACTGTATGGAGGACTACGTGCTGCCCATAATACTGTATGGAGGACTACGTGCTGCCCATAATACTGTATGGAGGACTACGTGCTGCCCATAATACTGTATGGAGGACTATGTGCTGCCCATAATACTGTATGGAGGACTAAGTGCTGACCATAATACTGTATGGAGGACTACGTGCTGCCCATAATACTGTATGGAGGACTACGTGCTGCCCATAATACTGTATGGAGGACTACGTGCTGCCCATAATACTGTATGGAGGACTACGTGCTGCCCATAATACTGTATGGAGGACTACGTGCTGCCCATAATACTGTATGGAGGACTGCGTGGAGCCCATAATACTGTACGGAGGACTACGTGCTGCCCATAATACTGTATGGAGGACTGCGTGGAGCCCATAATACTGTACGGAGGACTACATGGTTCCCATAATACTGTATGGAGGACTACGTGCTGCCCATAATACTGTGAGATCTTTGGCATTGTGCTGTACCTATATTCCTTATCTGTGCATCATGAATTGTGGTATGTGTTACAGGGCCAACTGAGACTCTTTTGCCGGAGGCCCACGAAAACCTGGAGCCGACCCTGATTCATGTGCTGTGACAGCACTGTGTACATCTTTGTGTTATATGGCGGTTTACTACCTCTATGTGGTGACATCAATATGGTCCTTCTGATCACATAATCTATGTGCGATAAACCTTTTCTCTTGATGGCGTTTATTATCCATGTGTGATTAACCGCTCATCAATTTGTGCAACTTTCCATTATATTATCATAACCGTTATGTATCGGTAGAAGCGAGGGGTCAGTATTACTGTACGGTCAGAGTAATCTACCGCAACATGGAATTATTACAGTTTATGAAGAATTAATAGATCTACCGTGCATCCCCTCTACTCTGGAACTCTCTACCACAACATATCTGACTCTTGCCTACCATGGAAACCTTCAAAAAGAACCTGAAGACCTAACTCTTCTGACAAGCCTACAACCTGCAGTAACCACCGATTCACCAAACCGCCGCACGACCAGCTCTACCCTCGCCTACTGTATCCTCACCCGTCCCTTGTAGACTGTGAGCCTTCGCGGGCAGGGTCCTCTCTCCTCCTGTACCAGACGTGACTTGTATTGTTTAAGATTGCTGTATTTGTATGTATTATGAATACCCCTCCTCACATGTAAAGCGCCATGGAATAAAATGGCGCTATAATAATAAATAATAATAATAATAATAATAATAATAATAATATACATATATGGGTGGAACATGTCAGCGATCGCTATGTATCCGGCAGTAATGGAGATTAGTAGGATCACACCCCGAAACAACCGGTCACAGGCTGAGCACAGCCAATCACACCCCGAGCAAAGCAGATCACAGTCCCTGGTACAACTGATCACACCCCGAGCAGAGCCCATGCAGAGCCGATCACACCCCGAGTACAGCTGATCACACCCTGAGCACAACCGATCACACCCCAAGCAGAGCCGATCACACCCCAAGTACAACCGATAACAACCCGGAGCTCAGCCGATCACCCACCGAGCTCAGGACACGCAGAACCAGGCTGCGCTCCTCCTCTCCACTAGGGGCGCTCGCCACACCTTTTCCCTACACTCAGCTGAGCGCGGGGGGGCGGAGCCTGTCACCACAGAGACACAGCTAACGGCTGTGCGTACACATAAGCGGCGGAGAGGAGCAGCTGCGGCCGGAGCGCTCGGTAATACCGCTGTGTGCATGTGTGTTCCGGTGTCCGTGCAGAGTGTGAGCGGGGACGGCTGTGGGGCGGACTATGTAGTGGTGCTGTGTGATACGGAGGACGTGTGCCCGGACCCATGGTGACCGGAGAGCCGTGCAGCCTCTCCTAAGCTGTGAGAACACGGCCGGTCCCCGTATCACCGGCTGCAGCCCCTGTGCACTGAGGTCACTAGTTATGGAGCCCGGCCATAACCCGAGGAGCCCGGCGTTACAGTCCCTGGCCATTTCTGACACTTGGTAATTTAAAGGGATTTTCTAGTTTCAAGTAACTAACTATCCTTAGGCTGTGTGCACACGCTGCGGAAAAGGTGCGGATTCATCCGCGCGGATTTTGTACAATCCGCAGGTGAAACCGCAGGTCAAAAGACCTGCGGTTTTACCTGCGGATTGCTCTGCGGTTTTGCCCTGCGGTTTTTCATCTCCTCAATGGAGGAGATGGCAAACCGCAGGAGAATCCGCAGAAAGAATTGACATGTCAATTCTTTCTGCGGATTGAAAACCGCAGATAATCCGCGCGGAAAATTCCGCACCGTCTGCACTGCGGTTTTTGATTCCCATAGGGAATCATTGTACTGTACACCGCAGCAGAAACTGCTGCGGGTCCGCAGCGGCCAAAACCGCTGCGGAACCGCAGCAAAATCCGCAGCGTGTGCACACACCCTTAGGGTGTGTGCACATGCTGCGGATTGCAGTGCGGATTTTGTAAACTCTGCAGGTCAAAAGACCTGCGGTTTTACCTGTGAATTGCTCTGCGGTTTTTCATCTCCACAATGGAGGAGATGGCAAACCGCAGCGGAATCCGCAGAAAGAATTGACATGTCAATTCTTTCTGCGGTTTCAAAACCGCGCGGAAAAATCCGCACCGCTGTTTTTTATTCCCATAGGGAATAATGGTACTGTACACCGCAGCAAAAACTGCTGAGGACCCGCAGCGGCCAAAACTGCTACGGAACCGCAGCAGAATCCACAGCATGTGCACACAGCCTAAGGCTATGTGCACACACTGCAGATTCACCTGCGGGTTTTTTCCAGCGGAACCGCAGGTAAAGTGACCTGCGGTTTGGCCTGCGGTTTTACACCTCTACTATGTTAAAGGTGTGAAACCGCAGCAGAAACAATTGACATGCTGCGGAAAAAAAACGCAGCAAAACCGCAGCGTGAGCACTGCAGTTTTGAAAACCCATAGACTAACATGGTAAAGTACCATGTCTCCGGAACTGCTGTGGTACCGCAGCAAAAACCGCAGCGTGTGCACATAGCTAATAAGGCTTAAGCTAGGCAAACAAGTCTGTATACTGCCCCCTACTGACCCCCTGACCCTTCCAGTGCTTCTTGGCCCCCACAAGTTTCTGAGCTTCCAGAAAAGTTTCATTTTTCAATCCTATTTTCTCATTAGTTTTCATGATCTGACGGGAAGGATTGTGTGCGGTTTACACAAGGGAGGCCCACTGGTGCGCTGGCCACTGTATTATAAGTGTGCCCCTCTCTTCGGCAGCCTGTGCAGGAGGTGTCTCTGGTTACACACTTTTATAGGGGTTGTTGGGGCTGACATGAAGCCCTGCGGTCACTTTGTGCCTGCAGAGTTGTTCCGGCGTGTGATGCGTGCTCTCTCGAATCCCTTGAATTCTCTTTTTTTGGCTGCTCTTGTCTCCATCATCTATTGAGAGAGGCTGGATGAGTGTAACGGACAGGTGACAGCCCACCACCACAAGCAATGCAGGGGACAGTTTGTGTATTGCCCGCTGTCACCATTCTGCAGTCACATGAATCCCCTGCAGACTCCTTTAATTTCTGAAGTTGTTGAAAAGTTGTAGTGAGCACGGAGGACCAGCGCTCCATTTAGATGAGAGATAAAAGACTAGGTATGTCCATAGTGAAGACCTAAATAAGGGCTGTCTTTTAACACCCATTCGGTGTCTAGAAATCACAAAGCAGGGGCTGAATCGGTGAAAAAGGCCTCCCTGTTTAAAGGGACTCTCTCAGCACAGAATGACTGTTCAAACAAAGCGCAGGTGCTCGGTGATTCATGGTGTGGCCAGTCATTTATACACACTTCCTACCTGCATGTTTTCCCTCTGTCTCCATCCCCCTCTTCTTTAATAGCTCTGGCTTCATAGGGCCAGAGAAGAGTGACGATAGATGGGAAGCTGTATTGAAATGATTGGCCGTCATGACGCAGAGTGCCTTGACTTGGTCTGAACAGTCGTTCTGTGCTGACAGTCTCTTTAACCACGTTTTGGCCACTCTTCATCACAGCATCCAATGGGTTATGCTATGATCAGAGCAGCTAGCTTCAATCACAGTAGATACTGGCTGTGTAAAACAGCCGGCGCCTGCTCCATTCACATTCTCGCTGTTTCTGCAGTACACATGTGGAAAATGTTGGTAGAAGTAGCCAGATGATAGGAGGGGGGCTATATGTCACCGTGCTCCCCTGACTCATAGGCCACAGAGCAATCATATGGTCTGTTGGCTTTTGTTGTACACTACTGCAAGGGACCCTCACTATCATGTGAGTATGGCACAACCGTGGTCTTGCCTATAGCACGCATTCATTTCCATGAGCACAAAGGGTGGAATTGTATAAATTGTGTTTCATGGTACAATGTGGACACAGCAAACAAATTTACGGTTGACCAATGTTGTAGTCCTATTGTATAATTCAATATCCCTTATCAGTAAATCTCTCTATAGTGACACTTTCTCTTCTTATCTCTAGAACTTGAGAGCTATGAGTCCTCTAATACAATACACAAGTAATGAGCCACACAATGGGGCCTATTTGCCATGACCGGCCTTGCTTAGGGGTTGTGCTGGAGTCAAACGCTCCCGGTTCATGAAGAGGTGCTTGCCTGTTCATGAATCTAGAGCATCTGATGAATCGGGTACTGGAGTGAGATTTCTGGTGTAGGGAACGCCATAGCTCATCATGAATTGAGCGAGCCCGCTGCGACCCTCTCCTGCCACAGACTCGCCAGTTTTGTTAGTTTTGGGAGAAACTGGTGCGAAAACACAAAAAGTCGCGGCATTCTCAAAGCTTTTATACCAAAATTAGAGTGAAAGCTTTGATGAATCGAGCCAAATGACTTTTCTTTTCTGTACATTGGATTATCGCTGTGTTTTGCATTAATTTTAAGTTGATTCTAGATTTTAAATTGTTTTCTATAGAGATCTATAAACCGGACTAATTCACATTCTTAATACTGCCTGTTGGTTTCTTGTGAATATTGTTCTAACCTTCTGGGGATTTTGTGAAACATGGTCCACAATGACAAACACAGTAATTCCTACACATAATTTCATAATTACTTAGAAGGATTGTCCAAAACTTATATTCTGATGGCTTATTCTATGACAGGTCACCATTATCTGATTGGTGAGCATCGGACAGAAAGCCCCCTACTGAATAGCTGTTTTCAGGTCCTGCGGTGGCCGATGTAAGCAGTGTATGGACCCAGTGCGCCGCATCCCCTTACTTTGGGTAGCGGGTGGATATTGCAACTCAGCTCTCGTTAAAGGGAGTCTATCAGTATATGATGACTGTTCAAACCAAGTCCAGGCACTCGGGGCACCCTTGTCGTGGCCAAACATTTAAATGCTGCTCCCCCCAGCCCTGACTGACAGCCGTCCCCAATGCCGAGCCAGTGTCAGTCACAGCGGTTACAGCCACTTATCTGTATACTCAGCGATGACTGAAATCGCACCGACATCGCCCCCATGACTGACACGTTGTACTTCAGGGCCCTCCAGAGAGGTTGCCATTCTGGAACATGTCAGCACTAGTGATGAGCGAGTATACTAGTGATGAGCGAGTATACTCGTTACTCGGGTGTCCTCCGAGTATTTTGGCGTGCTCGGAGATTTAGTTTTCGTCGCCTCAGCTGCATGATTTGCGGCTGGTAGACAGCCTGGATACATGTGAGGAATGCCTGTTTGTCATGTATTCAGGCTGTCTAGCAGCCGCAAATCATGCAGCTACTGAGACAGAAAGTAAATCTCCGAGCACGCCCAAATACTCGGCGATCACCCGAGCATGCTCAGGAAATCACGAGTATACTCGCTCATCACTAGTCAGCACTGGAGGATACTGGCTTCCTGGTCGCTTAACGTTTGATTCTTCTCCCATCTTCCCCAGTTAATGTGCATCTTTTTTTCTCAACGTGTTTTTTTGCTACCCTGTTAACTATTTGCAAAAAAACTTCTTCTGAGATTACGCCTCAATATCTCTGCAATTTCAAGAGTGCTGCCTCGCTCTGTAAGACTTGTAACAATTTTTGACTTTTCAGAGTCCACTAAATCTCTCTTTTGGCCCATTTTGCCTGTGAAAAACAAGCTGCCAAAGGGTGTGTGCACACGTTACGGATTCTGCTGCGGATATTTCCGCGCAGATTTGTCTAAATCCGCAGGTCAAGAGACCTGTGGTTTATCTGCGGATTTATTGCAGTTTAGCCTGCGGATTTGCCCTGCGGTTTGACACCTGTCTTGGTGTTGCCAAACCGCTGCAGAATCCGCACAAAGATTTGACATGCTGCGGATTAATCTGCAACTTGTGCACTGCGTTTTTCATTTTACATAGACTTATATGGTACTGTACAACGCAGCAGAAACTGCTGCAGATCCGCAGGGCCAAATCGGCTGCGGATCCACAGCAGAATCCACAATGTGTGCACACACTCGGGCGGTATTGCTGTGATTTTTGCGGTGTTCCGCAAAAACGGGCCACAAAAAACCTTTTTGGATCGCTGTTTTTCCCTGTTGTAACAAATTTGAGGGAAAAAAAGGCAAGAAAGCCAACAAGCCAGAACTGCCTATGGTCAGCACGCAATGCATAAAGTGCACGTTAGTTTCTAACTGAACTTTAAAATGAGATATTTAGCAAACAATTGATCAATTCTTTGAGCCACCCTGCCACATCAAGGCATTCTCCTATGGGGCAGTCCTACTCTACGTTTTTTATATTCACTGTGCCATTACGGCCTCCTAAATGTATTAAAAGCAAGACTGTATGAAATGCAAACATACCCGAAGCAAAAAAACACGGCGATCCGCAAATACGGTGTACCGCAAAAGCAAGCTACTGTTGTATTTGCGGTACCATTGATTTAAATGGAGGCCGTGTCCGTGAGCCATGAAAAATATCGAACAAGCTCGATATTTTTTCACGGCTGTATATACGGCCCTCACGGCCAAACGACACACGGCGCTCCGATGTATTTCTATTTCCAATAGAAATCTGTTGGGGCCGCAAAAACATGGCAAGTGTAAAAGAAGCCTTATGGTTCTCCTG
This sequence comes from Dendrobates tinctorius, assembly GCF_039654945.1. Classification (NCBI taxonomy): domain Eukaryota; kingdom Metazoa; phylum Chordata; class Amphibia; order Anura; family Dendrobatidae; genus Dendrobates; species Dendrobates tinctorius. Next base: position 9,227,235 of record NW_027361750.1, on the reverse strand, counting down.
ATCTCTGCTTGCAGTCATATAGCAAAGCACTATGACACCTTCATATAATCTGTCCAGATACATGGTCTCAAAGATTAACATTGACTCTATATTAATGGACAGAAAAACAATTCACGAAAAACTGATGTCCAATATGCTGATGTGAGCTCGGCTTAGATCCATCATCTGGACCGTGTGCTGTCCTTGGAGTTTTCTTCCTACGGTGGATTGTAGGTCACCCCTGATACAATAGGGTGCTCACCTTCATGTACATAATTGTTCTCTATCGAGTTTGCAATTCACTAAAATACATTTAATTTAGCTTGTAAGCTTATTATCTGCTATGATGCAATTTATTTAGGGTTTTCTTTTATCCATGCTTATATGAATTCAATGAATATCTTCTGTTTATTGGAGAGAAGGTGACAGTTTTCTGGGAAATCCTCCTCTCTGTCCAGTCCATTGATGTTTTGTAAGGATTCCTACTTGTTATGCATGCAGTCGTCCGTTTTGTTGTGCCCTGTTGCCTTGGAGTGTTCGGGGCCAGGAGCCAGCTGCATGCACGGCTTCCCCTTGTCCTAGCAACCTCTGCCAGATGATCAACACTCCCAGCTTATAGATGTTTGCTCCTCGCATGGCACATGGTATTGTGAGGCAGATGCTTGATCATTCTCACTGGAGGTTTGTATGCACCGGATCCTTTTTTTGACGGATCCGTTTCAGCCACCAATGTCTGAAATTTATAGTAATAGGACTCTGGGAGAGAGAGAGAAATTTTTGCTGCCAGAACGGGTTTTGGGGTTAAGTTTCATGAAAGGAAATTTTTCCGGGCATGCTCAGTATCTGTTGGCGGATTCCGTCAATTAACGGTTGGCAACGGATTCGTTGCCCATAGGCGTCCATTATAACACATAGTGGACAGCGACGGATCCGTTGCTCTCCGTTGTTTTAACGCAGACAAAAAACGTTTCATTGTCCGTCCACTCCAGACAGCTGACGCCAAAATTATGACAGATCCGTCAAAAAACAGATGCAACAGATGGACCATCCATCAAAATTCGCCGCTAATGCAAGTCTATGGGAAAAAAGGCAGATCCGCCAAAAAAATAGCGGATCCGGGTTTTTTTTCTCGAAAAATGTCGGATTTTGACTGACGTCAAACAACTGAAGTGTGAAACAGGCCTAAGGGTGAGGTCCTTCGTAGTGCTCGGAGTAAGTGGCCAAGAAATAGGTTGCAAAAGGCTGACCGATAGTTATTGACTGCACAGTTTGACAGAAACAGCCTTGCCAGTAACAATAAGCAAAGCATATGCATTACATTTACAGAAATGCATTGGGACATTTAGTCCAGGGTTATAGGATAGCCCTGGCCGTGACACAAGTTTGCTAAATGTCACTGCTACATGTCAGCGCAATACAAGCCAGTGGGATCCCAAGGGTATGGCAACAAGCAAGTCGTGTAAAGATTGACGCAGTTATAAGACTTCTCACAACTTTCTTGCTGCACTCACAGTACCCTTGGGATCGCAATGTGACCCCATTCATTTCTATTGTGCCGCAATGTAGCAGCGACATCTTGCAAACGTTGGTCATTTGACAGGTGCCGCAGCCAGAGTCGCATCGGCGTACAGCGCCAGCCTACGAAATGGCTTTTTAGAAGCCACAACTCAGATGTGCCCAACCCTACGTAGCACCCACCCTGATCACATTTCCTTGCACTTATTTTGAACTTACATTTTAGGATCTCATAACCAACTTAAGGCTAAAGAGACTGGCTAATAATATAGGTGCACCCCAACTGCATGGTTTTGGAAGTCAAATAACTGTTCTCGTGCAAAGCGCAGATCTTTTTATATAACAATTGGACAAGCACAATTTTTTGGTGTCACTTTGGTTATTAACAGAGTGTGAACACAAAGGATCTCTTTTAGACTAAACTTGCATAAATGCAGTGGATTTTTCATCCAAAAATTCCATCGTAATATGAAGTACCATGAGATATTAAGAAATTTATTGTATCATTCTGTGACAAAACTAATCGGGAGCATAAGTTTAAAATCCACAAAAGGTGCAATGCAAGGGGTGAAGTTCACAGCTCCCCAGCACCCTTTTCACAACTTCCACTGCGGCATCTCTGCAGCCAAAGTGCCCTAAATGAGATCTTCTTTCTGCATGAAAAACGTTTAAAAAAAAAAAAAAGCATCAAAAATATGTGAACAAGCTGTTACCCCTTGTGTATTGTTCTTCAGCAGAGATTGAAAATGTGGCGGCTAATGGATAATTTTCATCTCCAGCACCTATGACACATGCACAATGTATCCCATAGAGGGTTTGAGTCACTCTCCTTTTTACGACTATTTTGATATTGCATCCTCGGTCGCCTGTGCCTGAGCCCTGAAGGGTGCACCTTTGAGGCTTAGACTGTGTTATTAAGAAATCTAACTTTCAGCCTTATGTTTCTTCATCCTCAAGATATGTTTTAATTTTTGTAGGAATTCCTTTGAAAATGGGGGAAGAACTTGATCATTTTCTTGAAGAGCAAAGGGCCAAACTAGCACAAGACAAGGCTGAACTGGAAATAGATCCGCCATACATGGAAATCAGGGTAAATCTGCTTTATGATTTTTTTAAATTTCAGTAGAACATGAAAATATTCCCACAAATGAATAATAAAAAAAACTCTATAGGTACAAGCTGATTTAGTAATAAGTATTTTTATTTACAGACATGCAAGATGCTATGACCAAGGAGGTTATCTTATTGTTGCAATCCTTTCTATACTGAAGGCAGAGTGGCAATCACTTGATCACTGCCGAGTTTGGCTTTAAGGGGAATTTGTCAGTATGCTCAACCCTAGTAAGCCGTCTATATGGGCATGTAGGTCATAGGAAGTTGAATAAATTGATACTTTGATATCTGTGATCTGATGTCTTATTCCAGAGAAATCCCTGTTTTTCTTATATGTAAGAGAATCTGCCTCCAGAGCTTATTGGAAATGAAAGGTGGCCTAACCAGTGTGTGAGACATGTAACGACTGACAATCTGCTCTCATAACCATCTCCGCAGTGAGATCAGAACTAACACAGTACAGAACATGTGAACATTATCTCATTGCAAAAGCATTTCAGCTGCAGTCTTGTCACCGGTCTTCATCTTCCATCTCACAGGCAGTCGGTGTAGGGGAGAGGCAGTACAGCGGCGCTTCCAGCACTGTGAGAGGACAAGTGCTGCTGCATATGTGTGTACTGTGACAGTCACTTCTGCTGTACTGTTTGCTCGGATCTTATTGCAGAGCTGTGTGTGATTATGAAAGAAGATTGTGAGGCATAGTAACATAGTTTTGAAGGCTGAAGGAAGACCTTATATCCATCTAGTTCAGCCTATTTTTAGTGCAGCTGTTCTGCATTGTTGATCCTGGGGAAGGCAAAAAACCTACAGAGTAGAAGCCAATTTTCTCCATAGGGGAAAAAAATTTCTTCCCCTAAGCTGGGTCAACCATCTACCTATAATATTATGTTATTCGTAACCTTCTATACTGTTACTCACAAGAAAAGCATCCATTCCTTTCTTCAATTCATTCAGTGAGTTGGCCATCACCACTTCCTCAGGAAGAGAATTCCAGAGCCTCACTGCTCTTACCGTGAAGAACCCTCTTCTATGCTGGTGCAGAAATTGTCTTTCCTCCAAACGAAGAGAATGCCCCCTTGTTCTTGTCACAGTCCTTGGTACAAACAGTTCATTGGAGAGATCTCTGTATTGCCCTCTGATATACTTGTACATGTATATTAAGTCTCCCCTAAGTCTTCTCTAAGTCATTACATTATATGTCTCACACTGGTAAAGCCGCCTTTCATTAAAAATGTGCTCTGGAGACATATTCTCAGGGAGATAGATCTTAACAGGTCACTTACATATTAAGAAAAATGTGAATTTCTCTGAAATAAGTCATCACATGTATCAAACTATAATTTTGTTCAGTTTTCTATGACCTGCATGCCAATGTACATGGCGTAGAAGAGTGGATTGCACTGACAGATTTTCTTTAAAGGGAATCTGTCAGCAAGTTTTTGCTATTTAATCTGAGAGAATCATAATGAAGGGGCAGAGAGCCTGACTCCACTGACGTGTCACTTGATGAGCTTACTTCAGTTTCATTCCGATAAGAGTTTTATCTTCAAGAGATTATCACTAGAGGACTAGGTATACCATTCCAGCTAGTCAGGCTAATCTGTGTAACCCCACCACTGATTAGCAGTTTACAGACAATGCACAGTGTACACAGGAAGCTGTTAATTAGGGGGGTGTAGAGTTATACACCACTCAGCATTCTGACCATTGCTACATTTACAACAGAGAAAACAGGGCACCAAGCAGCTAAGTAAGTGATATGTCTCTGGAATCAGGCTTTCTTCCCCTACATTATGCTGCTGTCAGATTACATAGCGAAACCTGTTGACATCTTAACTTTAGTGATCACTAGATCCCCAAAATTATTCTTCATTAACAATCAAAAATAATGATCCCTTCAATATAAACCACAAACCCATAGCAGCAATGGAGGAGCAACTTGATCTGAATAAAGTGCAATTTTATTTACCGTACATAGTTTTCCATATTTGCAGTCAGCAACTGTATTAGGTGGTATTGCCTTAATGCATTTTCCTTGTATTGATATTAATAGTATTGGTATTTCTATATATGTAATGTTTTGGTATTGTAAATAAAATTGCACTTTATTCAGCTCATGTTGCTCCTTCATTGCTGCTTTAATAATCTCTGTTGAAAATCTGTTTTTTCTTTATTTTGATATCCCGGGGCTAGTGGCTTCTTCCCTATCCCCAAATCTAGGGGCGCCCGAGCTTTCCCTGCTCTCTGGATTACTTGTATTGGTGAAGATGCCGGGGCCACGTACCTTGGTGAGCTCCTGAATCAACCCGTATCTGTCCCCTCCCCCACCCAGGGAAGTGGGGAGTAGTTGTATATAAGAATACACAATCCAGACTAACAACTTCAAGGGAAGATGTACAAGGATAAATGAATATACCAGTCATACAAATATGCACTCATAAACAACACCGAGAAGTAAAAGGAAGGAACTACCAAATAGGAGAGAAGAGTATATGCACACAAACAAGTCACCAAGCCACAGTTTTTATAACAACGCTCCAAACGCCTCCTCAACAAACACCTCCAACTCCACACCAGGAAGTATAAAACTAGCGCTGGCAATTCTGATTGGCAGAGGCGAATGTATATATAGCAGAGGGGAGTGGCCAACACTGAACAGCTTAGACCATAAAAGCAGGAAAGCTTCAGAGACTCAGCTGAGCAGATTAAACTTTGCACTGCTATCAGAAACCTGCTAATATGATTAATATGACTGTTTAATATGATGAAGTGCTTCTAATCAGTGCAGGAGTAGGAAAAATCAGGCATCGCTGTTTTCTGGCCCCCTCTCTGTCATCGTAAACCCGTGACACAACTTTTGCACTAAGAGCTGATTTTATGTTTTCACCCTTTTTGTTTTTTGTTTTTTTTATAACACCAATTAGGTCAAGGGATTGCTTTAAAGTTGGGCTTGAGGCAAGTTTTAGGCCTGAGGCTAAGATTAGAGATATGTCTAGGGTAATAAAACTGTTACTTAATAGACATGCAATTAATAAAAGAAAACCAATAGTAATATACTGTATTTTTTTAACTATAAGAGGCACCTATGTTTTAGAGGAGGAAATTAGGGAAAAAAATTAAAGCAAGAAATGTGACCAATTCTGTACTTAATATCCCCTATCCTGGAATATATGGTCCCCCTCATCGCCATCCTGATACACATGGCCCCCTTATCACTATCCTGGCAGGAATGATCGCCTTCATCCCTATACTAGTATGCATGGCCCCATCCCCATCCTGGTATGCAGGGCCCCCCCATCTCGTCCTAGTATGCAGGGCCCATCCGTATTCTGGTAAGCATGGCCCCATCTTTATGATTGGCCTCCACCCCCATCGTGGTATGCATGGCCCCATCAGAAAACATTAAAAAAACAAACCATTACACTTACCTACCAGGCGCTCCCTCGCAGCATCCTGCTCTGTTGCCAGCAACTACTTTATGGTTGTAAGGCCTCTTTCACACAGTTTTTTACAATCAGTCGCAATTCGTCAGTCATGAAAAAACTGATCCTGTGCAGATTGTAAAAACTGATGCGACAGATGAATTTTTTGACGGATCCGTCAGAGCAGCTGCAGTAAACTTTGGCCGGGGGTTTTGAGGAGAGAGAGAGATTTTTATGTGCCTGAATGGGAAGACAGCACATACACTGAAAAAAGGGAATCCGTCGCCGGATTCCGTCATTTGATGGACAGGGACGGATCCTGCACCCATTGGCTTCCATTGTAGCCAACGACGGACGACGATGTATCCATCGCTGTCCGATTTTTCGACGTACAAAAAAAGTTTCTATGTCCGTTCTCTCCGGCCGACGGACAAAGAAATTCCGACTGATCCGTTGTACGACGGATGAAACGTGGGGCCGTCAGTCGCTAATACAAGTCTATGAGAAAAAAACTGAACCAGCGCAATCAGTCACTGGAACTACGGATTGTGACTGATGGCAAAAAACTGATGTGTGAAAGAGGCCTTAAGCAGCTCATGGCAGGGACATCATGCGCTGCTCACAAGCAGAGCCCAGCTGCTGGAATACTCACCGGGACTGTTCATCGCAGAGAGCAGCGAGTATTCATTGCTCTCCAGTAGCGGGCAGTGTCAGCCGGAGCCTTCCTGCTGCTAGCGGCGGTCACGTGTGCTCTCTGCGATGAACAGTCCCGGCAAGTGTACAGGCATTGGAGGACTTTAGGTATCTATGGTTACGACCACTGTTATAGTGATAGCTAGTTGCTTATGGTTGTAACAATGGATACCTAAGGTCCTGCGATTCCTGCACATGAGAAAAGAGACATAGCGAATCAGAAGAACTATGCTACATTTCTAATTGGAGGTATTTGCTAATATCATTACACCTACTACATATTGGGATAGGCTCTTGGAGATAGGAATAACCCAATAAGTGCTGCTTTCCTTTTTTCACATTGATTTATGTAGCTGCTTTGATTCTTGACATCCAACAAGAATATATTTACAGTATGTATATTTTTCAGAGCAAAAGATTTGAGAATACTCATGTAGCTGATCAGCCAAGGACTTATACGAAGGAAAGCATTCCACCCAACAGGCAGTCTCAAAAAGAAGCTGCACAGAAGCAAATACCAGGTATGAGGAGAAAGTGTGTGCACTCTCCTGTCTGACTTAAACTTGGTGTATTCTGGTTACAGCTCTTGGGGACAGTGATGCCAAGTTAATATTTTCACTTTTAGGCTATGTGCACACGTAGCGTTTTAAAACGCTTACTAAAAACCGGACTCTTTCCCAGAAATCGCGCGTTTTTTTCCGCGCGATTTCACCGCGATTTTACCGCGATTATGATCGCGATTTTGCCGCGATTTTCGCGTGCGATATTCAAGCACTTTCCAAGCGATTTGAAGCATCGCTTGGAAAGTGATTGACAGGTTGGTCACACTCGTCAAACATAGTGTTTGACAAGTGTGACCAGGTTTTTACTATTGAGGCCGCCTATGCGGCCTCAATAGTAAAAGATAGGATGTTAAAATGCTAAAAAAAAATAAAAAAAATCGGGGTATATTTACCTTCCGGCGTCCCGCGCTGCATTCCCGGGCCTCAGCGTTCCCAGTAATGCCTTGCGAGACCTGTGATGACGTAGTCTCGCGTTGCTATAGCGATCTCGCGAGACCACGTCATCACAGGACCTTGCCGCAAGGCATTACTGGGAACGCTTAGGCCGGGAATGCATCGCGGGACGCCGGAAGGTAAATATACCCCGATTTTTTTATTTTTTATTCTTTTTTTTACAGGGGTATGGTACCCAGGGCCTGGAGGACAGTCTCCTCTCCTCCACACCGTGGGTACCAACCGCACATGAGACGCTTAACTTCCCGCATGGTGGGCATAGCCACATGCGGGAAGTAAGCGATTCTCATGCATTCCTATGGGTGCGGAATCGCGGCAATTCTTTGCGATTCCGCACAAAGAATGAGCATGCTGCGATTTTTTCCGCGATGCGATTCCGTGGCGGAAAAAAGCGCAGCATTAGCACAGCATGTGCGGAATGCCATAGGAATGCATGGGGGCGTTCTGTACACGATTTTTAAGCGTTTTCGCGCCGAAAATCGCGGCAAAAACGCTTAAAAATCGCTACGTGTGCACACAGCCTTAATTGTAGCTGTATGGAATATTGGTATTTGTCAGGAATTTGAGGTGTTTTTTTTCTTGCTTGTAGCTTTACACTAAAGTTATTCCATAACTTTTAGATACAGGCTATGGATTGAGTTTACCCCTAGGAGAGGATTATGAAAGAAAAAAGCACAAACTAAAGGAAGAATTACGACAAGATTATCGACGATACCTCAATCAGGTAACATTGATCACTATGCTAAATGCCATTCTGCTCTATGACACTAACCGTACACTGGAAGAAATCGTTAAAGGGAATCTGTCGCCAGGTTTTTGCTGCCTCATCTGAGAGCAGCCTGATGTAGGCAAAGAGACCCTGAATCCAGCGATGCATCACTTAGATTACTGGGTACCTCCGTTCTGACACAATAAAAGTTTTTAAATTTAGCAATACAGCAGAGCTAAAAAAGCTAACCCCGCCTACACCGGGCTCTGTATGTACATTGTCCATAGTCAGTGAGCTGCTTACCACAGAAGAGGGCGGAGTCAGACTGCCAGGCCCAAGCTGCTGTGTCCAGCAATGATAAGCTCCTGGTGCTAAAACAATCGTTGTAAGCAAACAAAATCATGGAGCTTGATAAGAGAGGCATCGCTGAAATCTGTGAAATCTACTCCCTACAGCATGCTGTCTTCAGATTACATAGAAGAAACCTACTGACAGATTCTCTTTAAAGAAGCATTCCGATAAGGTAGAAATGATCACCTATCTGCAGGGTTGGTGATAACTTCTAGATCTGTGGCCGTTCAACCATTGGGACCTCAAAAGATCATTAGAACGGGATGTCTTTAACCTCGTGTGTGTGCACATGTGACTGACAATCCATTGGTACTGTCGATAAATTTTAGCAGGGATAAAAGTGCCTCCTCTTCATCATAAAGGGGGCCCCAGCATTCGGACCCCCACTAAAATGGGAGTTTGCACCTATTCCCTTGGATATGTGTTAGCTTCTTCCTACTGGATTACCACAGTAATAAGTCCTACTCTGTCCTGTATTTATATTACATACACTCATGGCCATTGTTGACATCTACATGGACTGGTTGATTTTAGATTGGTATTACTGTATTGTTCAAAAGTTTGCACACACCAGTTCATGCAATGGTTTTCCTTGTTCTTATTGGAATAAGCACATTCTAGATTCAGAATAAAGGCAGCAAAACCACAAAAGACACATATGGAAAGTAGGAATAAAGAAACACGTGTGAAACAAGCCAGCATGTGTGTTAAACCTTTGATTCCTCAGAGGATCGCCATTTTACTCTGATGACCGCTTTTACACTTCCTTGGCATTCTCTCAATTCGTCACCTGGAATAGCTTCAGTGAACAGGTATGCCTCGTCAAGAGTTCATTTTTGGAATCACTGACGCCATCAGATGCCAGAATATGTCAAAATCCACCCAAGTGGGGGGGAAATGAAAGCCCGCATTACTTTAAGACAGCCTGCACTGCATACGGTTGTGGCCCACAGGAACCATGAGATGACGGCTCCCTTCTACCTATGTTCAAATATATTCACATTGTTCCAGTGTGAATAATTTGAACATTTGAAGACTGGGGCAGGGGAATTCCTGTCCGTCTCTGCCCTGATGTGCAGTGGCGTGATCAGGTAATTTTTTTTTGCTGCCCTTGGGATTGGTTCAGTATGGCAATGTGGCCCTTGGATCAAGAAATGTTTTGCACCCCTACTTTAAGATATGAAGGTAAGTTAACCTGGAAAATTGTTAGAACCTTGAAAATATGCTTAAGTGCAGTCATGAAAGCCATCAATCGCTGTGATGAAATTGGTCGTCATGAGGACCTCCTCAAGAAAGAAGACCAATAATTACCTCTGCTGGAGAGGAAAGATTAATCTCTGTTACCAACCTGAGAAATGATGAAGTCAAAAAGACCTCAAGTCTTAGACACATCTCAACAAGAACCGTCCAGAGGCGACTGTGAGACGCAGATCTGTATGGTCAAGTTACTGCAGAGAAGCCACTACTGAGGACTGTAAAAAGAAGAGTCTGCTTTTGGCAATGCAACACAAGGACTGCTCATTACATCAGTGGAAATCTGTACTGTGGTCTGTTCAGTCAGAATTTGATAATTTTTGTGCCAACTTGCATGTCTTTGAGAGACACAGAAGAGGCGACTGAATTGTTTCTTCCTCTCTGGAGCACACTGTAGAGGGAGAGAGATGTGGGGGTGCTTTGATGCTGACCCTGGTAGTGATTTATCCCAAATTCAAAGCACTTTACCCAGCATGGCTATCACAGCATTTTGCACTGACATGCCATCCCATCTGGTTTACACTTAGTGGGACCATCATTTGTTGCAACCCACAAAACCTTTCCATGCTATGAATAACCATGGAGGAGACAAGAGGCTGTGGTGTAATGACCACTGTGTCCACTAGGGGGCGCTGTGTGGATGTCCCAAGAGAATGGATGAGTGGCAGAATCCTGAAGGATAGTTATGTATCTCAAAGTGGGTGGCTTTGAGATGGAGACTTGTGTATGTGTGATCAGCAATATCATTGCTGAGGTGTTGTTTCTAAGTGTAAGGGAGAAGTCTTCAGGTAACTAAAGAGATGGGCGGGTTCTGGTTACCTACAAATCCACCCAGGGGTGTGTCTGAAAACGCCTATAGTAAAAGGCTTTGTAAGTGTGTGAAGGACCTGTGATGAGGTCATAGCCATGTGACCCAGTGGGCGTGGCTACAGACCATATAAGGTGGCCAGGGTAGGTCACAAGGTGGGAATGCTGGGACCTGATTGGTCCAGTTTGGAAGGTCCTGAGAGGAGAAGGATCTCCTGGCTAACAGCCTGTGGAGCGATTGTGTGTGTAATGGCGGCCAGCGTCTGAGAGTCCCTGAGGAGTGACTGGATGTCTGCAGCCTGGAGAAACAGCCATATGGGAACCCTGGGGCTAAATAGCCTGTTTAATGGACGCTATGCTGTAATGTGAAGCTATATAATGGACACTACGCTGTTGTATATTGCTGCTGTGGTTTATGATGGTGAATAAACCTCACGGACTGATATGGTTTTATGGAAAACCCATACCGGATGTGATTTATTTGCTGCCAAGCGAGTGTCCCCCAACCTTGAATGACAGCGCTACCTCACAAGGCGTTGCACCGCAATGCTTAGTAACTCTGGGAACACTTTCAAAACTATTGGATGTCTTTCGAGGTGATGACCCAATGAAGCTGTTAAGGGTTGGTAAGGCTGTCATCAGATTAAAAGAACGGTACTTTGAGTAACTAAGGTTTAATACATATTCTGGTTTGTTTTACTTGTCTTTTTTCCCCCTTGTTTCCATTTGTGTCCTTTGTGTTTTTTCTGGATCTACAATGTGCACTTTCCAATAAGAACAAGGAAAACCATTGCTTGGAGCGATCTGTCCAACTTTTGACCTGTACGGTATTTTGACCTCAGAACTAGGGCTTTGAGCAGCTTCCTGTGGTCCCAGTTATTTCTGTGGAGAATGGCTGCCCAATTATGAGCTAAGCAAAATCTCTAGTCACAAACTGGGAACCCATAATTTCCAATAATGTAGAGAATCAATACATATTAAAGGGAACCTGTCAGCAGGATTGCGCACAGTAACCTACACACAGTGTCACATCGGCGCCATTATACAGATTACAATGATATCTTGGTTGATGAAATCTGTCTTGTGGTTGTTGTTGTTGTTGTGTAATCTTTATTTTTGGTTTCGCATTAATGATGTACTTGTGCTCCGGGGCGGCCTGTAGGGGGTCTTCATGTGGTTCTCTGCTTACATATTCATCTGTATGGCTTCTGACAGGTCACTGATTCCTCACTGACCTCCCCCCCTATTTGACATACTGATTATCATATGTATTGAAGAAAAAAAAAAATCACATCGCTAGTGGCAGCTCCTGCACTGCAGCATCATCGCATGTATAATGTGCATTAAATTGTTTTGTTTAGTAAAATACATTGATTCTGAAAAAAAAAATCTTTCTCAAAATGGCACCAGCCCCTCCTGTGCAGGAACATCTATTGCGCCATTTTGCTGGAGCGGGAAAAAAATGGTCTCCATCAAGATGGCGCCGCCTGCACAGTAACATCTATTGGATGTAAAATAGCGGGCAGGTCAGTGAGGGATCAGTGACCTTTCATAAGCCATCAGTATGAATACCTAATCAGAGCACCACATGAAAACCCCCACAGGCCGCCCAGGAGCACAAGCATGTCATTAACTCAAAACTGAAAATAAAGATTAAACAACAACCACAAGATGGATTTCATCAACCAAGGTATCATTGTAATCAATATAACAGCGCCGACGTGACACTGTCTGTAGGTTACACAGCACAATCCTGCTGACAGGTTCCCTTTAATTGTGTTAGTATATATGTGAAATAAAATCATGACTGTGGAACAATAGGCTGTGGCTAAAGTCAGGAGTTGAAATACAGAAAAAGTGAAAGTCTTTCGATCTTTTGGTTGTTTTTTTTTTTTTCCTCCTTTGCTCTGGGTTTGGGCTTACAAATACTGATACAAAATACTTAAAGGGAATCTGTCACCCCATTTTTGGCCTATGAGCTGTGGCCACCGCCATCAGGGGCTTATATACAACATTCTGTAATGCTGTAGATAAGCCCCGATGTAACCTGAAAGATAAGAAAAACAAGTTAGATTATACTCCCCCGGGAGTCCGGTCCGGTCCGATGGGTGTTGCGGTCCGGTGCCTCCCATCTTCTAGCGATGACGTCCTCCTTCTTACTTTTGCCGCGGCTCCTGCGCAGGCATACTATATCTGCCCTATTGAGGGCAGAGCTGAGTGCTGCATTGCGCCGGCACCGGAAAAGGTCAGAGAGGTCCGGCGCCTCTGCACTGCAGTACTTTACTCTGCCCTCAACAGCATTACAGAATGCTGTAGATAAGCCCCTGATGGCGGTGGCAGCATCTCATAGGCCAAAAATGAGGTGACAGATTCCCTTTATATACATTATTGACATGTGTAAGTGGCATTACGCCCTTACCAAATTTTATGTCATAAACCTAGACTAAACCTACAAAAGTCTTGCAGCTCCATTCTGCTCTTCCTCCCCAATTTCACTATGACCAAAGCAAAGAATCCTTATTGTGATCTGTCTTCACAGTAAAGTTTCATTTCCATGTAATAGTTTGCTATATTTTCATGACTTCTAGGGAAATGCTCAGGCCAAACGAAAGGTAGGAGGCTGGTGTCTGGCTTCACGCTATTGTCTGCGCATGTGCCACAATGCATTTATGAACATTTAATCCTAATAACTTCTTTTACTAACCTGATCTGCAGCCAGAGTTGATTTATATAGTTTTATAACTAGCCTTTGCTTTTATTAGCCAGCTCACACAAGGCAGTTTTGATGCGATAAGGTTTTTAGTATTATTATTTAAAAAAAAAAAAAAAAATTAAACCTGCCATGTATGAGACCTGATGCTAGTTTTCTCATTGTGTGGCTTATTATCACCCGCCAATCAATGCTCCGTTGCTCACAGTCCATTTTTGCTGAAGCATTTCTGCACTTTCTCAAGTCATTCTATAATCAAATAATACATTGCAATTTGCTGCATGATTTAATGGCTGATTAGTCCTTGCCTGCTTATGTATGGATGTAAATATATTGATTTGATTTATCCACTATTTGTTGGCAATCAATAATGATTGAGATTTGTGCTACTCTAGCATTTTTTTGTATTGTTTTTAACTAATTAAAGAAACTTAATTCAAAATCTTCTTTGTAGAATGTATTTAGCCTACAATCCATCCATGTAAAATATAGCCTCGAGACATTACCAAAAAAATTCTGATTGCTGCAATGTTAACAGTAAAAATAATTGTTCTGCGCCGCAGACCTATTGGCCCGATCCTTAAAGGTATAAGTGCCATCATAAAGCAGGTAATACTTTTGTAATGGAATTGTAGGTTTTGGTACCATTAATTAACATGAAGCTTAAAGTAATATTGTTGGTTAGTAATTTAGTATAGCATTCTCTTCTCACTTAGAAGCACCTGAGAACTACGGGTGAAGTGGACCCAGTCACCCATGGATTGTCTCTGCCCATAGGTGAGCGGCTGTCGGCCCAGGTAAGTCCTCTTCTTTGAAACATGTGAAAACCTAAAAATACCACCAAGACTAAGATTAAAAATACATGGGAGATAAAATAAAAATTAAAAAAAATTAAAAAATAGTAAAAAAATAATAAAGAATAAAATATAATAAAATAAGTAATGATAAAAAATAAATGAAAAAATTAAAATAATAAATATAATAATGAAATAAATGATAAAATATGTGTTCAACCAACAATGAGAGGACAGGAAGGAGTAAAATTAAAATACAAACGCCTTTATTAATGCAAAAAATTGGCAAATCGGTGCAGATGCATAAGGGTGTCCACACAAAGGAATAAATGTATTTTATATATATATACAAAAAAGCTGCCAATGGAATGGCAGTAATATATATATATACTAGCTGAAGAGCCCGGCGCTGCCCGGGCATAGTAACTAACTGTGGTTAGTTATAACAAATTATAATTATCCTCCATCCCATAGTCCCATGCCCATATACCCATCATACATATCCACCATCCAATAGGCCCATGCCCATATACCCATCATACATATTCTTCATCCCATAGTCCCATGCCCATATACCCATCATACATATCCTCCATCCCATAGTCCCATGCCCATATACCCATCATACATATTCTTTATCTCATAGTCCCATGCCCATATACCCATCATACATATCCTCCATCCCATAGTCCCGTGCCTATATACCCATCATACATATCCTCCATCCCATAGTCCCATGCCCATATACCCATCATACATATCCTCCATCCCATAGTCCTGTGCCCATATACCCATCATACATATCCGCCATCCCATAGTCCCATGACCATATACATATCCGCCATCCCATAGTCCCGTGCCCATATACCCATCAAACATATCCTCCATCTCATAGTCCAATGCCCATATACCCATCACACATCCTCCATCCCATAGTCCCGTGCCCATATACCTGTCATACATATCCTCCATCCCATAGTCCAGTGCAAAAATATACCCATCACACATCATCCCATAGTCCCGTTCCCATATACCAATCATACATATCCTCCATCCCATAGTCCGGTGCCCATATACTCACACACATCCTCCAATCCATAGTCAACCATTATGACATCATAATGAGCGGCGGCGGGGCTTGCAACCTTTGACATCAGCGTCGCCATGGCACTCATTGTGACATCATAATGAGGGGCGGGGCTTGATACGCACACACTGCTTCCCCAGTATGCAAATAGGGGCATTGTGACATCATAATGAGGGGCGGGGCTTGACGCGCACACACTTTTCCCCCCAGTATGTAGACAGGGGCAAAATTGTTTGGTGAATTGGAACGTGCGGGGTTAAAATTTCGCCTCACAACATAGCTTAGGACGCTCTCGGGGTCCAGACGTGTGACTGTGCCAAATTTTGTGGCTGTAGCTGCGACGGTGCGGATGCCTATCCCGGACATACACACATAATACACACACACACACACACACACACACACACACACACACACACACATATATACATACATACATACACACATACATACACACTTTGAGCTTTATATAATATATATATATATAATATAAATGTTACCATAAATTCACAATATTGTATATAAAAAATGTATAAATAGTAGTCCACACCTACAAATACTGCTAGCCAGCCATTAAAAACAACAGGGACATGTTGTGACCCATATACTAGCATTACACAATCGATACACTAATGAATAACGACCAAGAGGTCAACAATATCGCAGGTAGTATGGTGTGAGTGTCAAAGATCATAAAACACTCCCCACGGACAAAGTAAATGGCAGGTCAAAAATATATTAGAAAGGTGAATTCCTGAGTGAACAGTTAGGCAGACCACGACTTTGTGCAGAGCACTCCCCGACGCGCGTTTCGGATCAGCGTCCATTCAGTTGCTTCTGGCCATTAACCCTTTATTATTAGTTGTTTTAATATACTGGGGTATTCTATTTATTTATAGCTATAACCAATTTATTCCCGTAAATAAACATTTTTTGGTTTATGTCCTTTTGTTTGGTTATATTAGAAACATGTAAGCAGCACTGACTACAGGATAAGTGAGCACTGTCACCCAGGAACACTTGTCACTGGTAATGTATTAACCCCTTCATCCTCCATGACGTGTAAATGCGTCACGGAACGTGTCATGGACTTTGGCAGGGGTTTAGAAGCCCGCACCACAGTGGGTAGATGCCATTTACCTCTAACATCAGTGATCGGCGCACCTGTTTATCTCTGCTTTTTACCTCTTATATGCCGCTGTCAATCACTAACAGCAGCACTTAAAGGGAATCTGTGAGTAGGATCGTCATTTTTAAGCCATCTATATGGGCATATAGGTTATTGGAAGCTCAAAAAAATGGTACCTTGATATCTGCGGTCTGATATCTTACTCCTTAGCAATCCATGTTTTTCTCACATGTAAATGAGCTGTTCCAGAACTACGCAGCGGACACAGACCTGCCTGAGAATCTGCCTCCAGAGCTTATTTTACATGAAGGGGTCATTATTAGTGTGATGTGTAATGGCCGCTCTCTGCTGTCCTGATCTCACTGCAGAGCTGTGTGTGATTATACCAGACACATCTGCAGTTCCTCTCAGCTTCTATATCACAGGCAGACATGGCTGCAATATTGATACAGTTCAGCAGAGCTCAGAGAACTGCGAAAAATGTGTTTACAAGAAGACAAAGTTCAGTGTTACTTTTCTGTGTTGGGTACATGTCTCCCCCCCGCCCCATTTATTTAAAATAATCTTTGGAGATAGATTCTCATACAGATCAGTGATGTGCCGGAGCCTGAAACACCTTATTTACATATAAGGAAAAAGTGTATTTCTCTGGAATAAAACATTGGATCGCAGATATCAAGGTATCATTTTGTTCAGCTTCCTATGACCTACATTTCCATACAGACAGCTTAGGAGGGTTCATCCTAGTGACAAGATTCCCTACTATCCGACATAGACATAATCTGGGGTTCCCATCGGCAGTGACGAGTTCACAGGAAGCCGATAGGAAGCTTTGAGAGCCGGCTGAAGGACCCTGTGCCTGTCATGTGAGCCCTTCTGTGACGTCTGGCCTGTGGCTGGGCATCATAACAGACATTTTTACAATGTACAGCAATACATTAGTATTGCTCTATTTCACACATGCCAAACTCTGTCCCACGGGGTGATTATATTTGGCCCACGATGCTGGCTCGGTCCCCCCATTCCCTGCCCAGCATCACACTTTCACTTGTGTCAGCATTTTGTATGGAAGGCAATGTAGGGTCCATAATCAGGGCCGCCATCAGGGCATAACAGCCCTTACAAGTGTATGGGTCCCAGTGATTAGGGGGGGCCCCGCCCAGCGCCCGAGCACGCTGGCAGCCTGGTCCGTGCCTGGGCCCCTCCACCTCACATTTTGTTCAGGCTTCTCTGTTTATCCAGCAGTGCCGCTTTATATTAAATCATGACCCAGCGCCTGCCGTGCCCCCTCCCCCCGTGCACCATGGTCCAGCGCCGCCCTCATGTGACGTCACGCGCTGCTCTGCTCGACTTCCTCATCCCAGAGCAGAGTGGTGTGCGCTCGCCACGTGGGACTGGGAGTAGTCGCAGAAGACGGTGGACGGCGGCGGGACGGTGAAGCGCAGATGGCAGGCAGAGTCACGAGGCGGCGAGCGAGCAGGGTAAGGTAACTAGTCTGTGTCTGTCTCTATCTCTCGCGCTCTCGCCAACGTCTCCGTTAGCATGGTGGTCGCGCTGATGATGGGGGAGCCAGGGGGACAAATCTCCAGTGTCCATGATTAGTAGGAACATTGTTGACTGTCTCCACCTGCAGCTCAGCCGTTGTCCTATCCTTTTAGCCAGCACAGACTGTGTTGACGAGTACCAGTATGTTGACTGTCTCCACCTGCAGCTCAACCATTGTCCTATCCTTTTAGTCAGCACAGACTGTGCTGACCAGTACCAGCATGTTGACTGTCTCCACCTGCAGCTCAGCCGTTTTTCCAAGAAAGGACGGAGGGATTTTGAAAGGTTCGCGTGGTGGAGGAGGAACTAAGGTAGAGGTGGAACTGGGGGTGGAGCCTGGGTGAAGTCTCAAGGGGGGCCCCTTAAATTTTGTCAGTATGGGGCCCTGAAATTCCTAGTGGCAGCCCTGTCCATTATACTATATGGTGGACTATGTGGCGCCATTATACTGTATGGAGGAGCAGGGCAAATAAAGCTTTATGGAGGACCATGTGGAGCCCAATATACTGTGTGGTCGGCTGTGTAAGAATCACAGTTGGGGCATCATATTGTGTTGGGGTCACCATACTTTGCTGGGGAATTTCAGGCATGCGTGGAGGGTACTGTGGAGGAATTCACTGTGGTGATATCATACTGTGTTTGGGGGGCATTTTTATTGGCAATCGCACTTTATGAGGACAATTGTTACTGTAGGGGCTTAAATAGGTGGAAAATTATTTTGTAAGGTCTGCAGAGCTGTGGGTTATGCTCTCCTGTGACCCCCACTGAATATTAAGGTTTGTTTTTTTTGTGCTTTTTTTTTTTTTGGTGGGGGGAGCCCAATTAGAACTTCTGCTATGGCCCTATGATTTCTATGTATGCCCCTACCTGCGATGGAATACACAGCGCTTTGGTCGTGTGAACTGACTCTTAAGATCTATTAATTAAAATGTACTTTGTTCATCGTTATATTTGATAAGGAAAAACTTACTCAATTGTACACATTTTTTTAATAAATTTTTAATTTTGACCCTCTTTGTATTTGAGTTTCACATCCCTGCCGTATATAGTACAAGCGATCAGACTATCACAGGTTCAAGTCCCCTAAGGGGACTAACAAAGTAAAGAGTAGGGAAAAAAACGTTTTTCAAAAATATAAATATTTTTATCGTCCTCCCCACCCACTCTTTCTAAAGTTAAGGATAAAAAAGATATTTGGTATCACTGCATCCTGAAAAGTAGACTTTTCAAAATTAGATTAGGCTGAACAGTAAACACTGTAGAGAAGAAAAAAATAAAAACACCAGAATTGTGTTTTTTTTTTTGGTTATTGTAATAGTGCAAAAAATTAACTAAGAAGTGATCAAAACATTGTATGTTCCTCAACATTGAATGAATAAATACACCGTCTCCCCACACAAAAAACAAGACCTGACACAGCTCCTTTTATGGTAATATAAAAAAGTGGTGTGTCTTGGAAAAGGGTGATGCAAAACAAAATTATATATGTTTTTTTTTTTACAAAGCTCTGAATGTTTTTAAACTAATAAAATAATTAGAAAACATGTTTGGTATCTTCGTAAACTTACTGACCTGCAAAATCATGTTTCCATGTTGAACTTTGCATACATATTGTACATCGCTCTGTTTATTCTTTTAGTCATAAGCTTTTCCCAGTTTAGGATCTTGTGTACATTAATGTATGACGGTGCCATTTTATTTGCTTTTATATTTGTAGGAAAGACTGCGCCTCGAGAGAAACCGGGAGTACAATCAGTTCCTCAGAATGAAGGATGATGAACAGGAGAGGATACACAAAGCCGCACTGGAGGGAGAAAAAAATGTTCTGGTAATCCAAAATTTAAAAAAAAAAAAAAACACTGTAGTTCAATTAGTCTACAAAACCCAATTCTGATTTATGTGGGAAGCTCAGAGCTGATGTATCAGTCATTTGCATTTATTATAACATATTCATTCTTTTATTTCTTAAATGGGATTTCCTTGTTCAGAATATTTATGTTCTCATCTTCGAATCAGCCATTATTATATGAGTCAGCCATTATTATATGATTGGTGGGGTTCTAACACTTGGCACCCCTCCTGTTCACTTCAATAGGGCAACTTTCCAGTACGCAGCCCAACCATTATTATGTAGACCACATGCAGGTAATCTGCTCAGATGTAGCTACAGCACTTGACACACCACCGCTTGGATATTCTAAACCTTGAAAAATCCAAATATACACTGACTTCAGACTCAAGGAAGCAAAGTCAAGAAGGAACACACTTGGGGAAAAAAGTAATTAAAAAACAATTGGGAAGCAAACCAGAATGTGTTAACACTTAGTTACTCTTGCGACAATTTTACCTTCCCTCAAGCTGCTTCATATGGTAGTCACCTGGAATGGCTTCCGATGAACAGGTATGCCTCGTCAAGAGTTCATTCATGGAGTCACCGGCATTCAGAAACAGTTTTCAACCATCAGGTATGTTTTTCAGAAACAGTGCTGGTACACAATTCCATACAGTGCAGAGCCCTGTTCCACACTGCAATAAACCAGAATATGGCAAGCTCCACTCAACTGATCAAAGAGAAACAACAGTCCATCATTACTATAAGATTAGCAGGTCTGGCGATGAAAAAAAATAGCTAAAACCTTGACGTTATTCTCAAGTGCTTCAATTGGTGAAACTGTTTCTCATGATGTCTGACCTATGAAGGAAGACCAAGAATTACCTCTGCTGCAGAGGATAAGTTAAGTAGAGTTACCAGCCTCAGGAGCTGCAAATTGACAGCACCTGAAATAACAGTCTTCATAAATGATGCGCAGATATCAAGAGGCAGACACATTACAACACCAACTGGCCAGAGCAGACTGTGAGCAGATCTGTATGGTCAAATTGTTGCAAAGAAGCTACTGCTCATGACTGTAGAAAGAAGAAGAGACTAGTTTAGGCCAAGCAACTCAAGAACTGGAAGTTACATTAGTGAAAATCTGTACTGAGGTCTAATGATTCAAAATTTGAGATTTTATATACCGACTATCTTATCTTTGTGACTTGCAAAAAGTTGATTAGATGGTTTCTATGTACAGTGTGGGAAACAATTATTTTATACACTGCTGATTTTGCAAGTTTTCCCACCTACAAAGGTCTATAATTGTTATCATAGGTACCTTTCAACTATGAGAGACAGAACCTAAAAATAAAATCAAGAAAATCACATTGTGTGATTTTTACATAATTAAATTGCATTTTATTCAATTAAATAAGTATTTTATCATCTATCAACCAGCAAGAATTCTGGCTCTTCCAGTCCTGTTATTTTCTTCTTCACGCCCAACCACTTGCACCGGTGACCCATTTCCATCACATCTGTCCAGTCCCTTTCCCCTGCTGTCACCCCTCACCTAACTAAAATATTTAACCTCTCTCTCTCTCTTCTGGTATCTTTCCCTCCTCATTTAAGCATGCCATCATACATCCACTGTTATGAATGGGAAACCGAGGAGGAAAAAAAAGACAACAAGCTAAGTCTCAGAAAACCAGAGAAGTTGGTAACTATGCAGATTGCAGATCCCTGATCTTACCTGCACAACTAGCAGCAGTCGTGGAGCGTTCCTACGTTGGTCCTAGATGCTTCGTCACAACTGGAGAACTACATAAGCCTAAAGCAGGAAAAGAGGAAAACAAACTGCCCCAGAGCAGATCCCAAAGGAAAGACAGCCCCCCACATGTATTGACGGTGAAACAAGATGAAAGCACAAACACAGGCAGGAAAATAGGCTGAGCAAACGATGGGGCCCGACTAACTAAAAAGGACAGTAAAGGAAAGCCACTGTCTGCAATCTGCCAAAAAAAAACCTACAAAAATATTGTCCAACACTTCTGATAGCAAAATTAACTCTGAAGTCACTAGACTTCTAAACCTATATCAGCACTCTGAAATCTTTTGAGACAGAGCAAAAAAGAGGCCAATCTAATAAGGGACAAAAAGCAGATTGGCAAATACTGATTAATAGGAGTGGAATTTCAGCATAGCCCCAGCAGTGGCAGGCTGATTACACAAAAATCTGAATTGACCAACAAGCGCAAGTGTGAACATTAGCAAAAAACAAACTTAACTTGAGAAGACTGGAAGAGAGCTGAAGTCCAGGATCTGAGAAGCAGACTGAATCACCAGCACCCGGATAGGGCGTCGGCTGTCTTATATCCAGTCTGATAATCCAGAGATCCAATCGTTATCTTCCTCATCAGGTGGCAGATCACTACCACTTAAACCAACCGCACTACCTCCTGTCACCACCAGAGGGACAACAGAAGGGGAACTCTCAACTGTTGGAGCAGAAAATGAGTTAATGACAATCCACTACTTAAAAAACCATCCCTCGACCTAAACTGTGCAGCTAACTATAGACCTGTCTCTAATCTTCCCTTCATCTCTAAACTCCTGGAACTCCCGTCTTATCCGCTATCTCTCTGATAACTCTCTTCCGGACCCTCTCCAATCCGGTTTCCGCTCTTTACACTCTACTGAAACTGCCCTCACTAAAGTCTCTAATGATCTACTAACAGCTAAATCAAATGGTCATTACTCCATGCTAATTCTCTTGGATCTCTCTGCAGAATTCAACACTGTGGATCATCAGCTCCTCCTCGCTATGTTCCGTTCCATTGGCCTCAAGGACACCGTTCTCTCCTGGTTCTCCTATCTCTCTGACCGCTCCTTTACTGTATCTTTTGCCGATTCCTCCTTCTCTCACCTTCCCCTTAAGGCCCCGTCACACATAGCAATCTCGCTAGCGAGATCGCTGCTGAGTCGCAACTATTGTGACACAACAGCGATCTCACCAGCGAGATCGCTGTGTGTGACAGCGATCAGCGACAGGCCCACCCTGCCGGGATCGCTGCAAGAAACCCCTGGACATTTTTTTCGTCGCTGATCTCCCGCTGGCCAACACGCATCGCTGCGTGTGGCAGGCGGGAGACCAGCGATCAGCTGTAAAATGATAAAAAGAAGAAAAAATATTGTTATTCTCACCTTCCGGCGTCCCGCGCAGTCTTCCCACCTCTCTCCACGCTCCCGGTCCCAGTAATCCTTTGCAAGAATGACTGCGAGAACGGACGTCATCGCGGTAATTCTCGCAAAGGATTACTGGGACCGGAGCGTGGAGAGAGGCGGGAATGTTGCGCGGGACGTCGGAAGGTGAGAATAACAATATTTTTTATTTTTGACATGAATATGGCATCAGCGCTAACGAACACAGCGATGCCGCGCGCTCTGCATCGCTGTGCTAATCGCTGGTGAAGCTGTCTGTTTGACAGCTCACCAGCGATCACATAGCGACTTGCCAGCGATCCTGACACGTTGATATCGTTGTCGGGATCGCTGGTAAGTTGCTATGTGTGACTCCAGCTTTACTGTTGGGGTTAATCAAGGATCGGTTCTAGGCCCCCTCCTCTTCTCCTTGTACACTGCCCCTATTGGTCAAACAACCAGTAGATTTGGTTTCCAGTACCATCTCTATGCTGATGACACCCAATTATACGCTGCTTCTCCTGACATCACACCAGCCTTTCTAGAAAACACCGGCGACTGTCTAAACGCTGTGTCTAACATCATGTCCTCACTATATCTGAAACTGGACCTGTCAAAGACTGAACTCCTTGTGTTTCCTCCCTCTACTAATGTACCTATACCCGACATTGCCATTTCCGTGTGTGGTTCCACTATTACTCCCCAGCAACATGCCCGCTACCTTGGGGTCATACTTGACTCCGAGCTTTCCTTTGCTCCCCACATTCGATCACTGGCTCGCTCTTGTCATCTGCACCTCAAAAACATTTCTAGAATTCGACCTTTTCTTACTTTTGACTCCTCAAAAACTCTTACTGTTTCTCTTATTCATTCTCGTCTCGACTATTGTAACTCTCTTCTAATCGGTCTCCCTCTTACCAAACTCTCCCCTCTCCAATCTGTCTTGAATGCTGCAGCCAGGATCATATTACTCGCCAATCGTTTCACCGATGCTTCTACCTTGTGCCAGTCATTACACTGGCTACCCATCTAATCCAGAATCCAGTACAAACTTATTACCCTCACTCACAAAGCACTCCATGGCTCAGCACCACCCTACATCTCCTCCCTTGTTTCAGTATACCACCGTACCCGCGCCCTCCATTCTGCTGATGACCTGAGGTTAGCATCCTCAATAATCAGAACCTCCCACTCCCGTCTCCAAGACTTTACACGTGCTGCGCCAATTCTTTGGAATGCACTTCCCAGGTCAATACGATTAGTCCCCAATCCCCACAATTTTAAGCGTGCCCTGAAAACGCATTTATTCAGACTGGCCTACCGCCTCAACACATTAACCTAATCTATCCCTGGGTGGCACAGTCAAAAGTTTTACCATAACCAGGTTCCCCGCATCATGTTCCCACATGCTTCATGTATCCATTAGCCCTCTGTGTCTGTACTGTTACACACTTAACATTATGGCTGGTCCAAACAATCGGCAATTGTTACCACCCACCTTTCGTGTCTACCTCTTTCCTCATAGACTGTAAGCTTGCGAGCAGGGCCCTCATTCCTCTTGGTATTTGTTATAATCTATGTGATTATTGTTATGCTGTAATGTCTATTGTCTGTACAAATCCCCTCTGAAATGTAAAGTGCTGCGGAATATGTCGGCGCTATAGAAATAAAATGTATTATTATTTACTCTGTCGCCTTATTGGGGGACACAGAACCGTGGGTGTTATGCTGCTGTCCACTAGGAGGCGACACTATGCATAATCTGAAAAAGATTAACTTTGGCTCCTCCTCTGCAGTATACACCCCTGGACAGCGTCAGCCTTCTCCAGTTTTTGCTTAGTGTCGCGAGGAGGCACACCTAAGATTTTTTTCTCTTCCGTTTTTTTCCTTAATTTTTTTCACCGGATTACAGATGAAGAAAAGTGGGTCTCCAGTGAGACTCCCGGCATGGCTCCCTCCTCGGTCCCCTATTAAGGGGTACCCGGTTGAGGTCGAGATGGCTCTTCCCCATGTCGCTCCTTCCCCAGTCCCTCGGGTACTGGTTCGAAGTCGAGGCCCCCCCCTCCTTCCCCAGTTCCTTGGGCTCTGGGTTGAGGTCGAGGGTAGGACGAAGCCCCCTGACGGTGACAGCAGCACCCTCCCTAATCCCCCTCTGGGGGTATTAGGTCGAGACACCGCAGGTAGGGCCTGTACCAGGCACCATTCGGCCATACATGTCCAGGGACCCCAGCCCAGCTGCGGGCTCCTGTTTGGACCGGGGGAGGTGCAGGCAGGCATGGCCCTTGTCAGAGACAGGGCTCCCGGCACCCCTGTCTCTGCGGCAGCACCAGCTGCATAGCGCCTCAAAGGGACCCCCCACAGGGCCCAGGTGGCGCTCATGTCCCCACCGCTAGCCTACCGTTCAATCCGGGGGGGTCTGGTTGGAATCCGACCCTCCCCCGGACAACCGCGCCGTCCTGGAGCCCTTCTGGGCATGAGCTATCAAATTTAGGCCGCGGCTTCGGCCTAGCCAAAGTCGCCGCCTTATTCCCGCCCCCCGGATGACGAAAAATGACACTACAGTGTCATAGAAGGGGCGGATCGAGACAGGAAGGGCGTGCTTTTACATAGCTCCGCGCGCCCTTTTCAGCTCTCCGCCCCCTTCCCCCTCCACCTCAGAATCCGGTGGCCATCTTGCTGCACCTGAAGAAACTGAAGGCAGCACAGCAGTCTCTGGGGGGCACAAGACGTGGGATTTATCAGCGCTGGACCTAGGGGGAGCACCGGTGGGGTAAGATCACAGCTGGGTTCTTTGTACTCAGCTGTGAGTTCCTGTCACCTATAACGCTCCCCTACTCCTCCTTTCTTCTACGTAGATACCCCTGTAGGGCCTCTGCGAATGGGTACTATGTCGGGCTCAAAAAAGGATCAGGCAAGACTGCTTTTACGCAGTCTGCACAGCCTGCAAGGCCACTCTCCCCAGCGGCAGCACATACCCACACTGCCGGGACTGTACCCAAAGAACAGCAACGCTTCTGTGACCGCTACTGCGCCGGAATGGGTGACTCAGATGTCGCAGTCCTATGACAAAGTCTGTAGATAACCTGACCATCCACACTACTGCAGGCTCTGCAGGGTCATGTCTCAGCTATGAACGTTACCCAGCAAAGGGACGTCCGGTATCAGGAACAGGCCGCTTACGACAGTTCGAGACGTAAGTGGACCCACAGGTCGCGTTCATCTGCGTCCTCACATAGCACTAGGTCGTCCCCCTCCAGGGAGAGGCACAGTGGCTACAGGTCACCGAGACCGTCCCCTGATAGAGAGAGACAATGTGGATCTCCACAACGATCCCAGACCACAGAACAGCCCTAGTTCGCCCGCTAGGGAGCTCTTTAGCGATGCGCAAGACTCAGAGGGCATATGTGACTCCAACTCAGATAACGAAACAAGGAACGCTCTGCTCCCTTGTCCCCCTAGCAATACTGCGCTAGTTGAGGATATAATCTCTTCCATCCTTCGGGTGCTAGACTTTTCTGATCCAACCCCTGAAGTACCAGAACACAAGATTTCCTTTGAAAGTGTTCAGAAACCATCTGAGGTCTTTCCTGATCACCCGGAATTTAAAAAAAAATAAAAAAATACTTTCTAAGCATTTTTCGCAGCCTGAGAAAAAATTCGCCAATCGCAAATACTTGAAAGCAAAGTACCCCTTCCCACAGAAGGACACTAAGGATTGGACAGAGCCGCCTAAAGTGGATCCTCCAGTCTCTAGGCTGGCAGCACAAACGCTTCTCTCGCTGCCGGACAGCTCAACCCTCAAGGACGCAGCAGACAGACAGGTAGAACGCATGGCTCGTTCAATCTTTGAGGCGGCAGGTGCCTCTTTGGCTCCTGCATTTGCTTCAGTTTGGGCAGCCAAGGCCATTATGGCCTGGGCTGATCTATTACAACAGGGCCTCCAAGCTTCAAATCCTCAGCTGGCGGACCAGTCGGTGCAAATTGCAGTGGTGGCAGATTACATGGTCCATGCAGCGTTGGATTCTGCAAGAGGGGTAGCGGAAATAGCATCAAACGCCATCACAATCCGGCGTATTCTCTGGCTAAGAGAATGGAAGGCGGATGCGGCCTCAAAAAAGTCCCTAACAAATCTCCCGTACTTCAGGGGCCGTCCTTTCGGTGAAAAGCTGGATACAATGATATCCAATGCTTCCGGGGGTAAAAGTACTTCCCTCCCTCAGCTAAAACCAAAACGCACGTTTAAAAGACGTAATCAATCTCGTTTCCGATCCTTTCCGAATTCTTCAGGCTAGTCCGTCTCGCGCCCGGCACAAAATCATAACGGTTCCCCTCGCAGGGACAACACACGGGCGGCACAGAGACCGGACAGAAACTGGCAGTCAAAGGCAAGCCAGGCAAAATCCAAGGGAGGGAAAGCTCAGACTTTTCATTCATCATTACTCATCCCCTCAGGAAAACACCCCACTTGTAGGCGGACGACTGCTACTCTTTCAGCAGGTCTGGCTGCCTATTACAGAAGACAGGTGGGTCAAGGAAATAGTGTCTTCAGGATACAAGATCGAGTTACTACCAGCCCACCGCACAGGTTTTTTTCTCTGTCCCTCCAAAACCTCCACTCAAAGCTCAAGCCTTCCATCAAGCGGTTTCTTCCCTCCTGCAAGCAGGAGTCATAATACCGGTTCCAGCAGACGAGCGCTTACGAGGGTTCTACTCCAACCTGTTCGTGGTGCCCAAAAAGGGAGGCAGTGTCCGACCCATACTAGACCTCAAGCAACTCAATAAGTATGTCCGAGTTCGTCACCTTCGCATGGAATCCCTCCGGTCAATCGTTGCGTCCATGGAGGAAGGAGAATATCTCGCCTCCATAGACATACAGGACGCATACCTGCATATACCGATTGCTCCGCCCATCAGAGATTTCTCAAACTCGCAATTAACCAAGACCATTACCAGTTTGTGGCCCTCCCGTTTGGTCTCGCCACGGCTCCCAGAACATTTACAAAGGACATGGCAGCTACCATGGACGTTCTGCACTCCAGAGGCATAGTAGTCGTTCAATACCTGGACGACCTTCTCATCAAGGCCCCCACCTTCAAGGACTGCGAGGTCAACGTCTCAATCACCATCGACACTCTGAGTCGCCTGGGATGGTTAGTCATTTACAGAAGTCCTCGACTACCCAGAGTCAGTCTCTGACCTTCCTGGGGATGCTATTCGACACCTCCAGGGGTCTGGTGATCCTCCCCAGGGACAAGGCACTGGCCCTCCGTTTGGGAGTTCACACTCTCCTCCGCGGTTCTCCCCGATCTCTCCGGTATGCCACGAGCGGACTGGGCAGGATGGCAGCGGCAATGGAGGCGGTACCATTTGCCCAGTTTCACCTCAGACCCCATCCTCAAGTCCTGGGACAGGAATCTGTTCTCCCTCAACAGAGAGTTCCTGTTATCAGTGAAAACCAGGAGGTCCCTGCACTGGTGGCTCCAGCCAACCTCGCTTGCAATGGGAAAATCCTTTCTCTCCGGTCACTGAAAAGTTTTGACCACCGGTGCAAGCCTTACGGGTTGGGGCGCGGTACACCTACATCACAGAGCGCAAGGCAAGTGGTCACCATGGAAGTGACCATGCTCATCAACATCCTGGAAATTCGGGCCATCTTCCTGGCATTGAAAGCCTTCCATCACTTGCTAGCAGACTCTCATATCAGAGTGCAGTCGGACAATGCCACGGCGGTGGCATACGTGAACCATCAAGGCGGCACCCGCAGCATTCAGGCGATGAACGAAGTAACACGTATCCTACACTGGGCGGAGGATGCGAGGTCGGTACTCTCTGCGGTCCACATTCCGGGTGTGGACAACTGGGAAGCCGACTATCTCAGCCGTCAAGGAATGGACTCGGGGGAGTGGTCTCTCCATCCCGAAGTTTTCCATCAGATCTGCCATCGTTGGGGGACCCCGGACGTGGTTCTGATGGCATTCCATCTCAATGCCAAAGTTCCCAATTTCATGGCCAGGACGCGCGATCCGCAGTTGCTCGGAGCAGATGCCCTGGTTCAGGACTGGACCCAGTTCCAGCTTCTGTACATTTTCCACACCTTCCCCTGATTTCCAGAGTCCTGAGGAAGATCAAACAAGAGGGTGTTCCCACCATCCTATTCGCTCCAGACTGGCCCAGGCGTACATGGTACGCCGACGTAGTGCAACTCACAGCAGACGCTCCCTGGCGTCTCCCCACACGTCCCGACCTTCTGTCACAAGGCCCGTTCTTCCACCAGAACTCAGGGGCTCTCAATTTGACGGCGTGGCCATTGAGACCTGGTTTTTGACCCAAGCAGGTTTTTCATCGGACGTTGTTAAAACCATGATCAGGGCTCGAAAGCCAACTTCAGCCAAGATTTACTATCATACCTGGAAGGCTTTCTTCACATAGTGCGACTCTTGTGGGCAGATTCCACTTCCCTATTCTCTTCCAAAGGTCCTCGGTTTCCTTCAGTCAGGCCTGGACGCCGGGCTATCCCAGGGCTCGCTGAAGAGCCAGGTGTCAGCGCTTTCAGTGCTCTTTCAGAGGCGTATTGCTAACAAGCCGCAAGTAAGGATTTTTCTCCAGGGAGTTTCCCGATTAGCTCCCCCCTACAGACGTCCACTGGAAACGTGGGACCTCAACCTGGTCTTGACAGCACTACAGTCACCTCCTTTTGAACCCCTAAAGGAGGTCTCACTCCGCTTTCTATCACAGAAAGTGTTTTTTTCCTGGTGGCAATCACCTCGCTACGCAGGGTGTCCGAACTTTCAGCTCTTTCCTGCAGGCAACCCTTCCTGGTTTTTCATCAGGACAAGGTGGTTCTCCGTACAGTGCCATCCTTCCTTCCGAAGGTTGTGTCCACCTTCCACCTCAATGAGAAAATCTCACTACCATCTCTTTGCCCGGATCCCGTTCATAGAGTGGAGAAGGCTCTGCATACGCTTGACCTTGTCAGGGCATTGCATATTTACGTGTCTAGGACTGCTCCCTTCCGGAAGTCTGATTCACTTTTCCTTCTTCCAGAAGGCGTTCGCAAGGGCCTACCGGCTTCCAAAGCCACCCTTGCTAGGTGGATCAAGTCCACCATTCAAGAAGCTTACCGCCTTAACAATTCTCCTCTTCCAGCCGGTATCACGGCTCACTCTACGCGGGCGGTAGGGGCCTCTTGGGCCATTCAGCATCAAGCCTCGGCACATCAAGTGTGTAAGGCAGCCACTTGGACTAGCCTGCACACATTTACAAAACACTACAGAGTGCATACCCAGTCCTCAGCGTATGCGAGCCTGGGTAGACGGGTCCTGCAGGCGGCAGTACCCCAAATTTAGGGAACTGTCAGTTCAATATTCGTCCACTGCTTCCCACCCAGGGACTGCTTTGGGACGTCCCACGGTTCTGTGTCCCCCAATAAGGCGACAGAGTAAAGGAGATTTTTGTGTACTCACTGTAAAATCTCTTTCTCTTAGCCTTTAATTAGGGGACACAGCTCCCACCCTGTTGCCCTTGCGGGCCGTTGTTACGGTTGGGTTCTCATATTGTTTGAGCTGGGTTCTCATATTGTTTGAGCTCGTTTATAGTAGCCTTCTTACAGGCATGGTTATGTTTCTGGTATATTCCTCCTAATGCTTTTGCACAAAACTGGAGAAGGCTGATGCCTTCCAGGGGTGTATACTGCAGAGGAGGAGCCAAAGTTAATCTTTTTCAGATTATGCATAGTGTCGCCTCCTAGTGGACAGCAGCATAACACCCACGGTTCTGTGTCCCCCAATTAAAGGCTAAGAGAAAGAGATTTTACGGTGAGTACACAAAAATCTCATTATAAGAAGCTCTCCTACTCTGTACTCATTACTTGTATTAATTGCACCTGTATGAACTTGTTACCTGAATAAATGACACCTGTTGACACACTCAGTTCTCTCCACCATGGCCAAGACCAAAGAACTGTCTAAGGACATCAGGGACAAAATTTTAGAACTGCACAGGGCTGGGATGGGCTACAGGACAATAGGCAAGTAGCTTATGAGAAGGCAACAACCGTTGGCACAATTATTAGAAAATGGAAGAAACACAAGATAACTGTTAATCTTCATCGGTCTGGGGCTCCGTGCAAGATCTCACCTCGTGGGATAAGGATGATTCTTAGAAAGGTCAGGTATCACACAAAAACTGCACTGGAGGACCTGGTCATAACCTGAAGAAGATAGCTGGGACCACAGTCTCAAACATTAGTTAGTAATACACTTCGCCGTCATGGATTCAAATCCTGCAGAGCACACAAGGTCCCCTCCGCTCACACCAGCACATGTCAAGGCTTGTTTCAAGTTTGCCAATGACCATCCGGATGATCCAAAGGAGGCAAGGGAGAAGGTCATGTGGTCAGATGAGACCAGAATAGAACTTTTTGGTATCAACTCCACTCTCCATGTTTAGAGGAAAATGAAGGTTGAGTACGACCCTAAGAACACTAGCCCAAGCGTGACGCATGGTGGGGAAAACTTCATACTGTGGGATACTTTTTTTTTCTTGCAAAGGGGATTGAACGAAGGATGGATGGGGTCATGTATTGCGAGATTTTGGTCAACAACCTCCAAATTCTGAATTCAAGGCACATGTATCTGGCATAGCCACTACTGCATTTTGCAACAACATGCCCTCCCATCTGGTTTGCACTTAGTGGGATCATCTTTTATCTTGCTACAGGACAATGAGTCAACTGCGTAACTGCAAAAATATTATACAGTTGCTATAAAAACAAATCTGTGGAAACTCCAGTCCATTTTTTAACATAAAGTCCTCCCCAAAGTCAGTTTAGCGTTTTAGGAGCAGTGATCGATTTTTGTCTTTTATGCTGTAAAAATACCACATTTACATGTTTTCTATTATATGTGACAGAATTATAAAAGCCAGAACAGAGTGGAACCTGAACAGTACCCATCAGTGCCAATATCTAATCGAGACCAAGCTTTTTCCAAGAAGGATGCATATACTTCCATGGAGGTTTATGAGCAGCTCCTTAATAAAAGACGATCTGAAGCTGAGAGGACAGGTAGAAGAGATAATGAAACTGAAACCGAGAATCGTTTTATCCGGAGACCAGATGTGGATAATGACGTGATGGATCGTCCCCGATACCTTTCTACTGATTGGGAACCAGAAAGAAGACCCCTCAGACTTAATTTCAGTAATGAGGTTGATGACAGTAATGCTAGTAGATTGAAATATGACAGTGAAGTAGAAGACAGAAGGTCCATGAGATATAACCCACGTCCTGAAAGGTACTGGATCTAATGCTGAATTGAACACTGTTGCATATAATGCTTTATTGCCTAAAATACATGTATGTAAGTAAAGGTGTCAATCCTTTAGTGGAATTTTACAGATTCAACAAATAAAGCTTGTTCACGGCTTAATAACATATAAGAAATATTTCTAAAACACAAGAAGATTTATTTAGTGACACGTTTTCGTTTTCTGGTGAGAAGAAAGTCACAAATTTTGATGCATGTGTGTTTTGTGAGCAAGTTTGCAGCTTTAATAGTTTTTACAACGCTCTTGATGCTTTTATTTATTTATTTATTTTTTTAGGTTTGTTGAGCCTAGAAAGAAGGGCATAGGCTTCCTCAGACGACAAATTCATTATCATTTATGTACTGTAAAAAATGGCATATAGAGCAAAATAGTTTTCAATTCTAATGCAAATACATTGGTAGCATCTCTGTCAATGTGTTTCGCCAACTATGGCTAGGCTTAGTTTTGCTATCCTGGCGCAGAGATGCTACAACTACAAATGCTTCTCACAAAATTAGAATATCATCAAAAAGATAATTTATTTTAGTTCTTCAGTATAAAAACTGAAATTCATACATTATATAGAGTCATTACAAACAGAGTGATCTATTTCAAGTGTTTATTTCTGTTAAAGGGAACCTGTCACCCCCCCCCAGGCGTTAAGTAAAAGAGCCACCTTGTGCAGCACTAATGCTGCATTCTGTCAAGGTGGCTCCTTTATTTAGCGTTTTTAAAATTGGTCAGACATACCTGATATTTGACAGGGGGGCAGGTCTTTCCCCCCTGGAAACGGACGTCTCACATACGTCAGTCTTGTCCTGCTTTTGAATTTGGCGCCGCCTCCTCAGCGTTCATTTCTTTTCCTCGCGCCTGCACTGTAATATTCTGACGTCACCACAGGTCCTGCTGCACCGCTGCCCTGCTCAGCTCCGCCCCTACGGGTCACATGGTGCTGACGTCATCACAGGTCCTGCTGCACCACTGCTCTGCTGAGCTCCGCCCCTACTGGTCACATGGTGCTGACGTCATCACAGGTCCTGCTGCACCACTGCTCTGGTGAGCTCCACCCCTTGGTCACATGGTGCTGACGTCATCACAGGTCCTGCTGCACCACTGAAAGAATATTACAGCGCAGGCAGGAGAAAAAGACATGAACGCTGAGGATGCGTCGCCAAATTCAAAAGCTGGACATGACTGACGTATGTGAGGCGTCTGTGTCCAGGGGGGAAAGACCTGCCCCCCTGTCAAATATCAGGTATGTCTGACCAATTTTAAAAACGATTATTTCGGCGGTGGAAGGGACGCTAAATAAAAGAGCCACCTTGACAGAATGCAGCATTAGTGCTGCACAAGGTGGCTCTTTTACTTAAAAACGCCTGTGGGGGGTGACAGGTTGCCTTTAATGTTGATGATTATAGCTTGTACAGCCAATGAAAACCCAAAAGTCATTATCTCAGTAAATTAGACTAATTAACAAAAAACCTGAAAAAACATTCCTAAGCATTTGAAAGGGTCCATTAGTCTGGTTCAGTAGGCTCCACAATCATAGGGAAGACTGCTGACTTGACAGATGTCCAGAAGGCAGTCACTGACACACCCCACAAGAAGGGTAAGCCACAAAAGGTCATTGCTAAAGGAGCTGGCTGTTCACAAAGTGATGTATCCAAGCATATTAATGGATAGTTGAGTGGAATGAAAAAGTGTGGTAGAAAAAGGTGCACAAGCAACCGGGATAACCGCAGCCTTGAAAGGATTGTTAAGAAAAGGCCATTCAAAAATTTGGGGAGATTCAGAATGAGTGGACTGCTGCTGGAGTCATTGCTTCAAGAGCCACCCTACACAGACGTATCCAGGACATGGGCTATAAGTGTCACATTCCTTGTGTCAAGCCACTCATGACCAATATACAATGCCAAAAGCGTCTTACCTGGGCCAAGGAGAAAAAGAACTGGACTGTTGCTCTGTGGTCCAAGGTGTTGTTTTCAGATGAAAGGTAAATTTTTCACTTCATTTGGAAAGCAAGGTCCCAGAGTCTGGAGGAAGAGTGGAGAGGCCACAATCCAAGCTGCTGGAGGTCTAGTGTGAAGTTTCCATAGTCAGTGATGGTTTGGGGAGCCTTATCATCTGCTGTGTTTTATCAAGACCAAAGTCAGCGCAGCCATCTACCAGTAAATTTTAGAGCACTTCATGCTTCCCTCTGCCGACAAGGTTTTTGGAGATGGAAATTTCATTTTCCAGCAGGACTTGGCAACTGTCCACACTGCAAAAAGTGCCAATACCTGTTTTTAAACAACAGTATCACTGTGCTTGATTGGCCAGCAATCTCGCCTGACCTTAACCCTATAGAGAATCTATGGGGTATTGTCAAGAGGAAGATGAGAGACACCAAACCCAACAATGCAGACGAGCTGAAGGCTGCTATCAAAGCAACCTGGGCTTCCATAGCACCTCAGCAGTGCCACAGACTGATCGCCTCCATGCCACGCTGCATTGATGCAGTAATTGATGCAAAAGGAGCCCCGACCAAGTACTGAGTGCATTTACTGAACATACATTTTAGTAGGCCAACATTTCGGATTTTAAAATCATTTTTCAAGCTGGTGCTATAAAGTATTCTAATTTTACTGAGATATTGACTTTTGGGTTTTCATTGGCTGTAAGCCATAATCATCAACATTAACAGTAATAAACACAAGAAATAGATCAC
Organism: Dendrobates tinctorius; assembly: GCF_039654945.1. NCBI lineage: Eukaryota > Metazoa > Chordata > Amphibia > Anura > Dendrobatidae > Dendrobates > Dendrobates tinctorius. The sequence continues at coordinate 9,192,081 of NW_027361750.1, read as the reverse complement.
ACTGTAATGACTATATAATATGTCACTTTTTGTATTGAAGAACTGAAATAAATTTAACTTTTTGATGATATTCTAATTTAGTGAGAAGCACCTGTATAAGGAAAAGTCTGTGCCTCTTGATGGATAAGGCTGGTTTCACATTAGCGCATTTTCAGCGCGCGCACGGCCGGGGGTAGCTCCGCCCCCGAGCCGGCTCTCTGCCCGGCGTGCCCGCCCCTTGCTTGTAGCGCCGCCTACTAGCGGACAGCGGCGCCTGCGATCGGCGCACCCTATCTTTAGCATAGGGTGCGCAGATCGTGCGCAGGCCGTGCGCTAGTTGCGCTTTGACCTGCGCTGCGCACTTTTGACGGTGCGCCGTGCGCGCCAAAATCCGAAAAGTTTGATTTTGGCGCGCACGGCGCACCGTCAAAAGTGCGCAGCGCAGGTCAAAGCGCAACTAGCGCACGGCCTGCGCACGATCTGCGCACCCTATGCTAAAGATAGGGTGCGCCGATCGCAGGCGCCGCTGTCCGCTAGTAGGCGGCGCTACAAGCAAGGGGCGGGCACGCCGGGCAGAGAGCCGGCTCGGGGGCGGAGCTACCCCCGGCCGTGCGCGCGCTGAAAATGCGCTAATGTGAAACCAGCCTAAGCTTTATCTGGTGAAGCTGGAAAACATCTTAAAGTTTCATGAAAATTAAATCCCCTTAATGTCTGTAGGTAGAATTTACACTTTTCAACAAGAAGGCAAATTGTTATTTTACATTGCTGTTCTTTGTGCTTATGAATGTTACTAAATGTGCCTTAATTGGTTTAGGATCCTAAGTAACAGAACTCTTTTTACAGAATATTACATCAGCATGGTGATGTTAGGGAGAACCGTGAATACCGACCAGACAGAGCCTCTTACTTTCAGATCGAAAGGAGTGATTTCAGGTTGGACAACCTCATTAACTTCTGTTTTACTTAGTCAAGAAGACATTGTTTTTTACCATATATTAATTAAGTTGTACCTATCAAATTGGTGTGAGCTTGGCTCCCAGCACCACCAGGAAGCTGTTGATTTTGCGCAGTAAAGTGCAACTAGCCACTCAGTTTGTCTAATGTCGTTGCTGCAGTGAAAAGGTAGCGGCCCAGCACTCACTGCTTCACCATGGCTCCTTTATTTTGCTGGTCATCAGGGACCCAGAGGACTTGCCCACACTAACCAAATAGTGATGAGGACTATATGCCACAATTTATATAAGGAAAATTATTATGCAGAACTTTGCAAAATAATCATAGGAGGCAGTGTCCTTCCCTGCCACCTTGGCTTTTGCTTTCAGAATGAGAACTAGTCTGGACCTTGTTTGTGTAATCACATTTAGAGACAAAATGTTTTCTCGCACATGATATTCGTGACACAGAAGAGAATAGCCACTGCTACTTGGAGCCACGCCAAGCACAAAAAAGTACTAATCAGTTTTCCCTCCTTCGCCTCATGGGGGGGGGGGGGGGCACAGGACCATGGGTGTTATGCTGCTGCCACTAGTAGGCTGACACTAAGTTAATACAAAGAAAGTTTGCTCCTCCTCTGCAGCATACACCCTCATGCTGGCTCCAAGAGAGCCAGTTTTTGCTTAGTGTCCGTAGGAGGCACACGGGTCTGGTTTTTAAACCAAAAATTCCTTTATTTTAATTTTTGATATTTAATTTTTTGTTCGGATGAAGGGGCGAAGGATCTTTTCAAGGCTCCATTCTCCCTAAACCAACAGCAGGCGAGAACGTGGAGTGTCGCCTCCACGTACTCCTGCGACCTGGGACTTCATGCCTGAGCTGATTTTTAAGGGCGACGGGTCCCTTAAAGGGCACTGATCTCCCCGCACCATCAACAGATGAGCACATGGAGTGTCGCCTCCATGTATACTCTTCTGCAGCCAGGCCTAATGCCGGACAACCAGCCTGTCACATCCTAGGGGATTGAACCCCTTGGATGTACAGAGGCATTTTTTGGCGTCCGTGCAGCCCCCGCTGCATCACCACTGTTAAAGCGGATGATGCAAGGAGGTGAACGGTCCCTGTTAAAGGGATGGTGGATTGAGGATTCCACTTTAACCCTGCACCGTCCGAACACCGAGGTGGCAACAGGAGAAAATTTTGTTGTAACATGACCTGTTCCATACTGCTTTGGTCTTTCTGTCACTCGGCAGCTTCTCCGGGTAAGTGCTGGGGCTGGAGGGCTCTGAGCTGGCGGTCCAGGGTGGCGCTGACGCTGTGGATCCATTCTGGCAGTGGGGTGGTGTTCCCTTCTGGTTCCCTGTTCGGTGCCAAAAATTTAGCCCCCGGCTTCGGCCTTGTGTAGGCCACAGCCCGAAGAATCCGCCCGCGCTTTGATGCTCTACAGCGGCTCCGCCCACTAATCCGGCACTTCTTGTCCAGGACGAGAACCGCCACTGTACTCTCGGCGGCCATCTTCCCTGCAACTTCTGCCGCCTCCGGACACGAGCTGGTATCCGGAAGCGGCCTTTTTTCTAAACGCCATCATAGAACATTTGCCATTCAGCCGGCGCTTCGGGCTATAGTTAATCGGCACAGGTAGCGACCGAATAAACGTTTCACAGGTCAAAGGCCTCTTGAGGCGAGATATCCTTTTTCTGCTGTTCTAAGAAAGGATTGGGCTGAATCTCCGGTAGTAGACCCGCCAGTGTCTCGCCTCGCATCCAAAACCCTTCTATCCCTGCCAGATGGATCCGTCCATTAAAAATCCCACGGACCGCGAGATAGGAAATTTGGCTCGCTCTGTCTTCGAGGCCTCAGGTTCGGCTCTATATCCATCTTTCGCTGCAGCGTGGGTAGCTAAAGCAATGGTCTCCTGGTCGAAAACCTTAGCTGATTCCATTCAGAGCAGTAATCTTCCCTCGGAGACAGTGCATCTGGCCAGCCAAATTTCTCGGGCAGGAGATTACTTGGTACATGCATCTTTGGATGCGGCTAACTGTGCTGTTCTGTCAGCGGCAAATGTCATCACAATCAGAAGGGCATTATGGCTCAGGGAATGGAAAGCGGATTTTGCATCAAAAAAGTCTCTGACATCACTTCCTTACCAGAGTGGCCGTTTGTTTGGAGAGAAGCTGGATCAGCTTATCTCCGATGCTACGGGGGGGGGAATCTACTTACTTCCCCAGCGGAGACTTAGGTGTCCTTTTCGGCGTCAGCAACAAATCCATTTCCGATCCTTTCGCACCAATCCGGGCTGGTCCACTACCACTACTTCTTCCAGATCACAACGCTTCCCACGCAGAGACAGAAGATCCCAGGCCTCCTATAGGCCCAACCAGCAATGGAAAAGTAGACCCAAACAGTCTAGATCTAAGGTATCTAGGTCTCAGAGATTTTCCGCCAAATGACTTCTGGTGTTATCCGGTAGACACCAGCAAGGTAGGCGGCCACCTACTTTTGTTTAGTCAAACCTGGCTCTCAGTCAGCCACGACGAATGGGTCAGACACCTGGAGTCTTCCGGATACAAAATCGATTTGTCTTCAAGTCCCTCAACATGTTTCTTCCCTTCCCGTCCTCCAACGTCAGAGGAAAGTGCAAAGCCTTTTTCCCGAGTCATAGATTCATTGCGTCAGGATGGTGTCATTGTCCTGGTCCCAGAAAATGAAAGGTTCGAGGGGTTCTACTCAAACCTGTTGTCCCAAAAAAGGATGGAGAGGTGAGAGCCATACTAGACCTCAAACTTGTAAACAAGTTTGTCAAGGTCTATCATTTCCGCATGGAGTCTCTATGTTCGGTCATTACTTCAGTGGAAAAAGGGTAGTTTCTGGCATCTATCGACATTCGGGATGCGTACCTGCATATCCCGATTTTTTTTTTCTCCTCCCCTCCAGAAATTCCTGCGCTTCGCCTTTCGCAAACAGCATTTTCAGTTCACGGCATTGCCCTTCGACCTCGCTACTTCCAGAGTGTTCACAAAGTTCATGATGGCCGTGATGTCCATCTTGCACTCGTGGGGCGTGGTCGTCCTGCCTTATCTGGATGACCTTCTAGTCAAGGGTCCGTCTTTCCACGACTGAGTGGAGTCCGTTCGTATCACTTGCAATACCCTTTCTCGTCTGGGCTGTCTGATAAACTTAAGCAAGTCCTCCACTGTTCCAGCCCAGCAGATATCCCTTTTAGGGATGACCCTGGACACCTCTCGAGGGTTGGTGTTTCTCCCTCGAGACAAGGTCCTATCCATTCAACAAGTAGCCCGCGTGCTTAGTCAATCGTCCCCTCATGCCATCCGGTTTGTCATGAAGGTACTGGGGAAAATGGTGGCAGCTATAGAAGCAGTTCCTTTCGTGCAGCTGCAACTTCGTCCCCCCTACAGCAGACCTGGGCAAAGTGCGTCCCACACCATGCCCACCCGCTAGCGCTCTCCGCGTTTTCTCCTTAGGTGCAGTCAGCATTGGTGGAGGAGGGGCCTACAGCCACTTCCTCCACCCATCAGCGTGTGAAACAGCTGACGCGATGACGTCATCTCATCGCGTCAGCTGTGTACCGCCGGAGAGTCGGCACACCGGAGGCAGGGAGAAGAGCAGAGCGCCAGGGAGAGGGACGGAGGTGAGTATGTGGTGGTCTTTTTTTTCCTATGTGTATGAAAATGGTGATTCTATGGGGGTGACAGAGCACGTGGGGATTCTATGGGGGTGACAGAGGGCACGTGGGGATTCTATGGGGGTGACAGACAGCACATGGGGATTCTATGGGGGTGACACAGCACATGGAAATTCTATGGGGGTGACAGCACCTGGGGTTTCTATGGTGATGACATGCAGTACATGGGGTTTCTCTTGGGGTGACAGACAGGACATGGGGATTCTTCGAGGTGACAGACAGCACATGGAAATTCTATGGGGGTGACAGCACCTGGGGTTTCTATGGGGGTGACATGCAGTACGTGGGGATGACATGCAGCACATGGGGATTCTATGGGGGTGACAGACAGGACATGGGAATTCTTTGGGGGTGACAGCACATGGGGATTCTATCGGGTTACAGACATCACATGGGGATTCTATAGGGCTGTCGTGCAGAACATGTGGAATATGGGGGGTGACATGCTGCACATGGGGAGGCTATGGGGCTGTCATGCAGAACATGGGGAGGCTATGGGGGTAACATGCTGCACATGGGGATGCTATTGGGGTGACATGCTTCACATGGGGAAGCTATGGAGCTGTCGTGCAGAACATGTGGAGGCTATGGGGGTGACATGCTGCACATGGAGAGGCTTTGAGGCTATGGGGGTAACATGCTGCACATGGGGATGCTATTGGGGTGACATGCTTCACATGGGGAGGCTATGGAGCTGTTGTGCAGAACATGGGGATGCTATGGTGGGGACATGCTTCACATGGGGTGGCTATGTGGTTGTCTTGCTTCACATGGGGTGGCTATGTGGTTGTCTTGCTGCACATGGGGAGGCTATGGGGGTGTCATGCTGCACACAGGGAGGCTATGGGGGTGACATGCTGCACATGGTGAGGCTATGGTGGCCTCATGCAATATATAGGGAGGCTGTGTGGGGCTCATTCAGTATATGGGGAGGCTGTGTGGGGCTCATTCAGTATATGGGGAGAGACTGTGGGGCTCATGCTGTATATGGGAAGTCTGTGTGGGGCTTATACTGTATATACGGAGGCTGTGTGTGGCTCATGCAGTAAATATAGGTAGGCTGGTGTGTGGCTCATGTAGTACATGGGGAGACTGTGGGGCTCATGCAGTATACAGTATATAACTAGGCTTTGTGGGGCTCATGCAGTATATGGAGAGGCTGTGTGGGGCTCATGCAGTATATGGAGAGACTGTGTGGGGCTTATGCTGTATATGGGGAGGCTGTATATAAGGGGCTGTGGTGAGTTCAAAGATATATAGGGGGGTGTCAGCATACTTAATTCTGCTCAATATTAAGTGATACGATTAATATTAATAAATTAATATTGAGTAGAATTAATTTCAAGCTATTGGTTCGGCCCTCCACAACAGTCATGGTCTCTCTTGTGGCTCCTCGAGAAAATTAATTGCCCACCCCTGCCCTACAGCATGCTCTTCCAGCGATTTGGGAGAGGAACCCATTTTCCCTCGATCGCCGGTGCCACTTTTATCCCTGTGGGTCAGGCAGGTTCTAAGATGGTGGACATTGAGCTCTTCCCTCAACCAGGGGAAGTCCTTTCTCCCGCTTCTATGGCTAGTGGTGACGAGTTTCTGATCTTTATCTCTCAATGGGAGATCGATATACTGGAGGGTTGCCAGACTATTGGTTTGAGGCCTACTCGAGTAGTGGTGGGCAAATACACAGAGACAGGTTATGTATCTGCAAATGCCACACGGCTGTTTTAATCAGATCAAGTTTATATACTCTTTTGAGTAGGCGGTTACATTACATCATCATATTCCATTGGACAGTTGATTATTCAAGAGTAAGCATAAATGGTTTCAACCAATCATATTCGGCAACCAATCAGATTGTCTTTGGCTGTTAATTATTAGATACATTCGGGAATTTCCAGAAAAAGGTGTAAACAGGTATTGGTTATACAATACCCTAACATTAGCCTCATTAACCTGTCTTAATAAGGGTTCATAGCCCCTTTATCTATGGTGATTCATCTGATTCTAAGACTATGCACTCATTATCTACATTAGGCCTACGTGGAACTCGTGATATGTTCTTCAGTTACATGAATCATAAGAGGTATAGAGGTGAGAAACAAGAATAACAAAGATTAGGTGAGAGTTGATCTCTTCTCTTACAGCTAATATCATAGAAGTATGGAGAGTAAGACCCTAAGAGTGTATGAAGGGACCCCATAGAATCAGGGTTTCCCTATCAGTGGTGACTACCGATGCCAGTCTTCTGGGCTGGGGAGCAGTCTTTTGTCACCATACCGCTCAGGGCTGCTGGTCAATTCGGGAATCAAGGCTCCCAATCAATGTCCTAGAGATCCAAGCGATACGGCTAGCCCTGCAGCAGTTCCATTATCTCCTGGCGGGTCACCCCATCCGAATTCAATCGGACAACACCACGGCTGTGGCTTACATCAATAATCAAGGGGGTACCCGCAGCAGGACAGCCATGTGCGAGGTAACTCACATTCTCCGGTGGGCAGAGAGGAACCACTCGGTGATCTCAGCAGTGCACATACCAGGCGTAGAAAACTGGGCGGCAGACTTCTTCAGCCGTCAGGGTCTCGCCTCGACGGAGTGGGAACTTCATCCAGAAGTTTTCAATCTGTCTTTGCTGGGGGACCCCGGATGTGGATCTGATGGCGTCCAGACTGAATGCCAAAGTTCATAGCTCGGTCTCGAGTTCCAAGAGCCATCGGAGTGGATGGTTCATCCGTAGCGCCAGTTCTGTCTTCTATACATTTTTCTCCCATTGCTGCGACTTCCGAGAGTCATCAAGAAGATCAAGGTGGAGGGGGTTCCAGTGATCCTGGTCGCTCCGCACCGGCCACGCCGGGCTTGATTTGCGGAGTTGATGCACCTCGTCGCCGACGTTCCCTAGCGATTGCTGGATTGTCCAGATCTGCTCTCCCAGGGTCCGATTTGCCACCAGAACTCGGGCCCTGTGTTTAATGGCTTGGCCGTTGAATCATGGGTTTTGACCCAGGCTGGTTTTTCACAAGAGGTCGTTTCCACAATGATTAGTGCTCGTAAACCTGGGTCGGTACGCATTTATCACCATACCTGGAAGACATTTTTCGCATGGTGCAAGGATTGTGGACATCCTCCTCTTGTCTTTTCTATTCCCACCATCCCTACAGGCCGGTCTGGACTCAGGCCTGGCGCTCAGCTCTCTTAAGGGCCAGATCTCCACCTTATTGGTCTTATTCCAGCGTAGGATTGCGACAAAACTTCAGGTGAAGAAATAATGCAAGAGGTTTTACATGTGATACCCCTCTATCGCATGCCTTTAGATCCTTGGGACCTTAACTTGGTCCTGGGTGTCCTACTGGAGACCTCTTTTGATCCTCTTCAGGACATTTTGCTGACTTTTCTGGCCTGGAAGATCGCCTTTCTTGTTGCGATCATATCAATCAGGCATGTTTCGGAGCTAGCCGCTCTGTCCTGTCATGTGCCTTTCCTTATTTTCCATCAGGACAAGGTTGTCCTCAGGCCATCCCCATCTTTTTTGCCCAAGGACATCTCGTCTTTCCATCTAAACAGGACATTGTTCTTCCTTCATTTTGTCTGGCTCCAGTACACAGGGTGAAAAGGGCTCTTCACCCTCTGGATGTAGTCTGAGAAGGTACGTCTCGAGGATGGCATCCTTCCGAAGGTTGGACGCTTTGTTTGTGCTTCCTGAAGGTCACAGGAAAGGTTTAGCCTCTTCAAAGGCCACGATAGCCCGGTGGATTTGTTCTACTATCCATGAGTCCTACCGCATCAGAGGGGAAGCCTCTCGGTTGGTGGGGGCTTCTTGGACCATTCGGCATCAGGCGTCGGCAGAGCAGGTCTGCAGGGCTGCGACTTGGTCCAGTCTACACACTTTCTCAAAGCACTATAATATTCACAATCAGGCTTCCGCTGATGCGGGTCTGAGCAGAAAAATTCTGCAGGCCACGGTGGCGCACATCTAGGCAGTTGTTACGTAAGGCCTGATCCTTTGTTGTTTCCCACCCAGGGACTGGTTTGGGATGTCCCATGGTCCTCTGTCCCCCAATGAGGCGAAGGAGAAACAGGGATTTTTGTGTACTCACCGTAAAATCCTTTTCTCCGAGCCACTCATTGGGAGACACAGCACCCACCCTGTTAGCCTTATGGTTTGTGCTTGTTCTTTAATTTAGGCATGTTGTACTCTTATATGTTGTTAATGATCTCATACTGCTTTTGCATTGAACTGGGTCTCTTGGAGCCAGCATGAGGGTGTATACTGCAGAGTAGGAGCTAACTTTCTTTGTATTAACTTAGTGTCGACCTCCAAGTGGCAGCAGCATAACACCCATGGTCCTATGTCCCCCAATGAGTGGCTCGGAGAAAAGGATTTTACGGTGAGTTCACAAAAATCCCTGTTTTATCTTATAGGGAATTTCACCATTTTGTGCTATTTTATCTGAGAGCATCATGTGATTGGGCAGAGACCCTATTTCCAGCATTGTATCACCTAATCCTAGTTGCTGCAGTTTTGCTTAAAAAACATTTCTCTGCTGCAGATCTAGCAGGTCTCTGAACACGGAGTCCTGTATAATCTCGCCCACACCACTGATTGGCAGCTTCCTGTGTATAAGCAGATAGTTACCAATCAGGCTTCTTCCTAATTGGTAGCCTTCTTTATTGACTGCACCTTTTGACCAGTGTTCATCTCTTTATTCTCAGTCCTGCTTTAAATCCTTTCTATGAAAATGATTCTTTCCATTGTAGTGAATAGTCTTATCTGTCTCAAGTGGTATCAAACGCTCATTAGTATTCCTCAAAGCCACTTGTGGTTACTATTGTTTTTTGGATGTAATATTTCTCTAAGCTGACTGATGAATCATTCTGTTGGTCCTGCGTAGATCCCGAGCCACCCCGACTCTGCTGTCCCCACACCTTTTGTCTCTGTTTCTGTCCTTACTGGGTTCTGTAGGGTGCACACCTTTGCATCCTATGATGTTTTTTGTAGTCTCAGCAGAAGACCAGTTGTTCTGTGCTCTCTTTCTTCTACTGGAACTACTATAAGATGTCCCATTGTTTCTGTGTCCCTCAATGATAAGAGCAAGAAAATAGCATTTTTTTGCTACTCACCCTTAAATATTTTCATGCTGAGTTCATTGGAAGATAAAGCTCCAACTCTCTAGTTTTGTGGGAATTTTTCTTATTCTCAGTCCTTACCTATACAGACATCACAAAACAATCACTGACCTCAGGGAGACCAGTCAAAGAAAACACTGCAGCAGCCGGCAAAGGCGCTCAATCAGTGAAATCCTAGGTGCAGTGTTTGAGACTCTTAAATGAGGCTCCATGGACTTTATTTGCTTACCTATACAGAGGCTTCTTTTAGGATCATGGTTTACCTTCAGTTGGCTTCTCCTGTATACTCCTATGCAAACTGGCTTCTAGAGGAGGGGTATAGTCTGTGTAGAAGGATAAAATACTACTTGGTTTAGTGTCCACTTCCTAGTGGCAGCAGCTATAGCCAAGGTCTTCCATGTCCTTCAAAACTCAGCATAAGAAACATTTTACAGGTGAGTAACACAAAATCCTCTTCCTTATATAACTTGGGTACAAATTAGAATGCGCTCTAAGTTTCCTAATTTAAATCATCAACTCTGTTATCTCCACTTGTTATACAGTATATGTCTACTGCACATGAAATAAACCGGAAGTAGATAATACGCACTAAAGTTAAATCATTTTTTGGGATGAAATATAGGCCACATAAAGACGGGAGAGATCGAGAATATCCAGTGGACTATGAAGACAACTTTCGGGAGCAATCAAATCGAAGGCCTGCTACATCACTTATGAGGAACAGGTAAATTCAGTCCCCTAGCTAAATGAGGAGCAGATCCCATCACAAGGTAGAGAGGAATCATCTTACATTTGCTTAGGGAATAATTATTTTGTCTCTGCTTAGATTTAAAGAGGACCAAACATAAGATCAAAAGTGGCCAGTTTTTGCTCTTATTTTTTTCCCGCTGCTCCTCTGAGTATTTTCTTTCTTTCCGTTCTTTTTTTTTTCTTCTTTCCTTTCTTCCTTTATTTCTTTCTTCCTTCCTTTCCTCCCTCCCTCCTTTTCTTTCTTTCTTTCTTTCTTATGCAAGAAATACTGGCCTATATATAGTGCTAATTTTAAAGGACTTTGCCAAGTGAGTGCTGTTTGAAAAAAAACAAAACAAAAACTAAATACTGTAGAGCAGGGGTGGCCAATTAATTTTCCCAAGGGCCACATGTTACTGCTGTGGAAGGCATAACCAATAGGCTGAAATAAATGCTGCTCAATATTAAAGGGTTTTTCCCACAAACAAAAGTACATTTTAATCAATAGATCTTGGGATAATAATAACTTCCACAATTGAATGTGTTTAAATAAAATGTTCCGGTGCAGAGATAATCTTATAAATGTGCCCCTGCTGTTTACTGTGCAATGGCTGTGTCTGACCCTACAGGAACATGCTCTGATCATACCACAGCTCCTGGGCAAGGAGGAGGGGGGAGAAAAAAAAAGTATACAGACATTACAGCATGGGATTGCTGTGGATTCTTTCTTTCAAGTAAAACATTATTTAAAAACAGGCAAGGAAATATTATACCTCACAAAAAGAATCAGTTGTGATCCCACGCTGTAATGTGTGTATAACCCCCACGTGCGCACACAACCTCGCATATACAGCATGAGCCCTACATGGGCTTCTATATACAGTCTGAGCTCCACATAGTCTAAAATATACAGCATGAGCCCTACATAGTCTACAATATACAGCATGAGCCCCACATAGCCTCCGTATATACAGCATGAGCCCCACATAGCCTCCGCATATACAGCATGAGCCCCACATAGCCTCTGTATATACAGCATGAGCCCCACATAGCCTCCGCATATACAGCATGAGCCCCACAGAGCCTCCGCATATACAGCATGAGCCCCACAGAGCCTCCGCATATACAGCATGAGCCCCACATAGCCTCCGCATATACAGCATGAGCCCCACAGAGCCTCCGCATTTACAGCATGAGCCCCACAGAGCCTCCGCATTTACAGCATGAGCCCCACAGAGCCTCTGTATATACAGCATGAACCCCACACAGTCTCCGTATATACTGCATGAACCCCACATAGTCTACAATATACAGCATGAACCCCACATAGTCTACAATATACAGCATGAGCCTCACGTAGCCTCCGTATATACAGCATGAGCCTCACATAGCCTCCGTATATACAGCATGAACCCCACATAGGCTCCTATTTACAGTATGAGCCCCACTTAGGCTCTTATATACAGTATGAGCCCCACATAGTCTACAATATACAGTATGAGCCCCACATAGCTTCCATATATACAGCATGAGCCCCACTTTGCCTACTATGAACATACACACATCCCATACACATGAAAAATCAAAACACTACATTCTCTCCTTGCTCCTGTTCCACCAGGACTTTGCATCAGCTCCTGTCTCCGATGCACTGACTGTCCACAGCATAGCTGATGAGATGAAATGACATCATCGCATCAGCTGTCTCACATGCCGATTGGTGGGAGAAGGTGCTGGCGTCCCCTCATTCACCAATGTATTCACCACTGTCTGCATCCCGAGGATGCGGATAGCGGTGATGGCGGCTGATGGGCGGGGGAACGCACTGTGCAGCTCATGGGCCACTGCTTCTTGGTCCACGTACTGGAACAACTAGAGGTTGCGATGTGACCCACGGGCCGCACATTGCCACAGTCTGCTGTAGAGCATGTACTGTATTGCGATGCTCCATATGAAGTCATGAGGAAGATCTGAATTAAAGAATAACAAAGAATTTTTATTATGTGTTTCAGCTCAGAATAAACGAGCTGTCACCAGGTATGCAGCAGGAATAAAATAAGAGCAAGAACTGACCACTTTTCACTTGTTGACAAGTCCTTTTTAAGTCAGTTTTGATTAAAAAAAATGACCTGACTGAAGCCAGTAGACAATACTTTAGAAACATTGTTCATTTTTACCTTTCAATTAAATTTGTTTTGGTTTCTTCTTTCCATTTAAGCTTTTCCTAAGCTTCCCAATCTGTCAGCAAATATTCCTTTGGAATCTGAGAGCAGCATAATGTAGGGTCAGCGAGCCTGATTCCAGTGATGCGTTGCTTACTGGGCTGCTTGGTGCAGTTTTGATAGGATCCGTGTTTTCTATGCTGTAGATGTAGCAGTGGTCAGAATGCTGAGCTATGTATAACCCCCGTCCACACCCCTGATTGACAGATTCCTGTGTACAGTGTGTGTTTTTAGCAAGCTGCCAATAAGTGGTGGGGGCGGGGTAACACAGATTAGGCTGAAACCTACTCCTCTATCGATAATACGTTGCTGATAAAACACCGATTGTATTGAAACTACAGCAAGAGAAAATGATACATACCTGGAATCAGGTTCTCTGCCCCAGCGTCATGCTGCTGACCATAGTAAGTAAATTCCTATCACGGATAATATTTATGGTTTAGGTGATTTTTTTTTGTATTTACTAACTAGGACAAAAATTGAACACCCAGTTCAGCAGATGGAGCGCTCGAAGTCTGCACACATCAAAGATGAAATTTTCTCCACGGGCCTTCTACTTGGTAAGATACATTTACATAAAGAAAGCACAATTGCAATTTCACATACGGTACATTATGTTTTATATATTTTATTCAAAATGAATGCACGCTGGTTAGTATGGGGGTATACATTTGTGAATATGTAAAACCCAAATGCACAGATGAGCTTTAGGGGCACTGAGTACCTCCATATTGCGTGCTGTACAGGGCAATATTTTTTTTTCAACTCGTTTTATTGAAGATTTTGCAACATAATAAGTTTACATCATAGAACAAAAGAACAATCAACATTTCTTATTGAAAAATATTCAGAATTGAGAGTCCTCAGTGGTTGATACCTTTTAATGGCTAACTGAAAAGATGGTAACACAATGCAAGCTTTCGAGACTACTCAGGTCTTTTCATCAGGCTAGACTAATACAAAATCTGAAGAGTCACAATTGAGGACTCTCAATTCTGAATATTTTTCTATCTACTGGCTAACACGGTACAAAGATACACATCTTTCCCATTTCTTATTGCTAATTAATACTGTCTGGCAAATGGAACCTTGCCCTTAATATACTATGGGACTAGTATATTAACTAAAAGCCTAAGGGTCCCGTTTCACTTAGCGACGCACCAGCGATCCCGACAACGATACGACCTGGTAGGGATCGCTGGTGCATCGCTAAATGATCGCTAGTGAGCTGCCACACAGGCAGATCTCTTCAGCGATGCAGCAACGATCTACTGACAATCAAACATAGCGATGCATGCTGGCCAGCGGGACGCCGACTACTAAAAAACGGCACAGGACATTCCAGCATGATCAGCGATATCCAGCAGGGGGGGCCGGTCGCTGCTGCGTGTCACATGTAGCGAGACTGCTGGCGAGATCGCTGTTGAGTCACAAAATCGGTGACGTATTAGCGATCTCTCTGTGAGACGGGGCCTTAACACCCCCATGTCAGGCACCCAATATCACACACTTTAATTATGAGAGAATACTCCTCATCGCCTGGGGACTAACATGAGTTCAAGGGGAATTGAACTAAGGCTTTTCCTTACCTTATCCAATTTTTCAGGACAATGTGTTTTTTTTTTTTTTATACCACCCTCTTATAGGAAGCTGCAGTATTTACTGTATTGACCCAGTGTGAAATTTGCAGAATCTTCTTTCATGCAGGTCATTATTTCCGAGATATTTTTCCCAGAAGAAATGCTTTATTGGGGCAGTACTATTTTGAACAGAAAAGAATGCATGCAGAGATGTAGATATCTGCGGTTATCAACTTGGAAGATGTATAAAGCCAAAAACCAGTCTTACTCATAATTCTCACAGAGAATCTGTCCACCGTTTATTTTTCTGTTTAATATGACAACAGCATGATGTTTGAGCTGAGAGCCTGATTCTAATGATGTGTCACTTATTAGGTTGTGCGCTGTTGTTTCAATAAAATCAGTGTTTTATCATAAGGAGATTATCACTTAAGGACTATCTTCCTTGTGCCTCCTATTGAATAGTTCTGTATAAACCCACCCCCTCAACACTGATTAGCAGCTTTCTGCTTATGCACAATGTACACAGAAACTTGCCAATCATTTGTGTGGACGGGGTTATACAGAGCTCAGCTTTCAGAGAACTGCTAGGTATGCAGTGCAGCAAAGCAATAATATATTGATACAATGTAATCCTGAAAATCTTAGTTCTACTGATCTCTTCTTGTAAAAATGTTATTGTGTAATTTTCTTAATAAAAATGATCTGATTTAAAAAAAAAAAAAGAAATAAGATCTGCAGCAGAGAAAACAGCGATTGTATCAAAATGACAGCAAGAAGCCCAGTAAGTGACACATCGCTGAAATTAGGGTTCATACTGCTGTCAGATTACATAGCAAAGAACTGGTGAGAGATTCTCTTTAATCAGTTCTCCAAATACCAAATTAGAGATGAACTGGTTTTTAGAACATCTTCGTTTCTGTGTTGCATGTATGGCCACGTTGTAGAGAGCATGTGGAGATAAGCAGTAACTGTAAGTTTGGGACACAATCTCTAACTTGGAAAGATATTGGTCTGAGGTGTAAAACAGATTGGATCGTCAGGACGGTATGACATTTCCATTTGTTTCATAGGTGAAGCAGATAAAGGTGAGGCTCAGAAGAGAAGGAAAGAGCGTTACAGAGAGGATCTAATGCAACAAATGGCTGAACAGCAAAGAAACAAAAAGCGGTACATGTGTAATTTAATGACTATAATGTAGGAAGGTAAATAGCAGCTGACATGATATACTAGTCACGTATGCATTACCAATGCTGGAGTAACCTTCCTTATAACTCCGCATGTGCCATATTTCTGTTATCTCCCTGGCAATGTATGAATATACTGACAATTAGATATGGCCATTTTCCTTCAGTTCCTCATATTGACTCCCCAGCTGAGCTTTAATAGCATTAAGGGGTGCCTTACTGTTTGAGGGGCGTTGCACTGACATGCACAGTCCGTTGCTTTTAATGAGTCATGTCATGCTTCCGTTTTGCCTGTAAAGGCGCAATGGTGGGCCAGAACACATGGCACAAGGTAATGGTTATCACCGGAGTTTTACTTGGGATAAATGGTTGTGGCCAACCTTTTTACTGTCTAATATGTAATTATTATTTAGTTCTTATTTAATCAAAGTGTGGGTACTGCAACCTATTATATAAAAGACTGGCATGAGCTGCCTTTGTGTACAGACCACCTATGTCTCAGTAACTCATCATAGGTAAAGTACTATAAGACATTAATATTTTGGTCCTCCAGACTTTATCTTGGGAAGAAGGACACATTTTATTCCCATTTGGGGAAAAGTCTTAATTTTACATTTTTGGTTGCTTTCCTACTGAACGTGCGGCCGTAATGACTGAGTGGTAGATGACTTCATCTCGTGATCGCACTGTCGGTTGACTAAGGGCTCTTTCACACATCAGGTTTTCGCCGTCAGGCGCGATCCGGCGCTTTTGACAAAAACCGGATCCGGCGAAATGCAATGCCGGATCCGGTTTCCCCCCCATTGACTTGCATTAGTGCCGGATGGCCATGCGTTTCATCCGGTTTTCGCCGGATCCGGCAATGTGTAGCGATCTGGCGTCTGGAAAAAACGGCTACTGTAACGTTTTTTGTCTCCGGCGAAAAAGCCGGACACGCCGGATCCGGCGTGTCCGGCTTTTTCACACAATGAAAGCCTATGAGCGCCACAATGCGCCTGATCCGGTGGCCGGATCCGGTTTTTTTGGTCTGAGCATGCTCAGTAGCTCTGCCCACAAGACATATATAAAAGCAAGACAGTGGGACCCTCAGCCACACCCAACATGCCACCCAAGCCAAGAACCAGGAGCAGGAGAAGGCAGGAGACATCTGCAGCAGCACCATCAGCACCACCACCACGCCAAATGGAGCAGCAAATGGAACATGCTGAGGAGGGGAGTCCAGCAGCAGATGAGAGACGGTAATTATCAAATCCCCCATTCCTCCAAACTAGGGCCATGGAATATCAAGATATTCATTGGCCCTTTGTTTCTCTTTATTCAACAGCCGCCCAAGAGATGCAGCAGCAGCAGCAATGGCAGCAGCAGGAACACCACCCACAGCCATGGAGTCTGGCCAGCAGGAAGACAGCACATCTTCTTCTGGGAGCCCTCCCTCGCATCGTCAGCGTTTGACGGTAAGTTTTTATTTCCAAAATCCATCATCTCTGTAATATATGTCTATTCATTGCCTTTTATTTCAAAACAGGAATCACAAGATGAAGAGGAGCTCCCAGAAGAAGAAGGAAGGGGTGGACAGACACCTGGAGTGGGCTCACAATTGGTAAGATTTTGGCATCAAACGCAGAAACACAACATCACACTACACACAACACATAGAAAACAATGTTCTGCAGACCACACACAGCAAACAAATGCCTACATCCAAAGACATAACATTTTTTGTTTTCTTCTCTAGTCTTCCCAATCTGGTGCTCGGCCAAGAGGTCCTCGCAGTGCCTCCCAGGGTCGTCGGCGACAGCAACGCGGCGGTCACCAGCGTGTAAGTATAAATATTTTTGCTTTGTTTTTTTGCACTTTTTATTTCATTTCTTTTGTGGAGGCTAATTATGTTATTTTTGTCTTTTTCTTTAACAGCCTTCACAGCGTGCTCCCGACTCTGACGGTGAGGATGGAGGAATCGATGTGGACCACCTCATCGATCTCGTCAGAGAAAGGGAGCCGCTCTGGAATATGGCTGACCGCCGCCACGCTGACCTTATCGTTACCCGACGACTCTGGGAAGAAATCTGTTCGCTCCTTGTGGACCGCTGGGAGGACCTCGATGCTTGGGCCCAGATTAAAGAGCGTAAGTATATACAGTACCGGTTGCTTGATTTAAACCAGTGTTTCCCGAACTCCAGTCCTCGTGGTCCCCACGGATCATGTGTTCAGGATTTCTATTTACTTTGGAAATCCTGAAAACATGACCCCTGGGGACCATGAGGACTGGAGTTTGGGAAACAATGATGTTGTATATTAACCACTTTGTCCTTTCTCGTTTCAGGGGAGAGAATTGTGAAGCGGTGGCGGTCTGTGAGGGATCGTTTCAAGAAGGAGTTCAATAAAGAGATGCGGGCCCCGAGTGGATCTGGAGGACGCAGGAGCAAGTACAAGTACGCACGAGCCCTGTCGTTCCTCCGGGATACAATGGTCACCAGAAGGTAAATATTACACACCACATGTGACAAAAAAATGTTTAGATGTAACTTTTTTTTTCAGCCAGGGCCATACCATGTCACTATTTTAATTGTTTTTTTTTCTCTTTATTCCACAGCACGGTGAGCAGCACTCGGGAGCCTGCACGATTGGACCCTTCTGAGGCGATCCCTGAGGAGACCGGCACCGAGGGACACTTCGACCGCCCCGGTACATCTGCACCTTCCCAGCCTTCCCACACATTCGACCCATCTGTCCCATCCACCAGCACAGGAGCTTCGTGGCCGCCTACATTACATGAAGCTGCTGGTGAGGAGATCGCTTTCCCTTTACCCCACCCTTCTGCCCCTGCCACCTCTAGTACACCTGCGGGTACTGGGCGGCAGCGGCAGAGGGGTCAGGAAAAGACTTATGCGCAAGAGTTCTTGCATCTGAATGCATCTTTCCAGAACTGTCTAAAAGTCTTGTCAGAGCAAATCTCCGCAGGCTTTCAGCAGATCAACTCCAGCATTCTGGAGGTGAAGACACTTCTGCAAACCATGCATTCAGAAGCAAGATCTTCGCCAAACCACACCTTTTTCAGGTCTGTTGTGGAGCGCATGGCAACACTATCTCCTACCCAGCAGATGCATTTAATGCATTCATGCCACGGTGCTCTCCAGCACGTTACCTCCCAACCTCCTCCTCCCACCACAGTAGTTCCTCCACCTGCACCCCCTCCAGCCACTTTCCATCCTCCCCCTCCTATTACATCTGCACCCCCTCCAGCCACTTTCCATCCTCCCCCTCCTATTACATACCATCCACCTCCCCAGTACCAGCAACCTCCCCAGTACCAGCAACCTCCCCAGTACCAGCAACCTCCCCAGTACCAGACATCTCCCCACTTCCAGCAACCTGCCCCGTACCAAACTCCTTCCCCGTACCAAACTCCTTCCCCGTACCAAACTCCTTCCCCGTACCAAACTCCTTCCCCGTACCAAACTCCTTCCCCGTACCAAACTCCTTCCCCGTACCAAACTCCTTCCCCGTACCAAACTCCTTCCCCGTACCAAACTCCTTCCCCGTACCAAACTCCTTCCCCGTACCAAACTCCTTCCCCGTACCAAACTCCTTCCCCGTACCAAACTCCTTCCCCGTACCAAACTCCTTCCCCGTACCAAACTCCTTCCCCGTACCAAACTCCTTCCCCGTACCAAACTCCTTCCCCGTACCAAACTCCTTCCCCGTACCAAACTCCTTCCCCGTACCAAACTCCTTCCCCGTACCAAACTCCTTCCCCGTACCAAACTCCTTCCCCGTACCAAACTCCTTCCCCGTACCAAACTCCTTCCCCGTACCAAACTCCTTCCCCGTACCAAACTCCTTCCCCGTACCAAACTCCTTCCCCGTACCAAACTCCTTCCCCGTACCAAACTCCTTCCCCGTACCAAACTCCTTCCCCGTACCAAACTCCTTCCCCATACAACTTTCCATCAACATCATCTGCTCCTACAGTCCCTGCCCAACCCTCCACTCCACCGCCCACCACCTCTTCTGCCTCCCACATGTCCACCCATTCTGTAGCTTTTTCCACACCATCACCTCTAACTGTTCCTTCCCCACCACGATCCCAATCCTCTCTCCACACTCCCAGTGTCGAAGTGTCCCGCAGCCCCTCCAGCAGTATTTCCACCCCACACTACACAGATTTATGATGTGTTTTGTAATAAAAATGCCCAGTTGGTTTCAAACCTTTATTAAAAAAGTTTTTTTAACTTTAAAAACAGTTTACAAAAAAAAAAATATTTTAAATAAAAGTTAAATTATTGTTTACACTGGTTGTCTGTCATTTCTTTCTGCGGCGAAATATGTTTAAAAAAAAAAGGTTAAATACAGGGTATTTAAAAGGTAAAAAGGTATTCAAAACCAGGTATATAACTGTGGGTAAATTTTAGCTTTTTGCCACAGTTGTGTTCCTGGTTGTGTTTGAAGCAAAGTATTTCACCTAAAAAGTTGTGTTTATTGTTGGTGATTTCTTAACAATGTATACAACTTTTGTTAAAAGGTGAAATACTTTGCATAAAACACAACCAGGTACACACCTGTGGCCTAAAGCTAAAAATAGAGACCATGACAAGATAGCCAACTTTGGTTGGCAAAGGTATATACTGTTGGTACAGAAGGCACACAAGTTTGGTTAAGGGCACAAATCTTTCACACTCTGTCATCCTGCCAGTGTACTCTGCCTTGAGGTGACATAAAGTATAGTGCAAAATTGTCCCTCATTACTGAAACCGTCACAGAACTTCTAGTGGTAATGTCCTGGTAATCTTGCAAGGTGGTTTCTTCAGAGGTGTCCTCAATGGAAATGGGTTCCTTGCAGATAACAAAATTGTGGAGTACCACGCAAGCTTTGATCACCTCATCCACAGTTTCTGTCTTGAGGTTGATCGCAGTCAATAGGACCCGCCATTTGGCTGTCAGAATACCAAAGGTACATTCAACCATTCTTCTTGCTCTTGTGAGGCGGTAATTAAAAATGCGTTTTGTTCTTGTCAATCCTCTGCTAGAGTACGGTTTCAAAAGGTGTTCTGACAGCTGGAAGGCTTCATCCCCTACACAGACAAATGGCATAGGTGGACCAGATGTTTGCGGCAGCGGTCTAGGTGGTGGGAACTGGAAGGTGTTTCCATACAGTTTACGCCCCATGGCAGACAGTTTGAAAACTTGAGTCATTGGAGCGGCCATAGGCCCCAATATCAACAGCAATAAATTTGTATTCCGCGTCAGCGATGGCCATGAGGACAATTGAAAAATATTTCTTGTAATTGAAATATTCCGATCCCGATCCGGCTGGCTTTACAGTGCGGATATGTTTCCCGTCCACAGCGCCCAAGCAGTTGGGAAACTGACATATCTGTTGAAACTTTTCTGAAATTTCAATCCACCTCTCTGTTGTGGGCTCTGGTAAAAACTCTTCAGCTAAGGAGTCCCACAGTGCACGGCATGTGTACTTCACTATTCCAGATATGGTGGAAATCCCGAGTCTGTACTGGAAATGCAGTGACGAAAGGGATTCTCCAGTTGCAAGAAATCTGTGGGGAATTAAAAAACAATCAATTAGTTTTAAATCACAGCATTACATACCAAAACTCAGCTATAACACTTGGAGATACAAACTACCACCAACAAGATTGCAGTGAAAGTGTGCTCTGATGCGAGCACATCCAATAAATGTGGCTTACCTTAAAGTCACCATCAGACGCTCTGCGGGTGAAACAGAGAAGCGGCAATAGGTGTCCGCTTTTCTTATGAGGTGTGCAATGCGCTCCACCAAGTAATCAAAATTCTCCATTTCTCGTTCGCCTTATTGGGGGACACAGAGACCATGGGTGTATGCTGCTGCCACTAGGAGACTGACACTATGCACAAAAAAAGGTTAGCTCCTCCTCCGCAGTGTACACCCCACCGACCGGCAGGAAGTTCCTCAGTTTAGCTTAGTGTCAGTAGGAGGTGGACACGGGTCTTTTATTAGACCCCTATCTACCTCGTCGTGCGTCGTTCCTTTACAGGTTTTGGAGGGATACGGAGTGAACAGTCACATCCGTACTCCCACAAAGAGACTATGAGTACGGCGTGTACTGCCACCCCGTATCCTCATAGGTCTCCGTGGCAGGACCAGGAGCCTCGCACAGGTGCGTGCCAGCTATACGGACGGTCCTTGCCCCCCGCCTCCCACCATCTCGCCTACCAGAGCCTGACGGTTGGACGAGGCGTGGATTCCGTAAAGACGACAGACAGCGTGGGATTCTCAGGTACCTTTATTGTGGCCCCCGGCCTGGGTGAGTATGCGGTCTAGCGGTCCCCCGGCGTTTTCATCCTAAGGCGGTCGCCAGGGGACCACGGTAGGGCCTGCGCGCCCGCTTCTCCCCACGGTCGCCGCATCCATGAAGGCCCCTGTTCTTTCGGGCCTTGTTCTGCGCCCCCTCCCCCCCCCCCCCTGTTTTTTCTTCATCCCGGCAGGGGTATACAGGGGTCGGGCTGTGGGAAGCAGGGACGCGGCCCGGGGTTGCGGCCCGGTGTTGCGGCGCGTCTTCCGCGCCGACCCCCTGCTGACAGGCGGCCGGCGCTATTAATTTAGGCCCCGGCTTCATCTCGGGCCTACCGCTGCGTCGCGGCCACGCCCCCTGCCCCTTTCTTCTAAGCGGGCTTCTCTCCCGCCCGTCCTAGGCCTTCCCAGCCCCCTTGCCTCACACCAGCCTGCTATTGGACAGCGGGCGGTGCTAAGGGGATCTCTGCGGCGAGCTCCGCCCTTCTTCTCCCTCTGGCAGCGCGCCCTTTCCCTGGTGGTCGCCATCTTCTCAGCCTGCCAGCCGGACCTCATTCCCTGCCGGATTTCGGTCGCTGGGCCTTTTTTTTTTCAGCCGGATTGGCCTGGCCTCATCCTGCAGCCAGATTAGAGAGCGTCGCCCTTGGGGACACCGGACCGTGAGTAGCTCTGCACCTGCAGACTGACACCCTTCTCT
The DNA here is from genome assembly GCF_039654945.1 of Dendrobates tinctorius. Classification (NCBI taxonomy): domain Eukaryota; kingdom Metazoa; phylum Chordata; class Amphibia; order Anura; family Dendrobatidae; genus Dendrobates; species Dendrobates tinctorius. The sequence continues at coordinate 9,169,647 of NW_027361750.1, read as the reverse complement.
GCCTTCTGTCCCCCAACCGGCCGGCACTGCCTCTCTTTTCACTATGTCCAACGCTAAGTCTGATCGTACCTGCTCTGCGTCCAGCCCGACGCCGCTCAGGAGCCATCCATAGCCCCAGGGGCGAGTGAGCCCCCCATGCCGGGTTGGGCCTCCTCTCAATCACAGTCAGTGGCAGACCTCATCAAGGTGTCTCAGTCCCTAGTAGCCATTCTGGACAAGTTGCCCTTGGGAGCTTCGGCGGGACCCAGCACGTCTCAGGACGTCCCATCTGAGCCAGCCAGCGGCAGTCGCAAGAGGCCCAGGCAGGACCTCCAGGCGGAGTCCTCCCCTCGTCCTACCTCACCCCATAGTCCCCAGCAGTCTCCCTCTCTGGCCTCCTCCCCCGAGTCAGGCGAAGCGCTTTCGCAATCGGAAGGGGTCTTAGAGCTGGATTCGGACCAGGAGGCGAACATGAAGGTTACGGTGCAAAACCTCATTGCCGCGATTCACCATACCTTTGACATCGCTGACGCCCCTGCGAAATTCTCAGATCAGGAGGTTTCGTCCAGACGGGCGGAAACACCATCCAGGGTGTTTCCCTTCCATTCTGAGTTTGGAAAGATTTTTACAAAGGAGAGAGAAGATCCGACCAGACGCTTTCAAAGAGGAAAGCGTCTCGGCGTGCTGTACCCGTTTGCTAAAGAGCTCACGGACAACTGGGCCGCTTCTCCCTCGGTGGACCCTCCCGTGTCCAGACTTTCTAATAATACGGTCCTTCCGCTGTCAGGTGTGGCGTCGCTAAAAGATTCTAATGATAGGATCATAGAATCTCTAGCAAAATCTGCCTTCGAAGCGGCATCAGCAGCGGTATGTCCAGTCTTTGTTTCTTCTTGGGCAGCAAAGGCCATATCCACTTGGGCAGATGACCTTCGGCAGGGCATTCTGGATAAGGCACGACCAGAGCATTTGGCCGATCTCGCCAATCAGATTTCCCATGCGGGGGATTACCTGCTTTCTGCCTCCTTGGATGCCGCATCTTGCACAGTTCAGGCTTCAAGTAACATCGTGGCAATCCGACGTACAATTTGGCTCAAGGCCTGGCAGGCGGACTTGTCCTCTAAAAAGTCTCTGACCAATCTGCCTTTTCAGGGAGTGCGTCTCTTCGGATCACAATTGGATCAGATTATTAAGGACGCTACCGGAGGTACGAGTTCTCTTCTCCCCTCCAAGCCTCGCAGACCTCCTCCAAGGCGTCAGTTTCGTCCCTTTCGGACTTTCCGCCGTTTCAATACAGCGGAAAACCCTTCCAACCAGCAAAGGCCACAGGCACGTCAGGAAAGAAAGAAGGTTTCCTTCAGGCCCACTCCGTCCTGGCGGTCCCACTCTTCCCAGGGAAGACCACCCAGATCTAGATCTGGACGGTCTACGTCCGCATGACTACCATCGGTCTCCCGTGGGTCCCTTCCAATTGGGAGGTCGACTTCTCTTCTTCAGCGACGTCTGGCTCGCCTCAGTAGAGGACGCTTGGGTCAGAGAGGTTGTATCGACAGGATACAAAATAGAGTTCGTTTCTCTTCCACGGGATCGTTTCTTACAATCCCGTCCGCCGAGGGATCCAGCCTTGGTCCCGGGGTTCGGTTCGGCCATCGCCTCTCTTCTCAGTTCCGGGGTGATTGTGCCCGTTCCCGAATTGGAACGCTTCACAGGGTTTTATTCAAACCTGTTTGTGGTGCCGAAAAAGGACGGGACAGTTCGACCCATCTTGGATCTCAAGTTACTCAACAAGAGAGTTCGCCTTCGCCACTTCCGGATGGAGTCAGTTCGCTCGGTAATTGCTTCCATGGAGGAGCAGGAATTCATGGGTTCCATAGACATCCAAGATGCCTATCTACATGTGCCCATATTTCCCAGACATCAGAAGTTCCTGCGGTTTGCGATTCTTCACGAACATTACCAGTTCGTCGCGCTTCCTTTCGGGCTCGCCACCGCTCCCAAAGTCTTCACGAAGATTATGGCGGCGTTGATGGCCTTGTTGAGGATCAGAGGTCTCGTTCTTTTTCCGTACCTCGACGATATCCTGATCAAGGCCCCCTCCTTTCAACAGGCCTGCCTAAGTGTGGCGATCGTTCTAGACACCCTGTCCAGTTTTGGGTGGATCGTCAACCGGGAAAAGTCCTGTCTGGTCCCTACTCAACGCCTTGTGTTTCTGGGCCTTCTGTTCGACACTCGTCGGTCAAGGGTATTTCTCCCACAAGACAAGATTCTTTCCCTGCAGCAGGGCGTGCGATCATTACAGATCACACGATTTCCATCCCTCAGGACAGCCATGAGGGTCCTGGGGAAGATGGTGGCGGCGATAGAGGCAGTTCCCTTTGCCCAATTTCACGCCAGGCCAGTCCAGCAGGCCATTTTGTCCAGGTGGAACAGGTCGGCTCTGTCTCTGGATCGTCCGGTTCGCCTTTCCTGCCGGATCAGGCGGTCTCTCAACTGGTGGTTGACGTCTCCCCTCATTCTCTTGGGGCGGTCTTTTCTTCCCGTTCACTGGCAGATTGTCACTACGGACACCAGCCTCATCGGCTGGGGTGCAGTGTTCCGCAATCACACTGTTCAGGGTCGATGGTCGACTCAGGAATCAGCTCTGCAGATCAATGTCCTAGAGATACGGGCGATCCATCTAGCTCTCGTCCACTGGGAAAGGCGCCTCAAGGGCCTGCCTGTCAGGATTCAGACAGACAATGCCACAGCGGTGGCGTATATCAACCGCCAAGGGGGGACACTGAGTGTCTCAGCCCTGGCGGAAGCGTCCAGAATTCTTCAATGGGCAGAGACCTTTGTTCCAATGATTTCCGCGGTTCACATTCTCGGCGTGGACAACTGGGCCGCCGATTTCCTCAGCCGCGAGGGTCTCGCGGCAGGGGAATGGTCCCTACATCCGGAGGTGTTTCATCTGCTCTGCCGTCGGTGGGGAGCCCCGGATGTAGACCTCATGGCATCTCTCCTCAATAGGAAAGTCCCACAATTCGTGTCCAGGTCTCGGGACCCTCTGGCAGTGGGCGCCGACGCTCTGGTTGTCCCTTGGTCACAGTTCGTGCTCCCCTACCTGTTCCCTCCTCTGCCTCTTCTTCCCAGTTGTTGAAGAAAATCAAAGCAGAGGGGATTCCAGTCATCCTCATCGCCCCGAATTGGCCCAGAAGGTCTTGATTCGCAGACATTGTCAACCTTCTCGCGGACGCCCCCTGGAAGCTTCCCGACGGGCAGATCTGCTGTCTCAAGGCCCGATTTGCCACCCCAATTCTCGGTCGCTCAATTTAACGGCGTGGCTGTTGAGACCGAGGTTTTGAGACGGGCAGGATTCTCTGATCGGGTAATTCATACCATGATCCGCGCCAGAAAGCCGCCTTCTTCGAAGATCTATTACCGTACTTGGAAAGCCTATTTCGCCTGGTGTGAGGCCAATGACATCGCGCCCTTGGTTTTTTCGCTCCCTTCTATTCTGGCGTTTCTTCAGGCAGGGCTGGATGCGGGGCTTGCTCTCAGTTCCTTGAAGGGTCAAGTTTCGGCACTGTCCATTTTATTTCAGAAAACGCTGGCCTCCCGGCCCCAGGTCAAAACCTTCCTCCAGGGTGTGGCTCACACGGTTCCTCCGTACCGAGCTCCCTTGGATCCTTGGGATCTTAATTTGGTTCTTCAGGTTCTGCAGGGTCCTCCTTTTGAACCTCTCAGGAACGTTTCCTTTTCCCTCCTTTCTTGGAAAGTGGCCTTTCTGGTGGCCATTACCTCCATCCGGCGCGTGTCGGAATTAGCGGTACTTTCTTGCCGCTCTCCTTTTTTGGTCCTTCATCAGGACAAGGTAGTTCTGCGGCCTCCGCCCTCTTTTCTTCCGAAGGTGGTATCTTCGTTTCACCTCAATGAGGACATTGTTCTGCCATCCTTCTGCCCGAGCCCAGCTCACCCTCGGGAGCGGTCTTTGAACAAGCTGGACCTAGTCAGGGCATTGAGAGTCTATCTAGCCCGGACGACTTCCTTGCGGAAGTCAGACTCTCTGTTCATCACCCAGCCTCAAAGGCCACTATTGCGCGCTGGATCAGATCGGCAATTTTGGAGGCATACCGGGTCAAGCATCGAGTGGCCCCTCCAGGGATCAGAGCGCACTCTACCCGGGCGGTGGGTGCCTCCTGGGCGGTGCGCCACAGAGCTTCCGCGCTGCAGCTTTGCAAGGCTGCAACGTGGTCATCGGTTCACACCTTTGTGAAATTCTACAGGGTCCACACCTACGCTTCGGCGGACGCCAGCCTAGGTAGAAGGATTCTGCAGGCTGCGGTGGCGAGTCCACTGGCCTGATGGAAGTTTGTTTCCCACCCCAGGGACTGCTTTGGGACGTCCCATGGTCTCTGTGTCCCCCAATAAGGCGAACGAGAAAACAGGATTTTTTGGGTTGCTTACCGTAAAATCTGTTTCTCGGAGCCTTCATTGGGGGACACAGCACCCTCCCATGTTCTACAACTCCTGTTCTTATGTTTGTCGGTTTGTTACAGTTGAGTTGTTTGTTCTGTTTTCAATCTATTCTGTTACTTCTCCTACTGCTTTCTCACTAACTGAGGAACTTCCTGCCGGTCGGTGGGGTGTACACTGCGGAGGAGGAGCTAACCTTTTTTTGTGCATAGTGTCAGCCTCCTAGTGGCAGCAGCATACACCCATGGTCTCTGTGTCCCCCAATGAAGGCTCCGAGAAACAGATTTTACTGTAAGCAACCCAAAAAATCCTGTTTTTCATCCGAACATATCCAAGAAATTTATCCGGGTTTTGTCGAAGGTCCATGCAGAGTGTAGAATAGACCCCACGCGTCATTCTCTTGGCTGTGATGGGGTGGATCCACAAACGTCGTCTACGATGCCTGATGCACTGCTGTCTCGCTCTCTCCTTCTCCAGAACAATCACCCTCAAACGATTCGCCTCCGCTGTAAAATCCGCCAAATTCTTCAAAATATTTCCAATCACAACATCCATCTTCGCCAGTAACTTGCTCTTCTCTCCAACCTGCACTTTCTCCTCTACAACCTGTCAAAGAAGGGCTGTAGGAACACGCTATATATAGTTTTCCAGTAGCCAATCCCGTTCGGAAGGCCACAAGGGGTGTTTTTAAAAACCGGATCCGGCGTAATCCGTCGAAAAACTGATAGAAAAACGGATGAACCGGATGAGACGGATCCGGTTTTGTCTGTCAAGAACAAGACGGATCCGGCAGAAAACCGGATCCGTCACATCCGGTTTTACAAAACATTTGCCGGATCCGGCGTTCCGGCACGACGCCGGATCACGCCTGACGCCGAAAACCTGATATGTGAAAGTAGCCTTATAACGCTGTTCTTCTGTTTATTCATAAGGAAGCCATCCTGCCATTGATTACAATTCTTCATAATGTTTGATCTGAAGTAATTATAATTTTTTCATGTTTATATTTATGGTGACATATATTTTTCCAGGGAGAAGGAGCTGGAACTGAAAGTTGCCGCTTCTGGAGCCATAGATCCTGAGAAGCAAGTGAGAAATTCCACTTTCCTAGTTTTCTCTCCTTCCATTTAAGAGGAACTGACCGTTCACCTGCTATGAATCTTTTAGTAAATACCTGCCTCCCTTATAAAACCACAATTCTATTGTTTCTTGGAGCTCTGTGCTGTTCCTCTTTTATTCCTCCTAGAAACTCATGAATAAATTGACAATGTTACGGGGTTGTCCACTACTCAGACAACCCCTTTTCAATCATCGTATTCCTCCACGTAAAATAACAACAGCCTGTACTCCCCTCCGGTGCCAACAACTTTCCAATGACGTCAGCGCCAGGTCCCCTGGTACTGTGCAACGTTGCTATGTCACGTGAGCCCTGCAGCCAAACAGAGGCCGCTATGGGCCACTACAATTCCTTTGGATGAAACACACATCTGGAAGAATTGAGAGGTGCTTCACTCTGACCTCCTCCAGGTGTCATCTACGTCTGACGGACGTGAGGGTAAAGCAGCCCAGCAGCGGCCACTGTTTGGCTGCAGGGCTCACGTGACATAGCAACGTCATGGTAGACCTGGCACCGATGTTGCTGTAACGGCACTATCACCGTGGAGGTGAGTACGGACTGTTATTTTACATGGTGGAATATGGTGATTAAGAAGCCATTGTCAGAGGAGTGGACTACTCCTTTGAGGCCCTATTACACACTAGATAAGTGTGTATGGAGGTCTCCCGACTCTCCCCCGACAGTTTATGTAAGGAGAGAGAAGGATGCAGCTGCTGCAATTTCAGCTGTCGATACTTGTGTTTGACGCTGAGATAAGCCGCTGTCAGATCGTTCCAGCTTTATTACTGCCCTTCAATTTGTCCTAATGTGTCCTGCTAGTCACACCCATTTGTCAATTTATGCATATATTTATAAGAGGAGTAACCGCACACTATGGAAAAAAAATGCTGCAGCTGTCTACTGACACAGACACCACAGAAGAGCTCTATGGTGCACTCATCTAGTATCCTAGTGGCATTACTGACCACGCTTCGTCATTGTGGAGGTGCTAAAGGAAAAAGACGCTACTGGGACATTTATCACCTGTCTGTTGTTAGTAATTGACACTAGGGCGTTCATTATGTCTCTTATGCTATGTTTTATCCTAAATGTATTATTTTGCTAATTAATTTTGCATGCTTTTTCTAGCTAAATGAAGTGGAGGTAAATTGAGCAGATTTTTTAAAGCGTTCTTTTGTTTGTTTTTTCCTATTTCTTTAGTGCAGGGATGCTTTACAAATGTTGATACCTTTCCTGTTGATTCTTTTGCTTGCATGTTGTAGTATTTTGGATAATGTAGACCTGAGCACGTGTTGAACATTTGCATGCATTTGGAATTAGTTTAAAAAAAATGACATCAGAAGCAAGAGAATTGTGATTATGAGCAACGTGGTTATACCTATTCGCTGTCCTTCGGAGTGGCATTGGGATCTTTTTTGGGGGTGTAAGAAATTTCCAACTCTTGGCTCAGATGCTTCAGGAGTCTTGGAGGTTTTACCAAGCCCTGAGCAGAGATCATATCCTGACACCTAGGAGGTTATCCCATGTTTGCTTCAAGCTAGGACTTTTTCGGAACTGCCCCGCTATTTTTCTCTTTAATAAGTATGGTAAATTCTTATGCCATTTTTTTTTAGGTGCAATGAAGCAAAATGAATTAGCCTGTGCCTTTTGTCTGTATTTCTCTTGTACACAATGCTGTACACATTTTACTAGCTTTTTACAACTAATGTTTATAGGTTGCCTGTAAGCCAACTCCAATATCAGAAACGAGGGTTAGCCTTTCAAACAGTTTTTAAATTCAGTTTTACATTCAATTCTATAAATCCCCTTGAATTTGTCAAAAGTGCATTATTTATACCTCTTGGGGTATGTTCACACAGTGCAAATATGCTGTGAAATACTGCTGGAAAATCTGGAGCGTATTACAGAAGCAGCAAAATCTTTGCAACTGAAATCAGTCTTGCAATCATTTCTAATCCACAGCATGTCTGTATATGCCGCAGATTTTAACCTTGGATTTCCTCCCTTCAAGTACACAACAAAAAAATCACTAGAAATCTGCTTGGACTGTGGCTCAATCCACAGCAGGAAAATGTGTTCATGTAAATGCACTCTCAAACTTTTTTTAGGATCTTTTATCAATGCTAAAATATAAAACTAACACGAAAACCTATGCTGACATTTGTGTTTCTTTGAAAAGCCTGACCGCTTACGTCAGTTTGGGGCAATAAACCGCCCCCAGGAAATGTCAGATCGAAATGTCCCCTATCGTCCTGGAATACTTGTGGACTCCCAGAAGACAAGCAGAACAGCTATGGAAGAAGAAAAGTCCCCACCGGAAAGACCAAGAGTGGCTTTTCAGACTCCTCTTCCTGAGTCCGCTGTCACTGCTAATGCCTTTCCTTCAGCTTTTAATTCGGCCAACGAAGAATACCATCGAGGAATATCCAGCACCCTCGGAGAAATAGTTGCCCCCAGGTAGATCTATGTGCCAAACTGTGGATCTTTATTCATTGTGTTTTTGTTGTATGTAGAAATTGCCGAAGACTTATAAAATGAGCTGTCTGAACACTTGTTTGGCCTACAGCAACTCCTGCAGTAGCAAGGTAGCAGGGATGTTAGAATCCATGATCCTTCTAAACTACATAAAAGACCCCCTCCACACATCCGTATAATACGTGGTCAGTGTGCCATCCGTTTTTTTCCGGTGTGGCTTACGAAAAAATCAATTCCAAAGCTTCTCCTATAATTTGTAATGTTAAACACGTACAGCGCATGGATGCCACCCATGTGCTGTACATTTTTTTTTTTAACATGGACCCATAGACTTGTATTGGCTTTTGTCATCCGTGCTACTGGTAAAAAATGGACGTCTTCATGTGCTTTGCATAATTGGTACATTGGTATCTGTGAAAAAAATGGATGCCACACGTACCTGAGGCATGGACATGTGAAGGAGGCCTAAGGCATAGGGTAAACAAAAACGTCACCATTTCTGGATGTAACAATTGAGTTTTCCCATAAATAACATTAGATATGAGGTGTATTATTAAAATCTTATGATGGTAAGTCCTCCATGATATTCTGATTACCGTCAACCTGACAGCTGATTCATGCTGCTCGAAGCACAGGTAGCATACATCAGAGTCCGCTCTGTTATTACAGCAATGCATACCTTCCTCTGAGTCACTGCAGGGTTTCTCATAAAATATATTTCTCCTACGCCTCATTGGGGGAGACAGAGACAGTGGGTGTTATGCTGCTGGCCACTAGGAGGACACTAAGTAAACCAGAAAAAGCCTTAGCTCCTCCCCTGCAGTATATACCCTCTCGCTGGCTGAGATTTCTCCAGATCTTTGCTTAGTGTCTGTAGGAGGCACTTGGGTCTGGTTTCAGACCCCACCGTTTTTATTTTATTATTGAATTTTTCTCACTCTTCGTTTCGGCATGAGAGTTCTAGGAAAGTTGGTGTCAGCGATGGAAGCAGTTCCATTTGCACAGTTCTACCTCTGTCCCTTACAACATGCGTTGCTGTTAGCTTAGAACAAGTACCCGTTCTCCCTGGACCGTTGGATCCCTCTGTCCCTGCGGGTCAGGCAATCCCTCAGGTGGTGGACACTGAGGTCCTCCCTGAATCAAGGAAAGTCTTTTCTCCCAGTAAGATGGTTGGTAGTAACCACCGACGCAAGTCTCCTCGGCTGGGGAGTGGTCTTTCGTCACCACACGGCACAGGGTCATTGGTCAACCTGAGAGTCAGCCTACCCATCAACATTTTGGAGATGCAAGCGATCAGATTAGCTTTGCGGAGTTTCCACCGTCTCCTCGCAGGTCTCATAAGGATCCAATCCGACAACGCCACTGCTGTAGCGTATATCAACCGCCAGGGAGGTACCCGGAGCAGGATGGCCGTGCGCGAAGCAAGTCACATCCTCCATTGGCCGGCAGATTTTCTCAGTTGCCACGGCATTGCCTCGGGGAAGTGGTCTCTTCATCCGGAAGTCTTTCAACAGATTTGTCATCATTGGGGGACTCCGGATGTGGATCTCATGGCCTCAAGACTAAACAACAAGGTTCCTCGGTTCATTGCCCTATCGCGTGATCCATGCAACATCGGAACGGACGCCCTAGTTCTGCCATGGCATCGGTTCCGGCTCCCGTACATCTTCCCTCCTCTTCCCTTGCTTCCGAGGGTCATTAAGAAGATCAGAGCGGAGGAAGTACCAGTGATCCTTGTCGCGCGAGATTGGCCGCGCCGAGCATGGTATGCAGAACTAATACAACTAGTTTCCGACGTCCCCTGGCGACTTCCAGATTGCATGGATCTACACTCGCAGGGCCCGATTTACCACCAGAACTCCGGGGTCCTGTTTTTAACGGCGTGGCCGTTGAATCCTGGATTTTAGCACAGGCTGGGTTTTCTCACGGCGTGATTTCCACCATGATTAGTGCTAGGAAGCCTGTGTCCATGTGCATCTATCACCGCACCTGGATAACCTTCTTTTTGTGGTGCAAGGATCATGGTCAATCACCTCTGGTGTTTTTCCATTCCGGCCATATTGGAATTCCTTTAATCTGGTTTAAAATCAGGCCTCGTGCTTAGCTCGCTCAAGGGCCAAATTTCGCCCTTGTCAGTGCTTTTCCGACGCAAAATTGCCACCAAACTTCAGGTCAAGACATTCATTCAGAGAGTTTCCCATGTGGCGCCTCCTTATAGGCCATTGGAATCATGGGACCGTAACCTGGTTCTCGGAGCCTTACAGGAGGCTCCTTTCGAACCGCCGCAGGACGTGTCACTGTCCGTCCTCTCTTGGAAGGTGGTTTTTCTAGTGGCAATTACGTCGATCAGACGAGTTTTGGAATTGGCAGCTCTGTCCTGCCGTTCTGTTCCTGAATTTTTCATCAGGAAAAGGTAGTTCTCAGGACGTCCCCGTCCTTCCTGCCCAATTTCGTCTCCTCTTTCCATCTCAACAAGGAAATTGTTTTGCCTTTCCTTTTGTCCGGCGCCAGTACATTGCATTGAGAAGGCCCTCAACACCCTGGATGTGGTTAGAGCGCTGAGATGGTACTTCTCACGGACGGCTCCCTTTCACAAGTCATGCTTCCAGAGGGGCATAGGAAGGGTCTAGCCGTGTCAAAGCAACGCTAGCCAGGTGGATTCCCCTGGCGATTCAGTAGTTCTACTGTATCAGGAACGCGCCTGTCCCACTGGGGTTTAAGGCGCACTCTACCTAGTCAGTGGGCGCCTCTTCGGCCATTCGGCACCAGGCCTCGGCAGAACAGGTCTGCAAGGCTGCGACTTTGTCCAATCTACATACTTTTTACTAAATAGTACCAATTTCATTCTCAGGCCTGTCCGCAAGGCTGCGACTTGATCCAGCCTGCATACCTTTACAAACATTGCCTAATTCATTCTCAGGCCTCTGCGGATGCAGCCTGCAATCGGCAGTACCTCACTGTTGACTCAGTGGTACATGGGGTATTAGCAGATGTATGCTCCCCACCCAGGGACTGCTTTAGGATGTCCCACTATCTCTATGTCCACAAATGAGGCGCAGGAGAAATAGGGATTTTTGTGTACTCACTGTAAAATCCTTTTCTTCGAGCCAATCATTGGGGGACACAGCACCCACCCTATTTAGCCTATTGGCTCACTGTAGCATTCTTAGGCTTTGACTTCGTTATTATTGACTGTTTATGCTCCTACTGCTTTTTTCACCGAACTGGAGAAATCTCAGCCAGCGAGAGGGTGTATACTGCAGGGGAGGAGCTAACTTTTTTTCTGGTTTACTTAGTGTCCTCCTAGTGGCCAGCAGCATAACACCCACTGTCTGTGTCCCCAATGATTAGCTCGGAGAAAAGGATTTTATGGTGAGTGCACAAAAATCCCTATTTTGAATAGTTGCCCGGGGACAATGCGTCTCAACATGGCTATCCCCAGAGTCAGGCTTCTTCCTGCTCTGTCCCCATGACTGACAGGTCTCTCCCTATACACACACTGCTGCATTCAAAAGTGTACCATACATGGCAGCAATAACTCTGATGCATGCTGTCCGCAGTATGGATCAGCTGTCAGCCTCCCTTTAAAATTAAGTGAGGACCCCTTTGGTTTCATACTTTTTTGTATTATATCTTTTATAGGATTGCAGCCGTTCCTCCACCTCAACCCCCAGTTCTAGTAGATAACTATCGAACTCCTTACGACGATGCTTATTACTACTATGGTGCACGCAACCCGCTGGACCCAAACCTTGCTTATTGTAAGGAACAATGATTTCATGTGATATTGGACACTTATTGTTGGTGATACATAATATATTCAAAGCAAGATATACTGTCATCAGTGTGTGTATGTATGTGTGTGTATGAATGTGTGTGTGTATATATATATATATATATATATATATATATATAGTTAGAACAAATTATAATGATTATATTGCACATAAAAACATTTCACATCATATATTCAACACTACAGATTTGCAACACAAATTAACTAAACGACTACCACGTGCTTCAACACATATACCACCCTCAGCACACATTTCACCACACATACACCAACTTCGCCACATAAAAGTCAAAACACAAAAGTCGCCACTCAAACTCGCCACGCTGTCCCAGAGCTGTTTAAAAAATAAAAAATGAGCTGTGATTGGTTGATATCAGCAACAGTTTTCTTTGTAGACAGTTGTTGTAACTGAGGCCTATTATTCTTATCATTTCTATGGTGTTATCGTCCTTCTGTAAAGCTGGAAGTAACACAATTTATTACCGTGCCAACACAGACCACACAATATATCATCCCCTGAGGAAGAAGTATTATGGACTTCGAAACGCGTTGGGAATAAAAAGGTTAATTCATCTACATGATTTGGATCTGATATTTTGTCTGGCAGCGCACTTTAAGTCCAAGAATTTTATTCCAAAGAGTTTCATGTGGCGGTCCCTGTGTGGACCGTTGGACATGCAGCAGGCTGACAAACTGATCTTATATGCTTGATTCTCTCCTGGAAAGGGTGAGTATATTTCTTTGTTATCCCTTTTAAATCACCCGGATAAGACCCTATTGCGCTCTTGTTTCACCTATAGTTTGGACAAACATGATAGGATTAGGTACACGGCTCAGCAGTCAGTATCACATAAGACAGGGTTAGATACACGGCTCAGCAGACGGTATCACACAGGATAGGATTAGATACACTGCTCAGCAGACAGTATGACACAGGATAGGATTAGATACACGGCTGCGCAGTTAGTAACACGTGATAGGATTAGATACACAGTTCAGCAGAAAGTATCACACAGGAGAGGATTAGGTACACGGCTCAGCAGACAGTATCACACAGGATAGGATTACCGTAGATACACGGCTGAGCAGTCAGTAACACACGATAGGATTAGATACACAGCTCAGCAGAAAGTATCACAGGAGAGGATTAGGTACACAGCTCAGCATACATTATCACACAGGATAGGGTTAGATACACAGCTCAGAAACAGGATGTGCCAAAGGAGAGGACATTTTCATTCCAAGAATTCCACTCATTCCATCTGATTTGTTTTTTGATTTTGAACGCCTCCAGTTTACAGTTCAACTGCTATTTGCAATGTCCATTAACAATGCTCAGGGACAGTCCTTGAAAGTAGTAGGGATCGATTTAAGTAGTAGGGATCGATTTGCAATCTCCATGTTTTTCTCATGGTCAACTTTACGTGATCTGTTCAAGAGTTGGAACTGCCAAAAATCTGTTCATCTTTGCACCAAAAGGAAAAACGAAAAATGGTGTTTATCAAAAGGCTCTTGAATGAGTTGAAAATAAAATACTATCAATACTTGGGTAATCGTGTGGCGCCTTTTGTGTGTGTGTCCATATCCCCGTGTGTGGAGTATCCCATGTCAGGGCCCCACCTTAGCAACTGTACGGTATATACTCTTTGGCGCCATCGCTCTCATTCTTTCAGTCCTCCTTGTTCACATCTGGCAGCTGTCAATTTGCCTCCAACACTTTTCCTTTCACTTTTCCCCCCATCATGTAGATAGGGGCAAAATTGTTTGGTGAATTGGAACGCAAGGGGTTAAAATTTCGCCTCACAACATAACCTATGACGCTCTCGGGGTCCAGACGTGTGACTGTGCAAAATTTTGTGGCTGTAGCTGCGACGGTGCAGATGCCAATCCCGGACATACATACATACATACATACATACATACACACACACACACACACACATACACACATACATACAAATATACACACATACACATTGAGCTATATATAAAAAATTACCTCCTAACTTGTTAGATTTCAGATAATCTATAAATGAATGAATTTATTTCTCTTCATGCAGATGCTCCAGGTATGATGGCTATGCAGGCCCCTGCAGGTATTAACATGCCTGCCACACATGTCACCCAGCTTTATCCAGGGGATCACCATCAGTAAGTAACTATGATCGAAATGCTTTTTTTATCTGATGCACACATTTACACAGCAGTATAATAAGTTGTGATTGTGCATAATATTTGGGGCTTTAATAGAGCATTGGCTCGGTAGTTAGCATTCTTTTTGGGTTTGCAGAGTGTCAATTGGATACTGAATTTTTGGATTTGGTCACCTATCTTATAAATATACCGCCTAAAAATATGGGGAAATCTGAAGCCAGACTGCTCCTCTAACAGTACTTACAAATACTAACAGCGGCTGTTTGATGGCACTCTTCCAGAGCCCCATCTTCCATAAGTGTCTGGAGAATTTGTCTGCAGATCGCCTTCACAACACAGTGGACTAGTTCTCCTAGGCATATGAGGATTACGAAGACATGACGTGATAATCATGCTCCAAGTGTATTCGGTTCTGTATTCTTAGACCATTTAAGTTTTTGAGAGAGATAGATGTTGATCCGTCTGCCTGGCACACCTGTATAACGCAAATGTTGCTGTCAAATTACCCAATAAAGTGTATTTCTGTCTGACCCAACTTTTACTTATATACACTCACTGGCCACTTTATTAGGTACACCATGCTAGTAAGGGGTTGGACCCCCTTTTGCCTTCAGAACTGCCTCAATTCTTCGTGGCAGAGATTCAACAAGGTGCTGGAAGCATTCCTCAGAGATTTTGGACCATATTGACATGATGGCATCACACAGTTGGCGCAGATTTGTCGGCTGCACATCCCTGATGCGAATCTCCCGTTCCACCACATCCCAAAGATGCTCTATTGGATTGAGATCTGGTGACTGAGGAGGCCATTTGAGTACAGTAAACTCATTGTCATGTTCAAGAAACCAATCTGAGATGATTCGAGCTTTATGACATGGCGCATTATCCTGCTGAAAGTAGCCATCAGATGTTGGGTACATTGTGGTCATAAAGGGATGGACATGGTCAGCAACAATACTCAGGTAGGCTGTGGCGTTGCAACGATGCTCAATTGGTACCAAGGGGCCCAAAGAGTGCCCAGAAAAAATTCCCCACACCATGACACCACCACCACCAGCCTGAACCGTTGATTCAAGGCAGGATGGATCCATGCTTTCATGTTGTTTACGCCAAATTCTGACCCTACCATCCGAATGTCGCAGCAGAAATCGAGACTCATCAGACCAGGCAACGTTTTTCCAATCTTCTACTGTCCAATTTCGATGAGCTTGTGCAAATTGAAGCCTCAGTTTCCTGTTCTTAGCTGAGAGGAGTGGTACCCAGTGTGGTCTTCTGCTGCTGTAGCCCATCTGCCTCAAAGTTCGACGCACTGTGCGTTCAGAGATGCTCTTCTGCCTACCTTGGTTGTAACGGGTGGCAATTTGAGTCACTGTTGCCTTTCTATCAGCTCGAACCAGTCTGCCCATTCTCCTCTGACCTCTGGCATCAACATGGCATTTCCGGCCACAGAACTGCCGCTCACTGGATTTTTTTTCTTTTTCGGACCATTCTCTGTAAACCCTAGAGATGGTTGTGCGTGAAAATCCCAGTAGATCAGCAGTTTCTGAAATTCTCAGACCAGCCCTTCTGGCACCAACAATCATGCCACGTTCAAAGGCACTCAAATCACCTTTCTTCCCCATACTGATGCTCGGTTTGAACTGCAGGAGATTGTCTTGACCATGTCTACATGCCTAAATGCACTGAGTTGCCGCCATGTGATTGGCTGATTAGAAATTAAGTCTTAACACACAGTTGGACAGGTGTACCTAATAAAGTGGCCAGTGAGTGTATATGCTTTCACTTTATTTTTTTACTTTTTTATGTTCTAAAATTTTAATACCAGTAAAAATATAGTTAGGAATAAAATGGGTTTTTTTGTTGTTTCCAAGGGATAATAAACAGAGGCCGGGTGCTGGAAAGGGGGCCAGTTTAGGAGCATTTCCAGAAGAAAGGCCACGACAGACCCGAGAGGCTGTTATTTCGTATCAGGAGGAACTGGAACGGCAGGTTTGTTATTTAACCCCTTAAATTAATATTCTTAAATTTCTCTTGAGCAGTTCAGAGCAATGCAGTCTCCTTCCTCCCTGGTTTCTGGCAGGTCAGGCTTTCCTCCTTGAGTGACAGCTCTGGGGAATAGTAATACTTTAGAATTATAAAGCCCAGCCTAAAGGTACTGTCACACTTAGCGATGCACCAGCGATATGACGCAGTCAGGATCGCTGGTGCATCGGTAAGTGGTCGCTAGTAAGCTGGCAAACAGGCAGATCTCACCAGCGACATAGCAGCGGTCGGGGGTCGTTACTTACCTGTCAGACGAGGCGATCCTGACGTCCTCCCACCCGCGTCCACGCGTCCCTCGTCGGCGCCACAGGAAGCCCAGCAGGAAGCTGACGACGAGAAACGGCCCAGGACATTCTCGCGCGGTCAACGATAACCAGCGGGGGAGCCGGTTGGAGGTAAGCATCAGACATAGCGATATCGCTAGCAATATCGCTATAACGTCACAAAACCAGTGACGTTATAGCGATACATACACATTTAGCTCTTGGGCTTGTCCTGAGTCTTCACTGTTCTTCCTGTATTTACACACAAGAGATAACAGAGCATTTGTCCAAGCACACAGGTCACAGGTCTGGACAGGGAGACCAGAGAGCAAGATTAGGAGACCTGCTGTGAAAGCTGTTGGGCTGGTGACTTATAACTGCATCTCTTCAGAAGATGAGGGTGAGAGGAGGGAGGTGAGCTGCTAACGGCTGTACGGTGGACTGGAGAGAGCTGACTGGGATTGATCTTTCTCCTGGAGTGCAAGTACTGTGCACTAGAAGCCGGGCTCGCCTCCTTTTTACACTGCCTGCTCCACTGGTGACACAATATTTGGCAGACCAAAAAACAAATTTTCGATTTTCTTAAATATAAAAATTGTGCCAACCTGCAATGGCGAATTAATCTGGTGTATTAGATTAATGGCCCAGCCCTCCTTGTCACCTTATAATTTAGTCTCCATAGTGAACTTGAACCTGCTATCGATGTTATGGTATAACGTGGATTGTCCCATTTGGACAGTGCAGAGAGCCCATGTGTTGGTCTCTCCAATAATTGGAAAGGGAGTTATGAAAATTTCTGAGCGACCTTGCTTTGCAGATTTTGGAACTCCAATATAAGTACAGGGAAAGGGCTGCACATGTGCGACCACCTATTGACTATCAGTGGTGCACAGTGGAGGTCGTACTTGATACAAATGTATGTAACCTGTGGATATGACTTAAATGTCCACAGTGGAAATAACAGTTTAATGGTTCAAAATGATTTTCAATTCTTTACTATGCAAATCCTAACACTGTTATAAGATTAATTTGAAGCAATTTTTTTTTTTACAGATAAGGGAAAGAAATGACAGACGCAGAAAGGAAAAAGAAGAAAGTGAACATTATGAGGCTAAACTGGAAGCAGATATGAAGAGTTACAACCCATGGGGTAAAGGGGGTGGAGGAGCCCCACTGAAAGATCAGAAAGGAAATCTGATTAGTAAGTGCCCTTCTCTGGCTTCTGGCAGGGGTCCTCTTGGTACAGTTTGTCTGGCATTGGATGTAATAATGTATTTGTCATGGCTGCATACAGAAGATGGTGTCTGATCAACACTGGCTGAATAATTTGGCATTTTACCACCTATAGATTGCCAGTGCCATAATCTCTTTGTAAAATTGTGAGGGTTTATAATCTTTGGCGGTGTTTTTGGATCTGTTAATAAAATCGAATGACACACTATCAAAATTATAGAGAAGAATTTTCAAGGCACACTAAACTTCAATAAGTATATAAAAAAAAATTGCTTTTATAAAAATGTCCCCTATAAGTTTGCTTGTGAGAATTTCAGCAAGTGCAGGAATAAGCAGTCTTGCTATAATTCAGTGAACTATTATCATCAGCTGATATTGGGATGTGGGCACTAACTTGAATTGCTTGCTAAAACTGGAAGCTCGGGAAGGAGCGGGCGAGACTATTAACTATTGAGTCTGTTATTTGGGGTTAGTGTGGTGCACGCATGACTACAGACAAGGGTGAAGTGGTCACTGTGGTTTCAACAAACTTGGCGTAAATCAATTGTACAAGTGAATATATGAAACTTATTTTATTAGCTAAATCTGCTTCTTTCTCCGCTTAAGAGCCACTGCTTTCCCTCCTTCCAGCCTCCTCAACTCACGATGCTTAAAATTCTTGGGTAATGCAAAGATGTGCGACAACGTCAAACAATTGTTATTTCTCCTATGCCTCATTTGGGGGACACAGACAGTGGGTGTTATGCTGCTTGCCACTAGGAGGACACTAAGTAAACCAGAAAAAAAAGTTAACTCCTCCCCTGCAGTATACACCCTCTCACTGGATGAGACTTCTCCAGTTCTTGCTTAGTGTCTGTAGGAGGCACTTGGGTGTGGCTTCAGACCCCACCGTTTTTATTTTATTTTTGATTTTTCTGTATATTTTTATTTTTTAATTAACGGATTGAAGGGGGCGACGGTTCCTTTCTACGGCCCGCTCTCTCCTGAACCAACAACAGACAAGCACGCGGAGTATACCTCCCCGTAAACTTTCCTGCGACAAATGGGGCTGATTCCTCTGACGATTATTCCTTACGGGGAAGGATATGAGGGCAAGAGCAACAGAAGAAGCATGGAAGTGCATGGAGACCGGCGGAGGACCATTTACCTACAGCGCTCCCAAATGCTCTGAATCAGCCCCATGGCTCTCCATTCTACCTATAGGGTTGATCAATTGAGCATACCAATTTAAGAACTAGCTCTGCTACATCAGCCCAGGAGGATGAGAATACCTGCGTGGATGGCCCCGGACAGCGCGGCCGGCCTGAGCACTGGAGTATAGGTATGGGGTTGGGTCCTAGTCCCCGGAAGAGGCGCTGACTTGATTTTCAGCAGCGGTGCTCCAGCGCCCCATCGTGGCCCCCCCCCGCTCTCGGCGCTTACCGTGGGTAGGCCAAAAATTTAATCCCCGGCTTTTCCAGCCTACTAGGCTGCAATTTGAATAGCGCCACCCACGGTAGCGCCGCCCCCCGCTCTCGGCGCCTACCACGGGTAGGCCAAAAATTTAGTCCCTGGCTTTTTCCAGTCTACTAGGCCGCAATTTGAATATCGCCGCCCACGCTAGCGCCGCTGCTCCCCTCCTTGGCACCTCTCGTCTCTTACGAGAGGTGAAATCCTAGTCTTGGGGGGGGCCATGAAATTTACCTCAGCCTGCTCTGGTAACAGGCTGTGAGGCGCGCACTCTGCCGGATACCTGGTGACACCACAGGACCACCGCTATTCCTCCTGGGGACACAGCACAGGACCGGGATAAGCCGCATCTGCCCTCGGAACAAAGCTTAACCCCTTTCCAGCACATTCCCTGCAGCTGCAGACCAGACTCGGCTTTTAACCCTTTCAGGAGCGCTATGTCTCAATCTAAGGAGACTAAAAGGGCTGCTAAGAAGCACACTGCGTTTTTTACCGTGTGTGCCACTTGCAAGACTGCCGTGCCCAGACTAATCAGTTATGCACGGACTGCGACCCAGCCTGTGCCCCGGCCTGCGCTCCAACGCCCCTCGCAACCACTGCTGCGGGGCTTCCTGCGTTTAGTCCCCCTGAGTGGGCTGCGCCCCTGTCACGGTCGGTGGAGTCACTGACCCAGGCCATAGACTCCCTCCAGGAAACCTCTTTAAGTCAGAAAGCGTCTTTACCGCCCGAGCAGGGCCCTGGCGACGGCGGGGAACCATCCACCAGCAGGGGCCGTACTCGCTCAAGGGATGGTCAGGCTAGAAAGCGGACCCATGACGCGTCCCCTAGTCACGCTTTTGCTTCAGCACCGGTGAGTTCTGTCTCTCGCTCTCCCTCTCCTATTGTTCGCAGCGAGCACGACTCTAAATTCGAATCTGACACGTCAGCCCCTCAGAATCCTCCAACTGACCAAGAGTCGCTTGATTCTCTTATAGAATCAGTCAACAGGATTCTGGAGTTGGATGAGGAAAATACACTGTGTTCCAAATTATTATGCAAAAAATATTTCCTCATATTTTCTCTAAATTACCTATATGAATTGCAGTCATTGTTATTTTCCAGTCATCTAATATTCTAGTATAATTGCAATGTTTTTGAACAAACTGCCTATGAGAGCAATATATTTTTAAAAATAAGAAACACTCAAAATGCATGTTCCAAATTATTATGCACAGCAGAGTTTTCAACCTTTTTATTTTTATTTTGAACAAAAAAATGGTCAATTGTGAAATTATAAGCATTATCCGCTTATTACAAAATGAAATCAAACAGTTTTCAAGTCAAAACTTTATTCTAGGTGATGTTACATTTGCACATAGGACCCCTTGTTCAAAAGAAGCTTCTGAACATTCAATTGTTTTGCATGTGGACAGAATACCCTCCCAGAGCTGTTGCTTAGATGTGAACTGCCTCCCGCCATCATAAACACTCCTTTTGATGATGCTCCAGAGGTTCTCAATGGGGTTGAGGTCAGGGGAAGATGGTGGCTACACCATAAGTTTGTCCTCTTTCTCCTTCGACTCATTGGGGGACACAGAGACTGTGGGTGTGTGCTTCTGCCGTCTGGAGGCTGACACTAAGTATACAAAAAAAGAGTTAGCTCCTCCTCCGCCGCATACACCCTCGCCCCCAGACCGGGCGTAACTCAGTTTTTTGCTTAGTGTCTGATGGAGGCACACGCAGTCTGGAGCTCCAGACTAGTTTTTTTTTTTTTTTTTTTTTCTTCCCCTTCTATGAAGATAAGATAGGGGCGACGGATCCTATAGAGAGGGTCCGATCTCCCCAAATCATCAACGGGCGACCACGTGTGAGTAGCCCTCCACGTGTTTCCTCTCCCGCACCGAGGGACACATCTGGGACTTTTCCCCAGACAACCATTTTTCTTTGTTATTTTTTAAAGAGGCGGCAACGCATCCTGATAAGAGGATTCGGTTTCCCCATGAACCCCAACGGGCGAGCACGTGTGAGTGATCCTCCACGTTGTTCCTCTCCTGCAACGTGGGAATTCATTAATGCCCCTACCACCCCTAGGTAGTGAGACCAGGGGTGGAGTTGGAGGCGCAAGTGAGCCAAGGGATCGAAGCGTCGAAGAGACACAAGGTTTTTACCGGTGCAGTAGCCTCCCCCTCCCTGCCCAGGGATGGGGTTGAGAGCACCACAAGAGAGCCCCCACGGCGGCCCGGCTCACCTTTGTTAATGGGCGTGGAGTGCGGCCAGAGCCCCGTCGGCGGCCGCGGCCCCCGCTGTATGGGGAGGTCCGAGGTTCCGCGCGCCCGCCCGCCCGCTGACTTCCGGGGGTAGCCGGAAGCCCCGCCCACTAACTTCCGGGGGGCGGAGAGCGGCGGGCGCGCACAGTTACCGGGGAGCTCCCGCCCCCCTCCCTCGAACGCCGCACGTGGAGTGCGGCCAGAAGCCCCGTCGGCGGCCGCGGTCCCCGCTGTATGGGGAGGTCCGGAGTTCCGCGCGCCCGCCCGCCGACTTCCGGGGATAGCCGGAAGCCCCGCCCACTAACTTCCGGGGGCGGAGAGCGGCGGGCGCGCACAGTTACCGGGGAGCTCCCGCCCCCCTCCCCCTCCTCGCATTTCCTCGCCGAACTGCGGCCGGAAGCCGCCGCCTATCTCCCGGAGTGCGCCGCAAGTGCCCCGGCGAGTAACGCCGCACGCCCCGTGGAAGAGACGCAAGGTGGGACATTACCGGTGGGTGAGTGCAACCCCGTTTCGAGTGCCGCACTAGTAGTCAAGGAAGGGGTTATCCTCCTCCTCCTACCCTACCTTGCAATATGTCTGGCAAAGGGAAAGCTCACTCTTTCCTATACGCTGTTTGCGTTTCCTGTGGGGTCAGGCTGCCTAAAGCACAGCCGGGTAAATTTTGTGAAGCCTGCGAGTCGGAGCGAGCCCAGGAGCCCCCCATTGTTGCAGAGCCCAGAGGTCAGGACCCCCCAGAATGGGCGGTGTCTTTATCACACTCTATGATGTCCCTTACAAGGGCAATTGAGTCTCTTCGAGGCCCGGGCAGGGACAAGGATGGTGGTCTGCCAGCGGAAGACAGCTCGTCCACGTCTCAGGACCCTCCGACCGTTAGAGGCCGCTCCAGCACCAGACAAGCTCATGGCAAGAGAGCTCGTTCCCCGTCGTCCGGACCCTCTGGGGCTTCGGCGGCGGGTATTAGGGCATCTCGTTCCCCGTCGCCGAGCTCAGGAAGCGAGCAGGATGAGGGCGAGGAGGAGGAGGAGGCCTGGAATCCAGAAAGCCTGGGATACCAAGACTCGGTGGACAGCCTCATTGAGGCAGTCAACCAGACATTAGAGATCGAGGACGATGTGTCCACGGCCTCAGGTCACAAGGTCTCCTTCAAGAAGACCAGGCGACCGCATAGAAGGTTTGCCACGCATCCGGAGTTCGAGGAGCTAGTCCAGAAACATAGGGAACACCCGGATAAGCGTTTTGCAATGCAAAAAGCGCTGCAAGCAAAGTATCCGTTTCCTCCTTAACTCCATAAAGGATGGGTGGAGTCGCCAGTAGTGGACCCACCGGTATCACGTTTAGCATCAAGATCGCTATTGTCGATACCCAGCGGTTCTTCTATCAAGGACCCAACTGATCGCCTTATAGAGGGGCTTGCCCGCTCGGTGTATGAGGCAGCGGGGTCAGCCCTGGCCCCCTCCTTTGCGGCTACTTGGGTGGCTAAGGCCATGGTTTCATGGGCGGACGCTCTGCATAATGCCCTCCAAAACAGAGATCTGCCTGCGGAGGTCTTGGAGGTGACAAATCAGATATCAGGGGCAAGTGATTTTCTCGTCAGCGCCTCTCTGGACGCGGCCGAGTGTTCTGCTGTGGCAGCAGCAAATGCGATCGCCGTTAGGCGAGCATTATGGCTGAGATTGTGGAAAGCGGATTCTATCTCCAAAAAATCCTTGACCTCATTGCCTTTTCAGGGCAATCGGTTGTTCGGTGAGAAGCTTGATAAGCTTATCTCAGAAGCCACAGGGGGGAGGAGTAGTTTCCTCCCGCAGCAGTGGACTTGGCCAGCATTCAGGCAGACACAGAGGCGTTTTCGGCCCTTTCGTAACCCCTGGAGGGGGACTTCGGCCAGAGCATCCACCTCCGCAAATGATGGTCAGATTAGGGAAAGGCAAACCTCTTACAGAGCCAATCCGCTGGGTAGAGGCCGAGGCCGTTTGCCCAGAACGAGGGGGGCCAGATCCCAAAAGCCTCCAGCAAAATGACTCGAGGCGCTTCGTACCTACGGACGACAGAGTGGGCGGACGCCTACTAAGGTTCAGCCACGTTTGGGTCGCAGTGGCACGCGACGCTTGGGTGGCAGAATTGATATCGTCCGGGTACAAGATAGAGTTTCTCGGACTCCCGCCACGGCGATTCTTCCGTTCCCGGCTTTCCGGAACAGAATCGCAGGCAGAGGGTTTGTTACAGGCCATAATGACGCTACAGCGCAACGGGGTCATTGTCCCAGTGCCGAAAAGCGAAGAGACACAAGGTTTTTACTCCAACCTGTTTTCGGTCCCCAAAAAAGACGGGACAGTAAGGCCAGTACTAGATCTAAAAATCCTGAACAAATTCATCAGTCAGGCGGTTCCGGATGGAATCCCTCCGTTCGGTCATTGCAGCCATGGATCCAGGGGAGTTCCTGGCCTCGATCGATGTGCAGGATGCATATCTGCACATTCTGATTTTTCCTCCACACCAGAGGTTCCTGCGTTTTGCGATCGGAGGGCGACATTTTCAATTTGTTGCTCTGCCCTTCGGTCTGGCCACTGCTCCCAGAGTCTTTACGAAGATAATGGCGGTGGTTATGGCCATCCTGCATGCTCGGGGCATAACGGTACTACCTTACCTGGACGACCTTTTGGTAAAGGGGCCGTCGTTTCAGGTGTGCCAGGAGAATGTCAGTATCACGCTGGATACCCTGGCCCGTCTAGGCTGGCCATCTCCGTCCGCTTCAGCATGCGCTCTTGTCAGCATGGGACCGAAGGCTGCTATCCCTCAGTCATCGGTGCAATTTGTCTCCGCTGGTCCGACGATCACTCCGATGGTGGACTCGCGACTCGTCTCTGGTCCAGGGGAAACCCTTTCCCCCGGAACAGTGGTTGGTGGTGACGACCGATGCAAGCCTGCAGGGTTGGGGAGCAGTTTTCCAGAGTGTCACAGCCCAGGGGCGGTGGTCCATTCGGGAGGTAATTCTCCCGATCAACATTCTGGAGATACGAGCAATACGATTGGCCCTGCAACAGTTTCAGTGTTTGCTGAGACACCGGCCGGTGCGCATTCAGTCGGACAATGCTACAGCAGTAGCGTATGTAAACCATCAAGGGGGCACGCGCAGCCAAGCAGCCATGCGCGAGGTTGGGCTGGTACTGCGTTGGGCCGAGAAGAACCACGTGGTAATTTCAGCGGTGCACATTCCGGGAGTCGAAAACTGGGCGGCAGATTTTCTCAGCCGACAGGGGGTCGCGGCAGGGGAATGGTCCCTGCACCCCGAGGTTTTTCAACAGATCTGCCAACGGTGGGGGACACCAGACGTGGACCTTATGGCATCCAGAGAGAACGCCAAAGTACAAAGGTTCGTCGCTCGATCCCTCGACCCGCAGGCAATCGCAGCAGACGCTCTGGTGCTTCCGTGGAGCCAGTTTCGTCTCCCGTACTTGTTCCACCCGCTACCTCTGCTTCCAAGAGTCATCAGAAAGTTAAGGAGAGAGAAGGTTCCAGCAATTCTGCTGGCCCCAGACTGGCCTCGGCGGGCCTGGTATGCAGATCTGGTTCAGCTAGTGGTGGACGTACCCTGGCGTCTCCCAGATCGGCCGGACTTGCTGTCCCAGGGGCCGATCTACCATCCGAACTTAGGGGCCCTGTGTTTGACGGCGTGGCCATTGAATCTTGGCTGTTAACACAGGCAGGATTCAGGCGCGATGTGGTGGCCACAATGGTGAGTGCCCGAAAGCCTTCCTCGGCGAGAGTATATCATCGGACTTGGGAACTTTTTTTCCGTTGGTGTAGGGATCGCGGAGTGGCTCCTCTGGTTTTTTCAATCCCCAACGTACTGGCTTTTCTGCAGGCAGGGCTGGACGCAGGATTGGCTCCGAGTTCGCTCAGAACGCAAATCTCGGCCCTGTCGGTGCTTTTCCAACGAAAGGTTGCTTCGGTCTGGCAGGTTAGGACGTTTATGCAGGGGTTCGCACATTTAGTACCCCCCTATAAGGCGCCGACGGAATCATGGGACCTGAACTTGGTGCTCAGGGCCCTTCAGGAGCCTCCTTTCGAACCGTTACAAGAAGTCTCCTTACCTTACCTGTCCAGGAAGGTCGTTTTTCTGGTAGCTATTACGTCTATTAGGCGGGTTTCGGAATTGGCGGCTTTATCTTGTAAACCGCCGTTCCTGACTTTTTATAAGGATAAGGTAGTTTTAAGGCCAGCTCCTCCCTTCTTGCCGAAGGTTGTCTCTGCATTCCATATCAACGAAGACATTGTCTTACCCTCGGTTTGCCCGGCACCGGTGCACAGGGTAGAAAAGGCATTGCACACCCTGGATCTGGTAAGAGCCCTTAGGAGGTATGTGACAAGGACAGCACCTTTCCGCCGGACAGACTCTCTATTCGTGATCCCAGAAGGGCGGCGGAAGGGGCTCGCTGCGTCCAAAGCGACTTTGGCCAGATGGGTTCGCCTGACGATCCAAGAATCTTATGAAATCAGTGGCACGCCGGTTCCGGCAGGGATCAAGGCACACTCGGCTCGAGCAGTGGGTGCCTCATGGGCACTGCGACACCAAGCTTCAGCGGAACAGGTGTGCAAAGCAGCTACCTGGTCCAGCTTGCATACGTTTGTCAAACATTATAACGTACATACCCAGGCATCCTCGGATGCAAGCCTGGGAAGAAAGATTCTCCAGGCAGCAGTTGCGCACCTCTAATCAGGGGCGCAAAATAGCATGGATTGGGTGAGCTAAGATCCCGCCCAGGGACTGCTTTAGAACGTCCCACAGTCTCTGTGTCCCCCAATGAGTCGAAGGAGAAACATGGATTTTTGTGAGTACTCACCGTAAAATCCTTTTCTCCGAGATGCTCATTGGGGGACACAGCACCCACCCTACTAGCCAGTTGGCTTTTGCTTATTTTGAGTTATACAAATCCTTATGTAAGGATCAGGGTGGTCCCTTTTCCAGACGTATAATTTCTTGCCTGAATATAAGGCGCGTTCTCCTACTGCCTATGCACTAAACTGAGTTACGCCCGGTCTGGGGGCGAGGGTGTATGCGGCGGAGGAGGAGCTAACTCTTTTTTTGTATACTTAGTGTCAGCCTCCAGACGGCAGAAGCACACACCCACAGTCTCTGTGTCCCCCAATGAGCATCTCGGAGAAAAGGATTTTACGGTGAGTACTCACAAAAATCCATGTTTTATGCCCATAGCAGCCAGAGATGCAGATGTGTTATTTGCAGCATGAGACGGTGCATTATCATGCATGAAAATGATCTTGCTGCGGAAAGCACGGTTCTTCCTCTTGAACCATGGCAGGAAGTGCATCTTTACCCCTTCAGGGATCCTAAAGGGGCTAACAAGCTCTCATCCCATGATTCCAGCCCAAAACATTGCTCCACCTCCTCCTTGTTGGCGCCTTAGCCGTGTCCATCAACCAGCCATCCTCCACTCAATCCATCTGGACCATCGAGCGTTGCACGGCACTCATCGGTGAACAAAACAGTTTGGAAGTCAGTCTTCATGTATCGTTTGGCCCACTGGAGCCGTTTCTGCTTGTGTGCAGTGGATAGAGGTGGTCGACAGGATGGCTTACGCACAGCTGCAAACCTCTGAAGGACCCTGCATCTTGTTGTTCGGGGGACGTTGGAGGCACCAGCAGCTTCAAAAACTTGTCTGCTGCTATGACAAGGCATTTTTGCAGCTGCTCTTTTAACCTGACGCAATTGCCTGTTGGAAAGAGTCCTCAGTTTTTCCTTATCAGCACTCACACGTGTGTGCTGGGAATCAGCTACATACTTCTTGATTGTGCTATGATCACGATGAAGTGTCTTGGCAATGTTGATTGTAGTCATGCCTTGACCTAAATACTCCGCAATTTGTTGCTTCTCAGCAGCCGACACATCCTTTTTCTTTCCCATTTTGGCAAAAAATGTAGGCTGCTTAATAATGTGGAACAGCCTTCTTAAGTAGTCTTCCCTTTATTTGGACACACCTGCCAAACTAATTGCGCAGTTGCTTTCAGTGATATAAAGAGTCCTGACACACATCACCATCAATGAATTTAAATGACAAACAAAAAAATTCTAACCTTATCACTCCTAAACTCTTTTTGCATAATAATTTGGAACACAGTTTATCCCCGCTCCAGCACACGCTATCTCATTTAAGAGGTCCAAACGTTTACGCAGGTTATTTGCCAGCCATCCGGAGTTTAAGGACATTGTCCAGAAACAGGGATCGGCCACATAAGCGGTTCACAGGGCAAAAGTCTACTGAGACTAAATACCCTTTTGCTCCAGACCTAATGAAGGATTGGTTACAGTCCCCTTTGGTGGGTCCTCCTGTATCGCGTCTTGCTTCTAAAACGCTCCGATCCGTCTCTGAGGGCTCCTCAGTCAGAAACCCCTCCGCTCGTCAAATTGACTACCTTGCCCGCTCAGTTTTTGAAGCTTCAGGAGCGGCGCTTTCTCCATCTTTCGTGGTGACTTGGGTTACTAAGGCAATGGCCTCTTGGGCAGAAGTCTTAATTACTGCCTTCCAGGGTAGCAATCTTCCTCCGGAGGCAATCAGGGTCGCCAGGCAGATTATTCACGCAGCGGACTTTGCAGTGGACGCTTCTTTAGATGCCGCCAATTGCGCTGCTCAAACTGCCGCTAATGCGATCTCCATTAGAAGAGCTCTATGGCTCCACGACTGGCGGGCGGATGCCACATCTAAAAGATCGTTGCCTTCCTTGCCCTATCAGACTGGTCGTCTTTTTGGAGAGAAACCGGACCAGCTCATCTCTGATACTACCGGGGGAAAGAGTAAATTCCTTCCTCAACAAAAGGCTCTTTGGCCGTTTCGGAGCCAACAAGCCGACGCGTTTTCGATCTTTTCACAACAATTCCGGTTGGTCTTCCACTACCTTCTCTTCCGGATCAAGTCGGCCCCCGCGTGGAGACAGAGGCTCTCAGGGCTCATACAGACTTAACCGCTCTTGGAAGCCCAGGCCAAGGACATCTGGATCTAGGGGAGCCAGATCCCATAGATCTTCTACACAATGACTTGTTGCGGTATCCGGTGGACACCGACAAAGTAGGCGGTCGTCCACTTTCCTTCAGTCAGACCTGGCTCACGGTCGACCACAACACGTGGGTCAGGGAGCTGGTGTCCTCCTGATACGAGAGAATTTTTGTCCCCCCCCCCCCCCAAGTCCGACACGTTTTTTCCGGTCCTCACCCCCCAAGAAAAATACAAGAGCCTTCCTTCGGGCTGTTCAGGCTTTGCAAGGGGACGGAGTCATCATTCCAGTCCCTCATCACGAAAGGTTCAAGGGTTTTTATTCAAACCTTTTTGTGGTTCCAAAGAAGGACGGGACGATGCGTCCCATACTGGATCTCAAACTATTAAATCAGTTTGTCAGGGTACGGCGATTCCGAATGGAATCTCTCCGATCAGTTGTCGCTTGCATGGAAAAAGGAGAGTTCCTAGCATCCATCAACATCAAGGACGCTTACCTTCACATTCCAGTCTGCCCATCCCACCAGCAGTTCCTGCGTTTTGCAGTTCACGAGGAACACTTCTAGATCGTTGCCTTGCCCTTCGGACTCGACACCACCCCCAGAGTCTTTACCAAGGTCATGGCGGCTGTCATGGCCATTCTCCACTCTTGGGGAGTGGTGGTGTTACCGTATCTGGACGACCTGCTCATCAAGGGTCCTTCCAGCCTGCGAGGAATCCGTGGATATAACAGTAAATACACTTTTTCGCCTGGACTGGAAGATAAACTTCGAAAAGTCTTTCCCAAAACCGGCCCAGCAGATTTCCTTTTTAGGAATGATCTTGGACACTTCCCGCGTGTTAGTCATTCTCCCTCCAGAAATGACCCAAGTCTTACAACAGGCAGCGCTGACTCTTTCCCGACCGGATTCTCACTCCATTCGTTTCAGCGTGAGAGTTCTCGGAAAGATGATGGCATCGATGGAAGCAGTTCCATTTGCACAGTTCCATCTCCGTCCCTTACAACGCGCGTTGCTGTTAGCCTTGGACCGTCGGTTCCTTCTGTCCCTGCGGGTCAGACAAGCCCTCAAGTGGTGGACACTGAAGTCATCCCTAAGTCAAGGGAGGTATTTTCTCCCAGTAAGATGGTTGATAGTAACCACCGACGCAAGTCTTCTGGGCTGGGGTGCGGTCTTTAGTCACCACACGGCACAGGGTAGTTTGTCAACTCGAGAGTCACGTCTCCCCATCAACATCTTGGAGATACGTGCGATCAAATTACTTCTACAGAGTTTCTACCATCTCCTCGCAGGTCACCCCATCAGGATCCAATCCGACAACGCTACGGCTGTAACGTATATCAACCGTCAGGGGGGTACTCGGAGCAGGATGGCCGTGCACGAAGTGAGTCACATCCTTCATTGGGCCGAGACCAACCATTCACCCATCTCAGCAATCCACATCCCGGGCGTAGAGAACTGGGTGGCAGATTTTCTCATTCGCCAGGGCCTTGCCTCGGGAGAGTGGTTTCTTCATCCGGAAGTCTTTCAGCAGATTTGTCATCGTTGGGGGTCTCCAGATGTGGATCTCATGGCCTCAAGACTAAACAACAAGGTTCCTCAATTCATTGCCCGATTGCGCGATCCATGCGCCATCGGAGCGGACGCCCTGGTTCTGTCGTGGCACCGGTTCCGGCTCCCGTACATCTTCCCCCCTCTTCCCTTTGCTTCCGAGGGTCATCAAGAAGATCAGAACAGAGAAAGTACCAGTGATCCTAGCCGCGCCAGGCATGGTACGCAGAACTGATACAACTGGTCGCCGACGTCCCCTGGCGACTTCCAGATCGCTGGGATCTACTCTCTCAGGGCCCGATTTACCACCAGAACTCCCGGGGCCCTGTCTTTGACGGCGTGGCCATTGAATCCTGGATTTTAGCACAGGCTGGGTTCTCTCACGACGTGATTTCCACCATGATTAGTGCTAGGAAGCCCGTGTCCATGCGCTTCTATCACCGCACCTGGAAAACCTTTTTTTTCATGGTACAAGGATCATGGTCGATCCCCTCTGGTGTTTTACATTCCGGCCATATTGGAATTCCTTCAATCCGGATTAAAGTCAGGCCTCGCTCAAAGGCCAGATTTCGGCCTTGTTAGTGCTATTCCAATGCAAAATTGCCACCAAACTTCAGGTCAAGACATTCATTCAGGGAGTCTCCCATGTGGCGCCTCCTCATAGAAGGCCATTGGAGTCATGGGACCTTAACCTGGTTCTTGGGGACTTACAGGAGGCTCCTTTCGAACCGCTGCAGGACGTGCCACTGACCGTTCTCTCTTGGAAGGTGGTCTTTCTAGTGGCAATTACGTCAATCAGACGAGTTTCGGATTTGGCAGCCCTATCCTGCCGCCCTCCGTTCCTGAACTTTCATCAGGACAAGGCAGTTTTCAGGACGTGCCCGTCCTACCTGCCCAAAGTCGTATCCTCTTTCCACCTAAGTGAGGAAATGAAAATCGCTAGGTCGTGAAAAGGTTAATAATGTGAGCACTTTGTAGGAAAAAAAAATTAGCGTAATTAGCTTGCAAAATGCTAGCGTTTTCCAAGCGATCTGTAGCATCGCTTGGAGAACTGATTGACAGGTTGGTCACACTCGTCAAACATAGTGTTTGACAACTGTGACCAACTTTTTACTACTGAGGCCGCCTATGCGGCCTCAGTAGTAAAAGATAAAATGTAAAAAAACAATAAAAAAAATATTGTTATTCTCACCTTCCGACGTCCCACGCAGCCTTCCCGCCTCTCTCCACTCTCCCGTTCCCAGTAATCTTTTGCGAAAATGCCCGCGATGACGTACATTCTCGCGGGATCGCGACGTCTCGTGACCGCGAGAACGGACGTCATTGCTCGCAAAGGCTTACTGGGACCGGGAGCGTGGAGAGAGGCGGGAAGGCTGCGCGGGACGTCGGAAGGTGAGAATAACAATATTTTTTATTTTAAATTCTACTTTTTACAGGGATATGGTACCCAAAGCCCGGAGGACAGTCTCCTCTCCTCCGGACCGTGGGTACCATCCGCAATTGTTCTGCTTACTTTTCGCATGGTGTGCACAGCCACATGCGGAAAGTAAGAGGAGGAATGCATTCCTATGGGTGCGGGATCGCCGCGATTCCGCAAAATTAATGAGCATGCTGCGGTTTTTACCGCGAAGTGATTCCGCCGTGGTAAAAACCGCAGCATTAGCACAGCATTGCGGAATCCCATAGAAATGCATGGGATGCTTATTTTTCGCGTTTTCGCGGCAAAATCGCACGGTTAAAACCGCCGCGGAAACGCAGAAAAAAAAAAAGCCACGTGTGAACTCAGCCTTACTGTTTGGGTTAATTAAATTTATTATTTGATAGATTGCTCTTTTACAGATTCCTCAATACCTAATATGCCTTTTTTTATTTATTTTGGATTGAAAAGAGAGGGACAATTTAAACATATATACACTTTTGTATTTTTTATGTCTTGTAGATGTGGCTCCGCATAGCCCGGCTCCTGGGGGTTTAAGAGCCTCATTGTTGGGATCACTGTTGGTCCAAGTGGTTGAACCCTCATAGATCTGTCTTGCTATTGTGAGATTAACACTTTAACCTACTGTACAATTTAGAGTTCTCATATAAGTAATAACATCCTTCATTATTATTTTAGCTGATCTTAAGCAAATGCATAAGCTAAATGAAGATGCTTATCAAAATCCTGACGTTAGAGCCTTTGAAGACAGGAGGGCAGTTGTTGCAGTCGACACCAGTCTAGCTGATCACACTACTTCTATTGGCAAAATACCAGGTAAGTAATAATTTTATTTATATAACACTAACATGTTTCACAGCACATTACAATTAAGCAAGGATATGTACAGACTATAAATACAATACAAAGTAGTACATAAAGTAACATAGTAACACAGTTATTAAGGTTGAAGGAAGACTTTAAGTTCGTCTAGTTCAACCCATATCCTATCCTAACTTGCCCTAACATGTTGATCCAGAGGAAGGCAAAAAAAACCCATGTGGCAAACAGTAAGCTTCACATTGGGGAAAAAAATTCCTTCCCACTCCACATACGGCAATCAGACTAGCTCCCTGGATCAACACAATATAACTAGTGTGTATACCCTGTAATATTATACTTTTCAAGAAAGGCATCCAGTCCCTTCTTAAATTTTGGTAGGGAATCACTCATTACAGCATCATATAGCAGAGAGTTCCATAGTCTCACTGCTCTTACAGTAAAGAATCCGCGTCTGTGATTATGCTTAAACCTTCTTTCCTCCAGACGTAGAGGATGCCCCCTTGTCCCCGTCACAGGTCTAAGAGTAAAAAGATCATTAGAAAGGTCTTTGTACTGTCCCCGCATATATTTATACATTGTAATAAGATCACCCCATAGCCTTCGATTTTCCAAACTAAATAACCCCAAGTGTAATAACCTATCTTGGTATTGCAGACCCCCCAGTTCCCTAATAACCTTAGTCGCTCCAGTTCAGCTATGTCTTTCTTATACACCGGAGACCAGAACTGTACGCAGTATTCTAAGTGTGGTCGCACTAGTGACTTATATAGAGGTAAAATTATGTTCTCTTCATGAGCATCTATGCGTCTTTTAATGCATCCCATTATTTTATTTGCCTTTGCAGCAGCTGCCTGTCACTGGCCACTAAATGTGAGCTTGTTGTCTACCCATACACCCAGGTCTTTTTCAGTGACAGTTTTGCCCGGTGTATTATAATTAAAGACGTAATTATACATTTTGTTTGTTCTACCCAAGTGCATAACCTTACATTTATCCCCATTAAAGCTCATTTGCCATTTATCAGCCCAAGCTTCTAGTTTACATAAATCCTCCTGTAATATAAAATTGTCCTCCTCTGTATTGATTACCCTGCAGCGTTTAGTGTCATCGGAAAATATTGAAATTCTACTCTATGCCCCCTACAAGGTCATTAATAAATATGTTAAAAAGAAGCTGGCCCAAAACTGACCCCTGTGGTACCCCACTGCAAACTTTGACCCAGTCCGAGTTTCCTCCATTAATAATCACCCTTTGTTTCCTATCCCTGAGCCAGCTCTTAACCCACTTGCACATATTTTCCCCTATCCCCATTGTTCTCATTTTATGTATCAACCTTTTGTGTGGCACCGTATCAAAAGCTTTTGAAAAGTCCATGTACACCATGTCCACTGCATTGCCTTGGTCCAGTGCGGAACTTACCTCTTCATAAAAGCTTATCAGATTAGTCTGACAGGAATGGTCCCTTGTAAACCCATGTTGATATTGGGTCATGAGGTTATTCTTCTTCAGATACTCCAGTATTGTATCTCTTAGAAAACCCTCCAGGATTTTACCCACCGTAGAGGTCAAGCTCACTGGCCTATAATTTCCAAGTTCAGTCTTGTCCCCTTTTTGAATATTGGCACCACATTTGCTATACGCCAGTCCTGTGGTACAGACCCTGTTATTATGAAATCTTTAAAGATTAAAAGTACTGGTCTATCTATAACTGTACTTAATTTGTGCAGTACTCGCGGGTGTATCCCATCCGGGCCCGGGGATTTGTCAATTTTAGTGATTTTTAGATGCCGCCGTACTTCCTGCTGGGTTAAGCAGGTGACATTTAATGGAGATTTTTTTATCAGTGATCATGTTATCCGTCATGGGATTTTCTTGTGTAAATGCTGAAAAAAAGTCATTTAGCATACTGGCTTTTTCCTCATCCTCATCCACCATTTCACCCATATAAAAACTTTGGAGTAAAGTCCTGCAGTGCACAGGCGCTGGGCCTCTCTGACCTTTCCCGGCGCCTGCGCACTGCAGTGTTTTGCTCTGCCCTCAACACGGCAGAGACGTACACCTGCGCAGGAGTGCGATGCCGGGGAGCAATGAAGCAAGCAGGAGGACGGCATCGCAAGAAGATGGGAGGCGCCGGACCCAGACCTGTGACACACATTGGACTAGTCCGCCTCCTGGGTGAGTATAATAAAACTTATTTTTCTTATCTTTCAGGTTGGACTGGGGGCTTATCTACAGCATTATAGAATACTGAGCATACCACACTAAACCATTGACCATATGTCCTGATATAAAAATATATTTTATTATTAATTATATAATAAAAACAAAGTTTTCCACAATAGTCGCAAACATCAATGTACAAACTGCATAAAAAAGGAGGGTGTAACTATCCATTTGGATGGGACAGTGCTAGTAGTAAACACCTTGCTGGAAAGATAAAGTGCAGCTCATATAGCAATGTGTTTAACTACCAATTGCTCCTTTTGTGTGCTTTTAGCATTATAGAATACTGTAGATAAGCCCTGAAAGGCGGTAGCCGCATCTTATAGCGGCCAAAACAGGTGATAGGTTCCCTTTAAGCAAGTTGAAAATGAAATGATCTTTATAAGGCCTAAAGTTAAAGATAACACATTTCCTTAGTATTTTAGGAAAAAAAAATATTTTTTTTTCCACCTTTTACATTTTTAAAATTACGAAAAGGAAAATGGGCCGATGAAAACGTTTAAGCACCCTTGGAGATTTGTATTCTTGCATAACTTTGACCAAGGTTTCAGATCTTAATTAGCCTGATAGAGTTAAGCCCCCTGTTACACACTGCGATATCGCTAGCAATATCGCTGCAAAGTCACCGATTTTGTGACGTTGCAGCGATAATGCTAGCGATATCGCTGCATGTGATACTTACCTCCGACCGGCTCCCCCGCTGGTTATCGCTGATCGCGCAAGAAGCTCCTGGACCATTCCAGGCCACTTCCTGCGGCGCTTCCTGTGGCGCCGACGAGCGACGCGTGGAGCCGGGCAGGAGGACGCAGGATCGCCGCGTCTCACAGGTAAGTAGCGATCCCCGTCCCCAGCGATGTCGCTGGTGAGATCTGCCTGAGTGGCAGCTCACTAGCGACCACCTAGCGATTCACCAGCGATCCTGACCGCGTCATATCGCTGGTCGGGATCGCTGGTGAGTCGCTAGGTGTAACGGTACCCTTATGGCTTCTTCACTATCAGCATGGATCAATCCTGCTTTGGAGTTGTGTTGCAGCCCAAGGCACGTGAAACATTTCACAGGTAGAGGAAAGAATGGATTCAATCAAGTTTCAACAAATTCTTGATGCAAACATATCACCATCTGTAAAAAAGCTCAAGTGGAAAAGAGGATGGCTGCTACAAATAGATAATCATCCTAAACACACAACAAAATCCACAATAAGATTACCTCAAAAGACGCAAGCTCATGATTTTACAATGGCCCTCACAGTCCCCGGATCTGAATATCATTGAAAATCTGTGGCTAGACCTCAAAATAGCAGTCCATGCAAGACGACTCAGGAATCTCACAGAACTGGAAGAATTTTCCCACAGAAGAATGAATGAAAATCCCTCAAAAAGAATTGAAAAACTCTTGGCTGGCTACAAGAAGTGTTTACAAGCTGTGATACTTGCAAAAGGGGGTGCTACTAGATACTCACCATGCAGTGTGCTCAAACTTTTGCACATTCCATTTTTTTTTGTAATTTTTAAAATGTAAAAGATGAAAAAATATTTTTTTTTAGCTTAAATTACAAAGGAAATGTGTCATCTTTAACGTTAGCCCTTTTAGAGATCATTTCATCTTCAACTTGCTTAACTATTCACAATAACAGTAATTTTGACTATGGGTGCCCAAACTTTTACATGCCACTGTAGTTCAACAGTTACAGGTGGAGTGATGGTCCATCTCACAAGCTAACAATCTAGTAAATCAGTGTGGTTCTCCATCCAAGGCTGGGGGCATAAATATGCATTTTATAAGGGAATGTGTCATGCCGCCTGTCACGCCGCTCTCACCTGGGGGCGGGACCTTGGTCCCAACGTCACCTCTTCCAGAGCCATGGCCACTCCAGGGGTCTCGTCGGGTGCGCACGCCCACCTCTCGTATTTAGGTTCATGTTTGCACCATGTTCTTTGTGTGCACTCGCGCTCTTCTCAGCTCTGTCTTCGGGCCTGTCCTCTCTATGGTATTAGAGGACTTGACCCGGAAGTCCTAGTGATCATGTGCTATATCAGGCTACCTCTTCCTATGGGAGGTGCCTAATTATTGTTGTGCTTCCTGGCTTGGTCTGCCTTGTCCTTGCCTGGCTGTGCGCTGTATTCGGGTCCTCTGCCTTGTGCTCAGTTGTGCCTTCTGGCACACGCTCTGATCCTGTACTCTGCCTTGTGCTCAGTTGTGCCTCCTGGCACACGCTCTGATCCTGTACTCTGCCTTGTGCTCAGTTGTGCCTCCTGGCACACGCTCTGTTCCTGTACTCTGCCTTGTGCTCTGTTGTGCCTCCTGGCACACGCTCTGATCCTGTACTCTGCCTTGTGCTCAGTTGTGCCTCCTGGCACACACTCTGATCCTGTACTCTGCCTTGTGCCCAGTTGTGCCTCCTGGCACACACTCTGATCCTGTACTCTGCCTTGTGCTCAGTTGTGCCTCCTGGCACATACTCTGATCCTGTACTCTGCCTTGTGCTCAGTTGTGCCTCCTGGCACACGCTCTGATCCTGTACTCTGCCTTGTGCTCAGTTGTGCCTCCTGGCACACGCTCTGATCCTGTACTCTGTTCCGGTACTCTGTTGCGCCTCCTGGCACACCTTCTGCCTAACTCTGTACTCTGACGTGCTTCTTTGCATGCGTCCTGCTTCGCTCGCTTCCGGGCGTGCTTGTCTGTGCACGCCATACCTGCTCTCGTGTACCCGCCTTGCACTACCCTGTATGTAGCGCACTCCCGTGTACACGCCTTGTATTGTACTGCACTCTCCATGTCTCCGTACACTCTCCCTGTACCGTCCTGTACCCTGCGTGTCCCTGTGTCCACGCTTTGCACATTCCTGCTGACACACTCACTCGTGTCTCCTGTGAGTCTGCCACCTGGTGCCAGCAGTCGTGGTACCTTACTCCCTTGGGCTTGCCCCTGACACCCTGTATAGGGGGTGGTCCTCACTACTCACTAGGTCAGATCTTCCCAGGAGGGTTGGTGCCACGACCCAGAGGGTCCACTCCAGGAGTCGTCACAGAATGAGACAAGTTTTGCAGAATCCTGAAAAATCTTCTGTATTTTATAACGAAAATAATAGGAAGCCATTTAATATATCTAGAGGGGCTGCAGCTTGCGAGACTGCCAGGACTGGTGTTTGAACTGCAGACAATAGAGCTTCCTATGTAGCACTTGTGCATTAATGATGCAGGCATGCATTATAACATGATACATACCTCACTTTCTGCTAAAATGTTAAAAAATATTTACAACCAAGGTGTAACAAATGAACATGATAAATATTACGTTACTAGCTGAAGAGCCCGGCGCTGCCCGGGCATAGTAACTAACTACGGTTAGTTATAACAAATTATAATGATATATTATTTATATATATATATATATATATATCTCTATCTGAGTGTAGAGCCCCGCCCACTCCGCATAGCCACATTCACTATAATATCCCACATCATCCCGTCAGCCAGAGCCACCGGACAACTACCACTAATATCCCACATCATCCCGTCAGCCAGAGCTACCGGACTACTACCCCTAATATCCCACATCATACCGTCAAAGCCACCGGACTACTACCCCTAATATCCCACATCACCCCATCAGCCAGAGCCACCGGACTACTACCCCTAATATCCCACATCATCCCGTCAGCCAGAGCATCTGACTACTACCACTAATATCCCACATCATCCCGTCAGCCAGAGCCACCAGACTACTACCCCTAATATCCCACATCATCCAGTCAGCCAGAGCATCTGACTACTACCCCTAATATCCCACATCATCCCATCAGCCTGGGGTCAGAACCAGAGCGCTGAGTGGAACGGTCCTAACTTCCATACCGGGGATCCCTTTAAGAGAGGCCTGGCGTCAGAATCAGAGCGCTGAGTGGATTTACTCTGACTTCCATACCAATGATCCCTTTAATAGAAGCCTGGGGTGAGAATCAGAGCGCTGAGGGATTTGCCCTAACTTCCATACCGGGGATCCCTTTAAGAGGGGCCTTGGGTCGGAACCAGAGCGCTGAGTGGATTTGCCCTAACTTCCATACCGGAGATCCCTTTAAGAGAGCCTGGATCAGAACCAGAGCGCTGTGTGGATTTGCCCTGACTTGCATACCACTGATCCCTTTAATGGAACCCTGGGGTCAGAATCAGATCGCTGAGGGATTTGCCCTAACTTCCATACTAAGAGAGGTCTGGGGTCTGTACCAGAGCATTTGAAGGCAATTGCCCCGACTTCCATACCGGGGATCCCTTTAACCCCTTCCCGACCTGTCACAGCGTATGCGTCATGAAAGTTGGTGCCAATCCGACCCATGACGCATGTGCTGTGTCGTGACTTCAAAGGCCCCCTGCGGGTCGGGTGACCAGGGTCAATGAAAGGTCACCCGACCCGCAGATACGGGGGGCTTTGTACTTCACAGGGGGTGTGGCTTCGCCCCCACGTGGCCACGATCGCTCTGATCGGCTGTTAAGTGAAACCGCCAATCAGAGCGATAGTAATATTTCATCAGTGAAATTTGATGAAATATTACAAACCAGCCATGGCCGATGCTGCAGTATCATCGGACATGGCTGGAGACACCGATCCGGCCCCCCCGCCACTGAATGACAGCAGCGATCTGCCGCCGCTGTCATCATCTGCTCCCCCTCCCCTTCCCTCCGCTCCCCACCAGCTTCCGATCCTCCCTCACCCCCCCAGTACCTTCTGAGTTCCGCTGTTGCTCCTGGTGTCCCGCGGTCCCGGATCATGGGCGCCGCCATCTTGGAAAGTGGCGGGCGCATGCGCAAGTGCGCCCGCTCGAATCTGCATCTGCAGATTCCATTCATTCATTTTGATCACTCTCACAGTGATCAAAATTAAAATAAAAAGTAAATAACCCCCCCGTTTATCACCCCCATAGGTAGGCACAACTAATAAAATAAAGAAAATATTTTTATTTTTCCATTCGGGTTAGTGTTATGAATGGGTCACCAAGGAGGAAAAAACCTAAACAAGCTAAGCCCCAGAAAAACCAGAGAGGTTGGTAACTATGCAGATTGTAGATCCCTGATCCTAACCACACAACTAGCAGCAGCAGCAGCCGTGGACCGTACCTACGATGAACCTAGACGCCTAGTCACGGCTGGAGGACTAAATAAGCCTAAAGCAAGAAAAGGGGAAAGCTAACTGCCCCAGTGCAGACCCCAAAGGAATAGACAGCCCCCACACATGTATTGATGGTGAAACAAGATGAAAACACAAACACAGGCAGGAAAATAGGCTGAGCAAACGATGGGGCCCAAACTAACTAGAAAAGAAAGGAAAGACAGTGTCTGCAATCTGCCCAAAACCCTACAAAATAATGTTCAACACTTCTGATAACAAAATTAACCCTTAAGTCACTAGACTTCCCCCACTATATCAGCACTCTGAAATATTCTGAGACAGAGCAAAAAGAGGCCAATCTAATAAGGGACAAAAAGCAAATTGGCAAATACAGATAAATAAGAGTGGAAATTCAGCACAGCCCCAGCCGGGGCTGGCTGACCACACAAAAAACTGAATAGAACAACAAAATCAAGTGTGAACATTAGCAGAAAAACTTAGCTTGAGCTGACTGGAACAGAGCTGAGAACCAAGACCTGACAAGCAGAAGGAATCACCAGCACCAGAGTAGGGCGTCGGCTGTCTTAAATCCAATCTGAGATTCCTGAGGTCCAGTAGTCATCCTCATTATCAGGTGGCAGATCTCTACTGATTAAATCAGCCTCACTACCTCCTGTTACCACCAGAGGGAGCCTGGAAGGAGAACTCACAACTGGTAGACCAAAAAATGAACTCACAACAGGTTAGGGTTAGAATTAGGGTTAGGGTTGGAATTAGAGTTGGGGTTGGGAATTAGGGTTAGGGTGGAATTTGGGTTAGGCTTAGGGTTGCAATTAGGGTTAGGGATAGGGTGGAATTAGGGTTGCAATTAGGGTTAGGGTTGGGTTTAAGGTTAAGATTAGGGTTAGGGGTGTTTTGGGGTTAGGGTTGGGATTAGGGTTAGGGATGTGTTTGGGGTTAGGGTTGTGGTTACGGGTGTGTTGGGGTTAGGGTTGGAGATAGAATTGAGGGGTTTCCACTGTTTAGGCACATCAGGGGGTTTCCAAACGCGACATGGTGCCACCATTGATTCCCGCCAATTTTGCGTTCAAAAAGTCAAACGGTGCTCCCTCCATTCCAATCCCCGACATGTGCCCAAACAGTGGTTTACCCCAACATATGGGGTATCAGCGTAGTCAGGAAAAATTGCACAACAACTTTCGGGGACTAATTTCTCCTGTTACCCTTGGGAAAATAAAAAATTGGGGGCTAAAAAATTATTTTTGTGGAAAAAATTTTCACGTATCTACGTTATAAACTTCTGTGACGCACTTGGGGGTTCAAAGTGCTCACCAGACATCTAGATAAGTTCCTTGGAAGGTCTAGTTTCCAAAATGGGGTCACTTGTGCGGGGTTTGCAAACGTAACGACGACCGCAGACCATTCCATCAAAGTCTGCATTTCAAAACCTCACTACTTCCATTCCGAGCCCTGACGTTTGCCTAAACATTGGTTCCCCCCCACATATGGGGTACCAGCGTACTCAGGACAAACTGGACAACAACTTTTGGGGTCCAATTTCTCCTGTTACCCTTGTGAAAATAAGAAACTGTGAGCTAAAAAATCATTTTTTGAGGAAAAAAAGTTATTTTTTTATTTTCACGGCTCTGCGTTATAAACTTCTGTGAAGCACTTTGGGGGTTCAAGGTGCTCACCACACATCTAGATAAGTTCCTTGGGGGGTCTAGTTTCCAAAATGAGGTCACATGTGGGGGGTTTCTACTGTTTAGGCACATCAGGGGCTCTGCAAACGCAACATGACACCCGCAGACCGTTCCATCAAAGTCAGCATTTCAAAACGTCACTACTTCCCTTCCGAGCCCCGATGTGTGCCCATACAGTGGTTCCACCCCCACATCGTCGTTTCTTTGCAGGTTCCGGAGGGATACAGAGTGAATAGTCACATCTGTATTCCCACAAAGAGACTATGAGTATGGCGTGTACTGCCACCCCGTATCCTGATATGTCTACCGGCCAGGAACACGTATGTGTGTTCGCCTTCTGTCTCTCACCCACTCGCCTACCAGAGCCTGTCGGTGGATGGAGACACGGTCTGCAACTGGAAATGGGGTAAGTCAGGACTGCAGGAGGTAAGTATCAGCAGGCTGAACCCCTCTCTCCTTCCCATGATAGTATTCCTCCTGGGCGGTGGTGAATGGGCAAGCTTCCTTAGGCGGCATTGCCTGTGTTTAGCGTTCTCAGCGCCAGCGCCGCAGAGCTGCGGTTCCCTTTATGGCCCCCCCCCGCCCTCTGGCGGCCGCCGTTTCTAATTTAGGCCCCGGCTTCAGTTCAGGCCTAGTTCTGAGGCGAGACCACGTCCCCAATTTCTGGCGGGCTTTTTTCTTCTGTGGAACAGTCTCGCCCACCGCTTCACTGAGGGCTAGAGGCGTCGCATGTGCCCGCCCACTCCTCCCAGTCGTCCTATAGGAGTGAATGGAGTTTTCTTATGTCCCTGACAGAGCGGTTAGCTCCGCCCCCCTCTTGTTAGCTGATTCCCGCCCACAGCTTTCAGGAGCGCGCTTTTTACCTCACAGCTTTTACTCAGCCTGTCAGCTGCTTGTCTTCGCTTCAGCGTGCTGTGTACACAGGTTCCGTGAGTAGCTCTGCGCTGCAGACTGACACCCTCCTCAGCTCTCCGTCTCCTAACCGTCTGGCACTGTTAGTGGGTTAGCTCATAATGTCGAATTCTAAACCAATTCGCTCTGCTTCTTCCTCTGTGGTAGTCAGTCATTTTGCATGTTCTTCTTGCAAACACAAGTTTCCATCAGGTCAGTCCTCTCCCTTCTGTCAGGACTGCAGCAAGCCCACTGAACCCACCGCCCAGCAGCCCCCGGTTGTCCCGAGTGAAATTGAGGCCCCTATTCCAGGGTGGGTTTCCTCTCTGTCTCAATCTGTGGCGGAGCTCACCAAGGTGTCCCAGGCTTCTGCAGGACCCAGCAGGTCACAGGATGCTCCGGTCGAGCCTGTTAATATTAGCCGCAAAAGAGGCAGACGGGAGCACCGGTCCTGTTCCTCTTCCCATTCCGCATCGCCCCATAGTCGGTCCAAACAGCCTCCCTTATCAAGATCTTCCTCCCCTGAGCCAGGCGAGACTTTTTCGGATGGACCCTCCGAGGATGTTTTGGAGCTGGACTTGGACCAAATCGCTGATATGAGGGATATGGTTCAGAACCTCATTGCAGCGATTAACCAGTTCTTCAATATCAAAGATTCTCCTGCGGAACCCGCGGACCAGGAGGTTTCTTTCAGACGGTCGAAACAACCTTCCAAGGTCTTCGCTCATCATTCGGAGTTCCAGAAAATTCTTTCCAGAGAGAGAGAAAATGCGACCAGGCGTTTTCAAAGAGGAAAACGCCTTGGGGTGTTATATCCTTTTTCGCCGGAACTCATTGCAGACTGGTCAACTTCACCGGCCGTGGACCCTCCAGTTTCAAGACTATCTAACAGCACGGTCCTTCCGATTTCTGGGGGAGCATCTCTAGGAGACACTAATGACAGAGTCATAGAATCTTTTGCTAAGTCAGCCTTCGAAGCGGCGTCTTCTGTTCTAAGCCCGGCCTTCGTTTCTACTTGGGCTTCTAAGGCCATAGCGAAATGGGCTAAGGACCTCCGCCAAGGCATTATGGCCGGAGACCAGCCAGAGCAGCTGGCAGATCTCACTGACCAAATTCACATGCAGGCGAATATTTGGTCTCGGCCTCCCTGGATGCCGCATCATGCGCAGCTCAGGCATCAAGCAACTTGGTGGCTATTAGATGCACAGTTTGGCTTAAGGCTTGGCAAGCGGACTTATCGTCAAAAAAGTCGTTCCTCACCCGTTTACTGTTTCAGGGATCGCGTCTTTTCGGCGATAGGCTATACCAGATCATTAAGGATGCCACTGGGGGCACAAGCTCCCTTCTTCCCCAGTCAAAATCTTGTTGGCCTCCTCTGAAATGTCAGTATCGACCCATTCGGTCTTTTCGTCGCTTCACGACAGCAGATACGTCTTCCCACCAGCAGAGGCCTCAACCGCGCCAAGATAGAAAAAGAGTCTCCTGTTGTGAGCTCATCTGTTCATTCACCTTTTGTGTCCAAGGATCTCCCTCTTCTGGTGAAGGAAGGTAGTGAGGCTGATTTGGATGAAAGAAACCAAACACCTGATCAGGTGGATTGTGACTGGGTAACAGTAACTTCCGACTGGATATAAGGCAACCGACGCCCTTCTGAGTGGCTGGTGATTTCTCTGCTGCATTCTTTGAGACCAGTCTGATTCCTGCTTCCCAAAGATAAGTTTTTGCTCTGCAATTGAACTTATTAGTTTTGGTTTTGTTTACCTTGTTTTGGAGTCAGCCATCCCCGGCTGGGGGTGTGCTGGATTCTTATTCCTTGATCAGTGTTCTCTTTTGCTCTGCTTTCAGAATATTCTGAGTGCTGATATAGGGTTTGAAGTCTAGTGACTTCAGGGTCCTTTTTGCTTATCAGTTGTGTTGGTAATATTTTTAGCAGGGTTTTCTCGGATTGCAGATAGCAGCTTTTCTGTCCTGTCCTTTTTAGTTAGCTTGGGCCCCATCGTTTGCTCATCCTATCTTTCTATCTGTGTTAGTGTTTTCATCTTGCTTCACCGTCATTATACACTCACTGGCCACTTTATTAGGTACACCTGTCCAACTGTGTGTTAAGACTTAATTTCTAATCAGCCAATCACATGGCGGCAACTCAGTGCATTTAGGCATGTAGACATGGTCAAGACAATCTCCTGCAGTTCAAACCGAGCATCAGTATGGGGAAGAAAGGTGATTTGAGTGCCTTTGAACGTGGCATGATTGTTGGTGCCAGAAGGGCTGGTCTGAGTATTTCAGAAACTGCTGATCTACTGGGATTTTCACGCACAACCATCTCTAGGGTTTACAG
Source organism: Dendrobates tinctorius (assembly GCF_039654945.1). Taxonomy (NCBI): domain Eukaryota; kingdom Metazoa; phylum Chordata; class Amphibia; order Anura; family Dendrobatidae; genus Dendrobates; species Dendrobates tinctorius. Next base: position 9,125,370 of record NW_027361750.1, on the reverse strand, counting down.
AGAATGGTCCGAAAAAGAAAAAAAATCCAGTGAGCGGCATTTCTGTGGCCGGAAATGCCATGTTGATGCCAGAGGTCAGAGGAGAATGGGCAGACTGGTTCGAGCTGATAGAAAGGCAACAGTGACTCAAATTGCCACCCGTTACAACCAAGGTAGGCAGAAGAGCATCTCTGAACGCACAGTGCGTCGAACTTTGAGGCAGATGGGCTACAGCAGCAGAAGACCACACTGGGTACCACTCCTCTCAGCTAAGAACAGGAAACTGAGGCTACAATTTGCACAAGCTCATCGAAATTGGACAGTAGAAGATTGGAAAAACGTTGCCTGGTCTGATGAGTCTCGATTTCTGCTGCGACATTCGGATGGTAGGGTCAGAATTTGGCGTAAACAACATGAAAGCATGGATCCATCCTGCCTTGTATCAACGGTTCAGGCTGGTGGTGGTGGTGTCATGGTGTGGGGAATTTTTTCTGGGCACTCTTTGGGCCCCTTGGTACCAATTGAGCATCGTTGCAACGCCACAGCCTACCTGAGTATTGTTGCTGACCATGTCCATCCCTTTATGACCACAATGTACCCAACATCTGATGGCTACTTTCAGCAGGATAATGCGCCATGTCATAAAGCTCGAATCATCTCAGATTGGTTTCTTGAACATGACAATGAGTTTACTGTACTCAAATGGCCTCCTCAGTCACCAGATCTCAATCCAATAGAGCATCTTTGGGATGTGGTGGAACGGGAGATTCGCATCAGGGATGTGCAGCCGACAAATCTGCGCCAACTGTGTGATGCCATCATGTCAATATGGTCCAAAATCTCTGAGGAATGCTTCCAGCACCTTGTTGAATCTCTGCCACGAAGAATTGAGGCAGTTCTGAAGGCAAAAGGGGGTCCAACCCCTTACTAGCATGGTGTACCTAATAAAGTGGCCAGTGAGTGTATGTTGGGGGCTGCCTATTGCTTTGGGGTCTGCTCTGGGGCAGTCAGTTTTCCCTTTTTTCTCTTTAGGCTTATTTAGATCTCCGGCTGTGACGAGGTGTCTAGGATCACCGTAGAAACACTCCACGGCTACTGCTAGTTGTGTGATAGGATTAGGGGTCTGCAATCCGCTAGTTTCCAACCTCTCTGATTTTCTGGGCTGAGCTTGCATTTTTGTTTTTTCCTCCTCGGTGACTCAATCATAACAGAATCACCAGCCATACCGCAGATTCTAGGGTACTCAATAGCAGGAAAGAATTGTGAAAAAAGAAAAAAAAAGTGTCAATTTTTTTTTTTTTGTGTGTGTATTTTTTCCTCCTTTTCTCTGAGGCCGTAGGAGGAATATTTCTTTTTCTGATGGAGTTTAAGCAATTGTCTGATCGTATGGAGCAGCTTGCTGCTGAAGTGCGAGGAATTTCCACCTATCTTGCTCATTCACACACTGCTGAACCAAAAATCCCCACTCCTGATGTTTTTTTTGGGGATCGGTCTAAATTTTTGAATTTTAAGAATAATTGTAAATTATTTCTTGCCTTGAAGCCTAACTCATCGGGGAACTCTGCCCAGCAGGTTAAAATTGTCATCTCCTTGCTGCACGGCGATCCCCAGGATTGGGCGTTTTCTTTAGTACCAGATGATCCTATTCTAACAAATGTGGACGCATTTTTTCAGGCCTTGGGGTTGTTGTATGATGAACCTAATGCGATTGATCAAGCTGAAAAGACCCTGTTGGCATTGAGCCAGGGTCAAGATTCTGCAGAACTGTACTGTCAAAAATTCCGAAAGTGAGCGGTCCTTACCACTTGGAATGATGGTGCCTTGGCAGCTCTCTTTCGGAAGGGTTTGTCAGAAAATGTAAAAGGATACTATGGTGGGATTTCCTGTTCCCTCTGGTCTTGAAGATTCTATGTCATTAGCCATTCAGGTTGATCGGCGTTTACGTGAACGTAAAATTACACGGGAAATGCTGCCACCTGTTGAACAAATGTCTGAACCTATGCAATGTGATAGAGTTTTGTCTAGGGCGCAACTTCAGGAGTTCAGAAGGCGTAATAAGCTGTGTTTTTTCTGTGGAGATGCCTCTCATATTATTTCTGTCTGCCCTAAACGAGAGAAACGTTTTGAACACACATTTGCTGTAGGTGGTGTACAATCTAAGTTTCTTCTGGCAATTACTCTTATCTGCTCCCTGTCCACATTTTCCGCTAAAGCCTTTGTGGATTCAGGAGCGGCCTTGAACCTAATGGATTTGGATTTTGCTAAACGTTGTGGTTTCGCTATGACACCCCTGCGGACGCCTATTCCTTTGAGGGGGATTGATGCTACTCCGTTGGCGAAGAATAAACCTCAGTTTTGGACCCAGGTGGTAATGCGGGTCGCCCCAGACCATCAAGAAAATTGCAGATTTTTGGTGTTGCATAATTTGCATGATACCATCGTTCTGGGGTTCCCCTGATTGCAAATCCATAATCCAGTTTTGGATTGGAAATCTGTGTCTGTGGTGAGTTGGGGTTGTCAGTGTGCTCTTATTGACACTCCTGTTTTCTCCACCTCTCCCCAGTCGCATGAGGTTCCTGACTATTTGGCTGATTTTTATGATGTGTTTAGTGAGAGTAAGTCTGCGTCTTTGCCTCCTCATAGGAGTTATCACTGTGCAATTGAGCTGAGTCCGGGGTGTAAATTTCCCAAGGGTCGACTTTTTAATTTATCTGTACCCGAACATGAGGCTATGCGTTCTTATATTAAGGAGTCATTGGAGAAGGGTCATATTAGACCATCCTCTTCACCCTTGGGTGCTGTTTTTTTTTTGTGGCCAAGAAGGATGGTTCATTAAGGCCCTGTATTGACTATCGCTCCCTTAACAAAATTACTGTTAAATATCAGTATCCGTTACCCCTGATTTCTGACCTATTTTCTAGAGTTGAAGGTGCTTGCTGGTTTACCAAGCTTGACCTCAGGGGGGCGTATAATCTTATTCGCATTAAGCATGGGGATGAATGGAAGACAGCGTTTAATACTCCGGAGGGACATTTTGAGTACCTGGTGATGCCTTTTGGGCTCACTAACGCCCCTTCTGTCTTCCAGTGCTTCATGAATGATATTTTCCGGGAATTTGTGGATAAGTTTCTGATCATCTATTTGGATGATATTTTGATCTTTTCCAGGGATTGGGACTCTCATGTGGAACATGTTCGGACTGTGTTCCGGATTTTGAGGGAAAACTCCCTGTATGTTAAGGGATCGAAATGTCTTTTTGGTGTACAGAGGATTTCCTTTGTGGGATTTATTTTGTCTCCGTCAACTATTGAAATAGACCCGGCCAAGGTAAAGGCCATTTATGATTGGGTTCAGCCCACTTCTTTGAAGGCTCTCCAGAAGTTTTTTGGGTTTGCTAATTTTTATCGTAAGTTTATAGCCAATTTTTCTGTTATTGCCAAACCATTGACTGATTTGACTAAGAAGGGCGCTGATTTGCTGAATTGGTCTCCAGGGGCTGTTTCTTCTTTTCAGGAGCTGAAGCGGAGGTTCACTTCTCCGGTTTTGCGACAACCCGATGTCTCACTTCCATTTCAGGTGGAGGTGGATGCTTCAGAGACTGGTGCAGGAGCTGTTTTGTCCCAAAAGGATCCTGTAACATCTAAAATGAACCCCTGTGCCTTCTTTTCCTGAAAGTTCTCTCCTTCGGAACGCAACTATGATGTGGGGAATCGAGAACTGTTGGCCATGAAGTGGGCATTTGAGGAGTGGAGACATTGGTTGGAGGGAGCTAGACATCAAGTTGTGGTCCTCACTGACCGCAAGAATTTGATCTACCTTGAGTCGGCTAAACACGTGAATCCGAGACAGGCCAGGTGGGCCTTGTTTTTCACGCGTTTTGATTGTGGTCTCCTTTCTTCCGGGCACTAAGAACGTTAAGGCTGATGCCCTCTCTAGGAGTTTTTTGGCTGATTCTCCTATTGTGACCAAGCCTGCTACCATCTTAGGTGAGGGGGTGGTTCTTTCTGCCATCTCGCCCGATTTGAGACGTGCTCTGGAGAAGTTTCAAGAGGATAAGCCTGAGCGTTGTCCCAGTGGTAGGTTGTATGTTCCTGACCAGTAGAGGAGGAAAGTGATGTCTGAGGTTCATTGCTCCGCGTTGGCTCTTCGTCCAGGTATTTTTGGTACTAGAGATTTGGTGAGTCGGTCTTTTTGGTGGCCTGCCTTGTCTCGTGATGTCAGAAAATTTGTGCAGTCCTGTGGGACTTGCTCCCGATCTAAGCCTTGTTCTCGTTCTAGTGGGTTGTTGATGCCCTTGCCGGTGCCCAGGAGGCCATGGACCCACATTTCAATGGATTTTATTTCTGATCTGCCTGACTTTCAGAGTTGGTGCCCTTGATTTTGCAACAGGTGGTTCGCTTGCACGGGATTCCTGAGAACATTGTATCGGATAGAGGAGTTCAGTTTGTCTCTAGATTCTGGAGGACCTTTTGTTCCAAGTTGGGAATTCAGTTGTCCTTCTCTGCATTTCACCATCAGACCAATGGGCAGACGGAGAGAACAAACCAGACTTTGGAGGCTTATTTGAGATGTTTTATATCTGCTGATCAGGATGATTGGGTCTCATTTTTACCCTTGGCCGAATTTGCTTTAAATAATAGAGCTAGTTCTGTCACTTTGATATCACCCTTTTTCTGTAACTTTGGGTTTCATCCTCGATTTTCTTCAGGGCAGGTGGAGTCTTCTGCCTGTCCAGGGGTTGACACTGTGGTGGAAAGAATGCAGCAGATTTGGGACCAAGTGGTGGATAAGTTGTCTCTTTCCCAGGAAAAGGCCCAGTGGTTTTCTAACCGGCATAGGACCATTGGTCCCCGGTTTAAGGTGGGTGATATGGTCTGGTTGTCATCAAAGAATATCTCTATGAAGGTTGGCTTCTCCAAAGTTTAAACCTAGATTTATTGGACCTTACAAGAGTTTGGAGATTATTAATCCGGTCTCTTTTCGGTTGGCTCTTCCTGTCACTTAAGATTCATAATGTGTTTCATAAGTCCTTGTTGAAGAGGTTTGTTGAACCAGTGGTTCCAATGGCGGCACCTGCTGACCCTGTGTTGGTTGAAGGTAACATGGAATATGAGGTAGAGAAGATACTGGATTCCCATCTGGCTAGACAGAGACTCCAGTATTTGGTTAAGTGGAAGGGTTATGGTCAGGAGGATAATTCCTGGGTCTCTGCCTCTGATATTCATGCCGAAAGATTGGTGCATGCTTTTCATCGGGCTCATCCTGATCGGCCTGGTGGCTTGGATGAGGGTTCGGTGACCCCTCCTCAAGGGGGAGGTACTGTTGTGAGCTCATCTGTTCATTCACCTTTTGTGTCTGAGGATCTCCCTCTTCTGGTGAAGGAAGGTAGTGAGGCTGATTTGGATGAAAGAGACCAAACCACCTGATCAGGTGGATTGTGACTGGGTAACAGTAACTTCCGACTGGATATAAGGCAACCGACGCCCTTCTGAGTGGCTGGTGATTTCTCTGCTGGATTCTTTGAGACCAGTCTGATTCCTGCTTCCCAAAGATAAGTTTTTGCTCTGCCATTGAACTTATTAGTTTTGGTTTTGTTTACCTTGTTTTGGAGTCAGCCATCCCCGGCTGGGGGTGTGCTGGATTCTTATTCCTTGATCAGTGTTCTCTTTTGCTCTGCTTTCAGAATATTCTGAGTGCTGATATAGGGTTTGAAGTCTAGTGACTTCAGGGTCCTTTTTGCTTATCAGTTGTGTTGGTAATATTTTTAGCAGGGTTTTCTCGGATTGCAGACAGCAGCTTTTCTGTCCTGTCCTTTTTAGTTAGCTTGGGCCCCATCGTTTGCTCATCCTATCTTTCTATCTGTGTTAGTGTTTTCATCTTGCTTCACCGTCATTATTTGTTGGGGGCTGCCTATTGCTTTGGGGTCTGCTCTGCGGCAGTCAGTTTTTCACTTTTCTCTCTTTAGGCTTATTTAGATCTCCGGTTGTGACGAGGTGTCTAGGATCACCGTAGGAACACTCCACGGCTACTGCTAGTTGTGTGATAGGATTAGGAGTCTGCAATCCGCTAGTTTCCAACCTCTCTGATTTTCTGGGATGAGCTTGCATTTTTGTTTTTGCCTCCTCGGTGACTCAATCATAACTGTCTTCTTTAGGCCCACTCCTTCCTGGCGATCTCATTCTTCCCAGGGTAGATCTACCAGAGCTAGACCTGGAAGATCTTCCTCCGCATGACTGGAAACAGAACACCGGAGCATACTCCCAGGTGGGCGGCCGTCTTCTTGCCTTCAGGGACCTCTGGCTTGCCTCGGTGGAAGACGCTTGGGTCAGGGAAGTTGAATCTTCAGGATACAAAATAGAATTTGTTTCTCGTCCTCTGGATCGATTCTTCGAATCCCGACCCCCGAAAGACCCCGCCTTGGTGCCGGATTTCTTTACAGCCATCAACTCTCTTCTCAAGTCGGGAGTCATTGTTCCAGTACCAGAAAAAGAGCGATTCACAGGTTTCTATTCGAACCTGTTTGTAGTGCCGAAAAAAGGAGGCACGGTTCGGCCCATTCTGGACTTAAAACTACTGAACAAAAGGGTCCGTCTGCGACATTTCAGGATGGAGTCCCTTCGTTCAGTAATCGCTTCCATGGAGGCACAAGAATTCCTGTGCTCCATAGACATTCAAGACGCCTATCTACATGTCCCAGTCTTCCTGGGTCATCAAAAGTTCCTGCGTTTCATGATACATCAGGATCACTTTCAGTTTGTCGCCCTGCCGTTCGGGCTCGCCACCGCTCCCAGGGTTTTTACAAAGATCATGGCAGCGTTGATGGCTATTTTAAGGATCAGAGGTCTTGTGCTCTTCCCGTACCTCGACGACATCCTCATCAAAGCTCCATCCTTGCCCCAGGCTTTCTAAAGTCTGACCATTGTCTGCGACACTCTTGCTCGATTCGAGTGGATCATCAACACAAAAAAGGCCTGCCTAGTTGAAACACAATGCCTTGTGTTTCTAGGCATACTTTTCGACACTCGTCAGGCAAAGGTCTTCCTTCCCAACGACAAGAGAGTAACTCTTCGGCGGGATGTTCGTTTGCTTCAGGGCCCCCGAATCATTTCCCTCCGATCAGCCATGAGAGTTCTAGGGAGGATGGTTGCAACGTCGGAGGTGATTCACTTCACCCAATTCCACTCAAGACCGCTTCAGCGGGCCATTCTGTCGCAGTGGAACAAGTCTGTCTCCTCACTGGATCATCCAATTCGACTCTCATTTCGGGTCAAGCTGTCCCTCAATTGGTGGCTAACATCTCCTCTTATTGCCCAGGGCCGATCGTTCCTTCCGGTACATTGGCAAGTGGTGACGACAGACGCCAGTCTCCTGGGCTGTGGCGCAGTATTTCGCCATCTCACAGTACAGGGCCGCTGGTCAAGGCAGGAAGCGTCTCTTCCGATCAATGTCCTAGAGATACGGGCTATTTTCCTGTCCATGATTCATTGGGACAAGCTGCTCAGAGGTCTGCCAATCCGAATTCAGATGGACAATGCCACAGCGGTGGCATATATCAACCACCAGGGAGGGACTCGGAGTTCCTCGACGCTGGCCGAGGTATCCAAGATACTTCATTGGGCAGAATTGTCAGTTCCAGCGATATCCGCCGTACACATTCCGGGTGTGGAAAACGAGGCCGCCGATTTTCTCAGCCGCAAAGGCCTCGCAGCAGGGGAATGACCTTGCATCAGGAAGTCTTCCATCAGATTTGCCTTCGTTGGGGTACTCCGGACGTGGATCTGATGGCGTTCCGCCTGAACAAGAAAGTTCCACGGTTCGTATCCAGGGCCCGCGATTCCCTCGCGGTGGGCGCCAATGCTCTGACCATTCCTTGGTCACAGTTCGCGCTCCCCTCTCTGTTCCCTCCTCTTCCTCTTCTTCCCAAGCTATTGAAGATCAAGGCAGAAGGGGTACCAGTCATCCTCATCGCGCCGGATTGGCCCAGAAGGTCTTGGTTCGCGGACATCGTCAACCTTCTCTGGGACGCTCCTTGGACGCTTCTAGACAGACCAGATCTGCTTTCTCAGGGTCCGATTTATCACCCCAATTCTCGGTCGCTCAATTTGACGGCATGGCTATTGAGACCGCGGTACTGAAAAAGTCAGGGTTTTCAGATCGGGTAGTTCACACAATGATCCGGGCTAGGAAGCCTTCGTCTTCCAAAATATACTATAGAACATGGAAGTGTAAATGTCTCATGAAATACATCACATGTATATAAGTATACCCACAGAATAATACTCGATTATATCAGTGATACATAGTGAAGGAGGACTATTTGGACGTTTGATCGTTTTTTTCTGTTGTTAGTATAGAACATGGAAGGCATATTTTCGTTGGTGTGAGTCCAATCGCGTTTCGCCAATGTCTTTCTCGCTTCCTTCTATTCTAGCATTCCTCCAGGTAGGCCTGGACGGGGGTCTGGCCCTTGGTTCTCTAAAGGGGCAAGTTTCGGCGCTTTCAATTCTTTTCCAGAAAACGCTATCCTCTCGGCCGCAGGTAAAGACCTTTTTACAAGGGGCGGCCCATGCAGTTCCTCCGTATCGGGCTCCAGTGGATCCTTGGGATCTCAATTTAGTCCTTAGCGGCGCTCTACAAGGTTCCCCCTTTGAGCCTCTCAAGGAGGTTTCTCCATCTCTTCTCTCTTGGAAGTGGCCTTTCTAGTGGCCATTACTTCCATCCGACGTGTATCGGAGTTGGCAGCTCTTTCTTGTCAACCTCCTTTTTTAGTGATTCACCAAGATAAAGTTGTTCTGCCGCCTCCACCGTCCTTCCTTCCCTCCCAAGGTGGTATCTGCTTTCCACTTGAATGAAGACATCATTCTACCTTCTTTCTGCCCGTCTCCAGTTCATCCCCGGGAACGCTCCTTGAACAGACTGGACCTGGTCAGGGCGGTGAAGGTCTACTTGGCTAGAACCGATGCGTTCCGGAAGACACTCGCTTTTCGACATCCCAGATGGGGCTCGAAAAGGCTTGTCGGCCTCTAAGGCGACTATTGCGCGCTGCATCAGATCGGCTATCTTAGAGGCTTACCAGATAAAGAACAGAGTGCCCCCTTCTGGGATTAAGGCTCACTCTGCTCGGGCAGTGGGCACATCCTGGGCGGTGCACCACAGGGCTTCTGTGATGCAGCTCTGTAAAGCTGCAACCTGGTCCTCTGTTCACACTTTTGTAAAATTTTACAAGGTCCACACCTACGCTTCGGCGGATGCCAGCCTAGGAAGAAGGAACTTGCAGGCAGCGGTGGTGAGTCCACTGACCTGATGGAAGTTTTGTTTCCCACCCCAGGGACTGCTTTGAGACGTCCCATGGTTCCTGTGTCCCCCAATGAAGCGATAGAGAAAACAGGATTTTTGCTTGCTTACCGTAAAATCTGTTTCTCGGAGCCTTCATTGGGGGACACAGCACCCTCCCATGTTTTCAACTTCTGCACTTTTGTTCTATGTAATATAGTTCTAGTTGAATTGTTGGTTTACTCTATATTCTATTACTTCTACTGCTTTCTCACTAACTGAGTAATTGAGCGCCAGTCGGTGGGGTGTATACTGCGGAGGAGGAGCTAACTTATTTGCATAGTGTCAGCCTCCTAGTGGCAGCAGCATACACCCCATGGTTCCTGTGTCCCCCAGTGAAGGCTCAGAGAAACAGATTTTACGGTAAGCAACCAAAAATCATGTTTTTTTAGGAAAAAAAATATTTTTTATTTTCACGGCTTTGCTTTATAAACTTCTGTGAAGCACCTGGGGGTTCAAAGTGCTCACTATCCATCTAGATAAGTTCCTTAGGGGGTCTAGTTTCCAAAATGGGGTCATTTGTGGGGGAGCTCCAAAGTTTAGGCACACAGGGGCTCTCCAAACACCACATGGTGTCCGCTAACGATTGGAGCTAAATTTCCATTCAAAACGTCAAATGGCGCTCCTTCCCTTCTGATCCCTGCCGTGTGCCCAAACAGTGGTTCCCCCCCCACATATGGGCTACCAGCGTACTCAGGAGAAACTGGACAACAACTTTTGTGGTCCAATTTCTCCTGTTAGCCATGTGAAAATAAAAAATAGCGTGCTAAAAAAATAATTTTTGAGGAAAAAAAATGATTTTTTATTTTCACTGCTCTGCATTATAAAGTTTTGTGAAGCACTTGGGGGTTCAAAGTGGTCACTACACATCTAGATAAGTTCCTTAAGGGGTCTAGTTTCCAAAATGGTGTCACTTGTAGGGGGTTTTCACTGTTTATGCACACAGGGGCTCTCCAAAAGCGACATGGTGTCCGATAACGATTGGAGCGAACAGTGCCCAAACAGTGGTTTATGACCACATATGAGGTATTGGTGTACTCAGGAGAAATTGCCCAACAAATTTTAGGATCCATTTTATGCTGTTGCCCATGTGAAAATGAAAAAACTGAGGCTAAAAGAAAATTTTTGTGAAAAAAAAAAGAACTTTTTTTTTTTTTACGGCTCAATTTATGAAGCACCTGGGGGTTCAAAGTGATCACTATGCATCTAGGTAAGTTCCTTGGGGGTCTAGTTTCCAAAATAGGGTCACTTATGCAGATGCTCCAATGTTTAGGCACACAGGGGCTCTCCAAACGCGACATGGCAACCGCTAAATATTCCAGCATATTTTCCATTCAAAAAGTCAAATGGCACTCCTTCCATTCTGAGCCCTGCCGTGCGCCTAAACAGTGGTTTATGACCACATATGAGGTATCGGTGTACTCAGGAGAAATTGCCCAACAAATTTTAGGATCCATTTTATCCTGTTGCCCATGTGAAAATGAAAAAAATGATGCTAAAAGAAAATTTTTGTTGGAAAAATTAAAATGTCCATTTTTTCCTTCCACGTTGCTTTAGTTCCTGTGAAGCACCCGAAGGGTTAATAATCTTCTAGAATGTAGTTTTGATCAGCTTGAGGGGTGCAGTTTTTAGAATGGTGTCACTTTTGGGTATTTTCTGCCATATAGACCCCTCAAAGTGACTTCAAATGTGATGTGGACCCTAAAAAAAATGGTTTTGTAAATTTTGTTGTAAAAATGAGAAATCACTGGTCAACTTTTAACCCTTATAACTTCCTAATAAAAAAAGAATTTTGTTTCCAAAATTGTGCTGATGTAAAGTAGGCATGTGAGAAATGTTATTTAGTAACTATTTTGTGTCACATAACTCTCTGGTTTAACAGAATAAAAATTCAAAATTTGAAAATTGCGAAATTTTCAAACTTTTCAACAAATTTCTGATTTTTTTTTACAAATTAAGGCAAAAATTATCGACCTAAATTTACCACTAACATGAAGACCAATATGTCACAATAAAACAATCTCAGAATCGCTAGGATGAGTTGAAGCTTTCCAGAGTTATTACCTCATAAAGGGACACTGGTCAGAATTGCAAAAAATGGCCAGGTCATTAAGGTCAAAATAGGCTGGGTCATGAAGGGGTTAAGAGAGGCCTGGGGTCAGTACCAAAGCACAGAGTGGATTTGCCCTAACTTCCATACCAATGATCCCTTTAAGAGACCCTGGGGTCAGAACCACAGCGCTGAGTGGAACGGCCCTAACTTCCATACCGGAGATCCCTTTAAGAGAGGCCTGGGGTCAGAACCAAAGCGCTGAATGGATTTGCCCTGACTTCCATACCAGTGAACCCTTTAAGAGAAGCCTGAAGTCAGTATCAGAGTGATGAGGGATTTGCCCTAACTTCCATACTGGAGATTCCTTTAAGAGGGAAGATAGGCCTATGGGATGGAGGAGGATGCGTGATGGGTATATGGGCAGGGAGGGGGGATTCATTTCTGTCATGTGCTCTCTAATCCTTTTTGGGGGGCAGACAATGGCTGGGCGCTTATGCTACCGGGGATGCTTGTTTTCTCCTACCCTGTCAGAGTCTGCTGAGGTGTTGTCAAGTGGGAAAAATTGCTGATAGCAACCATTCTTTTAACCAGCTCTGGTGAAATGAGAGATACTTAGTGATTGGTTGCAAGGAAAACTGTTGCTCATAGCAACCAATCACAGCTCAGCTTCTTTGAACAGCTCTGGTGAAATGAAAGATCCTTCGTGATTGGTTGGTGATATATACACACACACACACACACACACTCTCATTTTTATATATAGAGATACGTTTTGTATGTAAATGTCGTAGTCCATTCTCCCAGAGTGACTGACTCCATAATGATATGAATTTCCAGGCAGTTTCTTTGTAGATATAGTAATAGTTTTTTTCTAATTTTTACTGATGACTCTGTGATTTTCACTTATTATTTTCTCATTTATTATCAGGGTTTTCCTTTGCAAATAATTCTCAGTTTGCAAGGGGCAACGTATTTTCTGAGCCAGTCACCGAACAGCAGGTGCATCAACAAGAAACCTACAAGAACTTCTTACGCCAACAGGTAACTAGTAATGTTATCATAGCACATTCATTGCTCAAGCAAACAGTAAAAGGTTTCCTATTTTAGTGAACGTGATCCTTGACTATTGTTGTGTATGTAGGTTCTGGTTATAGAGAGGGCACATTGTGCTCCTGCCTTGGAGCCTGCCCCATCTGTCCTTCCTGAGAGCTTTTGGTGATCATGTTTAACCGAAAGATGGTGGAAACATGGCCATACATGTACTGAGGTCTCAGGGAGTCAGTAATACGCCTATAGTAATTGAAGTGCCTGCAGTAGCTCTCAGCAGGACTTTCAATTCAATATAATCGAAGTACAGTTCAGTAAAACTGCTATAGACCATGGGAACTCTGACTGTAATTTTGGACACCAAGGGGACGTTATCATGGCTATGTAAAATCTGGGCTGTCACAGACTCTATATGAGACTGATGTAGTGTTTCAGGCAGTTATGCCCTCCTTAAAGATCTAGTTTTTTAAAAGGTACATTAGAAAAAGATGGTAACTAATACTAGTGATAAAACCATAATACATGCATTGTAGACGGTGAGCCCTCACAGGCAGGGTCCTCTCTCCTCCTGTAGTAGTCGTGACTTCTCTTGTTTAGGATTACTATACTCGTTTTTATTATGTATACCCCGCCCCACATGTAAAGCGCCATGGAATAAATGGCGCTATAATAATAAATAATAGCGATAGTGAATAAGAATCTTCTCCAAAACAGATTGAAGAGAAGAGGCGAAAAGAAGAGGAAGAGCGAGAACGAATTCGTCTTGAAGAAGAGAGAGAAGAAAAGCTTCTAGCTGAGCAGAGGGCCAAGATTCAACGAGAATTTGAAGAGGAACAAAACAAGAAGAAAATGAAGGAAGAAGAGGTAATAGAAACTTATATTACGTATTAGTTCAAATTGTTAATGTTATTAACTAATAACTGGTTTTATTGCCTAATCTGAGCGCTGTAATCCAACTGGCTGCAATGGATACAACTACTGTCTGAATTTCCACGTTTCTCAAATCTCTCCAGTGTGTTTACCTTAAGGAGGCTTGTAGACTCCTCTCACAGCGCTCTATCTATCTATCCCTCTATCTATCTATATCTTATCTCTGTCTATCCATCCATCTATCTCTATCTATTATCTATCTATCTATATATTATCTATCTATATATTATCTATGTATATATTATCTATCTATATATTATCTATCTATCTATTATTTATCTATCTATCTATTATTTATCTATCTATCTATTATCTATCTATCTCTATTATCTATCTATCTCTATTATCTATCTATCTCTATTATCTATCTATCTCTATTATCTATCTATCTCTATTATCTATCTATCTCTATTATCTATCTATATATATCTTATCTATCTCTATTATCTATCTCTCTCTTATCTATCTATCTTTATCTTATCTATTATCTATATCTTATCTATTATCTATCTCTATTTATCTATCTTTATTTATCTATCTCTATCTATTATCTATCTATCTATCTATCTAGACCAGCACCTCCTAACAGAATCAAGCAATTGCGAAGAGAGAGAGAGAAAATTTTAAAATTTCTGGCTGACTTTCTTCCTCCGGGCATGCGCACTGTAAAATACGGATCCTGCAGCAAAAAAAACGTTGCATGGTCCGTCCAGGCATGTTGACGGATCCGCCAAAAAAACCTTCAAGATCCGCCGGTAATGCAACTCAATGGGGAAAAAAACGGATCCGCCAAAAGAAGGCGGATCCCTTTTTTTAAAAAAACGGCGGATTTTGACTGATGGTCAAAAACAGAAGTGTGAAACAGGCATAAGACTCTAACCAATTCTATCAGACTTCCCATTCCCCAGCCAAAAGCCTACTGATATAAAGCTAGTGTCCAATGCTAATTGAAAACAGCCTAAGGCCATGTGCACACGCTGCGGTTTTGCTGCGGTTCTGCTGCGGTTTTGGCCCTGCAGAACTGCAGCAGTTCCGCAGACATGGTACTTTACCATGTTAGCCTATGGGTTTTCAAAACCGCAGTGCTCACGCTGCGGTTTTTTACCTGCGGACACACCTGTACTCTGTATCTCCCTCACCTCATTGTAGATTGTACGCTCTCACGAGCAGGGTCGTCTTATTTCGTCTTATTTTGCTTTAATTATTGTATTGTTAGCGTTGTTACTTATGACTTGTGTTTTGAAACTGTTAAACTGTAAAGCGCTGCGGAATATGTTGGCGCTATATAAATAAAGATTATTATTATTATTATTAAGGCTGAATTAGGTTAATTAAATGTGTCTGTCTTGACGTGTCTTGGGGGCACACATGAGTTTTGCAGTAAACACCTCAATTTTATAAGTATAGTCTATATAGCAGTGATGCCATTCAAATTTCAAATATTCAGTGTTTGCATACATCTCAGCATATACAGTCTGCTGCTGCACTGTTAGGTTTATGTTTGTATATTTGAATTAGAAATACTGCAATTTTGACAGTGGCCACCAGGGGCTATTTTTAGACTCATTCTTCCTGCTCCTGAGTTACAGGCAGGCTTCCAGTGATAGAAGACAGCGAGATGTGCAGCTGATAATACAGGGTCCACCACTCCCAATAGGTGAAATCACAGCTGACTGCGCTCTACCTCCCGTCTCGCGCTCTCTGCCTCCCGTCTCGCGCTCTCTGCCTCCCGTCTCGCGCTCTCTGCCTCCCGTCTCGCGCTCTCTGCCTCCCGTCTCGCGCTCTCTGCCTCCCGTCTCACGCTCTCTGCCTCCCGTCTCGCTCTGCCTCCCGTCTCGCGAGCTCTACCTCCCATCTCAATCTATTGCTGCTAATGTATTTGTTGATTGGAAGGACAGGAAGTATGAGTTACACTAGCCCCAGTGTCCAGTGTGGTGGTGTTTTTTTGAAATACAGATTTTGATATGAAACATAAAACAAAACATTAGAAAAATGTTTAAAAATAAATGTAACATGATAACCTGATTTATATAGTAGGATTTTCTGATGAAACATTCACTTTAACCCATTAGAAAATATCACATATACGTGATAGCAGGGATAATTCAGGAGCTGAGCCCGCTCCAGCCTTGCAGATACCGGCTATATTAACTAGCCTGCATCTGTCCTTAGCATACTTGTCCAGCTTTGAGGCTGAGATTTACACTACATACCACAGTACTCTGCTCAGAAATTGGATGATCACAAGTTCAAGTCCCATAATGGTACTAAAAAATACACATGGTAATATGTCCCAATAATACGTTGTGTCAGCTTTAATTATTGTCTGACTATGCACAACATTATAATAATAATAATGCATCAATAATAATGCATCAATCATATATTTATTTCCACAGCAAAGCAGATGTTTTTGTAATAGATGCCACAAAATGAAGGATCTTTTTGCTTTATTATTATTTTTAGCAACGTCAAAAAAATGAAGAACTGGTTCGTCTGGCTGATGAAAGACGGAAAGAAGCTGAAAGGAAAAGGAAAGAAGAGGAAGCAATACATGAAGAAGAGATGAAACGATTATATGAGCAGGAGAGAGCAGTCAATGTAAATGAAGAACAAGAGAGGGTGAGTGGAAGCATGATGTTAAAATGCTGGATAGGAAAAAAAGTGGTCAGACAATCCGCGCTGCGAATCGCTATGAACAATTATTATCACAGTGGTCTTTATTCGATGTGTTTCGAAGTTTCACAGAACTCCTTCCTCAGGTTTTTTCCTGAGGAAGGAGTTCTGTGAAACTTCGAAACCCATCGAATAAAGACCACTGTAGTAGTAATTGTTCATAGTGATTCGCAGCGCGGATTGTCTGACCACTTTTTTTCCTATCCTGCATCTTCTACGTCGGTCCCTTGTGGATCTGTGGTTTCTGCAGCAGTGAATCCTCCATGCTTATTACAAGCTCCATCTGGTGAGTGTATTATTTTTTAATTGATATACCTACACTGGATAATGCACTATTGCGCTATTTCTCTTCAATAGTATCCCTAACATGATGTTAAAGGCACATGATGGCTGATTAAATCAGCCTTCATCTGCCGGGAAAGATGTCAGGGACACGACATATGACATAAATGAGTTAAAGGGGTTTTCCAGTACTATTATATTGTCAACCTATTCATAAGATAGATTAGCAATATAAGATCGGTGAGGGTTGGATACCTGGCATCCCTCACCGATCAGCTGCTATCACCTCAGGTCAGTAGTCACTGGCCAGGAGCTCTGTGAATCTTCTACCTTCTGGGATCCCTGGCGCAGCTTTGATTAGGTGGGCTGGCATGATATACGATACACTTTATTGATCCCGAGGGAAATTATGGTATCACAGCAGCGTTACAACAGCATTACAAACAAAACATTAAGAACAGCATTACATAGAGTAATTACTAGACACAGATCTTGCACATGACTAACCACAATACATAACAAGCAAAGGTACACAAGTCTCTGATCATTTCCATTAGTGCACCAGCCCTATGTTGTAGCCATCTTTCACCCTTAGTGAATTGTTATACATCCCCATAGCAGTAGGCACAAACGATTTCCTGAACTTCTCCTTCTTGCACCTCAGTAGGATTAGACGGCTGCTGAATGTGCTCTTCTGATTCCAGAACAGCCCGTATAGTGGGTGTATATTATTGTGCATTATAGCCCTGCACTTCTGAATCCTATCTTCCACTACCTCATCAAAAGAGTCAAGATGGAGGCCAACAGCCGCGCTTGCCTTCTTGATAAGCTTGTTGAGCTTATTAGCGTCAGCTACTCGCACACCACTGCCCCAGCAAATGAGAGCAAAAAAGATGGTGCTTGCTACCACGGACTGGTAGAACATTTCCAGCATTTTACTGCACACATTGAACGACCTGAGCTTCCGCAGAAAGTACAGTCTGCTCATTCCCTTCTTGTGAATCTTCTCTGTATGACACCTCCAATCAAGTTTTCTGTCGAGGTGAACTCCCAAATATTTGTAGCTCTCAACCATCTCCACCTCCTGGCCAGCAATAGTGATCGGTAAGTACTCCTCCTTTTTCCTTCTATAACTCACCACCATCTCCTTGGTTTTCTTTACATTTAGTCCTAGACAGTTAGTCTGGCACCAGTCTACAAAGTCAGAAACCACCCTTCTATATTCCTCCTCACCCCGATCCCCCACAATATCATCTGTTCATCATGCTGCAATGATGACATCACGCTAACTCAGCTAATCAAAAGCCACACCGGGGATCCCAGAAGGTAGGAGAGTCACAGAGCTCCAGCAATCTTAATTTGCTGACCTACCTTAAGGATAGGTTGTGAATATAACACTACTGGAAAACAGCTTCTATGTATCTTTCTAATTCTGCTATAGACTTTATTTGGAAAGCAATTTTGTAAACTTCCATTGATTACAAGTGCAATAATGCCCAGGTACCCCGCTGCGCAGGCTGTACGGCACATAATGAATAATGTGTGTGCTGATGGCATAACATGTACAACGCTTCAGGATTCTGGTGCTACTGCTGCAAAAAACTGTTGTATTAAGCACCATCTAGTCCCTCTTGGGGTGTGACAACATGCTCCTACATTGTACCAAAATTAGCCAACCAACAGATGCTGTAAGCTTTGATAAATGAGGTGCATTTTCAGACTATTTCGGTTTCCACTGACTGAACATTTGACAGCATTGGTGAATGTGCAATGTTTGTATCTTCTACAGGATTCCACTTTATTAAAAATGAATGGCTAATGCCTTCACTTTCTGTCTGATTACTAATGCAGAGTGCTATTGAAAGGCACTTGGTTCGTTGATCAGCACTGCATTTCTATGCCTGATAAATGCTTCCATAATTAACTGTATTTTCTCTTACAGCCTCCAAGGCAGCCGTCCCCAGTGATCCCAGCGCTACAGCACAAACTCTCATCCCGTACACAGAGGCCACCGACTGCAGAGAGCATCGCGTCTGTCCAATCTCATGTATGTTTTATACACGGCAAATCTGCACCAGTTACATAAATAAAAAACAAATAAAAAACAAATCTGAACTGAGAAAAGTAAGTTAATGTGTATGCACAATGTAAGTGCATATTAACACATGACCATTAACCAGAGAAAACGAAAAACACAAATATCCTGAACTAAAAAGTAAAAAATATACTGCAAATAATGCACAAAGGTAATAATAATAATAATAATAATAATAAGGGTATTTAGTAAACATAATTTTGATCAAAATAATGTACAAGCCATCCCGCCACGTCACGGCAACCCTTGTGGGACAGTCCCTACTCTAGTATTTAAAACCTTTTCACTTGCCAAGTGGTGTGAATGTGAATAAGGGTCGAGCGGCTGAACCACTAGTAACAGCTTAGGCCAGACTGGATGGCTTTCCCAGCTCAGAAAGAAGGCGGTCACACCCATATATGCACTGAATGCACAATTAAATGAATAAAAAACAAATCTGAACTGAGAAAAGTAAGTTAATGTGTATGCACAATGTAAGTGCATATTAACACATGACCATTAACCAGAGAAAACAAAAAACACAAATATCCTGAACTAAAAAGTAAAAAATATACTGCAAATAATGCATAAAGGTAATAATAAAAAGGTAATAATAATAATGCACCAGTTACATAAAGTAGAGTGGCTTCAGTTATTTCTGGAAAATGTTTTCTTAAATTGACGGTTCATAGCTTATTGTCCAGAATATACTGTATTTACCTGCTCATCCCTTTATGATCCTGTATATGACACCATCTCCCAGATGATGCCTGTGTTGTATCGTGGAGAACTAATATCTATCTGATGTTATCTGATTTATAAAACAGGGTGAGCGACATTCCAGGACAGGTTCCCCACCAGTCCCCGCTAGAAGA
Organism: Dendrobates tinctorius; assembly: GCF_039654945.1. Taxonomy (NCBI): domain Eukaryota; kingdom Metazoa; phylum Chordata; class Amphibia; order Anura; family Dendrobatidae; genus Dendrobates; species Dendrobates tinctorius. The sequence goes on along the minus strand of NW_027361750.1, from coordinate 9,106,121 downwards.
AATCAGCTCAGAGCTTATGGTATGTATAGCAAATTGTAAAAAATAATTATCTGTCAAAGAATCATTTTGAGTCTTGTCCAGGTTCGGACTGGCCCACAGGGGAACAGGAGAATTCATAGGTGGGCCCCCCACAGTACAATACACTTAATGTGCTATATACTGGTAGCATCTCATCATTTATTTAACATCATTTATTTATTCAATTTATTGTGATATAGAAGGAAAGGCTGAGGTTAGCACATTACATGGTATTCTCCATCTTCAGGCCTCTCCTCAACATTGCTGCAGGGTTCCCTTTACCACCAATCATTTTGCAGCTTCTATAGACAGCTCATAAAGTTAAAGGTACTCCTAGCACAAGGCAAATACCTGGCATCAGCCCTTATAATGAATAATATCTGTCTTTCCTTCTAGGTAATTTAAATTAAATTCATTTTTTTAATTCTTGATATCACTTTCTCCTTCGCCTCATTGGGAACACAGGTACTGTGGTGTATACTACTGCCGCCTGGAGGCTGACACTAAGTAAAAAAAGAGGTTAGCTCCTCCTCCGCCGTATGCACCCTCGCCCCGATTGCAGGCGGAAACCAGTTTTTTGCTTAGTGTCTGTTGGAGGCACACGTTCGTCTGTCTCAAGACTGATTCTTTTTTTTTTTTTCTTTTTTCTCTTTTTTCCCATGAAGATAAGACAGGGGCGACGGACTATATTGAAAGGGTCCGATCGCCCCAAACCAACAACTGATGAGCACATGTGAGTGTCCCTCCACGTATCCTCTCCCTCAACGGGGATTTTTTTCCGGATGTTCCATTTTTTCACATGAAGATGAGATAGGGGCGACGGATCCTATTGAAAGGGTCCGATCTCCCCAAACCAACAACGGGCGAGTATGTGCGAGTGTCTCTCCACGTATCCTCTCCCGCAACGTGGGACATGATGCAGGACTTAGCCCTGTCCACCCTAGGGTATTGAAGCCCTAGGCTTCACAGAGGCACAAGCGTAGTCCGTGCGGCCCCCACTGCCCCACCAATGCTAAAGACTGCGGTGGGGCATGGTGGTAGACGGTCCCTCTCCTCACCCCTTAAAGGGGTTCGATGGAACTAGGGTGACTGCACCATCCTTACTTCATATGGCCCCCTTCCCCTCTACCTTAGCTGAACAGAGGTGGACGGCCAGGGAGGGCTCCTGCAGCGGCGGTTCCGGTCCCGGCCGTGATTCTGGGGCCTGGCGGTCCCGCCGCCGCCCCCCCCCCCCCCTTGGGCGGATGGGTGAAAAAATCGAGGCCGCGGCTTCAGGCCGAAGCTAGGCCGCAAAAGGAAGTACCGCCCCCAGGATCCGTTTTTTTCTACCAGGGGCTGGCCTGCAGTGATGGCGCACAGATTGAAGCGACGCCTCGTGAGTGAGGACACAGGGGACACAGGTCTGGGGTAAGTGCTGCCCCCCAGCCCCACGGAGAGGCCACGCTAACAGGAACAAAGGGCGCCCTCCCCTGGCGGTTTTTTTCAGCACAGAGCCCTGACAGGCACAGCATGTCAGGAAAATCTAAGACGCATACGTTCTTATACGCTGCATGCATCTCCTGTCAGTCTGCTTTTCTGTGGGCGCAGACCAAGCGAGTATGCGAAGCCTGCGAGTCTGAACGCGCTCAGGAGCCCTCCCCTGCGACCGAGCCCAGTGTACCAAGTCCCCCCGGAATGGGTGTTGTCACTGTCGCAATCTATGGCGTCACTTACGAGAGCAATCGAGTCCCTTCGGGCCCCAGATAGGGACAGGGGCTCGACTGTCTTAGAGGGGTCCTCTACCTCACAGGAGCCTACGGCCTGCAGTGGCCGCTCTCTCCAGGCAGACACGAGGGAAACGAACCCACACGGCGTCTCCCGGACCATCCGGTGCCTCGGCATCCGTGAGCTCTGCTTCTTGCTCCCCGTCACCAGCAGTCGATAGCGAGCAAGGCTCGGTCTACGACTTGGACGTACCCCTTGACCTAGATACGCCAAGTGGTCAGGAAACAGTTGACAGTCTCATAGAAGCCGTCAACCAGACTCTGGGGATTGAGGATGATTCCACTCTGGCTGCAGGCCATAAGGTGTCATTTAAGCGAGTCATGCGTCCCCATAGAGTATTTTGCACTCACCCTGAATTTGAGTACATAGTGCAAAGACACAGAGAACGGCCGGACAGGCGGTTCTCGGGCCAGAAGGCCGTAAAAAGTGGACGGAATCCCCAACGGTGGATCGACCTGTGTCGTGCTTGGCTACAAAAACTACTATCCGTGCCTAGTGGTTCTTCTATTAAGGATCCCACTGATCGTCTCATAGAGAACTTGGCTCGCTCAGTGTTTGAGGCATCAGGATCATCACTCTCTCCCTCGTTCGCAGCAATGTGGGTAGCCAAGGCCATGATTTCTTGGTCAGAAATTTTGAATAGAGCCTTGCAGGACCTACCAGCGGAAGTATCAGAAATCACAAGTTAGATAGCCATGGCGGGGGACAACTTGATTAATGCATCTTTAGATGCGGCCAACTGTGCGGCACTTGCGCATTAGGAGAGCGCTATGGTTAAGGACATGGCGGGCCGATTCAGCCTCAAAGAAGTCCTTGACAGCGCTGCCATACCAGTGTGGCCGCCTGTTCGGATAGAAGTTAGGTCAGCTCATCTCCGACTCCACAGGAGGCAAGAGCGGTTTTCTTCCTCAACAAAAGGTCAAACCGCCGTTTCGTCACCAGTTTCAGGCGCGTTTTCGGGCTTTTCGCAACCCCGAGTGGACTACGGCGGCTAATGCCGCCGCGTCAGGGCGCCCCAACCAGAATAGGGACCGAGAGGTCTCATATAGAGCCAACCCATTGGGGAGAATGCGTGCTAACCAGTCCAGGTTGAGGGGATCCAGGTCCCAAAGATCTTCAGCCAAATGACTCGGGGCATTTGCCAGGCGGCTCCAGCAAGGTAGGCGGCCGCCTACTCCGGTTTCACCACGCCTGGCTCAATGTTGCACACGACACATGGGTGTGAGAGCTGGTGTCCACAGGGTACAAGATAGAATTTGTCAGGTACCCCCCAAGACGATTTTTTCCTTTCCCGTCTTCCCAAAGTCAATACCCGGGCAAACGCTCTACTAGGAGCCATCGATTCGCTCAGCCACAACGGGTTCATCATTCCGGTACCGGAAAACGAAAAGACTCAGGGCTTCTATTCCAATCTGTTTGCAGTGCCCAAAAAGGACAGGACTGTCAGGCCCGTGTTGGATCTAAAGCTCCTGAACAAATTTATCAGGATCAGACATTTCCGGATGGAGTCTCTCCGTTCAGTCATATCGGCAATGGGGCAGGGAGAGTACTTGGCCTCTATCGATATTCAAGACGCCTATCTACATATCCCCATTGTTCCTCCTCATCAAAGGTTTCTACGCTTCGCCATAAATGGTCTACATTTTCAGTTTGCAGCGCTGCCCTTCGGGCTAGCCACTGCCCCCAGAGTGTTCACAAATGTCATGGCAGTCCCCATGGCCATCCTGCACTCCCGGGCATAGTCGTATTCCCCTACTTAGACGACCTCTTTGTCAAGGGCCCTTCAAGGCGGGCATGCGAGGATAGTGTCAGCATTATGCTGGATACTCTTGCACGCTTAGGGTGGTTGGTCAATGTAGAGAAGTCATCCCTTGTTCCAGCTCAGAGAATTTCCTTTTTAGGGATGACCTTCGACGCTTGCCAAGGGTTGGTAATTCTCCCTCGACACAAGGCCCTAGCCCTCCGGCAGGGAGTGCGGGTACTGCGCCAACCAGTCCCTCACACCATCCGTTTCTGCATGAGGATTCTAGGAAAAATGGTGGCAGCGATGGAAGCGATCCCGTTCGTCCAGTTCCATCTTCGCCCCCTGCAGCATGCCCTCTTGTCAGCCTGGAACAAGAACCCATTCACGCTCGATCATCGGTGCCGGTTGTCCTCTCAGGTCAGACAGTAACTAGAGTGGTGGACACTCAGTTCCTCCCTTCTTCAGGGGTAAAACCCTTTCCCTCGGAGCAGTGGCTGGTGACCACACCTGACGCCAGCCTTCTCGGCTGGGGAGCGGTTTTTCGCCACCACACGACCCAGGGACGGTGGTCGCCGCAGGAGGCACGCCTCCCGATCAACTTGTTGGAGATACGGGCGATCCGGCTGACTCTGCAACGGTTTCATCACCTTCTAGCAGGGCGCTCCCTCCGGGTTCAGTCGGACAACGCCACGGCAGTGGCTTACATAAATCACCAAGGGGGCACCCGCAGCAGGGCAACCATGCGCAAGGTAGGGCACGTGCTTCGCTCGGCCGAGAGAAACCGCTCGCTGATATCGGCGGTCCACATCCCGGGGGTAGAGAAGTGGGCGGCAGAGTTCCTCAGCCGGCACGAGCTTGCGTCTGGAGAATGGTCACTACACCCAGAGGTCTTTCAGCAGATTTGCCAACGGTGGGGAACACCGGATGTGGATCTGATTGCCTCCAGGGTAAACGCCAAGGTGTCTGTATTTGTCGCTCGGTCCCGGGACCCGCAGGCAATCACCGTGGATGCGCTGGTTCTGCCATGGAATCAGTTTCGCCTCCCATACCTATTCCCCCCGCTGCCACTACTTCTGAGGGTCATCAAGAAGATCAAGGCAGAAGGGGTGCCAGTGATTCTGCTGGCCCCAGACTGGCCTCGTCGGGCATGGTACGCAGATCTAGTGCAGCTGCTCGTCGACGTGCCATGGCGACTGCCAGAGCGCCCAGATCTACTTTCTCAAGGGCCGATCTGCCACCCAAACTTAGGGGCCCTGTGTTTGACGGCTTGGCCGTTGAATCTTGGATTCTGACGCAGGCGGGGTTTGGGCGCAAAGTGGTTGCTACGATGGTTAGCGCCCGGAAGCCTGCCTCAGCACGAATTTACCACCACACCTGGAAGGTTTTCTTTGCATGGAGTCGAGGCAACGGTTGTTCGCCACTGAGATACTCCATCCCTAATATCTTGGCTTTTCTCCAGTCTGGCCTAGACTCAGGCTTGGCCCCCAGTTCTCTCAGGAGACAGATATCGGCTTTATCCATCCTTTTTCAGTGCAGGATTGCTACCAACTTGCAGGTAAAAACTTTCATCCAGGGGGTCTCCCACTTGGTACCTCCCTATAAGGCACCTATGGACGCCTGGGACCTTAACCTGGTCCTAAGTGTTCTGCAGGAAGGTCCATTCGAGCCGCTACAGGATATCTCTTTGTCATACCTTTCCTGGAAGGTGGTGTTCCTGGTAGCTATAACATCAATCAGGCGAGTCTCGGAGCTGGCAGCGTTATCTTGCCGAGCCCCGTTTCTGACAAGGTGGTTCTTAGACCAGCTCCTCCTCTTTTGCCAAAAGTCATTTCCTCGTTTCATATTAATGAGGATATTGTCTTACCCTCTTTCTGTCCAGCATCGGTACACCGTGTGGAAAAGGCCCTGCATACGTTAGACCTGGTGAGAGCACTCAGGAGGTACGTGTCGCGGACGGCATCCTTTCGTCAGTCAGATGCGCTGTTCGTTCTCCCTGAAGGTCGCAGGAAGGGATTCGCTGCCTCAAATCCACCATAGCCAGATGGATTCGTTTGGTTATTCAGGAGTCCTACCGCATCAGAGGCGCGCTGATTCCAGCAGGGATCAGAGCACACTCTACTCTGTCAGTGGGCGCCTCTTGGGCGCTTCGGCACCAGGCTTCGACGGAACAGGTTTGCAAGGCAGCAACCTGGTCCAGCTTGCACACGTTTACTAAACATTACAGTGTCCATACTCAGGCTGGGTAGAAGGATTCTCCAAGCAGCGGTGGCGCACCTTTAGACAGGAGGTGCATGCAGCTTGGATTGGTGAGTCAACTTCCCACCCAGGGACTGCTTTAGGACGTCCCACAGTACCTGTGTCCCCCAATGAGGCGAAGGAGAAACATGGATTTTTGTGATAACTCACCGTAAAATCCTTTTCTCCTAGACGCTCATTGGGGGACACAGCACCCACCCTGTTAGCCAAGTTGGCTTCTTTTTATTTAATTAATATGCTCTCTGTATGAGATTAGGGTGGTTATTTTCTAGACATGTTGTTACCTGCATTTAAGTTGATGTTGTCTGATTTCTGTTTGTTCTCCTACTGCTTTTTGCACCAAACTGGTTTCCGCCCGCAATCGAGGCGAGGGTGTATACGGCGGAGGAGGAGCTAACCTCTTTTTTTTCACTTAGTGTCAGCCTCCAGGTGGCAGTAGCACACACCCACAATACCTGTGTCCCCCAATGAGCGTCTTGGAGAAAAGGATTTTACGGTGAGTTATCACAAAAATCCATGTTTCCTCTCCATGGGAAACTATAACTCCCATCATTCCCTGACAACTGCCCACCTTTAGGAAATTCTGTCAATTGTCATTTTTTTTCAAAATTTCTCAAAGGCACTTTTGGTAATTAGCACGTAGCAGGAGAGTGGGGCCCCAGAATCAGCATTAATAATAGTATGATTTTTTGCTTCTTTTACCAATAGATGAAAAGAAGAGTGTGATCAGTGAGCTGACGGAACTGAGGAAGCAACTGAGAAGTGAGCAGAGACGCTTAGAGGGCCGCTTACAAGACACGGAGCAAGATAATGATTCATTACCTTTCATGAGCGGGTACTGTACTTCAAATTGATTACATTAATGTACACTGCTTAAAGAAGGTATACATCAGCATCCCGCTAATGGATTCATGTGTGGAATGACCCATTTTATTCAATGTGATGGGAATGGGCCATAGAAATATCTTCTGTGATAAGGCCTTGCTGTGCTTTAAAGTGGTAGGATTAAAGAAAAACTGTTTGGTGCAAACCTATTTCTCATGTTTCCTTCTGCACCTATAATTCAGTCCTCTGGTCTTTCACTGTGTTAAAAACCACATGACTTTGTTTCACACTATATTCATTTTGTACTTTAGAAGAAGAAAGGAGAAGACCTCCGCAGATGTCTTTGATCTGGCCAGACAGAGGCTACAAGCTACTGTACGGAGGCCGTCTTTAAAGGGTCCAGAAAATGTGAACATGCAAAATATCAGAGACTTCAATGACCTAAAATATAGGGGTACGTTATTAGTCAAGACAACAGATATACACTCAACCACAGGCATTCAAAAGAGTGGTGTAGTGCAACTCATAGCACCAAATTCATTAAGAGGCATACCTCACTTAGTGAATTCAGTGCCTCCACTGAGTGGCGTGCGCCTCTGTTCTCTGCGGTAGCATTTCTGGCATAGAAGCCCTCAGCAAATTCATTCTATTGGCTGGGTGAGCGTGGCCTCAGTCCTCACAACTCCACCCATTTCGGCAGAGCTGATCCAAAGTGTCAAGAAAATACCAAAAGTCTTACTTTTTTTGGAGTAACACCAGGTTGTACAAAAAATTGCAAAATTTCAAAGCTTTGATGTCACGTTTGCGGTGTAAAAAGTTTTGATTAATCTGCCCCACAGTCTTGTATTTTGCATAAAAAGCCAATAGACAGATCTATTGAAATAAGCTATTCACATAGTTATTTTATAGAGAATTTTTCAGCAGAATTTCACCACTCAAACTATTTATATATGCATTTAACTCTTTCAAAGACAAGTCCAGCAATACCTTTGCCTAGAGTCGATATATATAAATGAGGCTGAAGTGTGCGTCCAAAGCCTCTGTCGTTCCAGCTCTATTCCCGCCCAGCATCACCTCCTGCTTAAAGGGAACCTGTCAGCAGTTTTGGCCGCTATAAGATGCGGCTGCCACCTTTCAGGGCTTATCTACAGCATTCTATATTGCTGTAGATAAGCCCCAGTCCGACCTGAAAGATAAGAAAAATAAGTTTTATTATACCCCCTGGGGGGGGGGGGCGTCCGGTCCGATGGGTGGCGCAGGTCCGGGTATGGCGCCTCCCATCTTCTTGTGATGCCACCCTCCTGTTGCTTGATTGCTCCCCGGCATCGCACTTCTGCGCAGGTGCACTAACTACCTTGTTGAGGGCAGAGAAAAGTACTGCTGTGTGCAGGCTCTGGGTCTCTCTGACCTTTCTCGGACCCGGACCTGCGACACCCATCGGACCGGACCGCCCCCGGGTGACTATAATAAAATGCATTTTTCTTACCTTTCAGGTCGGATCGGGGGCTTATCTACAGTGTTATAGAATGCTGTAGATAAGCCCCGAAAGGCAGTGGCCGCATCTTATATCGGCCAAAACTGCTGACAAGAACGCTTTAACTGACAGGTCGTTGGCTGTGTTACTTCAAGCAGTCAGTCCGGCAGGAGGAAGCAGCGTTGGGCAGGGAATAGAGCTGGAGTGACAGAAGCTTAGGAAGAACTTCCACATGCCAAAAACCATTCAGCCTCATTGGCATAGTGATGCACACTCTGATTTCTCAGTAATGGAGGAACGAACTGGCCATGTAAAGGTATTGCTGGACTTGTCTAAGAAAGATGATAGATTCCCTTTAAGATAAGTTGAGTTCTGTATTGCACAATGTATTGATCAATGTATTAAAGGGAATCTGTCACCCTTTTTTGGACTATGAGCTGCCGGCATTGACATCAGGGGCTTATCTACAGCATTCTGTAATGCTGTAGATAAGCCCCCGATGTAACCTGAAAGATACGAAAAGCACATTAGATTATACTCACCGGAGGGGGCGGTCCGGTCCGATGGGTGTCGCGGTCCGGCGCCTCCCATCTTTATACGATGCCGTCCTCTTCTTCCCTTCCTGTTGTGGCTCCGGCGCAGGTGCACTGCTCTGCCCTGTTTAGGCAGCGCAGAGTCCTGCAGTGCGCAGGCGTTGGGAGAGGTCTGGCGCCTGCGCACTGCAGTATTCTTCTCTGCGCTCAACAGGGCAGAGCAGTGCGCCGGAGCCGCGACAGGAAGGGAAGAAGAGGACGGCATCGTATGAAGATGGGAGGCGCCGGACTGCGACACCCATCGGTCCGGACCGCCCCCTCCGGTGAGTATAATCTAACGTGTTTTTCTTATCTTTCAGGTTACATCGAGGGCTTATCTACAGCATTACAGAATGTTGTAGATAAGCCCCTGATGTCGGTGCCGGCAGCTCATAGTAAAAAAAAAGGGTGACAGATTCCCTTTAAGTCACAGAACCTCATGTTGTTTGATTAATTTGTGTCACATTTCGGACCTCTCTTCTTTTCCGATCGGAATACCATATTTAGGCTTGGATTCTATCACATTAAACTGAGCTCATCTCCCACACTGGCTTTTATCATTCTACAGAAACTGTTGCAAGATTCTGAATAAAAGATCTATAACATTATATTCTTTCTATGGTCCCAAAATGTAAAAGTCAGCGATGGTCTTGGTACGTAGGAGTGTTGCAGTCAGAGGCACATGTCTCTTAATGAACCAAAGCGATGGGAGGAGGTTTCTTCTACCTCTTAACCAAAGACAAAGTAGCATAAGCTCCTCTTCTTACTCCTAGTGGTCTCACAGCAAATATGAGTTCCCTTGGCTGCTGCTACAATAAATAGGCTCTTTTTTTCCCATACAGACACTGACACTCGTGAAGGTGTTCGCATCATGTTTCCTGACCCTCCGAAGGATGATCAGACACTAGAGATCCAGCAGCAGGCGCTATTGAGGGAGCAACAGAAGAACTTGAACAAGATAAAGAGGAGAGCAGCAATCCCGGACGGTAAGAGGGGATTCTGGCCCTGGATTTATATGATCAGTTCAATATTTTTGTTCTTCCCTCTGGTTTTCAGCATTCAGCTATAAAATATAGTCTAACTATAAAATATTTTATATAATTTATTGCATTTCTAAAATATCTTTCAACGGAACAGAAGACAAATCAGAAAAGTGTTTCAATATCAAGGTGTAAAAATCTAGGCCTAAATGCATCCATAATGGTGTTAGTCATTTCATATTTCGTACATACTCGTGTATAAGCCAACCCCCCCCCCCCCCCCCCCCCCCCCAATTTTGCCACAAAAAACTGGGAAAACTTATTGACTCGCGTATAAGCCTAGGGTAGAAAATGCAGCAGCTACTGGTAAATTTCAAAAATAAAGATAGATACCAATAAAAGTAAAATTAATTGAGACATCAGTAGGTTAAATGTTTTTGAATATCCATATTGATTCAAGAGCCCCATATAATGCTCCATACAGTTCATGATGGCCCCATAAGATGCTCCATACAAAATACACCCCATATAATGCTTCACAAAGGTTAATAATGGCCCCATAAGATGCTCCATAGAATAATGTGCCCCATATGCTGCTCCATAAAGGTTATGGCCCCATAAGATGCTCCATAGATTATGCCCCATATGCTGCTCCATAGATTATGCCCCCATAAAATGCTCCATAGATTATGCCCCCATAAAATGCTCCATAGATTATGCCTCCATAAGATGCTCCATAGAATAGGCCCCATATGCTGCCGCTGCTGCCATTTAGTAAAAAAAATGACATACTCACACCTCCGTCGCTGGGGGCCAGGTGCTGGTGTCGCCGCTGGCTCGGCCCCGGCACCAGCTATATTCACCTGTCCCTGGTCCATCGCTGCATCTTCCGGGTCCTCTTGTCAGTGACTGTTCAGGCAGAGGGCGCGGCGCGCACTGACTACGTCATCGCGTCCTCTGCTGCTTGAACGTCACTGACAGAGGACGTGGAGGACAGAGTGGGCGCAGCGATGGACCGGGGACAGGTAAATATCGCATATACTTACCCCCTTCTGGCGCGGTATCTGCAGCCCTGCGTCTCCGGCAGCTCTTCCTTCCTTCAGCGGTCACGTGGTACCACTCATTAAAGTCATGAATATGCGCATATTCATGACTTTAATGAGCGGTACCACGTGACCGCTGAAGGAAGGCGCAGGAGAAGCAGGGGGGCTGCAGAGACGTGCCAGGTGGGGGGTAAGTATGATCTGACACTGCCACTCCCCCTCCCTTGCCGACCCCATGGTATATGACTCACGAATAAGCTGAGAGGGGGACTTTCACCCCCCAAAAATGGGCTGAAAATCTTGGCTTATACGCAAGTATATACGGCACATATCCTTAACAATTTTACGATTTTTCTAATCACATACACTGCTATATTGCCTGGTGGGAAGCTTTCCTCCTTTAGTCTATACATGCAAAATTTGTTAATTGTCTCTAATAATATCTCACGTCCCTCTGGCCAAACATTCCCAGCTTTGGTGAATAGAAATACTGCTGCATAATAACATACCATCTTGTCAATATATTCTGATCACTTTAGTAATATAACACCTTTGTGAACTACATTTTAGATTTCGGACAAGTCCCTGCATACAGCGTCCATCGTCCTGGCATGGTAAGTGACTGTGTTATCAAAGATCTGTATATCGGTGACTTCTGACACTGGCAATTATTAAGAGGTTAAATCCCATGGGATCAGCTGATAAATGAAATCTTTATAGCTGTAAGGGCCCATTTAGACAAAGCGATCAAGGCCATGAACAACTAGTGATCAGGTTATATACAAGCTAGTCTGTAGTTGTTTAATGGCCTGTTTACACAGATTGACTAGAATTATATGCACAAACAATGATTGTTAACACAATTATTCTGTGCATATAGAATATCCTCATTATGCGCAGCACATCACCTCTTCAGAAAGGACCATGTGCTGAGCGAACTATGATTTGAATGCTGACATATATGATCCAGTCACCTTATGAACTAGCATTTTGCTCGTTCAGTGGGTGATTACCGACATGGTTACACATGCCGATAATCAGTGAATAAACATCCTAATGAACCCCTGTTCCCAATTATCGTCTTGTCAAAATGAGCCCTTGCTGTCACCAGCCTACTAGGAAAATAAGAAAAGTACTGGACGCAATTATTCCCTTTTTAGTACTAATATTCTTCTCTGACCACAGCTTAGTGATCAACCAAAAGACCTACTGAAGACCTCGCTGCTGGAGTCTGAGAGCGCGTTCCTAGGTAATAATTGCTAGTAATTCAGTCCAGTAGTCATTCTGTCTATGCGCATGTCATATGTTTTATAGGACACTCAGTTGCCCACATGTCATGAATTGATAATTCTTTAGTAAACTCTCAGGGCAGCACCTCCTAAAAGGTGAAAATGCTGTGACTGCACTTCAAACACATTGATGCAGCAGTATATGTGTGTATACATGTATATACTGTAGGAATTCACTCTTACTCTGTCGCCTCATTGGGGGACACAGAACCATGGGTGTTATGCTGCTGTCCACTAGGAGGCGACACTATGCATAATCTGAAAAAGATTAACTTTGGCTCCTCCTCTGCAGTATACACCCCTGGACGGCGTCAGCCTTCTCCAGTTTTTGCTTAGTGTCGCAAGGAGGCACACCTTTTTGTCTTCCGTTTTTTTTCCTTTTTTCGTCCGGAAATACAGATGAAGAAAAGTGGGTCTCCAGCGAGACTCCCGGCATGGCTCCCTCCTCGGTCCCCCATTAGGGGTACCCGGTTGAGGTCGAGGTGGCTATTCCCCATGTCGCTCTCTCCCCAGTCCCTCGGGTCCTGGTTCGAGGTCGAGACCCCCCCCTCCTTCCCCAACCCCTTTGGGGTCTGGGTTGAGGTTGAGGCGAGGATGAAGACCCCCTGACGGTGACAGACGCACCCTCCCTAATCCCCCGCAGGGGGCATTAGGTTGAGACGCCTCAGGTAGGGTCGGAGAACAGGCAGCATTCCGCAGCTTCCAGGGACCCCAGACCAGCTGAGGGATCCTGTTGGGGCCGGGGGAGGGTGCGGACTGGATGGCACAGCAGAGACAGGGCTTTTCTGCGTCCCTGTCTCTGCAGCAGCAGCGGCTCCATAGCGCTCCAGGGGCCCCCCATACAGGAACCGCTACCCCTGCTACCCCCACCGCTATCCAGTCGACCATTCTGGGGGGGTCTGGTACAAATCCGCCCCCCCCCCCCGGACTACCGCACCGCTCTGGAGCCCTCCTGGGCATCAGGCCTCTAATTTAAACCGCGGCTTCGGCCTAGCCGAAGCCGCCACCTTTTCCCCGCCCCCCGGATGACTAAAATGACACGCTGGAGTGTCATAGAAGAGGCGGATTGAGGCAGAAAGGGCGCGTTTTTTACAAGCCCTGCGCGCCCTTTTCAGCTCTCCGCCCCCTCCTCCCTCTCCTCAGAGTCCCGGTGGCCATTTTTTCTGGATGAGATCCAGGAGAGGAGCATCACAGCGGTCTCCGGGGGGCACAGAACTGGGATTTGTCGGCGCTGGACCTAGGGGCACACCGGTGGGGTAAGCTCACAGCTGGGTTCTCATTACTCAGCTGTGAATCTATACTTCCTATAAGGCTCTCTGTGGGTTCCCTCTGCGTAGCCACCCCTGTACGATCCCTTATAGCCAGCCTCTGTGCACTATGCCGGGCTCAAGGAAGAGAACCAGGCAGGAATGTTTCTATGCATTCTGCACAGCCTGCAAAGCCACGCTCCCTAGTGGCAGCACGTATCCGCACTGCCGGGACTGCATCCAAAACTCTGGGTCAGAACCCCAGGGAGTCCCTACTGACGCTTCAGTGTCACAGGCCACGCCGGAATGGGCAACTCAGATGTCTCAGTCTATGACGCAGTCCATAGACAACCTAACTGCCACATTGCTGCAAGCTCTGCAGAGTCGGGCCCCGGCTATGGACGTTACACAGCAAACGGACAGCTTGTCTCAGGAACATGCTGCTTCCGACTCTCACAGACATAAGCGGACCCACAGGTCTCGATCACCTGAGTCGCCCTATAGCACAAGGTCGTCCCCCTCCAGGGAGAGACAGCGTCATTCCAGGTCTCCTAGGCAGTCCCCTGCCACAGACAGACAGTGCAATTTACCACAGGGATCCCCCACCACAGAAGGCCCCCGCCCCAGGTCGCCCTCCAGGGATCACCTTAGTGAGGCACAGGATTCGGAGGGCATCTGTGACTCCGACTCAGATAACGAAACGGAGAGGTCCGTGGTACCTTCTCCCCCTAGCAATACAGCGCTAGTTGAGGACATAATCTCTGCCATTCATCGGGTGCTAAAAATTCCAGAGTCGGCCCCGGAAGTCCCAGAACATAGGATTTGCTTCGAAAGTGTTCAAAAACCACCTAAGGTCTTCCCTAATCACCATGAGTTTGAGAAAATACTTACCAAACAGTTTGCGCAGCCTGAGAAAAAATTCGCTAATCGCAAATATTTGGAAGCGAAGTACCCCTTCCCACAGAAAGACACCAAACAATGGACAGATCCACCTGAAGTGGACCCTCCGGTTTCTAGGCTAGCAGCGCAGACTTTACTCTCTCTGCCAGATAGCTCAACCCTCAGGGACGCAGCAGATCGGCAAGTAGGACGCATGGCTCATTCTATTTTCGAAGCAGCAGGCACCTCTCTGGGCCCTGCGTTTGCTTCAGTTTGGGCGGCCAAGGCCATCCTGGCTTGGGCCAAAAAACTACACGAGGGTCTTCAAGCTTCAAATCCTGAGCGCTCGGACCAAGCGGTCCAGATAGCAGTGGTAGCAGACTACATGATTCATGCAGCCCTGGATTCCGCAAGAGGTGTAGTGGGAATAGCATCAAACGCCATCACGATCCGACGCATCCTCTGGCTGCGAGAATGGAAAGCGGATGCGGCCTCAAAGAAGTCCCTCATGCGACTTCCGTATTTTACTGGAAGACTTTTCGGCGAAAAGTTGGACACCATGATAGCCAATGCCACTGGGGGTAAGAGTACCTCTCTCCCTCACTAAAACCGAGACGCACGTTTAAATGAAGAAACCAGACGCGATTCCGATCCTTTCGGAATTCCTCGGGCTGGTCCGTTTCGCGCCCAGCGCAAAACCGTAACCGCTCTCCACGCAGGGACAACCCACGGACGCAGCAGCGACCGGACAGGTCTTGGCAGTCGAAAGCAGGCCAAGCGAAACCCAAGGGAGGAAAACCTCAGAACTTTGCTTCATCATGACTCGCGAACTCCGGAAGACACCCCACCAGTAGGCGGCCGACTTTTACTCTTCCAGCAAGTCTGGCTGCCTATTACAGAAGACAGGTGGGTCAGGGAAATAGTGTCTTCCGGATACAAGATAGAGTTCACTTCCGCTCCACCGAGCCGGTTCTTCCTTTCTATTCCTCCAACACCACCAGACAAGGCTCATGCTTTCCACCAAGCGGTTTCCGCTCTCCTTCAATCAGGAGTTGTGGTGCCGGTTCCCGCGAACGAGAGATTCCGAGGGTTCTACTCAAATTTGTTCGTAGTCCCCAAGAAAGGAGGCAGCGTCCGACCCATACTGGACCTAAAACAGCTCAACAATTACGTACGGGTCCGTCATTTCCGCATGCAGTCTCTCCGGTCCATCATTGCATCCATGGAGCAGGGAGAATACCTCGCCTCCATAGACATACAGGATGCGTATCTGCACATACCAATTGCTCCCGCCCACCAAAGGTTTCTCAGGTTCGCGGTCAACCAAAACTACTACCAGTTTGTCGCCCTTCCGTTCGGACTCGCCACGGCTCCAAGAACGTTAACCAAAGTCATGGCGGCCACCATGGACGTTCTGCACTCAAGAGGCATTCTAGTCGTCCCGTACCTGGACGACCTCCTCATCAAGTCTCCCACTTTCAAAGACTGCGAGGTCAGTGTCTCAATCACACTAGACACTGAGTCGCCTGGGATGGCTAGTCAACCTACAGAAATCGTCGACTATCCCAACTCGGACTCTAACATTCCTGGGAATGGTATTCGACACCTCCAGGGCCTGGTGCTCCTTCCCAAGGACAAGACACTGGCCATCCGTCTGGGAGTTCGCACACTCCTTCTCAGTCCTCCTCGATCTCTCCGGTTTGCCATGAGAGTCCTCGGCCGGATGGCAGCAGCAATAGAGGCAGTGCCATTTGCCCAGTTTCACCTCAGAGTCCTTCAACTAGCCATACTCAGATCTTGGGACAGGAACCCCTTCTCCCTCGACAGGGAGTTCAGGTTGACATCATCAACCAGGAGGTCCCTGCATTGGTGGCTCAAACCAACCTCGCTTACACGAGGGAAGCCCTTCCTCTCAGGACAATGGAAGATCCTGACTACCGATGCAAGCCTGACAGGCTGGGGGGCGGTGCACCTACATCACAGGGCACAGGGCAAGTGGTCACCGAGGGAAGTGACATTGCCCATCAATGTTCTGGAAATCAGAGCCATCCTCTTGGCACTGAGAGCCTTTCATCACTTGCTTGCAGCCTCGCACATACAGATACAGTCGGACAATGCCACGGCTGTGGCATACGTGAACCACCAAGGCGGGACCCGCAGCGTCCAGGCGATGAGAGAAGTGGCTCATATCCTCCGCTGGGCGGAAGACACGAGGTCGGTACTTTCTGCGGTCCACATTCCGGGTGTAGAAAACTGGGAAGCCAACTTCCTCAGCAGGCAAGGAATGGACTCGGGGGAGTGGTCTCTCCATCTCGAGATTTTTTACCAGATCTGTCAACGCTGGGGAACCCCGGAGGTGGACCTAATGGCATCCCATCTCAATACCAAGGTCCCCAATTTCATGGCCAGGAAACACGACCCGCGGTCGCTCGGAGCGGATGCCCTGGTCCCAGTTCCGACTCCTGTACATTTTTCCACCCCTCCCCCTAATCTCCAGGGTCGTGAGGAAGATCAAGCAAGAGGGAGTTCCGACCATCCTCATCGCGCCAGACTGGCCCAGACATACATGGTACGCCGATATCGTCCAACTTACAGCAGACGCCCCCTGGCGTCTACCCGACCGTCACGACCTTCTGTCTCAAGGCCCGTTCTTCCACCAGAATTCAGGGGCTCTCAATTTGACGGCATGGCCCTTGAAACCTGGATTCTAACCCAGGCAGGTTTTTCACCGGCAGTCATTGCAACTATGATCAGGGCAAGGAAGCCTGCCTCCGCCAAGCTCTATTATCGCACCTGGAGAGCTTTCTTTTCTTGGTGCGAATCTCATGGACAAGTCCCACTCCCTTATTCCCTCCCGAAGGTACTAGGTTTTCTTCAATCGGGCCTAGACGCCAAGCTATCCTTAAGTTCACTGAAGAGTCAGGTGTCGGCGCTTTCAGCCCTTTTTCAAAAGCGCATTGCTATTAAACCGCAAGTAAGGACTTTCATCCACGGAGTTTCCCGATTGGTTCCTCCCTACAAACGTCCGCTGGATACGTGGGACCTCAATCTGGTCCTGACAGCATTGCAAGCTCCACCCTTCGAACCTCTTAGAGGAGTTCCACTCTCCATTCTGTCTCAGAAGGTGGTTTTTCTAGTGGCGATCACCTCGTTACGCAGAGTGTCGGAATTGTCAGCACTTTCCTGCAGACGGCCTTTCCTAGCCTTTCACCAGGACAAGGTGGTTCTCCGCACGGTACCATCCTTCCTTCCGAAGGTTGTGTCCAACTTTCACCTCAATGAGGAGATTTCACTGCCATCCCTTTGCCCGGTTCCGGTTCATAGAGTGGAGAAGGCTCTGCATACGCTTGACCTCGTCAGAGCATTGCGGATTTACGTGTCCAGGACTGCACCTTTCCGGAAGTCTGATTCCCTCTTCATTCTTCCGGAAGGTAGTCGCAAGGGTCTGCCGGCTTCCAAGGCTACCCTTGCCAGGTGGATCAAGTCCACCATACATGAGGCCTACCGACTTAACAGTTCCCCTCTTCCGGCCGGTATCACGGCACACTCTACACGGGCAGTAGGGGCCTCCTGGGCCATTCGGCATCAGGCTTCGGCACAACAAGTGTGTAAGGCGGCCACTTGGACTAGCCTACACACGTTTACGAAACACTACAGTGTTCATACCCAGTCCTCAGCGGATGCGAGCCTGGGTAGACTGGTTCTGCAGGCGGCAGTGCCCCTAACTTAGGGACCTGCTAGCACAATATTCGTCCATTGCTTCCCACCCAGGGACTGCTTTGGGACGTCCCATGGTTCTGTGTCCCCCAATGAGGCGACAGAGTAAAGGAGATTTTTGTGTACTCACCGTAAAATCTCTTTCTCTTAGCCTCTAATTGGGGGACACAGCTCCCACCCTGTTGCCCTTATGGGCCGTTGTTTACGGTTGAGTTCTCATATTGTTCTTTGAGCTCGTACTTAGTAGCCTTCTTACAGGCATGGTTATGTTATTTGGTTACGTTCCTCCTAATGCTTTGGCACAAAACTGGAGAAGGCTGACGCCGTCCAGGGGTGTATACTGCAGAGGAGGAGCCAAAGTTAATCTTTTTCAGATTATGCATAGTGTCGCCTCCTAGTGGACAGCAGCATAACACCCATGGTTCTGTGTCCCCCAATTAGAGACTAAGAGAAAGAGATTTTACGGTGAGTACACAAAAATCTCCTTTTTGTGTAGCCGCTTGGAGCATGAAGCTGCAGGGGGTTTATATCGCACACAGAATAGTGTTTATTTCCACTTGTACAGTATCAAAGCAAAACCATACATAGAAAATCCCTAGCCTTCTATAGGAACTAACTAAACAGTAAAGCCCCTGGCTACTCATACACATCTGAGCTAGTCCCAGTTCGGTCATATAAAACAGCCATCATCCATTGCAATCAGTGATACTTGCAGTTTGGAGCACAAAGCTAGTCTCTGCAGCTCCCTCACAGCCACTTTGCTCAGCCTCCCCAGCTGCCTAACCAGTGAACAGTGCCTGGCTGTAGTCATAGCTAACCGGGTGCAGCTAATAAAGACCTGTAGTGTTAGGGTTTAACCCTAGCCTACCTGACTTTGTATATGTGTGTGTATATAGATAGATATTATTTTAATTTGCATTATTACTATATAAAGTTTTCCTTAAATGTGAGGTTCTTGTGCAATTTTGAACAGATTTTCCCATTCTCCAAAGCAACCTTGGGCGATTTGAAAATCAGATATTATCCCTGGAAAGCCAAAGGCGATCTCAGTCTTGGACTTAATACTGCAAAATGTTAAAGAGGTTCCCGGCCTTAGAGTACGTGTCTGCAGTCTTTCTATGTGACTGCAGACTTGTGAGTCCTCACAGTGCGCTGTCAGGATTCTGCGGCGCCGAGGGCTTGTGGTCATAGCACCACAAGTATATGATTTGCCACTTTTCGACTAGATTCAGCTTCACTCAATACACTTGCCTTGAGCGATGCTGTTCACGTCTAGTCGGAAATCGCGCTGTGTGGATGCACAAGTCTGCAGGCACATAGAGTACAAGTCTGAAGTCACTCTAAGGCCGGACAACCACTTTAAATTACAAAAAATGAACGTTTTGGGAAATGTAGGAAAACAGTATTCAAAGTGAAGTCTATTTGATTCATGTCAAATAGCATTTACTTCTAAAATGAATACATTAAACAGGGCATTAAGACTACTGAATTTATAGAATTGTAGACTAATGCATTTAAAGGGATCTTCTCATCTCAGTAATCCTAGACAAACCATTTGGCCTCACTGCGACTTCCGTAATTTGTCTTGTAAAAAAAACCACTGCCTCTTGTTCATCAGTGCTGTGGATGTGATTTTCTTCAGTGTTTGCTCAGTGTTCCCCATCTATCAGTGACTGCAGAGTTTCTCATTACATTGGTAATCACAGACTGCACACTGGTGCCATTCGTGCGCTGTGAGTCTCACAGACCATAGACTTGTATAGGTAATCTTAATCTGTGATTCTGTTTAGAAATGGACAAGTCTCAATGATTTTTTGCAAAAAAAAAAGTTTTTTAAATAGCATGGTAAACTATAACGCTTACATGATCTATCTATGACATTTGCAGACATATTTTCTCTCCAGAACTGTAGTGTTCTCCAAATGTTGTTGTAGTTTCATCCCATGTCCCCAAGATGGGGATCCATGCATGCAGTGGTTTCCCCCCTGTCCCCTCTCAGCAGCACAGTACAAGTTTCACATGTAGGATGGCTCTTGGTTGTCCACAGTGACTATGGAGTCATTCATCCAGCTGTACGTGGCACATAGCGGCTGTGCCATTATCAGTGTGCCAGCTCCAGTGCTACATGTACATGGCTCTATATGTATACGGGCAGATAACAGTGAACACTTTGGGACATGCACATTGTGGATCAGTCTCTGTGGCAAGTGTTATTTAAAAAAAAAATTAAGGTTGGTGTTTTCCTGAATTTCCATGTAAACTGAAATACTTTATGGTATATTTGTAACAACTATGAATGGATATTCTAATGTCATTGTGAAAAAAATATCCTGCCATTTTTGGTATACAAAAATGTGCACAGCATATATAATATAGGCTTGGTGTAAACTATAGCCATTGTAGCATGAGGTATCACAGCGACAAAAACAGAGTCTAAACCGGAAAACACCTGGTAAGAACTGGGGAATCACTAGGAAGAAGGGAATGCATGCAATTGTTAGGAGGAATGAGGGGATTGCAGCATCCGCCCTCATAGAGCGCACAGGGCATTCTGCCCCCAGTGCTGCTTCTGCTGGTATATAGCAGCATGGTGAGCTGCACTACTGATCACAGGGCTGTACTGCCCACATATCTGCCACGTCCAGGAAACGTGGGGCCGGTGATTCTACAAGGGGATCACAGATTCTCACAGAGATTAATAGAAACACCACTCTGCTGATTGACAGGTCTCTTCCTATATAAGGGGCTTGGAGATGCCGGCGGGTTGTGACAAGTCGTCTTCGGCACCTCATTCCCGCTCCTTGTTTTCAACAGTATTTTCTCTGTAGTGTACACAGTGTTCTAGAGTAAAAGATAGATATTTGTAATGAGAGGTTCGTGACTCACAAAAGAGGTTCTCTTTACTAGAGTTGAGCAAATTTTTTAAAATTCGGTTCCGGTTACAATTGGTGGCGAATATTATTTTTTGCAATATTCGCTGAACGTCATTGGAGTCAGTGATATTAGAAATGAACTAATATGTTCAGAACCAATCATCAAACATAAATTCAGCCCAATTAAGGTACCAATATGGCAAATTCAGATTCGGCGACCGATTCAGAAGATATCCGTTCCACTCTACCCTTTACCTTTTATATGGCTATTGTAATGATGGCAGTGACATATTGTGGGGATCTCTCCTTCCTCCACCAATGACATGAAAACTCTGTAACAGAAAATCTCATCAGGGCTTTTATATCTTACCCTGTAAGCTGCCCTATGATCGGATGCTATTGGCAAAAAGTCAAGACAGTTTTGATAAGTGAGGCCTTTTGGTGAAGACTTGGCCATGTTCTTTTGGTGCTATATTAATGGTGTGGCCTGATATCAGCACAAGTCATATACATTACTATTACGTGTATTTCTTTTTAAGGTGAAAATGGAGAACCTTATCCTGCATTATTTGATGCATTCCCTGATCCACAAGCATTACCTTCAGCCCGGGAGCGCAGAAGACACAAGAATAAGGTTTTGGACTATGATGTATGATACTGATACTTGTATTTGTCATTTGTACAATTTGGGGCTGAAAAAAGACAGAAAATACATTGCAAACCCGACCTTAAATCTTAGAAACAGAGGATGACTCCAATTAAAAGCAGCCGCCCCCGCCCATCCCACATTATCGTCTATTAATCTTATGGCGGTCCAAGAAGCTGAGATATGAGGAGTTGTGTGTCTTTCCTTCCCTGTGACAGTATTGTACAAGAGACATCTTAGTCACCATTGATTTTCTTCTCTTGACAAGAAAGTTGTATGGTCCAAGCAGTAAATGAGTATAATGACCTTGGGGGTATAGACGGGTATTGGGCTTGAATGCAGATGTAAAAAGTTTACAACCCTGTAGATTTTATTTTCCTTTAAAAATAGTGTTTGATCTAATAATCCAACTAGAACAATACAAGAATGTTTTAATACATTTAATTCACTTATTTACATGCTATCAGAGGAATAAAGTGCATGCCTTTCCTTAAATGTTAAAGTAAAGCTGCCCCAAAAGGGTCAGGGTCATTTCTGGCATATGTCCCCACTATAAGCAGAGCACCTGATCCCGGTTTGTTATGTCAGAACTGCTAATTGTTCCCCTAACTGCCATCACTTCGGTAGAGTGCTGCTTGGCCATTCCTCTGTTTGGACATCTCCAACATACAATGTCCTGGAGAGAAACCATGCGCTGGAATAAATGTAAAATCATTTAGGAGTTGCTAGTTAACAATATAGAACATTGTAAAAATCGTTAGTAATTTACTGATTTACTGCTTCAGGTTATCTAATAAATTTTTAATTTTGCCCAAATATGTATCTGCAGAATGACTTTCCTCATGTGCCGCCCATCCCCCTAAATCAACCAGACCGCTACTCACTAAACTCTGCTGCTAGCTTAAATGTTGACGAACTGAGGACCAGAAATGATGAGCGTCTTAGAAGACTAAGTAATCTCCAGAAAAGCACAGTCAGCATAGGTAAGATACAGAGGCACACACGCTTTTCTCATTGTAGACTCTTGGTCCAATTCATTAATACTGCCATTTTGCATGTCAGTCTTCCAGGGAATCTGTCACCAGATTTTTGATATGGTTTCTGAGAGCACCATGATGTAGTGGGAGAACCTGAGTACAGTGATGTGTCACTTACTGGGCTGTGTTTTGCTGTCGCAATACAATCAGTGTTTTATCAGCCGGAGATTATCACTACAGGACAACTGTCCTAGTGCCTCCTAGTCCCACCACGCCCCCAGCGCTGATTAGCTGCTCACTGTCACTATACAATGTACACAGAAAGCTGTGGTGTGGACGAGTTATACACAGCTCAACAGATCTGCCGCACAGAAAAGTGTGACTCCATCATAACAGCTGCACAAAGTAAACTAAGTGACATATTACTTGAATCAGGGTCTCTGTTCCTTCCTAATAGTGTTGTCACATTATATAGGAAAAACCCGCTGATAGATCCCTTTAATGATAGAATCGGTGGAAAACAAGGCGCTGAACTAACTAAAAGCGTGCATCTCTTTAGTGAACTGATTTCATTTTTTTCACTGCTTTGCGCTACGGCCATACACGTTCCCCAGCCAGTGTCTGGAGTAATTTTCTGGCGTAAATTAAAATGAATTTATTGGGCAGACTTGACATAAATATGACAAGCGTTGCAAAAAATATTTGGCCAGCTTCAATTTGCAGAAAAATTGTTGCAGCTCTCCAAGTAGTTTTCTTCCAGAAAACTGGTGAAAACACCTTTATTAATCGTGCCCATTGTGCATATATTGTTTAATTTGCAACAAAGAATGTCTAGATCTAAAATATTTTGTCTACATTTGTCCGTATTGTTAGTTTGATTCCTAATTCATTGTTTTTTCTAACCTTTAGATGATGATCCTGATGGCTTTGAAAACTCGGAGGATTTTCTGAAACAGTTTCCTACAAAACCTAATGACAGACCCCAGTCTGTGGACACGGTGGCAACAGATCCATGGATGCGTCCTGGCACATCAGAGACTCTCAAAAGGTTCATGGCGGGGCAAATGAGCCATGATAAAGCTACCAATGAAAATGCCTTACCCTTCAACTGGCAGGGGCTGTCCACGGCTCATGGGTAGTACGCAGTAGACTAAGCCATTGGATAAGAGGCAATTGAGCTTTTCATTTCCAATGTGATTTTTCACCCTTTATTGTGGTTGGATTAGTGGAAACGCACATTTTTACCTGTCTCCGATCAGACCTCTCCGCACAGCCCTTTATGTGCCTTTTCAAACAGATTGAATGTCAATCACTAAAGCACTTTCCTTATAATAAAGCATAGATAAACCTATACCTACAGATGACTGATAACTAGACTGGCGTATTTGCCGCTTTTACAGGCCGACCTGTAATGCAGACATGATTCCAGTTCAGTTCCTAGGGCTGCTATACAGCACATGTACTATACTTAGAGCATGGCATTTTGTGGTACATCAGGATTTCTATTTAAACGTCTGTCCTTCCTCTAGACAATGATGTAATGAAGATTTATTCGTAATATGTACTGTACATCGTTCACGTAACGATCCTTTGTGTGATAATGATTGTAGATTTGCTAAAAGCTGGGCACTGATGCATGAAGCATGAGCCACGTATGACTCCAGCGGCTTCCTCTCTTCAGCTTGGATAGTTTAAGCTGAACTACTGACATCTGCTAGGTCCAGGCCCTGTCAGATATCTTAGAGGGAAGCTGTCAGCAGATTTTGGATATTTAATCTGAGGACAGCATGAACTAGAGTCTGAGACACTTATTTTCGCTATGTGTCATTTATTAGGCTGTGTGTTGTTGTTTCAATACAATTCAGAGTTTTATCAGCAGGAGATGAACACTACAGGACTAGACCTCCAGTGCACACCTGTCCAACTCCACCCGCAGCACTGATTAGCAGCTTACTGTCAATATGCAAAGTACATAAAAAGATGCTAAAAAGTATGAGCTGGGGCAGCTTTCTGAGCCCTGCTACATCTAAAAACTCTGATTGTATCATAACTGCTGCACCCAGTAAACTAAGTGATACATCACTGGAATCAGGGTCTCTCTTCCTACATTATGCTGCTCTCAGATGCGGTAGAAAAAACCTGCTGACAGCAAAGAATGAATGTTTAAACTAAGTACAGACTCTCGGTGCACCCTTGGCAGGGCCAAAGATTTTAGTGCACCTCCCACCTTCGTTTTCCCTCTATCTTCCTCCTCCTTGATTGAAAGCTTTGATTTTCTAGAGCCAGAGAAAGATGGAAATAGGTGGGAAAAAAGTAGTTGGAAGGTGCACTAAAATCTATGGCCACATCAAGTGCCTGTACTTGGTTTGGTCGGTTTTTCTGCGCTCACTGATTCCTCTTTAGTTGGATTACTGCCCCTAAACGTATTGAACGAGTCCAGTCTTACATCTCCGGCTGTGTCCTTTTACAAGTTGATCATTATTGACTCCATGGTGTGAGCATCTGTATCATTTGGGTCAGATGGTGGCTCCTAGTAGATGCATGGGCAGTGCTTAAAGGGGTATTCCATCTAATACCTTTATAACATCCATGCCATTAATGTATAATTGATGCAGGTCCCACAAATAAAACCTGTGTCTATCTCGATTGCATGACTCTTGTCAGTGGAAATGTGGTCAGAATTGCTATTCCTTCGTTTGGGAATTCCACTCTACATTTATGGCATGTGCTGGGGATAGGTGATAAATGTACGAGATGAGAATAGCCCAACAAACTGATAGCTTATAAATATAATTTGAAGAATTCCCTACATGTGAGCAGTATTAGTGCTTTTAATTCCAAATATTACATACTTGAATTTTAGTGAGATTTTTGGTGAGGAACAAAGCTTTCTGGGTGACTGTACAAGGCTGCTGTCATGCACAACCACAATCCGATACAACAAGGAAAAAGACTATAACTTAATTTAAGCCCAAAGCAACAAATAAAACGCGACCGCTAATGTGAGACAGTGGTCTAAACCCATCGGGTGTTGTGATGATAGTTTACGGGTTTCTCATCCTAGAAACACCACCATGTGAATCATAAGCTAGTATTGGCTTTACGTAAAAGACTTTTTTGTTATTGTACATACGTGTTCCCCAGTTTGTTGTTTGCTCTTGTTTGCACTGAAACTATTTTATTATGAAACTTAGATTGTTCTAAGAAAGTATGTTTTCTAACTTAATAAAATTTATATTTTATTACCTTCAATCAGATCAATTTGTCTTCTTTGATATTGCAAAGCTCCCAGCTGATCGCAGACTTTAAGATGAGGGCGCAGATCTGTGACATAATCATGGCATTATGCACGGAACTTTAAAGGAAATCATTTAAATAGGTTTTCCACTACTAACAATCATTTTTCTAATATACTTCCATATATTGGATTGGAGAAGCAGGAAGCTCATCTGAATATTTCCGGTGCATTCTGGGAAGAGGAGAAGAGTCGCCTTAAGCTGATCGATCGCTGGGACTTGCCGGGTCTCGCTGTTTGAGGACATAGCAAAACCCATCATAGACTACATCAGCTATAGCAATATGAAAGAGAAGAAAATCCACATGGTCACCTGCAACATATGCTACATGTTTACGGATCTTCCGGCCCAAAAACTCAACTTTACCTGTCAGAAGTGCAAACTTGTTGCCCTCTTAAGGAAAAGGTGCAGGGACTGGAAGAAAGAATAGCAACATTGAAGGTAATTAAAGAACATGAGGACTTCTTGGATGAAGCAGAAGCAACCATTCAGGATACGGAAAGTGAGAAAAGCTTCAGAGCACATACAGAGGCTGAAAAGTGGAGCCATGTGACGAAAAGAAGCAAACGGATCAAGTGGTCATCACCACCCACACAGCTTAGCAACCAATATGAAGCCCTCGTGCTGGAGAACGAAAATGGCACAGCTCAGGATGATACCGTATTTACAAGAGAAGACACACTATCAACAAAAGAAGTTACTCTGTCAACAAAAGCGGAAACAAATGACACTCAAAAACACTCGCGAGCAACAAGCAGTGCGTCCGGAAAGAAAAGAAGAGTGGTAGTTATGGGTGACTCACTACTAAGAGGCACTGAGGCAACTGTCTGCAGGCCGGGCATAACCGCACGAGAAGTATGCTGCCTCCCAGGAGCAAAAATCAAGGATGTAGCCAACAGGATGCCAACCATCCTCAAATCCAAGGACGACTACCCTTTCTCCTTCGTCTCATTGGGGGACACAGGTACTGTGGGTGTGTGCTACTGCCGTCTGGAGGCTGACACTAAGTATACAAAAAAAAAAGTTAGCTCCTCCGCCGCCGCATACACCCTCGCCCCGATTGCGGGCGGAAACCAGTTTTTTGCTTAGTGCCCTATGGAGGCACACACAGTCTGGATCTCTCCAGACTATTTTTTTTTTGCTTTCTTGCTATGAAGATGAAACAGGGGCGACGGATCCTATTGAAGGGGTCCGATCTCCCCAAACCATCAACGGGCGAGAACGCGTTGAGTATCGCCTCCGCGTATCCTTTCCCGCATCGAGGGACATCTCTGGGACTTTTCCCCAGACATCTATTTTTATTTTTTATTAAGATAAGACAGCCGCAACGCTTCCTATTGAAAGGATCCGATTTCCCCAAACCATCAACGGGCGAGCACGTGCGAGTGTCCCTCAACGTATCCTTTCCCGCGACGTGGGACATTATGCCAGACTTAGCCCTGTCCACCCCTAGGTTTTGAAACCATGGGCTTGCACAGAGGCACAAGACTAGTCTGTGCGGCCCCCACTGCTCCACCAATGCAAGATGGCGGTGCTGCATGGTGGCGGACGGTCCCTCTCCTCGCCCCTGAAGGCAGACGGTGCTAGGGTGCCTGCACCATCCAAAAATGAATTACCCCAGGTGCCGCTACCGAGTGGCTGGAGTAGCAGGTATGGAGCTGGGGAGGGCCCTGGGCAGCGATTGGCAGGGGGTCGCACTATTAAATCCCCTGATGTTTGCCACTGTTTGCCAGTGATATATTGTGGGGGCTAAGGCTGCGATTGGCAGTCTCCATTACCACTCCTCTTCGCTTCCCCTCCTCCCTCCCTGTACCTGCACGTGGCTGAGGAGAGCGGCATGAAAGACAGCAGGGCCGCGGATGTGGAGCACCGCCAGCGGAGGTGAAGGAGAGTGGAGACCGGCGGGATCGCCGAGGTAGCGGAGCCGCCAGCGCACGAGCAGGCGGGCGGTGACTAATTTAGCCCGCGGCTTCGGCCTAGGCCGCCGGTGAAAGTTCCACCCCCCCGGCGTGACGTCATATCCGGCGCCGCCCTCCGTGGCTAGGGCGGGCACCGGCTTTTAGTACAGGGTAGGCCGCGACCGGGAGAGTACCTCGCAGCCTGCCCAGAGGTGAAGGAGCGCATCGGAGGCAGACCCAGGAGCGTGGGGGGGCACACAGGAGCAGGGTTAGTGCGACCTCGTCCCAGAGCCACACTACTTGCATTAAGGGGTTATCCTCCTCCTCTTCCTCCTTTTCCTTCGAATTTTCATAAATTGGCCTAATCAGAAATATGTCTGGGAAAGGAAAGACGCACACGTTCCTTTATGCCGCATGCGTTTCCTGTGGGGCTATGTTCCCACGAGCGCAGACTATTAAGTTATGTGAAGCCTGTGACTCGGAACGCGCCCAGGAGCCCTCCCCTGCGACAGAGTCCAGGGGTCTGGATCCCCCGGGATGGGTGTTATCACTCTCGCGGTCCATGGTTTCGCTTACGAAGGCGATTGAGACCTTTCAGGCCCCGGATAGGGGCAGAGACGATGGCTCGCCTGTCTGGGAAGGTTCATCCACCTCACAGGAGCCTGCAGGAGCCGCACTCTCTCTAGGCAGACGCATAGAAAAAGGGGGAGACAGGGCGCTTCCAATGCGTAGGTCTGTATGGAAAGTAGATGAGTGCACAGCAAGTGTTAGGCTCACCTGATAGGGTTGTGAGAGTCACAACACCTATAATCGCATAAAACAGCTGCAGCAGTCTGCACGAGGTCCAAGGACTTGTTACAAAGAGAAGGCTGGTAGAGCAATAAGAGACTGCACTGCTGTGGTAGAATTCAAGATATCTTTATTGCCAACGCCTTTCCTGAGCCAGTTCCAGCTCACTTCATCAGGGCATGTTACAGAAGATCATTGCAGGGGTATATATACAAAAAAAAAAAAGGGGAGGCACCAAGAATAGTGGGGTGACAAGTCAGCATGGATACATATACATGAATCATACAAAACAATAAAACTTTATTACAACCATATTAAAAACGATGTTTAAAATGCCATAAAAGAGTGTTAGTATAAAAACGTGATTAAAAAAAGACACGGGGGGGGGGGGGATCACGAGGTAAAAGATTAAAAAATGGCTCTCGAGTTCTGGGGTGGATTAGAACTTGCCTTAGAGGATATAACCCATGGTATTCATCCACTATGCTACATGTGAAACTGAAAAGTAAGAAAATGGTTAAAATCATGTATAAATAGCTAAAACTAGTCTCAAATATCTTTTTTCTAGGTGGAGAAAAGAAAAGAACAACAAGAAGAATCTCTCTGGAATAGGGTAATATAAAAATGGTTAAAAATTGAGTGTTGAGACTTAATAAAAAAAAAAAAAAATTTTTAGATTATTTTGTGGAGGCGTTGAATAGAAAAAACAAGTGAAGAATGAAGAATAACATTACCGCTAATTGACCACACGGTGGCGCCACTGATAAAAAAGCATAAAATCACTAAAAATGTGAAGAAAACAAGAGTAGAAGATGTGACCTGTACAATTTGTCAGACATCCTCCAAGACTATTTTTTCTTTCCCGGCTTCCCAAAGCGGAATCCCGGGCAGAGGCGTTGCTAGGGGCCATCAAGGTACTTCAGCGCAACGGGGTCATTGTCCCTGTACCAGAGTGCGAGAGAACGCAAGGTTTTTATTCCAACCTGTTCGCGGTTCCCAATATGTACGTTCATTCAAGGGGTCTCTCATTTGGTGCCCCCCTATAGAGTGCCCATAGACTCCTGGGATCTTAACCTGGTCCTGAGTGTCCTGCAGGAAGCTCCTTTTGAGCCGTTACAAGAAATTTCATTATCATACCTTTCCAGGAAGGTCGTATTCTTGGTAGCCATAATTTCCATTAGGTGGGACTCGGAGTTGGCAGCCCTATCTTGTAGAGCACTGTTTCTTACCTTTTACAAGGATAAGGTGGTCCTTTGACCAGCTCCTCCCTTTCTGCCGAAGGTCGTGTCCTCTTTCCACATTAATGAGGACATTGTGCTGGCTTCATTTTGTCCAGCACCAGTACATAGGGTGGAAAGGGCGCTCCACACTTTGGACCTAGCAAGAGCGCTCAGGAGGTACGTGTCGAGGACGGCACCTTTTCGCCAGACAGACTCACTGTGATCCCCGAAGGGCGTAGGAAGGGGCTCGCAGTCTTGAGGTCGACCATAGCCAGATGGATTTGTCTAACTATTCAAGAGGCTTACCGTATTAGAGGCACACCGATTCCAGCAGGGATAGGGGCGCACTCTACTCGGGCAGTGGGCGCCTCTTGGGCGCTTCGACACCAGGCTTCGGCAAAGCAGGTATGCAAGGCGGCAACATGGTCCAGCCTGCATACTTTTTCTAAGCATTACAATATGCATACTCAGGCTTCGTCAGATGCGAGCCTGGGTAGAAAAATTATCCAGGCAGCAGAGGCGCACCTTTAGACAGGAGGGCATGCGGCTTGGATTGGTGAGTTGACTCCCCACCCAGGGACTGCTTTAGGACGTCCCACAGTACCTGTGTCCCCCAATGAGACGAAGGAAAACATGGATTTTTGTAAGTACTCACCGTAAAATCCTTTTCTCCGAGACACTCATTGGGGGTCACAGCACCCACCCTAGTAGCCAGTTGGCTCTTGTTTATTTAATGAATATAGTTCCTTTTTTAAATTAGGGTGGTCCTTTTTCAGACATATGGTATTCTGCTTTAAGGCTAAATTGTTTTTGTGTTCTACTGCTATTGCACTAAACTGGTTTCCGCCCGCAATCGGGGAGAGTGTATGCGGCGGAGGAAGAGCTAACATTTTTTTTGTATACTTAGTGTCAACCTCCAGACGGCAGTAGCATACACCCACAGTACCTGTGTCTCCCAATGAGCGTCTCGGAGAAAAGGATTTTACGGTGAGTACTCACAAAAATCCATGTTTCCTACTGATACATGTAGGCACAAACAACATGGCAAGAAATGACCTACCAACTATCT
This sequence comes from Dendrobates tinctorius, assembly GCF_039654945.1. Lineage (NCBI taxonomy): Eukaryota > Metazoa > Chordata > Amphibia > Anura > Dendrobatidae > Dendrobates > Dendrobates tinctorius. Next base: position 9,075,545 of record NW_027361750.1, on the reverse strand, counting down.
GCGAAGACTTTGAAATTCTGGGGAAGAAAATTAAGGACACGTACAGGTTGTTTTCTCATCAATCCTCCCAGTTGATAGTCATGGCATCAGAAGATGGCATCAGAAGATGGAATAGGATACTAGAGGTGAACAACTGGCTACGACGGTGGTGCAGGCAGCAAGGATTTGGCTCCTTGGACCATGGCGTGAATTACCTCTACGATGGACTTCTCGCAAGAGATGGGATACACCTCACAAAACCTGGGAAACACACATTCGCTAGAAGACTTGCCACACTCATCAGGAGGGCTTTAAACTAGAAGAAGAGGGGATGGGAGGAAAAACAGCAGACAAGAACATGCAGCAGAAGGACAAACTAATCAAGGATACTAGATGTGGTAAAGAAGACCCAAGACGGGGTACTCAGAAGGAAGCTAAGAAAAAGGAAGCAAAACTTCTTTCCTGCATGCTGACCAACGCAAGAAGCCTGACCAATAAGATTGAAGATCAGGAGTTGGTAATGTATGAGGAAAAATACGACATAGTAGGAATAACTGAGACATGGTTAGACGACAGCTATGACTGGGCGGCTAACTTGCAAAGATATGATTTGTTTAGGAGGGATCGTAAAAAAAAGGAAAGGGGTGGAGTCTGTCTATATATAAAGTCCACTTTAAAGCCCACACTAAGAGAAGATATGCAAGAGGGAAATGAAGAGGTGGAGTCTCTATGGGTGGAGATACAAGGAGATAAAAGTAATAAAATCCTCATAGGGGTTTGTTATAAGCCACCAAATATAACAGAAGCCACTGAAAATATATTATTGAAACAAATAGACAAAGCAGCAAATCACAATGAGGTGATTATTATGGGGGACTTCAACTACCCCGACATAGACTGGGAAACTGAAACCTGCAGATCTCAGAAAGGAAACCAATTTCTGTCAGTGACCAAGGATAATTATCTGTCACAACTTGTGCAGGGCCCAACTAGAGGGACAGCCCTTCTGGACTTAATTTTAAGCAACAGGCCAGATAGAATAACAGAAGTACGAGGCGATGGGCACCTAGGGAACAGTGACCACAATATAATACAATTCCACTTGTCCTTCAGTAAGGTGCCCTGGAATGGGGTTAGAAAATAGCTGAATTTCAGGAGAGCAAAGTTTGATCAGCTTATAGAGGACCTTCGCCGAATTGATTGAGACAATGTCCTCAAAAATAAGAGTACAGAAAATAAATGGGAAATATTTAAATCAGTTTTACACACCCACTGCGAGCTAGTCATACCGTACAGAAATAAAAGGGCTAGGAACAGGAGAACACCAATGTGGCTAAATAAGGATGTAAAAAGGGCAATAAATAACAAGAACAAGGCATTTAAGAAGCTAAAACAAGAAGGCAATGAAGAAGCATTAAAACGTTATAGAGAAAAAAATAAAATGTGTAAAAAACAAATACATTTAGCAAAAGTGGAAACTGAGACTCATTGCTAAGGAAAGTAAAACAAACCCCAAATTATTCTTTAATTATATAAACAGTAAAATGATTAAAATTGATGGTGTCGGCCCTTTAAAGAACAATGAGGGTGAAATCATAGAGAGCGATGTGGGAAAAGCAAATGTTTTAAATACTTTTTTCTCAACAGTGTTCACACAGGAAAAGGATTTGCCAGGGGAAATGCAGAGTGATAATGTAAACTCCCCATTAAGTATTACCTGCCTAACCCAGGAAGAAGTGCAGAACCGCCTTAGTAAGATTAAAATTGACAAATCCCCAGGCCCTGATGGCATTCACCCTCGGGTATTAAGGGAGTTAAGTAATGTGATAGACAGGCCTCTATTCCTTATATTTAAAGACTCTATAGAAACAGGGTCTGTTCCTTTTGATTGGCGGCAAGCAAATGTGGTACCAATATTCAAAAAGGGGTGTAAAAGGGAACCTGGAAACTATAGGCCGGTAAGCGTAACATCTGTTGTGAGTAAAATTTTTGAAGGGTTTCTAAGGGATACCATTATGGAATATCTCAATGTTAATAAATGTTTAACTCCATATCAACATGGATTTATGAAGGATCGCTCCTGTCAAACTAACCTGATCAGCTTTTATGAGGATGTAAGCTCTCAAATGGACCAAGGAGAATCATTGGATGTCATTTATCTCAACTTCTCTAAAACATTTGACACTGTCCCACATAAAAGATTGGTAAGTAAGATGAGAAAGCTTGGGCTAGGGGAAAATGTGTGTAGATGGGTAGGTAGCTGGCTTAGTGATAGAAAACAAAGAGTGGTTATTAATGGTGCATACTCAGATTGGGCCAGGGTTACTAGTGGGGTACCACAGGGTTCTTTATTGGGCCCCTACTATTTAATATATTAATGATCTAGTGGATGGCTTACACAGTAAAATATCAGTATTTGCAGATGATACAAAACTATGTAAGGTAGTTAACACAAAGGAGGACAGTTTGCAACTACAGATAGATTTGAGTAAATTGGAGAATTGGGCTAAAAAATCCCAAATGAGGTATAACACAGATAAGTGTAAGGTTATGCACATGGGAAGGAGAAACAGATGCTACAATTACTTACTAAATGAGAAACTGCTGGGGAAATCAGACATGGAAAAAGACTTAGGCATCTTAGTCAATAAGAAGTTAAATTGGAGTGCCCAGTGTCAGGCAGCTGCCACCAAAGCAAATAGGGTCATGGGATGCATTAGAAGAGGTCTGGGGACACGACATGAAAACATAATTCTCCCTCTGTACAAATCACTCGTCAGACCACACTTGGAGTATTGTGTGCAATTTTGGACGCCGGTGCTCAAGAAAGACATTACTGAACTTGAAAGGGTTCAAAGGCGGGCTACTAAAATAATAAATGTAGTTGGTTCACTACAATACCCAGAAAGGTTATCAAAATTAGGTCTATTTAGTCTAGAAAAGAGAAGACTTAGGGGAGACCTAATATACTGTATATGTACCTGACGAAGGATTCATTCCGAAACGCGCGTCGGGGCTGTGTTGCTCATTTACCAGCGGTCCTTAAAGGTATACACCCTCAATTGTCCTCTTCCACCTCTGTTGCTATTTTTGCACCCAGCACTTTGCACTTTATATAATTGGATGAAACTTTATCGCTGTTGGTTTAAATTACACTTTTGTATTTTGTCTTTAGTACACAGACACTTTTTTGAGCCTAGATATATTAGGTTTGGCTCTTTATACCTCATGTCACTTTCTTATAGGGCAAGAACATAGAGGGTGTAATTACATTTTTTTATACATGAGGACCGTTGTGTATGTTTTTTACTAAACCTATATAGGTATATATTTTAAATAATTTGAGCACACAATGCTTTTCTATATATATGTACCACTATTGTATAATAAAGGTATTTTATTCTCATTTATGTTTTAATTTTATTTATTTTTAATATTCCTATTGTTGACCGTAATTTCGGGTTTTCTTTTGGTTCGGTATGCAAGTATATCAGAGGGCAATACAGAGATCTCTCCAATGAACTGTTTGTACCAAGGACTGTGACAAGAACAAGGGGGCATTCTCTTCGTTTGGAGGAAAGACAATTTCTGCACCAGCATAGAAGAGGGTTCTTCACGGTAAGAGCAGTGAGGCTCTGGAATTCTCTTCCTGAGGAAGTGGTGATGGCCAACTCACTGAATGAATTGAAGAAAGGAATGGATGCTTTTCTTGTGAGTAACAGTATAGAAGGTTACGAATAACAGAATATTATAGGTAGATGGTTGACCCAGCTTAGGGGAAGGAATTTTTTTCCCTATGGAGAAAATTGGCTTCTACTCTGTGGATTTTTTGCCTTCCCCAGGATCAACAATGCAGAACAGCTGCACTAAAAATAGGCTGAACTAGATGGACATAAGGTCTTCCTTCAGCCTTCATAACTATGTTCCTATGTATGTTACCTGGCCTGCTCCTGTAAGCTCTTCCTCTGTTGTGATGCAGCCACTTCTATGTCAGATCTGAGGACAGGAATCGGATGAACTGAGTAACGCGCGTCATTGGTTCGTTTCTTAACATCTTGTGTGATGGCACGAGAGCAGAAAGTAGACACCAGCAGGAGCATTAACACAGAAGTGAGGAGGAAGAGTACAGTGGAGTTGGACATTTAACACCACTCAAAGCCATTAAATGAAAAATCAGCTGGAACACTACTTTAAGCAAAGGGCTCAGCTATAGATGTCAGTTTGTATATATTAGAAAGGGCATTACACTGTAAACTCTTAGTCGCCATGTAAGGTAGACATTTAAATCTGGAATATGACACCTTACAACTAGCGATGAGTGAATGTTCTGGGTAAAGTGTTATCTGAGCATGCTCAAGTGCTAACAGAGTGACTTCGGCGTGCTCGAAAAACATGTTCGAGTCCCCCCGGCTGCATGTCTCACAGCTGTTAAAAAGCCGCAACACATGCAGGGATTGCCTAACAAAAAGGCAATCCACCAATTCTAGGTCAATGTTTCTGTTACTATCTCATTTACCTTCTCCATAAAGATACTATCATCCATTTGAAAATGTCCTTACCCTGAATCAAATTACTATTTAGAGCATACATGAGCGACTATCCAGTTGACGAAAATTCATCTTAGCAGAATGCCAGACTCCTAATATCTGGAGTTCAATGCCAAGTAAACCTAGTAACCTGCTCATCCGGTGTGTATATCTTGTGATACTTGGATAAGAATTTTTCCCAATGTGGTAGATGTTAAAAACTAAGGCTATGGTTCTGGCTGTGTGGCAGTCATGATAAAATCTTAGGTTACAGCAGCTGACATATACAGCGGATGAAATAAATATTGAACACCTCACCAATTTTCTAAGTAAATATATTTCTAAAGGTGCTATTGACATGAAATTCTCACCAGATGTCTGTGACAACCCATCTAATCCACACAGGCAAAGGAATAACACCATAGATGTCCACAAATTAATGTGTAATAATGAAAAAATGACACAGGGAAAAAGTATTTATCACACTTAATGAAATTTTAATTTATAATTTGTGCAAAAGCCTTTGTTGTTGATGACAGCTGTATGGAGAAACTAGTCGCATGCGTTGCTCAGGTGTGATTTTGGCCCATTCTTCCCCACAAACACTTTTCAGGTCCTGTGGGCTCCTTCTGTGAACTTTTGAGCTTTAGTTCCTTCCATAATTTTCCTATTGGGTTCAGGTTAGATAATTGTCTGGGCCATTCTAGCGGCTTTATTTTCTTTCGTCCTTCCTACCAGTGATAGATGTAATCTACACCACGCTCCCACTTTGCTTCTGAACTTACCCAATAGCGGGATCAGATTTAAGTCTGTATAACTCAAGAGCGGGAGCGATATCTGAATGCCCAGGTACTTGCACTGCTACACAACCGCCAGCTTGTTGAGCAAACTATAATCGTTTTTGAACATGCTTATTGCTTGGCAATGGTATCTTTTGTGGTGAGTGTGTATACAGGCCATTGAAGTTGAGTGCGTAACTTATAGTTTCACCTGCTGATTCCTGGTCTTTCAATAACTCTCCACAGGTGGTCCTTGGCTCTTGGACATCTCTTCTGATAATTCTTTTCACTCATCTCTCTGAAATATAGAGGGGAGCACCTGATCATGGTCGGTTTGATGAAATGTACTTAAAGATTATGGGCCCCAACAGTGCTCACTGGAAGCTTCAGTAGTTTAGAAATCCTTCTGTAACCAATGCCATTAGTATGTTTTGCAACTATAAGGTAGTGAAGGTATTGAGACAGCTCACTGGTTTTACCCATCATGAGATGTTTCATGTGTGGCACCTTTTTCTATGCCATCATTTGAACCAGCTGATATTATTTTTCACTAAGTGGCAGGATTGATCTCTAATTACAGAGATTTCAGCAGGTGTCCTGACTTTCCATGGCTTTTTGCTGATCTCTTTCTTTGTGTGTTCAACACTTTTTTCCTTTGTCATTTCTCATTGTTACACATAATTTATGACATTTAGAAATAGATTTACTTAGAAAATTGGTGACATCTTCAATACTTATTTCATCCACTGTATCTACAATGATTCAGTGTGGGGGAGAACTTGCAAACTTCCTCAACTGTTTTATGATGTTACAGATCACTTTACTACTCATTCAGGCGCAGAAGCTTTCCACTTGTGCTGATTTAGAATACAAGTTAAAAAAAAAAAGCCGACTGATTGTCTACGGCATTATGAAGCTTGTTATTCGGCTCCTGTCCTCACAGATACCATCCACTGTATCCTCCTTAGGATGAATAAGACAGTGCAAAGTGGGATGGAAACAAGCATAATAAAGGATCATGGATAAAATACCAAGTCCCAAAGTCACAACTGTAGCAATACTGAGAACTGCGAATATAACAGTGCGAGCAAACTCCGGTCTGAGGAAGAAGCACAAGGTGAGGATCCCTGATGTGCTGAAGTATCGCACAGAATAATAAACAGATATGGAGATTCTTGTTTTTGTTCCTTTTACATTAAAAAAAGTAAAAACAAGGATGATTCCAACAACAGCCCTATACAGAATTTCCATTCTTTTGGTTTTGCAGAAATCCGTGTCTTGCTTCCAAGCCCAACAAAAGCCAGCGACACCCAACAACGTCATGAAACCAGCAAAAATATGAATATTGCAAGTTAGAAGGAAGACTACGCTGACGATCCAGGAGGTCAATGTAAAAAACTTGTAGGACGTGTAGGAAAGCAAAGGAAGCCCCACATGTATTCCCTTCTGTCCTGGTAGAGATTTTCGTAATGACATCTGGTAATCCACAGTAGACCATGAAATACTGAAAATAGAGGCCACGATGGAGATATCTAAAAAGTAAAGAGAAATATGAGAACGTGAACAACCATGGGAAAGAATATTTCTTAATGTATAAGGGTCATCTCATCAGACACAACCCCCTCAACATGAGATCACTGTGGCAATCTGCTGATCTCTCCGAAAAAAAATGTTGCATTATGTAGCAGCCATTAATATGATAATATGATTGGCCGTCCATGTAACAGAATGTAACGTATATGTCAAATATATCGAGGGGCGGATTCATCGAACTATTCCGTTGTAAAACGGTTTCAAATTTTACAATTCATGTGCAAAATTTTGCAACTTTTGTCATACCAGTCCTGGCAAGTTCCTGCAACTTTTTGGAAAGTTAGAGGAACTTTGCTGGGAGGGGATGTGATCAAGCGCTGCAGGAAAATTCAGAATTTACACCAGAAAAGTGGGGACAATTACCACTGATAAATAATCCAGTCTCTAACTGGACAATATTTCTTATGGTGGTGCACAGCAGCTGAAAAGATGTGCCAAATCCATTAACAGGAGAACCATTATTAAAGGGGAACTGTCAGTAAGATTTTACCCCACAATCTATATGCTCAATTTCAAGTCCAGCAATATCTTTACATGGCCAGTCCGTTTCTCCATTACTGAGAAATTTATTGTTTCAACTTATATGAAAATGAGGCTTAACCCCTTCATGACCCAGCCTATTTTGACCTTAATGACCTGGCCATTTTTTGCAATTCTGACCAGTGTCCCTTTATGAGGTAATAACTCTGGAACGCATCCTAGCGATTCTGAGATTGTTTTTTCGTGACATATTGGGCTTCATGTTAGTGGTAAATTTAGGTCGATAATTTTTGCGTTTATTTGTGAAAAAATCAGAAATTTGGCGAAAATTTTGAAAATTTCGCAATTTTCAAATTTTGAATTTTTATTCTGTTAAACTAGAGAGTTATGTGACACAAAATAGTTACTAAATAACATTTCCCACATGTCTACTTTACATCAGCACAATTTTGGAAGCAAAATATTTTTTTGTTAGGAAGTTATAAGGGTTAAAAGTTGACCAGCGATTTCTCATTTTTACAACAAAATTTACAAAACCTTTTTTTTAGGGACCACCTCACATTTGAAGTCACTTTGAGGGGTCTATATGGCAGAAAATACCCAAAAGTGACACCATTCTAAAAACTGCACCCCTCAAGCTACTCAAAACCACATTCAAGAAGATTATTAACCCTTCAGGTGTTTCACAACAGCTAAGGCAATGTGGAAGGAAAAAATGGACATTTTAATTTTTCCAACACAAATTTCCTTTCAGCATCAATTTTTTCATTTTCACATGGGCAACAGGATAAAATGGATCCTAAAATTTGTTGGGCAATTTCCCCTGAGTACACCGATACCTCATATGTGGTCATAAACCACTGTTTGGGCGTACGGCAGGGCTCAGAAGGGAAGGAGCACCATTTGACTTTTTGAATGGAAAATATGCTGGAATATTTAGCGCTTGCCATGTCGCGTTTGGAGAGTCGCTGTGTGCCTAAACACTGGAGCTCCCCCACAAGTGGCCCCATTTTGGAAACTAGACCCCCCAAGGAACTTATCTTGATGCATAGTGATCACTTTGAACCCCCAGGTGCTTCTCAAATTGATCTGTAAAAAAAAAAAGTACTTTTTTTTCACAAAAATTATCTTTTAGCCTCAGTTTTTTCATTTTCACATGGGCAACAGGATAAAATGGATCCTAAAATTTGTTGGGCAATTTCTCCTGAGCACACCAATACCTCATATGTGGTCATAAACCACTGTTTGGGTGCAGGGCAGGGCCCGGAAGGGAAGGAGCGCCATTTGACTTTTTGAATGGAAAATTAGCTCCAATCGTTATCGGACACCATGTCGCGTTTGGAGAGCCCCTGTGTGCCTAAACATTGGAGCTTCCCCACAAGTGACACCATTTTGGTAACTAGACCCCTTAAGGAACTTATCTAGATGTGTAGGGAGCACTTTGAACCCCCAAGTGCCTCACAAAAGTTTATAACATAGAGCAGTGAAAATAAAAAATCATTTTTTTTTCCTCAAAAATGATTTTTTAGCACGCTATTTTTTATTTTCACAAGGGTAACAGGAGAAATTGGACCACAAAAGTTGTTGTCCAGATTGTCCTGAGTACGCTGGTACCCCATATGTGGGGGGGGGGGCACTGTTTGGGTGCACGGCAGGGCGCAGAAGGGAATGAGCGCCATTTGACTTTTTGAAATGAAAATTGGCTCCAATCGTTAGCGGACACCATGTCGTGTTTGGAGATCCCCTGTGTGCCTAAACTTTGGAGCTCCCCCACAAATGACCCCATTTTGGAAACTAGACCCCTAAGGAACTTATCTAGATGCATAGTGAGCACTTTGAACCCCCAGGTGATTCACAGAAGTTTATAATGCAGAGCAGTGAAAATAAAAAATCTTTTTTTTTTCCTAAAAAAAAATTTTTTAGTCTGCAATTTTTTATTTTCACAAGGGTACCAGGATAAATTGGACCCCAAAAGTTGTTTTCCAGTTTGTCCTGAGTACGCTGGTACCCCATATGTGGGGGGAGACCACTGTTTGGGCACACGTCGGGGCTCGGAAGGGAAGTAGTGACATTTTGAAATGCTGACTTTGATGGAATAGTCTGCGGGCATCATGTTACATTTGCTGAGCCCCTGTGTGCCTAAACAGTAGAAACCCCCCACAAGGCACCCCATTTTGGAAACAAGACCCCCCAAGGAACTTATCTAGATGTGTGGTGAGCACCTTGAACCCCCAAGTGCTTCACAGAACATTGTAACGCAGAGCCGTGAAAATAAAAAATCATTTTTTTCCCTAAAAAAAAATGATTTTTAGCCCGCAATTTTTTTTTTCACAAGGGTAACAGGAGAAATTGGACCCCAAAAGTTGTCTAGTTTGTCCTGAGTACGCTGATACCCCATATGTGGGGGATGACCACTGTATGGGCACACGTCAGGGCTCGGAAGGGAAGTAGTGACGTTTTGGTATGCTGACTTTGATGGAATGGTCTGCGGGCATCATGTTACATTTGCAGAGCCCTTGATGTTCCTAAACTGTGGAAACCCCCCACAAGTGACCCCATTTTGGAAACTAGACCCCATAAGGAACTTGCCTAGATGTGTGGTGAGCACCTTGAACCCCGATGTGCTTCACAGAAGATTGTAACGCAGAGCCATGAAAATAAAAAATCTTTTTTTTTCCTCAAAAAATGAATTTTTAGCTCGCAATTTTTTATTTTCACAAGGGTCACAGGAGAAATTCGACCCCAAAAGTTGTTGTCCAGTTTGTCCTGAGTATGCTGGTACCCCATATGTGGGGGGAAACCACTGTTTGGGCACACGTTGGGTCTCAGCAGGGAAGTAGTGACATTTTGAAATGCTGACTTTGATGGAATGGTCTGGGGGCATCATGTTACATTTGCTGAGCCCCTGTGTGCCTAAACAGTAGAAACCTCCCACAATTGACCCCATTTTGGAAACTAGACCCCCCAAGGAACTTATCTAGATGTATGGTGAGCACCTTGAACCCCCAAGTGCTTCACAGAAGTTTATAACGCAGAGCCGTGAAAATAAAAAATCATTTTTTTCCCTCAAAAAAAATGATTTTTAGCCCGCAATTTTTTTTTTCACAAGGGTAACAGGATAAATTGGACCCCAAAAGTTGTTGTCCAGTTTGTCCTGAGTACGCTGATACCCCATATGTGTGGGGGAACCATTGTTTGGGCACACGTCAGGGCTCGGAATGGAAGTAGTGACGTTTTGAAATGCAGACTTTGATGGAATAGTCTGCAGTCGTCATTACGTTTGCAGAGCCCCTGATGTGCCTAAACAGTGGAAACCCCCCACAAGTGACCCCATTTTGGAAACTAGACCTTCCAAGCAACTTATGTAGATGTATGGTGAGCACTTTCAACCCCCAAGTGCTTCACAGAAGTTTATAATGCAGAGACATGAAAATGAAAAAAACATTTTTTTTCCACAAAAATAATTTTCTAGCCTGCAATTTTTTATTTTCCCAAGGGTAACAGGAGAAATTAGACCCCAAAAGTTGTTGTGCAATTTTTCCTGAGTACGCTGATACCCCATATGTGGGGGTAAACCACTGTTTGGGCACACGTCGGGGCTTGGAAGGGAGTGAGCACCATTTGACTTTTTGAACGCAAAATTGGCTGGAATCAAAGGTTGCACCATGTCGCGTTTGGAGACCCCCTGATGTGGCTAAACAGTGGAAACCCCTCAATTCTAACTCCAACCCTAACCCAACACACCCCTAACCACAACCCTAACCCCAACACATCCCTAATCCCAACACTAACCCCAACACTAACCATAACACTAACCACAAGCCTAACCCTAATTCTAACCCTAACCCTCTTTTCAACCCTATCCCTCTTTTCAACCCTATCCCTCTTTTCAACCCTAACCCTCTTTCCAACCCTAACCCTCTTTTCAACCCTAACCCTCTTTTCAACCCTAACCCTCTTTTCAACCCTAACCCTCTTTCCAACCCTAACCCTCTTTCCAACCCTAACCCTCTTTCCAACCCTAACCCTCTCTCCAACCCTAACCCTGATGGAAAAAAAAAATATATATATTTTCTTTATTTTATTAGTTCTGCCTACCTATGGGGGTGATAATCGGGGGGTTCATTTACTTTTTATTTCATTTTGATCACTCTGAGAGTGATCAAAATGAAATAATGGAATCTGCAGCCGGCAGATTCGGGCGGGCGCACTGCGCATGCGCCCGCCATTTTCTAAGATGGCGGCGCCCATGAACCGGAGCCGCCGGACACCGGGAGCGACGGGGGGACTTGGAAGGTGCCGGGGGAGGTGAGAGGGGGTGAGGGGGGGATCGGAAGCTGGCGGGGAGCGGAGGGAATGGGAGGGGGGCAGATGATGACAGCGGCGGCAGATCGCCGCTGTCATTCAGTGGCAGGGGGGGCGATCGCCGGTGGGGGGGGTCAAATCGGTGTCTCCAGCCATGTCCAATGCTACTGCAGCATCGGCCATGGCTGGATTGTAATATTTCATCAATTTTCATTGATGAAATATTACTATCGCTCTGATTGGCTGTTTCACTTTTAACAGCCAATCAGAGCGATCGTAGCCACGTGGGGGCGAAGCCACGCCCCCTGTGGTGAATTACAAAGCCCCCTGTATCTGCGGGTCAGGTGACCTTTCATTGACCCCGGTCACCCGACCCGCAGGGGGGCTTTGAATTCATGACACAGGGTATGCGTCATAGGTCGGATTGGCACCGACTTTCATGACGCATACGCTGTGTCACAGGTCGGGAACCGGTTAAAGGGAATCTGTCTCCCCAACCCCCCCCCGGACGTATATGACCCACTAATATGGGCATACAGGTGATAGAAATGTTCCACTAGTCCTACCTTTTTGCCTCATATTAATGGTCTTGTTGAGAAATGTTATATTCTGTCTTTATGCTAATGGTTTCTTCCAGGCTCCGGGGTGGGCGGTGCTGAAAGAAATCCTGCCTCCTGTCCTCATTATAATACATTATAATCCAATACTACCCCCTCCCATGCAGTTACAGCTCGGAATCCGGCGCCTGCACTCCCTTCCCACAATCTGTACCTTTTCCTCTCTTCTATGGGTACTGCACTCAGGGATCTTCTGTGCAGGCGCCGGCGAGTCACTGTGGTGCACGACGATAAGTTGCTGTCTCAACTTCCTCCCTGCATAGTCATCGCTAAAAACCATGTGTACATAGCGAGGATTATGCAGGGAGGAAGTGGGGAGAATACCTTATCGTCACACACACCAGAGGTCACAGTGAGTTGCCTGCGCTGAAGATCCCTGAATGCAGTGCCCACAGAAGGGAGGAAAAGGTAGATTGTGGAGGGAGTGCAGGGTGCAGGTGCGGGATTCCAGCGCCAGAACTGACATGCATGGGAAGCGAGTATTATAATGAATACAGGAGGTAGGACTAGTGTAACATTTCTATTACCTGTATGCCCATATTAATAGGTTATATACTGTACGTCCCAGAGGGAAAGAATCCCTTTAGGACCTATTTGTAAATCTGAAGCCTCTGTCACTCAAGCTCTATTATTTCCTTCATCTTGTCTGACAACTTCTCTGACTGTAGTCAGTCAGCATAAAAGCTGTCAGTCACGCAGGAGGGGGCGGTGCTGGATGGGGGAAAAGATCTTCAGTCACAGAGGCTTCAGATCTACTAATAGTTTCTCAGACTCATATTTACATATCAATTCAAACACTGATTTCTCAGTAATGGAGGAACAGGCTGACCATGTAAAGGTATTACTGGACTTGTATTTCAAAGAGCTACATGTGTGTATAAATAGTTTGGGGGAGAAAGACTGGTGACAGATTCCCTGGTGATTTCTCAGGTAAATCTGATTACAATGATACCAAACCGGCCTAATTATTTTTTAATTTAAGTGTTGAAAAAAATGTTGGAAAACTATATAAAAAAAAATAAAAATTTGATTGTGTATTCATTTTCTGAGACAAAATTTTTTTCATTTTTCTATTTAATAAGACCATAAACAATAAAAATATTGCAGTGCTATAGCCTTTATGTGATAGATTATCTAAAGACTATGCACACCTATGACATCAGAGAATTCACTGCAGAATAAAAATAACTGCATCAACTTACACTGAAATATAGTGATCTGCCCGTGCTCCATGAGTATGTAGAGCTGAAGAATGAACTGCGGCGTACTCTCCAAATAGGTTTTAAAGCACCTCAGCATGCTCAAGTCCGTCATGTCGAAGACTGCCTTCTTGGCATCCTCACGATCCTGTGTTCGGCCATATGTCGCTCGGTAACCATGTTTTACTGCATACCAGTATCTAGAGGTGGACACAGGGTATAAATGATGCAGAAAAGAATAACACATCTTACAAATCCTGTAAAATGAACAGAGAGTTATAATCAAAGAAACACAGGAAGACAATATGGGATCTGTTCATGTGATCGGCCCTCAGGAAGCAATATTTTCATTTCTACTATGTACAATGACCCCGGAAATGAAAGTGATGCCACGATTCACAGGGAGAAATGATCTGAAGCGAAGTGAGCACTATATTAATGCATTAATCAACTAGCTGGCTAATTGATCTCTCCACAGTACAGTGCACCATGTACTGTACACCACCTTCATGTACTGTACTTCACTCATACTGAATGTACTGTCCTGCTCTCTACCTGTACTACAGTATGTATTGTACCGCTCTATTCCTTTACTACGTGTACTATACACCACCTACCCGTACTATACTGCTCCATTCCTTTACTATGTGTACCATACACCACCTACATGTACTATATGTAGTGTACCGCTCTATTCCTTTACAACGTGTACTATACACCACCTACCTGCACTATATGTATTGTACTGCTCCATTCCTTTACTATGTGTACTGTACACCACCTACATGTACTATGTATTGTACCGCTCTATTCCTTGACTACGTGTACTATATACCACCTACCTGCACTATATGTATTGTACCGCTCTATTCCTTTACTATGTGTACTATACACCACCTACCTGCACTATATGTATTGTACTGCTCTATTCCTTTACTATGTGTACTGTACTATATGCATTATACTGCTCCATTCCTTTACTATGTGTACACGTTGCATGTTGGTGTGCTCAGCGCACCGTCAAAAGGACGCATGTGCCGGCAAACGCATACCTGCGCACGGCCTGCGTACCTAATGCTAAAGATAGGGTACGCAGGTCGCATGCAGCGTCATGCGCCCATAGGCGGAGCTGACTGGAGGAGGCGTGGCAGGGGCGGAGCTTAGTGGCGGCTGTGCACAGCTCCAAGGAACGCAAGTGTGAAACCAGCCTTACTTGGCATGTAGCATCTACTTAAAGGGAGCCTGTCACTTCCCAAGATGATATTGATCTTCAGATATGGGGTTAGTCTGTAGGTTAAAGCGAACCTGTCAGCAGGATTTTGCTAAGTAATCTACAGACAGTGTCGGGTCAGCACCATTATACTGATTAAAATGATACCTGGTGTGAAGAAATCGGTCTTGTGGCTCTTGTGTAATCAGTGTTAGAAGTTTGCGGCTAATGAGATGTCCATGCTCTGGGGCCGGACTGTAGGCAGAGTCTTATCTTCCTGCTCTAAGCCAGAGAGACCTGCCCAGAGGCCGCCCTGAAGCACAGACAGTCTGTCTCTCGCTGTCTCTATGATGAGGACCCTGTTTGTGCTTCAGCAACCCATGATCACAAGGGCATGCCAATGGGCTATAGCATGAATCAGAATTTGACAGCTCCGCTCCACCCACAATTGTTACAGGCAGGTTCTGACTGTAACAAACAGCTATCTTCTGAAGAGTATGGGGCGAGCTCACTCCGTGGGGCCACTCCATACACCCGCTTCCGGCTTGCACTGTACATGTATAGCGCATGTCTTGATAGGGTCAAGTAACATCCACCTGCCAAGACCTAAGCTTTTCCAGCATCGCCCAGAACATTAATCTGTTTCTGGTGTCTTGTTTTTTTCTATAGTAGGTGGTGAAGCCATTTTTCCTCAGGTAAGCAATGCTCAAGTACCCAGCTATCCACATAAAGTAGAAGAAATGTGACTCCTCAGACCAGGCCACATCTGATCGCAACATGGTCCAGTGCTGATTCTCACATATTAATGGAGGGGCTTTCAGCAATTTACAGAGGTCAGAGTAGACCCCCTGCTCTATTGCCACACATACAGAAAGTTGAGTGTTCTCATATCTTTACCAATAATAATTTTTCAGCAATTTGTGCTACAGTAGCTTTTCTGTGGGATTGGGCCACATTGGCCAGCCATCACTCCCAACCACATGTAGACGTCCTCACCATTTATAACCCTTTTGCCAGTTCAGAAGTTCCCCTTCCTTGGACAATTTTAGATATTAACCACTACATGTTGGGAACACCCCACAAGGCCTGCCATTTGAAGGAGTTTTCTGGACCAGGGTTACCCTTTGGTAGGCAGTGTATGATGCCAAATCAAATAAATAACAAACAGGGTCATAGAAATGAATCAACCTTTGGAACAGAAGGCGCAACGCCAGAGCCCTGCAAAATAACCTCCAAGCGGGAAACTAATGTGCAAGTTACTTATCAAAGGCTGAAAAATATTCCATAAGGATGGCATTCAGCCTAATGCCCTGTAGTGGGACGTATGCTCACAGCCAAGCACCATGAAGCTCAACTAGCAATGATGGAGCATGACTTCAATTGGTAGGTCCACCGTTGGTGCTCCATTCTCCTCACAGATAAGAGCTGGTTCGCAATCAGCATGTGATAAAGAGTTTGGAGATTTCATCGTGAACATAATGCTGCTTTCAACATCATCCAGCATGACTGATTCGGCTGTAGGTCAGTGATTGTCTGGGGAAGCATATGCTTGGAGGAGAGTTGCACAAACCCCCAGCAGACCATGGTAAGGTGTCAGGATGAGAGTCTCAGAGCCTGGTGCAATTCGCCTTGGGTTTCTTCTGGTGCCGAACAATTCCTGACCTGTAGGCCATTCCAGGATAACAAATGCTATTGACTGGCCCTCACCCGAGTCCAATTGAGACCCACTGCGACATCACATCTTATCTGTGTATTCGCTGCTAAGTGGTGCCATAGGCTGCTCAGAATCCCACTGATGTCCTGCTTCAAATTTGGAAGTTACCTCAGGGCATCACTGAGCCACAATATGAGTTGTCAAGATGACATTCATGCAAATTTTATCCACATGTGATTTCAATAATTCCCTTTGATTTTTGGGGCCATATGGAATCCAGCCCTTAAGTGGTTAACCAATTTGATTTCCATTTTGTTCTCAATGAATTACACATTTTAGATCAGTAAAGATCTTCAACTTGAATTTTTTGTTCATCAACATCCCATGTGCGAGTTAAATGTTCCCTAATCTTTTTGAGCAGTACATATATGTTTATGTATGTATGTACTGTATGCATGTAGATACTGTTTATGATGTGCACAGGTTTACTTACCTGAGCAAGGTCCCAGCCAGAAAGAGATGAATAACGAGGATACATTTCATACTCTCATCACTGCCCTCAACAAAATCATCTTTAAACCATGTGTAACTAAAAGCCTGTACAATTAGTGTGGACACAAGAGCAAAAAAGATGGTTAGAAGTCCAAAAAGATAAAGTTTTTGTTGAAAGTAATTAAATGAAATCCATAAATCTACTCCAATATCAAACAGAAAGAAGAAGATCCCGATTATGGTCATAATAAAATTCCATTTAGTGAAGCTCATCCTCCTAAGCCCTGGTGGGATTGTGTGTTACATTGTTTTAATGCCACAGTGATTTCTTCACCTCACAACAGCAGATAAGCCTGAGATTGTTCGTGATCTCACAGTCATTGTGTTCCATTTAATAAGTATTTTCCGAGAAACATATAGATACTCATTTTATTATGAAAAGTTCTACAGTTTTCCGTCTGATAATTCATGATTCTGGCTTAATTCATTTTTAATTCCAGTGATAAACTGATGAACCTGAAATGCAAAGAGAAAAAGTAAGAACCAAATAAGCCTCATTTATCAAGTCTGACAAAAACCAATCTTGTTGCCCTTAATAACCAATTAGGACACATTTTGTATTTCTTAAAGTGCTCTGAGAAAATAAAAGCTAAGTTCTGATTGGTTGTATAAAGCGAATAAGGACAAGTCTTCTATTGGACAACTTTGATAACGTTCTACCACTGCAGGCTGAACAGTCTCAACCATAAGCATTTGGTCCTAAATTTCTTGAAATCTCCATAGTCAACTATGGCTCTCTCCATTCATTTGCATGGGAATTCTGTCCACCGTCAGGACTCCATTCTCAAGATGGAAGAAGACTCCAGTTCCATTGGTGACACCCTCATCTTCCATACATGCAATGTATAAGATCGGAACACCCTTTTTAATAAAAATGCCTCCATGTGGCAGCACAGTGGCTCAGTGGTTAGCACTGCAGCACTGGGGTTCACCAAGGACAACATCTGCAAGGAGTTTGTAAGTTCTCCCCGTGTTTGCTTGGGTTTCCCTCCAGGTTCTCCGGTACTAATAGGGAATCTAGATTGTGAGCCCCATTGGGGACAGTGCTGATAATGTCTGTAAAGTGCACATATCGGCTGGTGGTTATGGGTGCCTTCCGCTTTGGACCCTCATCTACTGTATAGCATATTGGCTGCAAAGAAACCTGGCATGTTTATAAAATGTTACACCATCCATTACCCATTAATATTATCAAGCTGTGCATGAAATTTCCCCTGCAGAAGTAACCTCCTAACAGATGTTCCCACAGATAAGGAGGATCACAGGGCTTATATTCAGAAAGAGATTTACAAATCAGACCCCTTTCTGGTGGAGGGTTTAGCTGGCAGGGTCACAAGGACATGTTCCCCAGCATGTTCCCAATGTACAGTGTACTATTAATAAGTGTGGCTCTCAGATTTATTTGGTGTACCCAACACCCACCTCTATAATCACAGCATTCTGTATTGCTAATAATAATAATCAAACTGTCACGGTCACGTGTGTCTGGACGCAGCGAGTACCGCAAGGCGAACCCATGACACGCGTGACCCTGGATACCCCGCCTCCAGTGGGGCGAATTTAAATAATAAAACGTGCAGCTGGATACGCCGCCTCCAACTGGCGAATTTAGGTATTACACGTTATACATACAGTAGTCTGGAAACCCCGCCTCCAGTAAGGCGAATTTAAATAATAAAGGGGAACCTGGGTAACATTAACAAGTGGGCCCAGCGATAGGGAATAGGGAAGTGGAGACCTCCTGTACTCCCCTGAGCCAGTGTCCCTGCACTCCTAACGTTCCCCATGCCGGTTCCGCACCGGGCGACGCACAGGAACCTAAAAACCCTAGCTCGCCCTAAACCCTCACTAGGGAATTGGTCGGTGCGGAAACTAATCCCACCACTGCACTAAACACACATGAGGGAAAATGACAATACAGGGGAAACACCACTTAGCTTTGCTCTGTTGCGTACGCTCCTAGCAACAGAGCCCACCACCTGTATCTTCTCCTCCACCCGGAACCATCACCAAAACTGGATCCTTCACTATAGTGCAGCCTTGGAGCAGAGTCCACCACCAGTTGCAGCTGCCCAGTAATCAGAGTCCCAAAGATGAGTCCAGCTTCTGCCAAAAAGTCCAGCATGCTTGAGTCCAGTTTTCAGCAACCAAGTCCAGCATGCTGAGTGCAACTCTCACCATCGTCGCCACTCCACCAAGCCATGCAAGCACCTCCTGCTGACACCAAAAACTGCGACTCCACCGCGCCATGCCAGCCCTTCTTGCAGACCACATAGCTGCCACTCGTCCAGCTCCTTCCTCACCCAGGCTTGCTTCCCAAATGACGAAAACAATATCACCAACCGTGATTGAACAACCCTCAGCCTAAATTATAGAGCCTCACACCCAGTGGCGTAGCGTGAGGTGGGCGGGGGGGAGAATGCAATGACGGTGGTGTTGGAAAGGGCAATAAATGGGGGTGGTGGAGGAGGAGGAAATGATGGAGGTGGTGGAGAAAGCAAAGATAGTGGTGGGGGAGAAGAAAATGATGGAGGTGGTGAAGAGGGCAATGATGGGATGTGAGGGGAGGAGGACAATGAGGGGTGTGGGGGAATTGGGATGGGAGGAAGGGGGACTTATAATGGCCTTAGGAACAGGGGGAGGTGGAGGAAGACATCATCGTTTATTATGTCTAACACAGTCCCTTAGTATATAGTGTACTCACTAATTCTGTATAATACCATCCTTAGTTACAGTACATAGTTTCCTCTTTTATTATGTATAACACCATCCCTTATTACGTACCATCCTCTCTAGTTATATATGATGCCGTCCCTTATTATATAGCTTCCTCTGCTGTTATGTATAGTGCTGTCTCTTACATAGTGTATTCTTGTTAATTTTGTTATTTACAGTGCCCTCTTTTATTACATAGTCCCCTCTCTTTTTAGATATAAAATGACTGCTGATCGAGGAGCCGGTGACCAAACTACCAGTCCATCAGCTCCTCCATTAGAAAGGAAGCTTTCCCATGCTCCATCAGCCATCATTGCATTACACAGCTAACAAGACAGGACGGTATGTAATAAAAAACAGGGCTCTATATAATCCAATATGTAAGGTCTGTCACATTATTAAAAATTATTATTAAAAAGCCATTAGGTCTTCATCCAGCATCATCAAGCTAATACATACATATATATAGAGAACTGCAAGAAGATGAAAGTCTAGAAATAATAACAGCAGAGTTAGTAGCAGACTAAAAATTAGATCTTTGAGTGTAGTGTGGGCTCTTTGGATGCTTCTGGATTATCAACGACCAAAGGGGCGGCAAATTTTTCGACCGCCCCGGGCGCCACAAACAGTAGCTACGCCACTGCTCACACCTGATTTATAATTGCGTGCACATTAAACCTAAAACTAAGGTGTGATACCACTCACCACCACCGGGGTAACATAGAATGCACAACACCACGTGTAATAATTCTAATGGCCACCGGGGGCAATCAACCCACTTTGGCACCTAGCCAAAGGAAAAAAAGATCAATTTGTGCATTTAAACTGTCAGATCCAGCCTGGATCATGACATAAACTCTATAAAAATGATGGTGTAGACACTGGAGGCGTCAGTATCAAAATAAAAGCAAAACCCCCAGGGCCTTAACGAAGATGTCAACTGCTTGGACAACTTCTTCTCATACCCCTCGTTTGGCCCCAATGAAATACTCACATCCTGTGCCGCCGCCGTTCTCGCAGTGTCGGGGCTCTCATGCGGTGTATGACATGTGAGGCCGGCACCCAATAAGAGCTACAATCACTGTCTCCGCCTTCAGGCAAATTGAACATGAAGAGGAGATCCCAGGATCAGCTGCAGCCCAGACTTCCTCTTCATGATCGATTGTCCGAAGCGGAGACAGTGACGCCGGTGCTGACACTGGGAGCCGGCGTCACGTGTTATTCCACCGCACACCACACGAGAGCCCCAGGGAGAGCGACTGCCGACACTGCGGGAACGGCGCCTGCACGGGAGGGGATTATAGGCTTTATTATTTTGTGGGTGCCAAATATTTTGCTCAAGAAGGGGTTGTCCTAGTAGTGGACATCGCCCCATGGTAAATTTACAACGCAGGGGAATCTGATTCCCTGACCCCTCTGCTGCCTCCGGTGTTTGACTGACAGGCCACTGCTGAGATTTCAGAGGAGGCAGTGTACAGTTCGCCCCTGTGCACCAGAATCCTATACGCATTTTTCTACATTTACAACACAAAAAAAATTCTTGAAACTACTTTGTAATTTATGTGTACCAAGAACAGCGCCAAAAACAATAATAAATAATAATAAATTTTATTTCTATAGCGCCGACATATTCCGCAGCACGTTACATTTCAGAGGGGAATTTGTACAGACAATAGACATTACAGCATAACAATAATCACATAGATCATAACAGATACCAAGAGGAATGAGGGCCCTGCTCGCAAGCTTACAGTCTATGAGGAAAAAAAGGGAGACACGAAAGGTGGGTGGTAACAGTTGCCCTGATTGTATGGACCAGCCATAATGTTAAGTGTGTAGCAGTACAGATGCAGAGGGCTAATTGATGCATAAAGCATGTGGGAACATGATGCAGGGAACCTGGTTATGGTAAAAACTTTTGGCTGTGCCACATAGGGATAGGTTAGGTTAATGTGTTGAGGCGGTAGGCCAGTCTGAATAAATGTGTTTTCAGGGCACGCTTAAAATTGTGGGGATTGGGGACTAATCATATTGACCTGGGAAGTGCATTCCAAAGAATTGGCGCAGCACGTGTAAAGTCTTGGAGACGGGAGTGAGAGGTTCTGATTATTGAGGATGCTAACCTCAGGTCATCAGCAGAATGGAGGGTGCGGGTAGGGTGGTATACTGAAACAAGGGAGGAGATGTAGGGTGGTGCTGAGCCATGAAGAGCTTTGTGGGTGAGGGTAATAAGTTTGTACTGGATTCTGGAGTGGATGGGTAGCCAGTGTAATGACTGGCACAAGGTAGAGGCATCGGTGTAACGATTGGCGAGGAATATGATCCTGGCAGCAGCATTCAAGACAGATTGGAGGGTGGAGAGTTTGGTAAGAGGGAGACCGATTAGAAGAGAGTTACAATAGTCGAGACGAGAATGAATAAGAGAAACAGTAAGAGTTTTTGCGGAGTCAAATGTAAGAAAAGGTCGAATTCTAGAAATGTTTTTGAGGTGCAGATAACAAGAGCGAAGCCAGTGATCGTATGTGGGGGACAAAAGAAAGCTCGGAGTCAAGTATGACCCCAAGACAGCAGCATGTTGCTGGGGAGTAATAGTGGAACCACACACGGAAATTGCAATGTCGGGTATAGGTACATTAGTAGCGGGAGGAAACACAAGGAGTTCAGTCTTTGACAGGTTCAGTTTCAGATATAGTGAGGACATGATATTAGACACAGAGTTTAGACAATTGCCGGTGTTTTCTAGAAAGGCTGGTGTGATGTCAGGAGAAGAAGCGTATAATTGGGTGTTATCAGCATAGAGATGGTACTGGAAACCAAATCTACTGATTGTTTGACCAATAGAGGCAGTGTACAAGGAGAAGAGGAGGGGGCCTAGAACTGATCCTTGAGGGACCCCAACAGTAAGGGGAAGGTGAGAGGAGGAGGAACCGGCAAAAGATACAGTAAAGGAGCGGTCAGAGAGATAGGAGGAGAACCAGGAGAGAATGGTGTCCTTGAGGCCAATGGAATGGAACATAGTGAGGAGGAGCTGATGATCCAGAGTGTCGAATGCTGCAGAGAGATCCAAGAGAATTAGCATGGAGTAATGACCATTTGATTTAGCTGTTAGTAGATCATTAGAGACTTTAGTGAGGGCAGTTTCAGTAGAGTGTAAGGAGCGGAAGCCGGATTGGAGAGGGTCAAGAAGAGAGTTATCAAAGAGATAGCGGATAAGGCGGGAGTGGACCTGGCGTTACAGAAGTTTAAAGATGAAGGGAAGATTAGAGACAGGTCTATAGTTTGCGGCACAGTTTTGGTTGAGGGATGGTTTTTTAAGTAGAGGATGTATATACTATGTATGTATAAACATTATAATTTGTCCCACATAAAACAAAGCTTTAAACAGCCACATCAATGAAAAAAACAACAAAAATTATGGCTGTTAAGAAGAGGAGAGGCAAAACGAAAAAAAGTCCAGTCGTTAAAGGGGTTGTCCAGTCTCAGAAGGAAAGTGAGTGCAGGCTGTCAAACAATGATAGTGTGATGCGCACATGTATTTCCCGTGACCGCATGTATGTGATTTGTGTATGTGCAGTCACGTGCAGACTTGTCTCAACTGACTTGAGAGAAGCGCAGGAGTCTAGTCGGCACCTGACCGGAAGTATGCAAACCACATACATGTGAAGACGCAATCTCCCACCTGCAGGGAAAAACAGGGGAATCGTGACAGTGTGCACATCACGCAGTGTAGTGTCATCGTTTGGCTGTCTACAGTCCGAGACGGGACCACCCTTTATTCCCCCCGTAGTGACCAGACCTGAACGGCCCATAATCATCTGTACACTAATTGTAATAAGAGAAAGTATGGATTCTCATCTCGCCATTACATCCTCTAATTGGAACTTTTCCCAGGTAGAATCGCAGCAGATACAACGCAGGCATGACCCCTTATTCCAGTATTGTACACTGGTTACATGTAATGTCTTGGTCATATACCCAGAACCTCTGCCATTAACCATCTCTGTACCAGAGGGTACTGACCTCATATCACATAAGTGAAGCCTATTGTTTTCTCAGCTTGGATCGTACAAATAAAACTGTGAAGAATGGCTCTTACCTCGCAGATGATTTACTTTGAAGGAGAAGTGTAGGATGAGAACTCCTGAAGAAGTAAGCAGTGACATGAAGGAGGAAGCAGAGTACAGAGCACACACTGTAAGAATGAAGGAAGTGCGGTGTGGGCCGGGCAGGGGCTGGCCGCTGTCATTGTGATCTCAGTTACTCTGGTGACAGCAATGTCACGGCTGCACCTGCAGGATCAACACCAACGCTCCCATGTGAAAGGGCTGGGACGCTCCACATTTATGGATTCAGAGTTTGGGTCACAAGTTCTGTTTCTGGTGACGACTGTAGCCAGATGTGTTTCATCTGTAAATTAAAGGGGTTTTCACCAAGAATTAAAATTATCCCCTATTAGGCTGTGTGCACACGATGCAGATTTGCAGCGGATCCGCAGCGGATTTTACCGCGCAGAAACGTTGCATATCCGCATTGTGATGTACAGTAGCCTTAAAATCAATGAAAAAAAAAAAACCGCTGTGCAGACGCTGCAGATTTTTCCGCGTGGTTTTCCTGCGGTACAAAATCCGCAGCATGTTACTTCTTTTGTGCGGTTTTCCATCTCCCCTGTCACCAAATCCGCAGGGGGAAAACTGCACAAAAACCGCAATAAAACCGCAGGAAAAATGGAAGAAATCCGCAGGAAAAATGCAGGTCATTTGACCTGCGGATTTCTTCCATTCTGGGCGGAAAAATCCGCAGGGCTAAAAAGTCCGTCTGCACTCAGCCTTATTAGAGGGCTAGTTTTACTCTTGGAAAACCCCTTTAATATGTCCGTGTGTGCTGAGCTCCTTTAGGGTATTTTTACTGAAAAATTAGAAATGAAAATGTGAGGAATTTTCACTTTATCATGTAGAAAGGGATCACACATACAGTCCTGTGTCCTTGTGTGTACCACATTGAGCATGGAGAAAAGAAAGAAGACCAAAGAACTGTCTGAGGACTTGAGAAACCAAATTGTGAGGAAGCATGAGCAATCTCAAGGCTACAAGTCCATCTCCAAAGACCTGAATGTTCCTGTGTCTACCGTGCGCAGTGTCATCAAGAAGTTTAAAGCCCATGGCACTGTGGCTAACCTCCCTAGATGTGGACGGAAAAGAAAAATTGACAAGAGATTTCAACCCAAGATTGTGCGGATGTTGGATAAAGAACCTCGACTAACATCCAAACAAGTTCAAGCTGCCCTGCAGTCCGAGGGTACAACAGTGTCAACCCG
Organism: Dendrobates tinctorius; assembly: GCF_039654945.1. Classification (NCBI taxonomy): domain Eukaryota; kingdom Metazoa; phylum Chordata; class Amphibia; order Anura; family Dendrobatidae; genus Dendrobates; species Dendrobates tinctorius. The sequence continues at coordinate 9,050,622 of NW_027361750.1, read as the reverse complement.
TACTATCCGTCGGCGTCTGAATGAAAAGGGACTGTATGGTAGGAGACCCAGGAAGACCTCACTTCTTACCCCGAGACATAAAAAAGCCAGGCTGGAGTTTGCCAAAACTTACTTGAAAAAGCCTAAAACATTTTGGAAGAATGTTCTCTGGTCAGATGAGACAAAAGTAGAGCTTTTTGGGCAAAGGCATCAACATAGAGTTTACAGGAGAAAAAAAGAGGCATTCAAAGAAAAGAACACGGTCCCTACAGTCAAACATGGTGGAGGTTCCCTGATGTTTTGGGGTTGCTTTGCTGCCTCTGGCACTGGACTGCTTGACCGTGTGCATGGCATTATGAAGTCTGAAGACTACCAACAAATTTTGCAGCATAATGTAGGGCCCAGTGTGAGAAAGCTGGGTCTCCCTCAGAGGTCATGGGTCTTCCAGCAGGACAATGACCCAAAACACACTTCAAAAAGCACTAGAAAATGGTTTGCAAGAAAGCACTGGAGACTTCTAAGGTGGCCAGCAATGAGTCCAGACCTGAATCCCATAGAACACCTGTGGAGAGATCTAAAAATGGCAGTTTGGAGAAGGCACCCTTCAAATATCAGGGACCTGGAGCAGTTTGCCAAAGAAGAATGGTCTAAAATTCCAGCAGAGCATTGTAAGAAACTCATTGATGGTTACCGGAAGCGGTTGGTCGCAGTTATTTTGGCTAAAGGTTGTGCAACCAAGTATTAGGCTGAGGGTGCCAATACTTTTGTCTGACCCATTTTTGGAGTTGTGTGAAATGATCAATGTTTTGCTTTTTGCTTCATTCTCTTTTGTGTTTTTTCATTTAAGACAAATTAAATGAAGATAATACCAAAGAATTTGTGTTTGCAATCATTTTCAGGAAGAAACTGAGTATTATCTGACAGAATTGCAGGGGCGTCAATACTATTGGCCACAACTGTATGACTTGTTCCTTTTCCTCTCCTGGGCAACCCTAATTATAAAAGTGTGGCGATCCCACAGAAGAGCATGCAGATAACATATGTGAAGGGAAAAGACCAAATTACAGAGATCCGAGCCAGTGTCAAAGCAAATCTGTCACAATCCAAACTGCACACATGATTAAACAGATGTTAGACCTGAGTGGTGGCCATTTGTTTTTAATCCTGTGTGTCAATAAAGACTTTTGTATTTTTGTTATTTTGCTGTGGTGTGCATACTTACTGTAGTGCTTTCCTTTTTTCTTGGTCTATTGTCATTACTACTGGTTTTGCACCTCCCCCCATTATTTGTTATTTATTTGGTTGTGCGCCTAGGTTTTTCTAATTGATATACGCCAACTCACACAATGGAAAAGATGGAGAGTTTAAGTTCTCCATCTTCTCCGTACCAGTGATCAGATTCTTGCATGTGAGAGAATCGGAGCATAGTACAATGACACTCGGCTCACGCTCACAGCAGGTTTTAAGGCGAGGGTTATTTGCATATAGCGTCAGATTCTCTCGCATGAATCATCAGATGCTGCTCGTCAGTGTAGCGAGCCCTGAGGCATCACAGGCTATGATGTAATGAGGGTGATCGCTGAGAACATTACCTGGCAGGTTAATTGTACAACACAGTAAATGGAATATCATACAAATGCTGACATTTTCTGCTCCCCTCTGGTGGCATTCTCTCTGTCCATGTCCTCTGTTTAATGCTGGTATTCTTATGCACAAGAACTGTTTTTTTTTTTAACCAGAGACAAACTAAACTGACTATTTCTCAAGCCAAAACTTGTTATTTGCTTATTATTCGTCCTGTTTAAGCCCTGGGGTAGCGCATATCCATGGTACAGGTGCTTCTCACAAAATTAGAATATCATCAAAAAGTTCATTTATTTCAGTTCTTCAAAACAAAAAGTGAAACTCATGTATTATATAGAGTCATTACAATCAGAGAGTGTTCTATTTCAAGTGTTTATTTCTGTTAATGTTGATGATTATGGCTTACAGCCAATGCAAACCCAAAAGTCATTATCTCAGTAAACTAGAATGATTAACAAAAAACACCTGCAAAGGCTTCCTAAGCGTTTGAAAAGGTCCCTTAGTCTGCTTCAGTAGGCTCCACAATCATGGGGAGACTGCTGACTTGACAGACATCCAGAAGGCAGTCACTGACACACTCCACAAGGAAGGTAAGCCACAAAAAGTCATTGCTAAAGAAGCTGGCTGTTCACAGAGTGCTGTATCCAAGCATAGTAATGGAAAGCTGAGTGGATGGAAAAAGTGTGCACAAGAAACTGGGATAACCGCAGCCTTGAAAGGATTGTTAAGAAAAGGCCATTCAAAAATTTGGGGGAGATTCACAAGGAGTGGACTGCTGCTGGAGTCATTGCTTCAGGAGCTATCACACACAGACGTATTCAGGACATGGACTACAAGTGTCACATTCCTTGTGTCAAGTCACTCATGACCATAGACAACACCAGAAGCATCTTACCTGGGCCAAAGACAAAAAGAACTGGACTATCGCTCAGTGGTCCAAGGTGGTGTTTTCAGATGAAAGTGAATTTTTTGCATTTCATTAGGAAATAAAGGTCCCAGAGTCTGGAGGAAGAGTGGAGAGACAGACAATCCAAGCTGATGGAGGTCTAGTGTGAAGTGTTCACAATCAGTGATGGTTTGGGGAGCCATGTCATCTGCTGGTGTAGGTCTACTGTGTTGCATCAAGACCAAAGTCAGCGCAGCCGTCTACCAGGAAATTTTAGAGCACTTCATGCTTCCTTCTGCCGACAAGGTTTTTGGAGATGGAAATTTCATTCTCCAGCAGAACTTGGCACCTGTCCACACTGCCAAAAGTACCAGTACCAGGTTTACACACAACAGTATCACTGTGCTTGTTTGGCCAGCAATCTCGCCTGACCTTAACCCTATAGAGAATCTATGGAGTATTGTCAAGAATAAGATGAGAGACACCAGACCCAACAATGCAGACGAGCTGAAAGCTGCTATCAAAGCAACCTGGGCTTCCATAACACCTCAGCAGTGCCACAGACTGATCGCCTCCATGCCACGCCACATTGATGCAGTAATTGATGCAAAAGGAGCCCCAACCAAGTATTGAGTGCATTTACTGAACATACATATCAGCAGGCCAACATTTTGTATTTTAAAATCATTTTATCAAGTTGGTGTTATAAAGTATTCTAATTTACTGAGATAATGACTTTTGGGTTTTCATTGGCTGTAAGCCACAATCATCAACATTAACAGAAATAAACACTTGAAATAGATCACTCTGTAATGACTCTATATAATACAGGAATTTCACTTTTTGTATTGAAGAACTGAAATAAATTAACTTTTTCATGATATTCTAATTTTGTGAGAAGCACTTGTATATTCTACTCACACCTACTTGCTCGTTAGCTATGGTGCAGATGTTTTTCTGCTGCTAAAAGTTTTCTCCCCTACACCTCTGCTTGTATCATCTGTGGGAAAGCAGCTCATCTAAGTTGTCTTCAAGGTGACAAGGAGAAGGTGGAACTGCTTATGGTGCAGATCCAACATTGCATATGTCCCAGCCATATCTCATGGATACAGCATAAAACCATCGCTCCTAATGAGAAGCACATTACACTTCATCAGTGCTATACAGTACCACCGTGTCCTGCATTTCTTCACCTGATACATAGCTCCCATATTATACAATGGCTCTGATGCCTCCAGCAATTCAACGGAGGAGAGGGCTCAATGTACCTTCTTTCATTCAAAAAAAAGTTGGAGGTATACTTTCTCTATCAGAGCACCTTGTATCTTTGGCATAGCCAGGTTCCTATCGTGCCTCCTGATGAACCGTGTGGACGGGAAACGCGTCGAGGCGAGAATCTCTACATGGGATAAGTCCCCCTTCTCGCTTTTTTTACTTCTTTCATTTGTTGTGTACACCAGGTTACACTTCATATTATTGGGCCTTGCATCCATTGAATGTTTATGTGCCATTGCTCTGATGACAGGGTGACATTTGTTCCACAAGGACAATATATTTGTGTTTTTTTATAGAGGACTTACTATCTGGAAAATACTTTTCAATACATTACCTCTAAGTATACCGCAAGGTTTTTACTCCTGGTTATACATACAAGCATAAAAGACTGATTTCATCATATGTTTTGTTTTTACCCTGAATCTCTATAATTCATCTCTTTCAAAAGCTGTATGTTTTCCCACCTGTTTTAGCACTGGGCCTATACAGGACAGATTGGGACAGTCGTTGCAGAGTGGGGGCGCCAAATTATCGTTTCTTTCTAGGGTGCCAACCTCCAGAGTCAGGCAGGGGTTATTTAGAGTCTAACCAGGGACCTTCAGGTTACTTTTTTCTGTGAGTATCAGTCTATGTAAATATTTTGTGTTTTTGAACACGGTTTTTGTCCTATACACTCGGTGGTGTTTTTAATGAATAACTAATAAAGCTTTAAAATTTTAAGGGAATACGTTACACAAATGTTTGGTTTTCCCTAGTCTCAAGACATTCCTTTTTTCGCATCAATTGACAGGGCAAAGTTTGTGGGGCACAGGTTAAATGGGCACTAGTAATAGGGGCATTGGTTATAGGGGCACTGGTAGTAGGCCCATAGGTTATAAGGTCACTGGTTATAGGGCCACCGGTAGTAGGCACACAGGTTATAAGGTCACTGGTTATAGGGCCACCGGTAGTAGGCACACAGGTTATAAGGTCACTGGTTATAGGGGCACTGGTAGTAGGCCCATAGGTTGTAGTCACTGGTTATAGGGGCACTGGTAGTAGGCACACAGGTTATAAGGTCACTGGTTATAGGGGCACCGGTAGTAGGCCCATAGGTTGTAGTCACTGGTTATAGGGGCACTGGTAGTACGCACACATGTTATAAGGTCACTGGTTATAGGGGCACTGGTAGTAGGCACACAGGTTATAAGGTCACTGGTTATAGGTGTGATGTACAATGTCTGTGAGGTATGGGGTTTTGTCCACAAAATATGATGTTTTCTGTTGTAACTTTCCAGAAAGATGCGGCAGATATGACAATCCAGGCTGCTAGCTCTGCAGCTTCATCCCTCCTCCCTTCACACACACACAGAGCAGTGCCACCCCCCCTCCTCTACAGCCTGTGTTCCCACTAGTAATAGGAGACCCCCCTGCTGCTACAACCATTTGTTTCCTTCCCTCCTCTTCAGAGCGGGAAAAACTTCTTTGTTTGAAACGAATAAAACTATGAGAGACTATACCATAAGAACCAAATACCCTAGAGATATGAAAATCACATTTTTGTAATCCGGGCGGTCACAGCGTCGCTGCCGTGGTTCTTGCGAAGCCTAATCCTTTCAGAACCTGAGATATGTGTTCCAGCTAAACGGTGTATCAGAACTACTGCATATTTGGTCTTGAATTATTGTACTCAACAAATCACAACCAATGATGCCCTATATGTGTCTGTGCGGGCTGCCCCCACGGAGTTATGATTAGTATAAGTTTTCTAGTGTAATTCTAAATCCAAAAGGGAGAGGTGGGATTAACCCAGCATGCATCTCTCCGTGATGTCACATAGCAAGTCTATAAAGCATTTCCTGGACAAAACCAGAGCAGAACAGCTCAAGTCGTCGTGCTAGAAAGACCCAGATGAGCGGAGAAGTGCAGCTCCGCCTCCACCCACCTTAGCCGCATGGTCTGCCTAAGGAACAATATGGAACTGTGAGTGTAATCTCTTTGTTTTCTCCACTTTTATTTTATACCTGTACTGTACATATTTTATGTCTCAATTTTATAGCAACTTTTATCTGTAATCACTGTCCTCTTTTGGAAAATAAATGAAATAATTATTTAGATCTGTCTCTATGCTCTAAGACTCGAACTATATGCCTTTGATAGATAAACGCTACTAATTCAAGGGGTTTGCCACGGACCCTCTTAATTTAACACTGTGAATTAAGTAACCGTGACTGGTGGCAGCGCGTTGTGTACGGCTATTGCGGCTTGCTGGCAGTCTAGAAGGGTCTGCGGCACCAGCATTCATAATTCCCTTACTGCAGAAGCCTAATTGCCGGTTCACAACAGGCAGCCCGTCCGGCGACCAATTATCCTAGGTGCAGTTCCCTGACTGACCTGAGGGTAAGGGGGCCGCCGGAGAGCTGCAAGTTCCAAAGTGGAACTGAGAAAGTGGGATATACATAAATCCCCGCAGTACTTGGAAGATTGATAGCAGTGGTGGGGCATCCAAATTAAACTCCCCCTGCGGCAAATTGTAGAGCGAGATTAGCTTGCTGGATATTTTTGTCACATGGTGCCAGTGGTGGGATAACTAAGATAAGCCCCACTGCGCCTGTGATAGCCGTGTGCCGGCATTGTGTCTCGTCCCTCCGTCCGCTGATACACCAGTGTCAGTGGTGGAACTGTGACATAGTGGTGACACAGGGTCCGCTGTCCGTCGCGTTTTGGTGGCAGCGGGACTCCCGTTAGTGTCCCCCGTAAGTGGACGAACGGCGGTGGGCTGTTCGTCACATATTGGTGGCAGAGCGGTGGGATAATCCTAGAGCATTAGTGATTTGGTTTGAGCAATCATTCCTCTCACTAAAAACCTGCACGGTTCCTGCGAGAATCCTGCTTCATAGGTTTTGGAGAACAGACTCAGTGGTTACTAGTTCTGAGACATTTGTGTGTACGTACAAGTATTCCCTCCCATTTCTTCGTTTTTCTTTTCTATCTTTTATTTGGCAACCATGGCTACATGGGGAGAATCTTATTATAAGCAGCTTAATAAGGACATCCTGAGGTCCCTGTGCACGTCAAAGCAGATTGATGTCGCCGATAGGACCAAAGCCCAGTTGGTCGCGGCTCTAGTGCAATGGGAAGAGAGCCAGGGCGCAGAAGGCAGCACCTGTGCCGATGGTGCAGCCGCAGGGGTCCAGATGGTGCAGACCGCCAGCCGGGAAGTCCTGGACCCCTATCTGCAATTGGCTCTACAGCAACTCCCTGCCGAAGACCATGTTGGACGTCTGCAGCTGATCCAGCAAGCTCAGGAGAGAGCTGAGCGCCAAAGAGAGGCTGAGAGAGCCGAGCGCCAGGCGCAGAGGGCCCATGAACTGGAGGTACTCCAGCGGGGTGGGAATGCCCCCACAGCCCGAAGCCGTGAGCCCAGCAGCGTCCAGACTCCTAAACCCCGGCCAGAGCATTTTCCCGTGATGGAAAAGGATGGGGACTTGGACACGTTTCTGCGAGCCTTTGAGAAAGCCTGCAGACAGTACCGACTGCCCGAAGACCAATGGGCAAGGTACTTGACCCCAGGGCTAAAAGGCAAAGCCCTGGAGGCATTTGCTTCTCTTCCGCCAGAAGCCGATGACGACTATGACGCCATAAAGCAGGCGCTGATCGCCAAATACCGGCTGACACCTGAGGTATACCGAAAGAAGTTCCGGCACCTCCAACGTGGCCCACACGATAGCTACAGTGATGTGGTGCAAGGACTCAGGACCCACTTTGACCAGTGGATCCATGGACTGTCCGTTGAAACCTTTGAGCAGCTACGGGACCTGATGATCAAAGACCAGTTCCTGCATCTCTGCCCAGCTGAGGTCCGACAGTTCATCCTGGACCGCGAACCGACGAACGCGGACAAAGCGGCGCAGATCGCCGACAACCATGAGGCCAACCGGAAGCCCGAGACGCGGAGGCCAGTCGCCACCAGCTGGAAAGGGGGTAAGCCAGCAACCAACCCCAATGCCCCAGCTAGCCGTCCCTCCGGAGGCCCTGTCCCTGTTGCCAACAACAGGCCGGCTACTGACAGTCGCCTGTGTCACCACTGCCAGCGGCCTGGTCACTTCTTTTACGCCTGTCCGAACAGGCCGAAGAACCCCCCAGCCAAGGCCCCCGGGCCCAACGCCTCTGTTCTTTTGGTGGGAGGTGTGGTTGGGAGGGCTGACGACAACGTTCAACCTGTTCAGGTGGGGGCCCGTCTTGCTACAGGCCTCAAGGACACCGGGGCTGAACGAACCCTCATCCGTCCTGGACTGGCGGCCCCTGAAGAGTTTGTTGAGGGGAAAACCCTGACTGTCACCGGGATTGGAGGCACCCGTTGTCCCTTGCCAGTGGCACGAGTTTATCTCGATTGGGGTGCTGGGAGCGGGTTGAGGGAGGTGGGAGTGTCTGAAAATTTGCCCACTGATGTTTTATTGGGGACTGACTTGGGGAGGATGGTTGCATACTACGTCCCTGACCCCCTTCCCCAAACTGATAATAAGGGTAACGTTAACCCTGATGATGATGATGATGATGATGACGGGAAACTGAATGGGTTACCTGCTAATGCCTTGATGAGTAATGATGCAACTAACAACCATTCTTTCCCCAGGTATGATGCTGATGTGAATGTGCCAAAGCAAACTGATAACCATTCTTCCCCTAGGAAGGATGATGATGAGGTTGATGTATCTGTGCCGACTGAACCCGTTAACCCTTTCTTTGAAGCGGTAGATGTGTCCACAGGTACCGAAGTGCTCAGCCCCGTCACCCTGCGGAGTGAGACGGCTGAGGAACCCCTGGCAGGAGTAAGCAACGGTGCTCAAGAGAATGGGGAGGTGCATGGGGACCATGAGGAAGGTAATGCCATGCAGCTGACCAGTGCCACCGAGGAAGGTAACTGGCCCATAAGTAGCCCTGCTCCTGAAGTGTTGGGGGTGGATGGGGAGGTAGAGCCCAAGCCAGCACCGGCTGGTGGGTCTGTAGAAATCCCCAGGGAGACAGCATACATAGCAGCTGTCACACGCAGTCAGAGTGCCCAGATCGCAGGTAACGCACTGTCTTCTGGACCCTCTGCTGCTACAGGAGAGACTGAACCAGAGGTGAACCCAGAGCCGGTTCCAGAGGGTCCCAGTAAAGAGGGGACCCTGACGTCACTTCTGGCAGCCTCCAGCATGGAGTTCCAGGCTGCTCTGCACTCAGATGCCAGCCTGGAGAAATTGAGAGGTCTCGCCGAGACGCCCACCTCCGAGTCTGATAAGGAGAGGGTGTTCTGGGAACGAGGAAGGTTGTACCGGGAGACAGTACCCGGAGATCCTAAAAAGGAGTGGTTGAGGGAAAGACAGCTGGTCGTCCCCTATCAGTTCAGAACTGAGTTGTTGCGGATTGCCCATGAGATTCCACTCGCTGGACACTTGGGGATCAGCAAAACAAAGGCACGGCTGTCTCAACACTTCTATTGGCCCAAGATGGGGACAGATGTAACACACTACTGCCGCTCCTGCGCCACCTGTCAAAAAGTGGGTAAGGCGGGGCCTGCTCTTAAGGCTCCCCTTATTCCTTTGCCGGTGATAGAGGAGCCTTTCCAGAGAATCGCGGTGGACATCGTAGGCCCGCTGGCCGTCCCCAGCAGCTCCGGAAAGCGCTACATTCTCACCGTGGTAGACTACGCTACCCGGTACCCAGAGGCAGTAGCTCTGTCTTCAACCAGGGCAGATAAGGTGGCTGACGCACTGGTGACCATCTTTTCAAGAGTAGGATTTCCCAGGGAGATGCTTACCGATCAAGGGCCCCAATTCATGTCTCGCCTAATGGAGGCTCTCTGTGAGAAAATGCAGGTGACGCAGCTGGTATCGAGTCCGTATCACCCACAGACTAATGGTTTGTGTGAACGTTTCAACGGTACCCTCAAACAGATGCTCCGCATACTGGTTGAGACCCAAGGGCGCGACTGGGAGCGGTACCTCCCACACCTGCTGTTCGCTTACAGAGAAGTTCCGCAGGCCTCGACCGGGTTCTCCCCCTTCGAGCTCCTGTATGGCAGGCGAGTCCGGGGACCCCTTGGGTTGATAAGAGAATCCTGGGAAGATGAGCCAAACCCCACAGAAGTGTCCATCGTGGATTATGTCATGCGCTTCCGTGACAAGATGCAGACCTTGACGCAGTTGGTGCATGACAACATGACGAAGGCTCAGGCTGACCAGAAGAGCTGGTACGACCAGAACGCCCGGGAGCGGACCTACCAGGTGGGTCAAAAGGTGTGGGTGCTGGTCCCTGTACCAACGGATAAGCTTCAGGCAGCCTGGGAAGGCCCATACGTCGTCCACCAACAGCTCAACCCGGTCACCTACGTGGTCACGCTTGACCATGCTCGGGGTAGGCGCAAGGCCTTTCACGTCAACATGCTGAAGGCGCACTACGAACGTGAAGCTTGCGTCCTACCGGTCTGCAATCTGCCAGAGGATGGGGAGGAAGATCCCCTCCTGGACATGCTGGCCCAGGCCAAGGCCAATGGGTCCATTGAGGACATGGAGATAAGTGGTTCGCTCACCGTGTCCCAGCGGTTGCAGTTGATGGCCACCCTGGAACTCTTCCGCCCCATGTTCACCAACCGTCCTGGGAGGACGGAGTTAGCGGTTCATGAGGTGGACACCGGGAATCACGCCCCATTACGGCGAACACCCTATCGGATCTCTGAGACGGTGCAACAAGTCATGCGCCAAGAGATCGATGAGATGTTAAGGCTGGGAGTGATTCGACAGTCAAAAAGCGCGTGGGCTTCACCTGTAGTCCTCGTGCCTAAAAAGGATCGAACCACCAGGTTCTGCGTGGACTACAGGGGGCTCAATGCCATCACAACCTCTGATGCCCACCGGATGCCGCGCATCGAGGATCTGCTCGAGCGGTTGACAAACGCCAACTACATATCCATCATGGATTTGAGTCGGGGATACTGGCAGATTCCCCTGAGCCCGGAGGCGCAGGAGAAATCCGCCTTTATCACCCTCTTTGGACTGTACGAGTCCACGGTCATGCCCTTCGGCATGAAGAATGCCCCTGACACTTTCCAGCGGATGGTCAACCACCTGCTTCGGGGACTGGAGGAGTACGCGGTGGCGTACTTAGACGATATTGCCGTCTTCAGTTCCACCTGGGAGGAACACCTTCAGCACCTCCAGGAGGTGCTCAGGCGTCTTCACCAGGCAGGCCTGACCATCAAGCCGGGGAAGTGCCAGATAGGCATGCGCAAGGTCCACTACCTGGGGCACCGGGTAGGCGGGGGTTCCATATGTCCGGAGCCAGAAAAAGTGGACGCAATCGTGTCCTGGCCCACCCCCAGGACCAAGAAACAGGTGAAGTCCTTCTTGGGCACTGCAGGGTACTATAGGCGGTTCGTACAGGACTATAGCGCCCTTGCCAAACCCTTGACTGAACTCACCAAGCAGAGGCTACCCCAAACAGTCAACTGGACAGATGACTGTGAGGCGGCTTTCCAAGCTTTGAAAGCAGCCCTGTGCAACTCTCCAGTGTTGAGAGCAGTCGACAGCAGTCGCCCGTTTCTGGTACAGACCGACGCCAGCGAGTTTGGCCTCGGTGCTGTGCTTAGCCAGGTCGACTCGGGGGACCAAGAACACCCCGTGTTGTACCTGAGCCGGAAACTTTTGCCGAGGGAAGTGGCATACTCGACCATCGAGAAGGAGTGTCTGGCCATGGTGTGGGCACTGCAACGTTTGCAGCCCTACCTGTACGGGCGCGCCTTCACGGTGGTAACTGACCACAACCCTCTGAGCTGGTTGCACACAGTGTCCGGAACCAATGGAAGGTTGCTCCGCTGGAGCCTTGCCCTTCAACAGTACGACTTCACTGTAAAACACAGGAAGGGCAGTGAAAACGGCAATGCCGATGGGTTGTCCCGCCGGGGCGAACCCGCTGAGGTGCGCATGGCCGATTACCGAGAGGTAATGCCTCCTTAGTGCCCTCTTAAGGGGGGAGGTGTGATGTACAATGTCTGTGAGGTATGGGGTTTTGTCCACAAAATATGATGTTTTCTGTTGTAACTTTCCAGAAAGATCTGGCAGATATGACAATCCAGGCTGCTAGCTCTGCAGCTTCATCCCTCCTCCCTTCACACACACACAGAGCAGTGCCACCCCCCCTCCTCTACAGCCTGTGTTCGCACTAGTAATAGGAGACCCCCCTGCTGCTACAACCATTTGTTTCCTTCCCTCCTCTTCAGAGCGGGAAAAACTTCTTTTATTTGAAACGAATAAAACTATGAGAGACTATACCATAAGAACCAAATACCCTAGAGATATGAAAATCACATTTTTGTAATCCGGGCGGTCACAGCGTCGCTGCCGTGGTTCTTGCGAAGCCTAATCCTTTCAGAACCTGAGATATGTGTTCCAGCTAAACGGTGTATCAGAACTACTGCATATTTGGTCTTGAATTATTGTACTCAACAAATCACAACCAATGATGCCCTATATGTGTCTGTGCGGGCTGCCCCCACGGAGTTATGATTAGTATAAGTTTTCTAGTGTAATTCTAAATCCAAAAGGGAGAGGTGGGATTAACCCAGCATGCATCTCTCCGTGATGTCACATAGCAAGTCTATAAAGCATTTCCTGGACAAAACCAGAGCAGAACAGCTCAAGTCGTCGTGCTAGAAAGACCCAGATGAGCGGAGAAGTGCAGCTCCGCCTCCACCCACCTTAGCCGCATGGTCTGCCTAAGGAACAATATGGAACTGTGAGTGTAATCTCTTTGTTTTCTCTACTTTTATTTTATACCTGTACTGTACATATTTTATGTCTCAATTTTATAGCAACTTTTATCTGTAATCACTGTCCTCTTTCGGAAAATAAATGAAATAATTATTTAGATCTGTCTCTATGCTCTAAGACTCGAACTATACGCCTTTGATAGATAAACGCTACTAATTCAAGGGGTTTGCCACGGACCCTCTTAATTTAACACTGTGAATTAAGTAACCGTGACTGGTGGCAGCGCGTTGTGTACGGCTATTGCGGCTTGCTGGCAGTCTAGAAGGGTCTGCGGCACCAGCATTCATAATTCCCTTACTGCAGAAGCCTAATTGCCGGTTCACAACAGGCAGCCCGTCCGGCGACCAATTATCCTAGGTGCAGTTCCCTGACTGACCTGAGGGTAAGGGGGCCGCCGGAGAGCTGCAAGTTCCAAAGTGGAACTGAGAAAGTGGGATATACATAAATCCCCGCAGTACTTGGAAGATTGATAGCAGTGGTGGGGCATCCAAATTAAACTCCCCCTGCGGCAAATTGTAGAGCGAGATTAGCTTGCTGGATATTTTTGTCACATGGTGCCAGTGGTGGGATAACTAAGATAAGCCCCACTGCGCCTGTGATAGCCGTGTGCCGGCATTGTGTCTCGTCCCTCCGTCCGCTGATACACCAGTGTCAGTGGTGGAACTGTGACATACTGGTGACACAGGGTCCGCTGTCCGTCGCGTTTTGGTGGCAGCGGGACTCCCGTTAGTGTCCCCCGTAAGTGGACGAACGGCGGTGGGCTGTTCGTCACAATAGGGGCACTGGTAGTAGGCACACAGGTTATAAGGTCACTGGTTATAGGGGCACTGGTAGTAGGCACACAGGTTGTAGTCACTGGTTATAGGGGCACTGGTAGTAGGCACACATGTTATAAGGTCACTGGTAATAGGGGCACTGGTAGTAGGCACACAGGTTATAAGGTCACTGGTTATAGGGGCACCGGTAGTAGGCCCATAGGTTGTAGTCACTGGTTATAGGGGCACTGGTAGTAGGCACACAGGTTATAAGGTCACTGGTTATAGGGGCACTGGTAGTAGGCACACAGGTTATAAGGTCACTGGTAGTAGGCACACAGGTTATAAGGTCACTGGTTATAGGGGCACTGGTAATAGGCACACAGGTTACAAGGTCACTGGTTATAGGGGCACTGGTAGTAGGCACACAGGTTATAAGGTCACTGGTTATAGGGGCACCGGTAGTAGGCCCATAGGTTGTAGTCACTGGTTATAGGGGCACTGGTAGTAGGCACACAGGTTATAAGGTCACTGGTTATAGGGGCACCGGTAGTAGGCCCATAGGTTGTAGTCACTGGTTATAGGGGCACTGGTAGTATGCACACAGGTTATAAGGTCACTGATTATAGGGCACTGGTAGTAGGCACACAGGTTATAAGGTCACTGGTTATAGGGGCACTGGTAGTAGGCACACAGGTTATAAGGTCACTGGTTATAGGGGCACTGGTAGTAGGCACACAGGTTGTAGTCACTGGTTATAGGGGCACTGGTAGTAGGCACACAGGTTATAAGGTCACTGGTTATAGGGGCACTGGTAGTAGGCACACAGGTTGTAGTCACTGGTTATAGGGGCACTGGTAGTAGGCACACAGGTTATAAGGTCACTGGTTATAGGGGCACTGGTAGTAGGCACACAGGTTGTAGTCACTGGTTATAGGGGCACTGGTAGTAGGCACACAGGTTATAAGGTCACTGGTTATAGGGGCACCGGTAGTAGGCCCATAGGTTGTAGTCACTGGTTATAGGGGCACTGGTAGTAGGCACACAGGTTATAAGGTCACTGGTTATAGGGGCACTGGTAGTAGGCACACAGGTTATAAGGTCACTGGTTATAGGGGCACACAGGTTGTAGTCACTGGTTATAGGGGCACTGGTAGTAGGCACACAGGTTATAAGGTCACTGGTTATAGGGGCACAGGTTGTAGTCACTGGTTATAGGGGCACTGGTAGTAGGCACACAGGTTATAAGGTCACTGGTTATAGGGGCACAGGTTGTAGTCACTGGTTATAGGGGCACTGGTAGTAGGCACACAGGTTATAAGGTCACTGGTTATAGGGGCACAGTTTGTAGTCACTGGTTATAGGGGCACTGGTAGTAGGCACACAGGTTATAAGGTCACTGGTTATAGGGGCAATTGTAGTAGGCCCATAGGTTGTAGTCACTGGTTATAGGGGCACTGGTAGTAGGCACACAGGTTATAAGGTTATAGGGGCACTGATTATAGGGTAATTGGGACACTCGTTATAAGTGCACTGGCTATAGAGGGACTGGTTACAGGAGCGCCTCTTCTAGTGAGTATTCAGTGGACGAGGCGAATATATGAGCGGCAGAGGAGCACACACTGACCTCCCTCCCCGGGTCAGGCTTTCCTGCTGTAGCGCTACACTCCTCTCAACATGACTCACCATGTGACTTTACTTGTCACGTGATGTTCTGACGTCAGATGGAGAAAGTGCAGGTCCATATTGGAATCCCCAGGATGGCGCTGTCGTTTCTTCCCCGTATTGAGCACTTGTCCTCCCGGGTGATCCGTGTGCTGGGCTGTAACCCGGGGCCCATGACCTTACAGGGCACTAACACATACCTGGTGGGCACCGGCCGGAGGTCAGTATGTGTCGGCGTTACACGGATGTGGTGGGCCGCACGGCGCCTCCAGTGGTCACCTGTAGTAAGACAAGCGACTCCTGACCCTGTTACTGAACTATGTCCGGACTGACAGGCAGTGCTGGGACTTGTAGTACCGTGTGTCCTCCCAGCCCCGTTTACTGTAGCCGGTGCACCCTGCTTATAGGGACATGTACAGATTACCACAGAAGGCGCGGGGCCTGGCGCTTTTTGATAAACTTGGTGGATATTTAGAATAGGGAGTCTACACCTCACAGGCAGAGGATGCCGCCATTCCAGTGCCACAGAACACTGACGTGGAGCCCAGGCCCGGAGGATGCGCCTCTAGAGTCTGATAGACAGGGCGCTGCTGATGTGGAGACCGCAGTCACCTGTCAGTCCTCTACCTGCTCACACAGGACGGCTGCCGATCACTGATAGCACCGCCCCCTGGACTCCTAATCCCAGAGAGAGTAGGAACGAAAAGGGACCCTGTCAGCACGGCATGACTAGCAAAGCTGCACTCTGTAGCGCTATACTATAGCATGGAAACCTGAAATATATAAAATCTGAATGGCATTACTGCTCTAGAACGTGGCAAGTAGCGCATAACGTGGCCATTTCATGTGTGCCCAGCAGCCACGACAGGGCAGTTTTCTTTGCTGGGAACCTATCTAATGCTATAACACCACCCATCAGCCTCTGCCGGTATTAGGCTGTGTGCACACGATGCAGAATTCCTGCGGATCCGCAGCGGATTTTACCGTGCAGAAATGCTGCGAATCCGCATTGTGATTTACAGTAGCATGTAAATCAATGGAAAAAAAAAACGCTGTGAAGACGCTGCGTTTTTTTCCGCGCGGTTTTCCTGCGGTACAAAGTCCACAGCATGTTACTTTTTTTGTGCGGTTTTCCACCTCCCCAGTCTCCAAATCCGCAGGGGGAAAACCGCAGTAGAAAACCGCATTAAAAATGGAAGAAATCCGCAGGAAAAATGCAGGTCATGTGACCTGCGGATTTCTTCAATTCTGCGCAGAAAAATCCACAGGGCAAAAAAGTACGTGTGCACTCAGCCTTAATCACAGCAGGATCCTACCCACCCATATAAATGCAGGCTTCAGCCCAGGGGAGGAATCACACTAGATAGGTTCCCAGAAACCGGAGATCGCCTTGTCATGGCTGCTGGGCATGCATGAACTAGCCAATTTATGTGCTAAGTATCTCCATTTTATCCAGTTTCCTACAGCAGTAATGCTATTAATATTTCATACATTCCATGTTTGTATGCTATAGTGTTACAGCGTGCTCCTTTATCTGTGTGCTATGTATGGAGATGGCCACTGTTAGTATACACCTGTACACACCTGTCTGCAGTTTGGAAGTGACTGTCGGCCTTTTGATATTTAAGCACAGGATGCTTCTACTTGTTTTCCATCTCTCTTTGGTTGTATAAAGCCAGATCTGTCAATCAAAGAAGAGGGGATAAGCGAAAACCAAGTAGGAGGGAAGGTGCACTTCTAGCACCACTGTGTTTTTTATTTCAGCACTGGAGTGGTGCTAGTCATCCATGTTCCCTGCCCCTAGCAATATACTTACCAGCCGGCGTCATCAACCATTCCCAGCACTGCTCAGCCAGCTCCTGACTGACCGGACGTCAGAGGTAACGGTGACGAGCTCTCAGTGTAAGGCTAAGTGCACACGCTGCGGATTGGTCTGCGGATTACCCTGCGGCTTATCACCTCTACAATGGAGGAGATGGTAAACCGCAGCAGAATCTGCAGAAAAGAAGTGACATGTCATTTCTTTCTGCGGATTCAAAACCGCAGCTTTTCCGCAGTTAAAAATCCGCAGCATGTGCACAGAAAATTGTAAATTCCATAGGCTAGCATGTTACTGTACACTGTCTGCAGATCTGCTGCAGTTCTGCTGCGGCCAAAACCGCAATGAAGCCGCAGCATGTGCACATAGCCTTATTGTATGAGAGCCACGTTCTGGCCTCATAGAATTGGGGCTCATACAGATATCCGTGCAAATGGGCCCGAGATCGGACTGCCCGCGGGTCTCCTGACCCAAGTGTGAAAACCTCCTAGAAATACATGAAGCTGCCCTGCTTGGATCGGGAGACCCGTGGGCAGTCGTGCATGGTGGTCCGATCTCGGGCCCATTTGTACAGACATCTGCATGAGCCCTTAAGCCCTTCTGTTCTCAAGAATAGAGGGACTTTTCATTTTATTGTTTAATGCTTGTTGCCTAGGTTACTGGCTACTTCTCCAGTTTATCAGCAGTGGTCGGCAGAGAGCGCAGTGCCTACAAGCTCTTCCTAATAAAGCGTGTAAGTGTTGCAGTGAAGCTTTGATACTACAGAGGCAAAACTTTGTGAGAGAGTGCACAGTTCAAGCCAATGGCGCAATGATGCCGCTGGTCTGCACTTTCAGTCAGTCAAAAGCGCACTGCCACCCCCAGCAAGCAGGAAGCCTATGCGCTGAGGAGCGGTGCACTCCTAAAGATTAAGAAATCCCTTTTAATAATGTATTGTAAATCTGGTGACAGATCCCTTTAAGCTCCGGAAATATAGTGGTGCTGAAAAGTTTGTGAACCCTTCAGAAATCTTCATATTTTTAAATAAATTTGACCTAAAATCACATCAGATTATAACACAAGTACAGTTAGGAAAATCTTGAAATATCGTTTGTGAGTGGGAAAAATAAGTGAACCTTTGCTTTCAGTGTCTAGTGTGACCCACTTAGGGCTTGTTCACACGTTGCGTTTTTGCCTCGTGTTCTTTATTGCAGAGAAAAAAAGAAATTCTTTTACAGTACAAAAGTAGATGAGATTTCTCTAATCTCACGTACACGCTGCTTATGTTTTCCTTGCAGATTTGAACCATCAAAGCCTTTTTTCCAATCTACAGCATATCAATTATTTCAATGTTTTTCACCTGTTCAAATGAATTGGAAAAATCTCACGTAAAAATGTGCGTATCTGAGGCCTCCGTCACAATTCCTGATGATACCGGCACTGCAAAAACCAGTACCAGTGTTGCACGTAGCATCCGTGTGGCACGTGCCAGAATAAAATGGCTTGCAGAAAATAATAATTTTTATTTGTTAAAAGTTTGCAAACTTTGCAAAGACCTATTATAGATAGACAAACATCTAATTTCAGAACATTAGGACACATTATAGAAAATGGCACCGTTTAGTGCCTTGCATGTTGCCTTAATGTTACAGATATTAACCAAATAAATGAATAAAATGATGTGGCGTCCCCCCCATTTTTTTTTTATAACCAGCAAAGGTAAAACAGACAGCTGTGAGCTGATATTATCAGGCTGGGAAGGTTCATGGCTATTAGGCCCTTCCCAGCCTAAAAATACCAACATGCAGCACTCCAGAAGTGGCGCATCACATGAGATGCTCTAATTCTGGCGCTTTACCTTGGTTCTTCCCGATTTCCCTGGTGCGTTGGCAATCGGGGTAATGGTAGTTGGGGTTGATGTCAGCTGTGAGTTGCCCAAAAGCACAGCTGACATCAAACCCTGGTGTTGTGAATGTTGCGATGTCTATCAGTCAAACACCCCCATTACTAAGCCAGTTGTAAAAAGAAAAAAACAAAAACACAAAAATACTTTATTTTAAAAAAAAAAAAACACTCCAGGTCTAACATAATCCAAAAATGAAAACCTGAAAAAAATTTAAAAAGGAGAAAGATAAGAAACTGTCCCTCGTTCACCAATATATTATAAAAAACGTTCCCATTCAGATCCGTACTTTGTGGTTGTTTTCTTGCTGCTTGACTTGACACTACTATTCTCATATTCAGTTGATGGATGTCCTGAATTTTTTTAGTATAATTCAGAAGTCATTTTTCCATGAATGATAAGGAGCTGTCCTGCCCAGATGCAGCAAAACAAGCCCAAACCGTGATCTTACCACCACCGTTTTCACAGATGGTATGATGCTTTTGGTTTCTGGAATGCAGTGTTTTTCTTTCCCCAAAAATTTCTAATTTAACCCAAAAATCTCTATTTTAGTCTCATTTATCAACAAAACATCGTTCCAATAGTCTTCTGGCTTATCCAGCTGGTCTTTAGTAACCTTGAAATGGACATCAATATTATTTTTTTTACATAAATGGCTTTTTTCCTTTGCAATACTGCCATACACATTGTTGTTCAGTTTCATCCTCGTGGTGGACTCATGGATATTAGCTAATAAAAGAGAGGCCTTTGGTTACTTAGACATTACCTTGGGTTCCATTGTGACCTTGTGGACTATTATACGCCTCGCTTTTGGAGTGATCTTTGTTGGATCGACCTCTTGTGGGTAACAATGGTCTAGCATTTTCTCCATTTGGCCCTGATCCACCTAAGTGTTTAAGTCAGAAAACTGGTGTAAACTGCTTTGAAAAGTTGCAAAATATTTGAGCAAGAGTTGCGCAAAGAGTTTGGTACTTTTGGTGTTTTCACATCAGATTAAGCAGCTCCGCCAAAATGGGCTTAGCCGGAGAGGAGGCATGATGGGTCGTCGTGAAATTCATCAATAATTTTCACCCCAGCAATGTTACTTCAGTCCATGACTGAAGTAACACTTGTGGCAAGAAGGCATACGCAACTCTGAAGCGGCGCCAAATTCACTAAATGGTGTTCGCCTCTTCATAAATTGGGCGCATTCTACTCCAAAAGGCCCCTTCCCTAAGATTGGTGGAGTACATGGTCTTCAGAGATGGTCTTGTAACCTTTTCCAGCCTCATAAGATTCAACAGATTTTCTTCTGAGGTCCTCAGAAATCTCATTAATTCTTACCATGATGAACTTTCACAATCTTGTTTAGTGAAGAGCAGACTTTTGATAGATTCCTGTTCTTAATATAAAAACTGGTCGCCCACTCACAGCTGATTGTCGTCCCATTTATTGGAAACACCAGACTCCAATTTCATCTTCAAATTATCTGTTAGTCCAAAAGGTTCACAATGACACTGTCTAATATTTTTTCACTCACTTGATTTATTTGGTTTTCTTTATTTACTTTTAGGACTTGTGTAGAAAGCTGTAGTATAAGGTGAATGTTATGCAGAAATATGGACAATTCTGAAGGTTAAACAAACTTTCAAACACTCGTGGTTCTGCCTTCTACTATTTCCTATACAATGGACATTTCATTGCTGCTTATTTGGCGAAATAAAAGATTTGTTGTTACTGTGATGTGTCCGTTCAGGAGGATTCTCATAGACACAGGAGAGCCGGCAGTACCAGAATATATCAACACTCTGAAGCAAGTCCTGCAGGAGTCCAGCTCTGCGATCCAAGAAATCATCGTCACCCACTGGCACCACGACCACTGCGGGGGCATCATGGACATCTGCAGAGACATCGTGAATGGTAGGCTGTCATCCTGTAATGTTAGATCTGGAAGGTTTTATTACTGATGATGGATTGTAGATTCTCACAGACCCATAGTAGCTTTGGGAAGATTTGTGGAAATGATGTAAAAGCCTTAAAGGGCTTGTCCAGGCATATAGTATTCATGGCCTATTTCTAGTACAGATCATCAATATTCTATGGGTGGAGGTCCGATACCCGGCACCCCGCAGTTAGCTTCTATTAGTACTAGCAGTGGCCGGTAGAAACACTGAACAGTTCAATTCCTTTTTTAAAGGGGTTTTCTGGGACTTAGCTTTTTTTTTGTTTGAGGCATATATACATTAGATTTTTTTGTTATTTTTCTGGTGAGTCCATATGTCTATGTAGCGTTTATAGCCAGCAGACGAGTTCACAGCTGCGTTTTTGGTTAACTACTTATTGGTTTTATATTAACAAACTCATTCTTTAAAAATGTTGCCCCTTCCTAATATCCTTTACGTATCAACTCAAGGTCTCTGCTTGCTGTCAGTGGGTGGAAATATTCACAATTTATATTCAGAAACTGCAACCAATGCTTAAAAAAAAAAAAAAAGTGTTGTACGTAACATATGTATATATGTGTGCATCACTTGTGAAGACGGCGAGCAGAGAAAGTGAATACAGTCAGGGATAACCATAGGAAGTATATAACATTTATTATGAGATGGGGACGTTTTATTTACAGAAAATTGCAACGTTTCTGAACCCTTTCAAAGCATTACATTATCTTCCTTGCTGCAGATTCAGACTTCAGCGTCAGTAAACTTCCTCGCATCCCACATCAAGATGAGGTCATCGGGGCAGGAGAGAAAAAGTACAAATATCTGAAAGATGGAGATGTGATAAGAACAGAGGGAGCGACCCTGAAGTAAGTACATATGACATTATATATATATATATATATATATATATATATATATTGTGGTAGATCGGCTCAATCGGCTGCTTAATGAGGCAGTCAGAGGAATGCTTTCCATTTAATTTCTTCAGCTGGTTTATTAAAAAATATGCTTCTTAAGCCAGGCCAAAGCAAAGTAAACATACACAGTTTTGCTGGCACACTAAAAGCAGCATTCACTACAGTCCGTATAACTGCGGGGTCCGCCCGCTCGGAAACAGGGTCAGTGGATGGTACGTCGATGTCCTAAGTTGCATAATCTGGAGGGCCCTACACAATTCACTCTCTTCACCTTGGACATAAATGGTTTTCCTTGGTCCATCAGGATCTCCTTTGGAAGGTCAGTCCAGCAAAAGATATAGACCACTTTTCAGGCTATACTTCTGGTAGAGGAATTTCTTAGTGGTACCGCCTCCAGGTACCTTGCCAGACCTGCTTTCCCAGGGTCCCCTCTTCCACCAGAATTCTCAGTCTCTCAATTTACACCATGGCTGCTGAAGCCGCAGCCTTGTAGGCCGCTGGATTCTCCTACCAGGTTATGTAAACCATGATAAATACGAGGTAACCGTCTTCCTCCCGCATATACCATCCCAATTGGAAGGCGGTGTGAGACCAATTGGGTCAGGCCATTGTTTGTTTTTTTTCCCGCTTCCCTCTCTCCTGACTTTCCTACAGTCAGGCCTAGACTCTGGTCTATCTCTTTTCCTTAAAGGGTCAGGTATCCGCCCCTTATATTCTCTTCCAGAAGAACTTGGCCCTCATCCCCAAGTCAGGACTACCTACAGGGAGGTGCTCACTTCGTCCCTCCTGGAGCTACGGATTCTCATTATAGTCTTGTCCGTTTTTCAGATTTCAACCTTTGAACCCATTTACGATATTCCCCTCTCCTTGCCTTCCTGGAAGGTTTTGCTCCTTGTAGCGATCATCACCATCAGGCGTGTCTCCATTCTTGCAGCTCTTATTACTTATCTTTTCTTGTATCCACGAGGATAAGGGGGTGCTACGTCCGGTTCCATCCTGCCTTCCGACGTGGTTTCTCCCTTTCCCTCAATAAGTGCTTTATACTTTCCTCCCATCCTCTGGAGTGGTCTCTTAATCTAGATCTTGTCAGAGCTGTGTGTCTATATTTCCAGGACACAATCATTCTGACGTTCGATTTCTCTTTTCTTTTTTTTTTAAATTCGTTTATTAAGCACCAGGATACAAAGAATGTACAACATACACAATGACTTATGATAACAGGCATTATATAAAGCACACGTCTCCGTCCATAATAAAATGTAATACAAAGAAATTGCACATTCTTATAGATAAACAAGGTAACA
The DNA here is from genome assembly GCF_039654945.1 of Dendrobates tinctorius. NCBI lineage: Eukaryota > Metazoa > Chordata > Amphibia > Anura > Dendrobatidae > Dendrobates > Dendrobates tinctorius. The sequence goes on along the minus strand of NW_027361750.1, from coordinate 9,027,845 downwards.
TGTATATTTCCTTCCTAGCATATGTAAAGGACAATTGTTTATGTATTTTCCCACATGTGTATCAATCCAATTTCACAAACCTTGTCATATCATGCAACCATAGGAACTAACTAAAACTACAACTACTGCTACATCAACTAATATCTACTATTTCCGCAGCCTGGTTTCCTATATCATATTATGTCACATGTGATGTCTCAGTCTTGCAAAGTGAGGTGAGAGGAATTCCACCTCTCCCAAATCTTTTCAAATTTACCCGGGCATCCCCTGTTTTGGTATAACGTGCGCTCATATGGGACAATTGAGTTCACCAGCTTGATCCAAAACCTAAGGGAAGGACATGAGCCCCCCATCCACTGCAATGCCAACACCTTTCGTGCCATAAACAGCGTCTCGCGCAGGAAGACCCCAGTATAGCGATCCCAAATCTCCTCCTCCCACACCCCAAACAAGCAGACCAATGGCTCTAGAGGGACAGGGGCCTGCACCAGGGATGCCAGTAGTGTAGTCACTTCTTTCCAGTAGTGTAGGATAGTGGGACATTGCCACACCATATGAATAAAATCAGCATCTGGCGAGTGACATCGCAAACATTCTGACAACTGAAGCCGACCCATCCTAAAAAGTCGCAACGGAGTTAAATATGATTGATTAATTATATTCAGTTGTATCATTCTGTTGTTAACAGATGGTGATACTCCAATCGGAGATTCCAGAATCTCCTCCCACTCCTCTCCTTGCACTTCAGGAATGAGTCGTTCCCACTTCGTCTTAATAGAGCTTATGACTGATTCTGTCCCTACTGACAGCATATATGTGTACAAGGAGGATATGAGACCCTGGGGACCCTGCGAATTAAGAATTCCTATTAGAGGTAACGATGAAATAGTACGGTCCACACCCCCATCCCTCATGTGCGACTGAAGAGCCAATCTCGGCTGCAGATAGCGAAAAAATTTGAGATCTCGGAATATCATGTGTGGCCTGCAACTGTTCAAAAGACTTTAAGGTCCCCTGGTCATACAAGTCTCCCACTGAAGAGACGCCACACTGGGTCCAAAAAACAGCGGACAGGTGATTCAGTAGCCCTGGAAAATAGTTATTACTCGACAGGGCATTTCAGCTATAACATCTTTAAACCCTATTACATTCTTGATTTGTCTCCATATCAATCGAGCCAGCCAGAGCAGGGGTAATAGACGTGGGGCATTAGTTTTTTCCAGCTCAAGGAAACCTAATGGGCACTCTGCTTGTGCAGCGTGAAGCAGGTGGCTTTCAGAGTTAAGGAGGCAATTACCCGGCATCCAGTTATTTAAAGCTTTAGCCTGCCCAACTAAGTAGTATAGGAAAAAATCTGGTAACGCCGCCCCACCTCCCCTCTTTGGTCTTTGTAGAGTGGAAAATTTAAGTTTGGGCCTAGTTTTCCCCCAAATAAAGGACATGACTAGAGAATTAAGATTAGCAAAAAAGGACTTGTGCACCGCTACCGCACTGTGCTGGAGTGAGTAGCTAAATTTAGGGAGTAATATTTTAATCAGGTTAATGCGTCCAGCCACAGATAATGGGATCCTACTCCAAGACGCAATCTTAGCTTTAACTAGTTCCAGCAGTGGGTGGACATTAAGTTGTAGATCAGACGTACTATTGTTAGAAATATGGATGCCCAAATATTTAAAACTAGACACAATAGGCAGCGAGGAAAGAGCATCCAACTGTGGCATCGGGGTATGGAAAAGGGGTAACAGGGCAGACTTTTCCCAATTTATATGTAAACCTGAATATTTACTAAATCTATCTATAAGGGATATCACCTGCGGAAAAGTTTCTTCCACGTCACTCAAAAATATAATGTCATCAGCATTTAGGCCTATGGTATCTACCCGACCTGCTATATCTATACCTCGGATTTTAGGGAAGGACCTTATGCGTATTGCTATCGCAAGGGCGAAGAGGGCCAGGGAAAGAGGGCAACCCTGACGGGTTCCCCTATGCAATGCGAAATACTCAGATATAGAATTATTTATTATAATACGGGCCTTAGGTTTCATATATAAAATTTTGATCCATGTTATAAATTTAGTAGCAAAGCCATATCTTTGCAAACATGCGGAGAGGAAAGGCCATTCAAGAGTGTCAAAAGCCTTGGCAGCATCTAACGATGCCAATGCCCATTTGTTATATGGCACCAGGGAGCTATACTGGACTATTGACTGGACTCTTCTGATGTTAATGGAAGTACTTTTACCAGGCATAAAACCGGTTTGATCAGGATGTATGAGATTCAATATAATGGAATTCAATCTGGTAGCTAGAATCTTGGTAAAAATGTTATAGTCCACATTCACTAGTGAAATGGGACAATAGGATCCACACTCTAAAGGGTCCTTCCCCCTCCTTCCGAAGCACTATGATATTAGCCCCATAAAAGGACTGAGGCATAGAATTCCCTTCCCATATTCCCCGAAATACCTTCACCAAGAGGCGTCAATATATCCCGATACTTCCTATATACTTCAATAGGGAACCCATCAGGCCCAGGGGCCTTCCCAGAGGCCATGTCTGTCGTAGCATTATCTATCTCTTCTGCGGTGAACGCAGCGCCCATAAGGGCTTGTTGTTCCAAATCTAATGTGGGGAATGATATATCTGACAAATAGTCTAAACACTCCAAAGTGTCAAAGTCACTTTTAGATTCATATAGCGACCTGTAGTAATCCTGAAAACAGCCAAGAATATCCTCTGTCAAAGACACCATTAGATTTAGTATCCACATGTTGAGTGTATAACCTTTGGGCCGCCATCCACTCAATCCTGTTCCCGCTAGTTTGGTTAGAAACATATGTTGCCTCTGCGTCTTTCAGTCGTTGCTCCACCTCGTCATCTTTCCCCGCAGTTACCCGCTTAATATAAGAGATCGTGGAGGACAAACAGCCCCTCAGGTATGCCTTAAGGGTGTCCCAGAATAGATTAATATCTTGGGGTTCCGGGTGGGACGCGATGAAGCAATTCAACTGATCAGTTGTTCTGTCGGGAGACCCCATCAGTTTTAACCAGAAAGGATTTAACTTCCAAGCTATCCCACTGTTTACTTGCCCATATTTGAGTTTAAGGATGATCGGACTATGGTCTGAGATTCCCCTACTTCCATGCTCTATATCAGCCACCCACATTGCCAGACCGCCAGAACCAAATATATAATCTATGCGTGATAGAGAGCGTTTAGTGGATGAGTGACAAGTGTATTCCCTTAACTCAGGGTGACGCACCCTCCACAAATCCAACCACCCACCATCCCCCATAAATGATGACAACGGGGTTGTGGTCGTTGGAGAGGACCCCCCAGTCGCTTCATCATCCAGCCTCAATTTATCCAGGCGGTTGTTAATGACCATATTAAAGTCGCCCATACAAATAACATCTGCATCTGGGTAGTTAAGGGCAAAACTCATTGCCTTCTGCAGGAGGGATATTCGAGCCGGAGGGGGGTTAAAAATACATAAGACATGCAAAACACAAGCCGCAGAGACACCATCACATGTTTCTCAACGTAAGCAATGACTAGCCAGGTCTTTCCCCGGGAAGGAACAACCACGGGAAGGGCAGTCTCCAATGAAGGAAACCACCTATGCCAAAACATGGTATCCATCTACAGACAGCTGTTTCGGGGTATTGCCCCTCATCAGTGTGGATTAGGAAACTGGCCAGTAGGAGCAATGTCTAGTAGAAGACTGTGAAAAATGAGGATGAATGAACTCATGGAGATCAACATCCAACACTGCGGAGACACCATCACATGTTTCTCAACGCAGTGATTCTAGAGCAATGCCCCCATCCCTTATGGGAAATATGTAAAAACATGCAAAACAGAAGCCGCGGAGACACCATCACGTTTCTCAATGCAAGCAATGACTAGCCAGGTCTTTCCCCGGGAAGGAACAACCACGGGAAGGGCAGTCTCCAATGAAGGAAACCACCTATACCAAAACATGGTATCCATCCACAGACAGCTGTTTCGGGGTATTGCCCCTCATCATAGGAAACCACTTATGCCAAAACATGGTATCCATCCATGAGTTCATTCATCCTCATTTTTCAGTCTTCTACTAGGCATTGCTCCTATTGGCCAGTTTCCTACTCCACACTGATGAGGGGCAATACCCCGAAGCAGCTGTCTGTGGATGGATACCATGTTTTGGCATAGGTGGTTTCCTTCATTGGAGACTGCCCTTCCCGTGGTTGTTCCTTCCCGGGGAAAGACCTGGCTAGTCATTGCTTGCGTTGAGAAACATGTGATGGTGTCTCCGCGGCTTGTGTTTTGCATGTTTTTACATATTTCCCATAAGGGATGGGGGCATTGCTCTAGAATCACTGCGTTGAGAAACATGTGATGGTGTCTCCGCAGTGTTGGATGTTGATCTCCATGAGTTCATTCATCCTCATTTTTCACACAAATACATAAGACCACATACTTCCTGGTGTTTATCAATACGTGAACAAAAATAAAACGACCCTCGGGATCCCTCCGAGTCTCCCTCGCTTCCCATCTGACGTCTTTATGTACCAACAGCGAGACCCCCCCTCGAGTAGCTGGTATGAAATGTATGGGCAGACCATTGTACCCAGGGTTTCTGCACGCGCCGTGCCGTATCCCTAGTCAGGTGCATCTCCACCAAGGCCACAATATGAGGGCGATAATGTCTGACCTGTGAAAAGACCTTGATCTTTTTCCGAGGAGTTTTTATTCCCCTTACATTCCATGTCATACATATTAACTCTGGCCCCATATTTTACTCCGCTGAACATGGTGCATAGGATTACCCGGGCAAAGTTTAGAGACATCCCCTAGAGATTGAAATTGTTGCCAACTGCGATTATAGCCTAAAAAATACCAAAAACCACTACGGAAAGAAAGCAAAGTGAAAAAACAACATAGGAGCAGAGTCTTGTACTCCCATCACAAAACAAAATGGGGATACCATCACTGATCCCAGGGTCCGGTATTGTTGGTGACCTAGACGTCTTCGAGTAAAGCTCCAATCGGCCGATTAAGAGACAAATACCAACAAGCAATAGATGCATTTGGATTCTTTTTCAGCAGACCCTCCATGGGATCATAGCCACTCCATCGCCTCCGCCGGGTCTGTAAAAGAACAAAGTAGAGCCTCCGTGGACCACCCGGAGCCGAGTCGGGTAAATCATCGAGTACACAATATTCCTCTCCCGTAGATGTCTTTTGACCTCCGTAAACTGCGCCTGTTGTTTCTAGAGTTCCGCAGAGAAATCCGGGAAAATCGAGATTGTGGCATTGTTGAACTTCATAGGACTCTTTTGCCGCGCCAGTCGTAGAGCCACGTCTCTATCCCTGCAGTTGAGGATGCGCACTAGAAAGGGTCTAGGTGGGGCTCCCGGAGGAAGAGGCCTAGTGGGGACCCTGTGAGCCCTCTGCACCGCAAAGATTGAGGAGAACTCATCGCCCAAAGTAGTATTAAGCCAGTCTTCTAGGAACTGCTCCGGATATTGTCCTTCCGATCGCTCCGGCAGGCCAATAATTCGGATGTTGTTCCGACGCATTCTATTCTCTAGGTCATCTGCTTTTTGCCTCCACGCATTCATGGAGCCTGCCACTTTCATTAGTTTAGATTCCATGGGTGTGATGGTGTCTTCTACCTGGGATACCCACTTCTCCACCTCCGTAATGCGACCCTTCATGGCCTGCACGTCTTGTCGGAGGCGTCCCACCTCAGTGTATACGTCCTCTATCTTCCCAGACAGAGACGTCCTGGTTAAGGAGATGGCCTGCATAAGTTGTTCAGACGCCTGCTTAAGGGTTAATTCCTCCTGCTCATTCTCCTCCCCACCCTCAGAGGGGCGGCTCTTACGCTGAGCTTGTGAGGGATTATTTTTATTGGGTCTTGAGCCCTTAGGGTGGTCTAATCTGGCATATTCCTTCAGCCTTTCGGCCGCTGTTCCAGACCCCTTAGAACGACTCATTTCAGCACGATAGGGCACAGCCGGGTAGCAAAAACAGTGCATTCAAAGCCCCCTGAGTCAGGGCTACAGACGGGTGTAATGGTCGAATGGTGGCTGCAGGGTCTCAGGAGCAGCGCAGACCCGCATCGTTACTCAGGGAGGCAGTGTCCAGATCCAGGTGGCAGACAAGGGCCACTATAGCCCAGGGAGAGACCCCCAGGACCCCACAGGGACACCGGCCAGAAAGGGATCCAAGTCCCTGCAGTGATGGTGCTGGCAGGGCAGGCTATATAGCAGAGGGGGGAGCGCGGGGCCCAATCTTCCAGGGCACACACCGCTTGCTACCCTCGATCAGTCAGAATGTGCTCTCACCTTCCTGCTGCTCCTCCAGCGCTGCAGCGAGGGAGCCCGGTGCCGCGTCTCTTACAGGCTCGGTGCGCGCATCCAATATGGCCGCCGCCCCGTGCAGGCGCCGCCGGCCGGATCCTTACAGCCGCGGGCTCTTAAAAATCCAGCCCCGCACTCCCACGGGGGTCCAGGAGTGTGCCCAAGCCCCGAGGGGCCAGAGGACAAACCGATATCAGCAGTGGTAAGGGTCTGCTGACCGGGTACTTTTCAGGATGGCAGGAGCTCTTAGAAGCACGTCCTCTCCGCAGCGCTACATAGCCACGCCCCCCGGTTTCTCTTTTCTTGATTCTGGAAATAGGTTCTTTCTGCTTCCAAGACCTCCATCGCCTGGTGCATCCGTTCTCCCATCATGGAAACATACCAAGTGAAGAAAAGACTGATCCCGCTCAGGATCACCGCTCATGGGCTATTTGCCATAGGGACTGGACTGATAGGTTGCTTGCTGGTCTTCGGTCCATACCTTTTCCGACTTCTACACAGTTCTCACCTATGCTTCATCGAACACCAGCCTGGACAGGCCTGCCTTAAATTCTGGAGTAGCTGCTTCTTCCCACCCTAGGGACTGCTTTAGGATGTCCCATGGTTTCCTGGGTCCCCCAGTAAAGCAGTAGAGAAAAAAAGATTTGAAGTACTCACCGTAAGATCTCATTCTTGGAGCCTTCATTGGGGGACACAGCACCCGCCTTTGTTTGTGCCATTTTTGGTTCAATTTAGGGTAATATCCTTTATCTCCTTTCCTACTGCTTTCTCACTAACTGGTTAGCTTTTTGCCGGTTGGTGGGTGTAGCCTACTGGGGAGGAGTTCGCTTTTTTTCTGCCTAGTATCAGCCTTGTAGTGGCAGCAGCATACACCCATGGTTTCCTTTGACCCCAGTGAAGGCTCCGAGAAAGAGATTTTATGGTGAATACCCCAAAATTTTTTTTCTGAAAACCGCTCCTGTTTACTTGCATACAATATAACATACTTATTCCTTGCAGTCACCACTAGAGGGCGCTTAGGAGCTTACTGCATGCGCTTTACGCATTGAACCCAATAAGCTCCCTCTAGTGGTAGCTGCTGGTAGTTATTTTAATTCTACTTGTATACAAGGGGTTGGGAGCTTTTTTAGCAGAAAAACTGAGCCCACACTGCTATAACGATTTAAATAAATCAACATGAAATCCAACTAATTATTTCTCGTGCCAATAAATTGATATCAAAACCCATCTGTCCCACCGGTAGTATAAATTACCAGAAACAGAAACAGCACTATGCACATGCAAAATAAAACATATATTTTATTGAAACATATTAAAACAGAAAACTGATGAAAACCTCTGTTGTAAGACACGAGACGCTAAATACATCCAAGAGCATAGACAAGTATGAAAAAATGGAGAGACAAGATAATACTTGACAATAAACATGCATGTAATATCAACCATTAAATTACTATGAGGTAAGCCAGACTAACAAAATTATTACATTTAGTGCGAAAAAATATCATAGCAAAATGAAGAGAGGCTCCCCATAGAACTAATGGCATGAAATGCTCCGGCTCACTCGCTCTCCAGATCTCAATGACCGCTAGGTAGTGATCCTTGCAACACAATATATAGTGTGTGCCTCGACTAGGCAGCAGCTTTATGACGCGGTGCGCCGCTAAATGGAGAATCAGCTGTGATTGACATGGGCTGATCAGCCCAACACCTGTTGGTGCTGTTTCGTTTAAAAGACCCGCTTTTCCCCGTCTTTGTTACACGCCCCTGAGGAAGAGGATGAAACGCGCGTCGGGGAGTGGGACACGCGGCTAATTCTAATCCATGTAAGCTATTGACGCTACACTTTGTTTGATCGCTGGTTTTGTATTATTGGCACACATAGGCTTATATTTAGTAGTGTTAATAGGCTATGTGTTTAGTCGAGGCACACACTATATATCACTACCTAGCGGTCATTGATATCTGGAGAGCGAGGGAGCCGGAGCATTTCATGCCATTAGTTCTATGGGGAGCCTCTCTTCATTTTACTATGATATTTTTTCGGGCTAAATGTAATAATTTTGTTAGTCTGGCTTTCCTCATAGTAATTTAATGGTTGATATTACATGTTTATTGTCAAGTATTATCTTGTCTCTCCATTTTTTCATACTTGTCTATGCTCTTGGATGTATTTAGCGTCTCGTGTCTTACAACAGAGGTTTTCATCAGTTTTCTGTTTTAATATGTTTCAATAAAATATATGTTTTATTTTGCATGTGCATAGTGCTGTTTCTGGTAATTTATACTACCTGTGGGACAGATGGGTTTTGTTATAACGATTTGTAGGAAATTACCACAGTACACAATTTTGAATCTAAAATTGACAAAGTTGAATGCTGAGTGTAGATTCACTTTGACCTGAATAAGGTAACATAGTTAGCCACACATTCAATTATTCAGCTCGTTTATCATGATTGGATGATGAGCCGGGCATATAATGGAGGATAATGATCATTGAGTAGTATAGCTCCTGTTGCCTTGTTCATAGGGGATCAGCTATGGCTGTGTAAAGTCACGTCCTTCCCCACCGCTGTAAGCTTGCAGGATGAGAAGAATATAGAGCCAGTTAATAATGAATAAATAAACTTACTAGTGTGTGTTATACACACGAGCTGCGTACAGATTCAGTGCTCTGATCCGTAATCTTTGCTCCTAAGCTGCACTTCTGCCCTGAAAACCATTGCACTGCACTTCTGCTCTGGAAGATCCCAGTGTAATCCTGTAAGCTTGATCTGTATGTCTCCACCAACAAAGGCCCTTCACCTTCATTGTGTATTGTGTTCAGGGTCCTGTTCACACCCGGACATACAGACGATCACATGGCGCTGGTTTTATTGGAAGAAAATGCTATTTTCTCTGGGGACTGCATACTTGGAGAAGGAACAGCTGTCTTTGAAGAGTTGTATGATTACATGAAGTCTTTGGAAAAGCTGCTTGATGTGAAGGCTGACAAAATTTACCCAGGTTAGTATATTAGTGTGTCATTTGTCAGCCGTGGGACTATAACGTCTCTGTGTGTCCCAGGAAGTCAGCTACTCCTCCTAACAATCTTCAGTCTTGTTGTAAGGCTGGGATCCCACAGATCGGCTGATCTCTCATCTGGCAGCCAGTTATTGTCCCCAACCCTCATAGACATCCTTGGGGGGGGGGGGGGGAAAGAGCGCATCCTCACCAACTACTTGTCTATTCATGTATTCCTGCCTGCCTTCTCCCTGATTGACAGCAAAGGCTTTACAGGATGAAAAACAAGTAGGTGGGAAGGTGCAATGAACTGTTTGGCCACGCCAAGGGGCACCGAGTGCCTTCTGTGCTGATAGACTCCGTTTAATGGATAGAGGGAAATAACCTGCTGCCAGACACCTCTAGCAGTGGGACGTATTCTATGGAAATCATTGATCAAGCATGTTAACATCCCAATTATTTTTTTACCCCTACTTCTGTTGCAGTGGTCAAGACACTTCCTCTGTATAAGGGCACCTTATAGTCGATCCTCCAGTGACATATGGTATTACAATGTGATAGCCTTTGAGATATTTGTAGACAGCTATTAAGTCTCCTCTCAGTCTTCTTTTTTGCAAACTAAACATTCCCAAATCCTGCAACCTTTCCTCATAAGACAGGGTTTGCAGACCGGTCACCATTCTGGTCGCTCTATTCTGAACTTGCTCCAATTTGTTGATGTCTTTTTTTAAAATGTGGTGCCCAAAACTGGACACAGTATTCCAGATGAGGTCTGACCAAAGAGGAGTAGAGGGGGATAATGACTTTACGTGATCTAGACTGTATGCTTACTAACAGAAGGCTGTCACATTGTAGAAGGAAGAATGCACAACATTTGCACAAGGAAAGACTAGAAGCAATGGGATGAAACTGAATGGGAGGAGAAACAGATTAGATATTAGAAAAAAATTTTTGACAGAGTGATCAATGAGTGGAACAGGCTGCCACGAGAAGTGGTGAGTTCTCCCTCAATTGAAGTCTTCAAACAGAGGCTGGACAGACATCTGTCTGGGATGATTTACTGAATCCTGCTTTGAGCAGGGGGTTGGACCAGCTGGCCCAGGAGGTCCCTTCCAACTCTACCATCCTATGATTCTATGATGCAACATATTCCTTATGACTGCTGCAGCAATCACTGGCCTCAGCAGTTTGTGACACAAGACTGCTGAGACAAATGATTGATTGCAGCTTTTTAATTCATTTGAAAACCTCCTTTGTGACAACTGACTTCCGATGGAGCCTCTCTCCTCTGCTCTGTATGTTTTTAGCATGCGAGCATCACGAAGTCCCTAAGCTGTTCACCAACCCAAAATGGAGCAATTTGGTCAAATTTATCTGCTGCTTACATTTAGCAGTAGTTTCTAGATTGTTGTTGCTACATATTCCTACATACTCCATATAAAAAATGTACCCATATAAGGAAACAGATTTTGGGCAAAAAACTCAGATAATATATATAGCAACAAGGAGAGGGTAATGAGAAAACCCACAGAGCATATAAAAATAGATTTTTATTTAAATAGTTAAAACAAATATATAGGTAACATAGAGGCTGCTGTGCACTGGTGCAGGGAAAACACTAGCAAATACAAGCTGCAGAAATCAGTAGTTATCAAACATGTCATTCAAACACAAGTCCTAAAGTACTGCAGTATTTAGAGGGTTAAACAGGAGAGTCTTGGAAGCAAGTTATACACTTACATGTGTGAAACGCTGCTTGTTGTAGTAGTGTCCCTGCTGCCCCAACGCACGTTTCGTTAGAACTTCATCTCACATCTCCTGATGAAGTTCTAACGAAACGTGCGTAGGGGCGGCAGGGACACTACTACAACAAGCAGCGTTTCACACATGTAAGTGTATTACTTGCTTCCAAGTCTCTCCTGTTTAGTTTACTAGGGAAATCCAAACCCTCTAAATATTGCAGAACTTTAGGACGTGTGTTTGAATCTCTTGTTTGCTATCTACTGATTTCTGCATCTTGTATTTGCTAGTGTTTTCCCTGCACCAGTGCTCAGCAGCGTCTATGTTCCCTATCTATTTAGTTTATTTAAATAAAAATCTATTTTAAGGGTATATGCTCTGTGGGTTTTTTCATTACCCTCTCCTTGTTGCTATTTATATTCCTACATACTGTATACTCTATACTGTGTGTACATACACATTTGTAAGATTATCAGGTATGTTGAGGATGCTAAGTTGTGTACAGTCATGGCCAAAAGTATTGACACCCCTGCAATTCTGTCAGATAATACTCAGTTTCTTCCTGAAAATGATTGCAAACACAAATTCTTTGGTATTATTATCTTCATTTAATTAGTCTTAAATGAAAAAACACAAAAAGAATTGTCCTAAAGCCAAATTGGATATAATTCCACACCAAACATAACAAAGAGGGTGGACAAAAGTATTGGCACTGTTCGAAAAATCATGTGATGCTTCTCTAATTTGTTTAATTAATAGCACCTATAACTTACCTGTGGCACCTAACAGGTGTTGGCAATAACTAAATCACACTTGCAGCCAGTTGACATGGATTACAGTTGACTCAACCTCTGTCCTGTGTCCTTGTGTGTACCACATTGAGCACGGAGAAAAGAAAGAAGACCAAAGAACTGTCTGAGGACTTGAGAAACCAAATTGTGAGGAAGCATGAGCAATATCAAGGCTACAAGTCCATCTCCAAAGATCTGAATGTTCCTGTGTCTACCGTGCGCAGTGTCATCAAGAAGTTTAAAGCCCATGGCACTGTGGCTAACCTCCCTAGATGTGGCCGGAAAAGAAAAATTGACAAGAGATTTCAACGCAAGATTGTGCGGATGTTGGATAAAGAACCTCCACTAACATCCAAACAAGTTCAAGCTGCCCTGCAGTCCAAGGGTACAACGGTGTCAATCCGTACTATCCGTCGGCATCTGAATGAAAAGGGACTGTATGGTAGGAGACCCAGGAAGACTCCACTTCTTACCCGAGACATAAAAAAGCCAGGCTGGAGTTTGCCAAAACTTACCTGAAAAAGCCTAAAACATTTTGGAAGAATGTTCTCTGGTCAGATGACACAAAAGTAGAGCTTTTAGGGCAAAAGCATCAACATAGAGTTTACAGGAGAAAAAAGAGGCATTCAAAGAAAAGTACACAGTCCCTACAGTCAAATATGGCAGAGGTTCCCTGATGTTTTGGGGTTGCTATGCTGCCTCTGGCACTGGACTGCTTGACCGTGTGCATGGCATTATGAAGTCAGAAGACTACCAACAAATTTTGCAGCATAATGTAAGGCCCAGTGTGAGAAAGCTGGGTCTACCTCAGAGGTCATGGGTCTTCCAGCAGGACAATAACCCAAAACACACTTCAAAAAGCACTATAAAATGGTTTGAGAGAAAGCACTGGAGACTTCTAAGGTGGCCAGCAATGAGTCCAGACCTGAATCCCATAGAACACCTGTGGAGAGATCTAAAAATGGCAGTTTGGAGAAGGCACCCTTCAAATATCAGGGACCTGGAGTAGTTTGCCAAAGAAGAATGGTCTAAAATTCCAGCAGAGCATTGTAAGAAACTCATTGATGGTTACCGGAAGCGGTTGGTCGCAGTTATTTTGGCTAAAGGTTGTGCAACCAAGTATTAGGCTGAGGGTGCCAATACTTTTGTCCGGCCCATTTTTGGAGTTTTGTGTGAAATGATCAATGTTTTGCTTTTTGCTTCATTCTCTTTTGTGTTTTTTCATTTAAGACAAATTAAATGAAGATAATACCAAAGAATTTGTGTTTGCAATCATTTTCAGGAAGAAACTGAATATTATCTGACAGAATTGCAGGGGTGTCAATACTTTTGGCCATGACTGTATATATAGGAAAGTGAAGCTTTATCTAAATCATTAACTACATTTTCCATTAACTTCTTGGGTCTCTGCTTATTCCATTTTTTCAGGGTCCTCTACTTATACCCTCTGGATGTTTTTAAAAGTGTTTTGCAAAAATGTAATAAAATAGCCCCTGTTGCCAAATGTAAACTGCAGCCCATCCTAGTCATGTGTCAGAATGGGTTGCAATCAGAAGAAACACTGCTCGCAGACCTGTGTCTCAACTGACAGTAGAGCTGTGTTGTAAGCACACATGCAGGTGAGCTCGGGGAGTATGGCTGTGACAAGTGAAGAAATAAATTTTCTCCTTGACTGACTGAGCACAAAGGATTTTTTTTCTCAAGCCTCAATCCTCCGTGTGCAGTCAGCCAAGAAGAAAAAGATTTTTTTCTTCTCCTGTCACAGTTTTTTTCCGGCAGCTTACTGGTACATGTGTTTACAATACAGCTTCTCTGGCAGCTGAGACTGCGGTGTGTTTCTTCAGACTGCTGCAACCCATCCTGACATGCAAAAAGTACAGGCTGCTGTTTGAATTACATAACAGGGCCACTTTATCACATCCTTGGTAAACCCCTTTAATTGCATCCATCATTTCTTGCTCAGTTTCTTCAATGAGCTATTACCAGAGTTCATTTATACCTTTATTTTTTTTTTACCTACAGGTCATGGCCCAGTTGTTGAAGGTGCAAGAGCTAAAATTCAGGAGTACATTTTACATAGACAAGCTAGGGAACAGCAAATTCTTCAAACATTACAAGAGAATTCTGAGAAATCTCTGACTGCCATGGAACTAGTTAAAATTGTGTACAAGGTAAGTGACTACGCTAGTGCTAAGTCCTGGAGCCTCTCATTTGCAAAGCAGGTGACAGTTCAGGTGACGACTACTGTGGTTGAAATACTGTGCGGTTTATAACCGTTCTCGGCTGGCTTCTCACACACAGTGATGGAATAGCTTGGGTGATATTTAGTATCAGCCGACGGTCAGGGGAGCTGTCGATTGTGCATGTTCGGACTGCTGATCTCATTGTTCTCTTGAAGATAAGCCATTTCATATGGTGGAACACTGCAGTATGATCGCTTCTGTGTATGGGAGAGTCGGCTGAGATGACTGTCGGTCAAAACGATTGGCTGAAGTATCGTTTGGACAACATCCCATCTAGTATGACCTGCTTAAGTTTTGTAGAGAACAAAAGGATTAATCTCCTGCTGCTCAGTACCATTTTTGGCCAGTTGCTGCCTGAAGCCAGCTTTTGTTGTGCTGCAGACAGGGCACAGCATGGATTTTTTTTTTTTCGTTTTGTTTTTTTGCTGTAGCTAGTTGTAAGGTGCATTTAAGCCCCCCGTCACACTAAAGGCCCCTTTACATTTAGCGATGCACCAGCGATCCGACCCGGTAAGGATCGCTGGTGCATCGCTAAATGATCGCTAGCGAGCTGTTACACAGACAGGCCTCACAGCGATGCAGCAGTGACGCAGCGCACGATACTCACCTTTCACACACAGCGATCCAGACGTCACAGCAGGAAGCACAGCAGGAAGCTGACGACGAGAAATGGAGCCGGACATTCTCGCGCGATCAGCGATGGACAGCGGGGTAGCCGGTCGGAGGTAAGTATCACACATAGCGATATCGCTATAACGTCACAAAATCGGTGACGTTATAGCGATATCGCTAGTGATATTGCTATGTGTAAAACCCCCTTCAGCGAGATCACTGCTGAGTCACAAGTTTTGTGACGCAACAGCGACCTCAGCAGCGATCTCGCTGTGTGTGACACCTATCAGCGGCCGGCCCCCCGCCGGGTATCGCTGATCTTGCTCTAATATCCTGGGCCTTTTTTTTGATTGTTGGTCTCCCGCTGGCCAGCACGCATCGCTGCATGTGGCAGCAGGAGACCATCAATCAGCAAGCTCCCAGCGCTGTAAGCAGACGCTGGGAGCTGGTATCCAAGGTAAACAGCGGGTAACTAAGCGCGCGCGTCGCTTAGTTAACCGCTGTGTACCCTGGATACCAGCGTGCTCTCGCTGGGAGCTGGTATCCAAGGTAAACAGCGTGTAACTAAGCGCCGCGCGCGCTTAGCTACCCACTGTTTACCTTGGATACCAGCGCGAGGACGCTGGTATCCAGGGTACACAGCGGGTAACTAAGCGACGTGCGCGCTTAGTTACCCGCGTCCTCGCTGGTCCTGATCTCTGGTGAGTCTGCCTGTTTGACAGCTCACCAGTAGTGTTGAGCATTCCGATACCGCAAGTATCGGGTATCGGCCGATATTAGCTGTATCGGAGTTCCGATACTTTTTTCATATCGAATACCGGAATCGGAAGTTCCCATAATGCTAGGAGCCCGCTCGATTTGATTCAGCCAATGGGGATCCTCAGAAGTGTGGGCATATCCTGTTAGGCATGTAGGCATGTTAACTACTGGCATGGCTGTGATTGGCTGCTGAAATGATGTCAT
The DNA here is from genome assembly GCF_039654945.1 of Dendrobates tinctorius. NCBI lineage: Eukaryota > Metazoa > Chordata > Amphibia > Anura > Dendrobatidae > Dendrobates > Dendrobates tinctorius. Next base: position 9,012,136 of record NW_027361750.1, on the reverse strand, counting down.
GATGCACTATAAAAAGCGCTGCAGCCGCCATTTCTGGTCACTCTGCTGTGAATTCAGTTAGGGACAGGCTGCTGTTGAAGACTGTGAGGGACAGTTAGAAATAGCGATTCTAAAAACAATATTGTGCTTTATCCAGGCTACATAAACCACCACTGTAGCTTGCTTTTCCCTAGCAGCGCTGTTTTCACAGCTGTCTGCAAGGGCTGTGTGAGTGCAGACCCACGCTGTGTAGTGTGTCCTGCAGGCACGTCTGCTTGTAGGCCGGCCAGCGTGTGTCTCTGCCTCATACACATTTTTCTTTTATTGCTGCTTTTTTTTTCTCCTGTATAGTGTGCTTCCATACGTATCCATATACGTTGGTTGCAAACACTAAAGGAGTGGACAGCGGAGCCTTTCAGCAGCCTTTCAGTGCTATAGCCCATTTCTCTGCACTGTTTTTGGCTGTCTGATAGGTCTCTCTGTGTGTGAGTGCAGCTCACGTTGCAGTGTGTTCTACAGCCACCGCTAGCTGTAGTCCGCTCAGCGTGCGTCACTGCCTCATACATAGTCCTTTTTTTGCAGCAAATTTAGCCAGATTTTTGCTCCTATATTAGTGTGCTTCCAACCGCATCCATTGTCATTGGTTGGTTTTAAACACTATATAGGATTAGATAGAGGAGCCTTTTTGCTGGCTTGTGCCCTTCAGGGCCAGCCAGGCTAGTATCACCCTATTTTTTGGAGCCTCATCAATTGCATTGTAGGTTAGCTACCTGCATTGTAATCGCTCCAAAAAGTTTGTGATACTATAGCTTTCAAACTTTGGTCACATCCTTTCCTTTCCCCCCACCCAAAAAAAAAAAAGGAAATAAAGTTCACCAAACACTCGACTTTACAGTTGTCTAGGCCACATTAGATCATATTAAAGTGTAGTACACACACTCTTAGCCAAATTAGTGTTTCTTATACTGGTTAGCAGGTGTTCAGGAATAAGAACACTAAGCCACCCCTTTTTTACTTTTCTGCCTATCTTTATCAGTCTACCAAGATGAAGAAGGCAGGGAGTAAGGCACGTGGTCGTGGCCGTGGAGTTTCAGCAGGGAGAGGACGGGGGGATTCAGCAGGGAGAGGACGTGGGGATTTGGTATCTGCTGCGGCCACCAGTGACCCGGCATCCCCCACTTTTACCAGGCAACAGTCCTTCATGCGCAGCTTTGTAGGACCTCGCCGTACCCCACTGCTGCGTGACGAACAAATTGAAGCCGTTGTCGGATGGATGGCAGCTAACGCATCCACTTCAATGACTTCCGCATCCTCCCAAGGCCAGAGCACTGAAGAGCAACCATCTGTCTCTTCACCACCTGCCAAATTGCCCAGGCAGTCTGAGAGCCCTGGACAGGAGCCATCTCAATCTTTACTTCTGTTCTCAGAATCTGTTGGCTTGGAAAGAGGTGGCCAGCCAAGCAGCATTCTAGAGCGTGAAGAAGAGGGAGTATGCAGTGATGCGCAACTGCTTTGTCCCTCTGAATCTGAAGAGGCGGGTGGGCCAGTGCCTATGGTCAGCACACCTCAGTATGCATCAGATGATGATGAGACTCAGTTGCCAATTTCTGGTGCGTACGGTGCTGGCGAGACAACCTAGGACCAGCCGGTGCTTGAAGAGGGGAGTGGAGATGATGAGGTCCTTGACCCATCATGGCGTCAGCCACAGGAAGGTGGTGGGAGCAGCTCTGAGGAAGAGATTCCCCGAACGGCCAAAAGAGGAGGGAGAGGGCGAGGGCAGACTTGGTTGCCTGTAGCCTCCACTTTGGCACCCGTGAGGAGCAATCCTCTTCCAAAACACAAAACGGGCGCTCCCAGGACTTGCAGTGCGTGGTCTTTTTTTGACAAAGTTGCAGATGACATTTGCTTTGTCAAATGCAAGCTGTGTCATCAGAAAGTGAAACGAGGGAAAAATGTGAGCAACCTCAATACCACAAATATGTGGAAACATGTGCGTACCAAGCACGAGGTGGAGTTACACAGACACACTGAAGATGTAGGCCAACCTTCAGCAGCACCTACCACCTCTTCAGCTCGTGTTGGGGCCTCTTCCTCCAGCTCACACACAGCTGGTTCGGCTTCCTCACTGGAACGCCATGGAAGAACCACTGCCACTGTTGTCCAGAGACCCAGTGAAATTCCACCCACTGAACCACGTTCGCAGTCATCAGCACCCTCCCAGGCCACTCACCAGCAATCGGTAGCACAGGCATGGGAGAAAAAGCGGCCATACTCGGCAAACCATCCCCGAGCACTGGCTCTGAATGCCGGCATTGCCAAACTACTGGCCCTTGAGATGCTGTCATTCAGGCTGGTGGAGACTGACACATTCCAGAACTTTATGTCATTGGCAGTTCCACAATACAATGTGCCCAGCCGCTTTTATTTCAGCAGGCAAGCTGTCCCTGCCCTGCAAAAGCATGTGGAGGGAAAAATTAAAAATGCGCTACTAAACGCCGTCAGTAGCAAGGTCCACCTGACCACCGATGCGTGGACCAGTAGCCATGGACAGGGACGATACCTTTCCCTCACTGCCCATTGGGTCAATGTTGTGGAGCCGGGTACAGATCTGGAGAGTGGCTCTGTACGTATTCTGCCAACTCCAAGGATTGCAGGAATGCAGTCTGTACATATTGAGTCCTCCTCCTACTCTAGTTCCTCGGAATCAGCACTGCGTGAGCCTGTTAGGCCAGATATGAGCACAGGTGTGGCCAAACGTCAACAGGCCGTCCTTAAATTAATTTCTTTGGGGAATCGGAGCCACACAGCACAGGAGCTCTGGAATGCCATCAAGCAGGAGAGCGATATGTGGTTTGTGCCAGCGAATCTCCAGCCAGGTTTGGTAGTGAGTGACAATGGCCGAAATCTAGTGGCAGCTCTGGGCCTAGGCAACCTCACTCACATACCATGTCTGGCACACGTGCTCAATTTGGTCGTGCAGAGCTTTCTGAGGGACTATCCGGATCTTGATGCACTGCTGCACAAGGTTCGCCTAGAGTGTGCTCACTTGCGGCGTTCCAGCATGGCAAGATCGCGCATTGCATCTCTGCAACGCCGATTCCGCCTGCCAGAACATCGCATCATATGTGACCTCCCCACCAGGTGGAATTCAATGTTACATATGTTGGAGCGGTTGTGTGAGCAGCAGGCAGCAGTAATGGAATACCAGCTGCATCAGGCGCAAACAAGTCGCACTGTGCGCCGGACACACTTCACCACCACTGAGTGGGCCACTATGAGGGACATCTGCCAAGTTTTGCGTGCCTTCGATGACTCCACGCGGATGGCCAGTGCAGATGATGCACTAATCAGCATGACTGTCCCCCTCATCTGTCTGCTTCAAAAAACCTTACAAGCACTAAGTGAGGAGGTTTTTGAAGAGGTCGAGGATGAGCAGTCAGAAATGCCATCTGTTTCTGGCAAGTCTGCGCAACGTGCTTCCACACAAAGGCCCAGGCAGGGGACACTTGGTGAGGAGGATGACGAGGAGTCAATGGAGGAGGAGGAACACATCTCTCCAGAGGAGGGAGGTACACAAGGCTCTAGTAGTCAGTGTGTACAGTGAGGGTGGGGTGATGCTGAGCAGGCAGAGATGCTGCCTCAAGCTGGGGACAGCGTTTCCGGTCCAGTTGGCAGTCTGCAGCACATGGTTGATTTCATGCTGCAGTGCTTGTTAAATGACCGCCGCATCGCCAACATTCTCCACACGGCTGATTATTGGGTGTACACCCTCCTAAATCCTCGCTACCGGGACAACTTTCAAAGCCTCATACCACAGTTGAACCGGGAACGAAAAATGCGGGAGTACCAAGAAACACTTGTGCAGGCCATCATGTTCTCCATTCCCCCCACAAGTGTTGCTGGTAGTGCTTTTCAAAGCAGCCATGTGGGTAGAGGCAGTGGAGGAAGCTCTGCACAAAGAGGTAGCAGAGGCAGTGCCGCCGGACAAGGCAAGGCCAGTATGGCCCAAATGTGGAAAAGTTTTGTGGGACCGCCACAAACGGCTACACCATCACAGACGGCTCCAGTCAGCAGGAGGCAACGTTTCTGTCAGATGGTGACAGACTACTTGTCGTTCCCTGTTAGTGTTCTCCCAGACGGCTCTTCCCCGTTCAAGTATTGGGTCTCTAAGCTGGATACATGGCCAGAGCTTAGCCAGTATGCATTGGAGGTGCTGGCTTGCCCTGCTGCCAGTGTATTATCGGAACGTGTCTTTAGTGCTGCAGGTGGTGTGGTAACAGACCGTCGCACGCGACTATCCGCCGATAATGTTGACCGGCTTACTTTTGTGAAAATGAACAAGGCCTGGATCTCACCTGAATTTGCCAGTCCTCTTCCAGAATAAATAATTGGCTGGCAACAGGATCCAGGTCTCCTGTTGTGTTCATGTTTCTATGACCTGAACTTTATTTCCTGGGCTACAGCAACGCCCGTTGTTGCTCAGAAGTGCTGTCCGCACAGACAAAACACTCGCTCATGTGTAAGTGGGGTTCGGTAACGTCAGCTGATCTCCTGCTGTGTGTACGGCAAACTCTCCTGCTGCCTACAACTTCTGACTACCTCTGATTTAATATGTTCTCTGATTTGCCCTCTGTCTCCACTCTGTTTTGAGTTTTTCCTCCGGCCTACAACACCGCCTGTTTCTGCTCTCAAGTGCCGTCTGCACAATCCACACTTGATCCTGTGGTACCTGGGTCCTGTAACATCTGCTCATCTCCAGAGTTGAGCACGGCAATGTCTCCTGCTTTGTCTACATTCCCACTACTTGTAGTGGAAATGTGGACAGAGCAGGAGACATTGCCTGACTCACCTCTAGGGAGAAGCTGCTGTTACAGAACCCCAGTAACACAGGAACAAGTGTGGGTTGTGCAGACGGCATTTCAGAGCAGCAACTGGCGTGGTTGGAAGCCAGCGGAAATACTCGAAACAGAGTGAAGACAGAGGCCTAATTGGATTACGTTGACAGTTAGTAGTAGTCTAGAAACAATCGCAAACTGCCACCAAGTAGGCCTCGGCCTACTACCTGATTTTCCCTGGGCTCCGACACCGCCAGTTGGTGCTCAGAAGTGCTGTCCGCACAGACAAAACACTCGCTCATGTGTAAGTGGGGTTCGGTAACGTCAGCTGATCCCCTGCTGTGTGTATGGCAAAGTGTCCTGCTCCCTCCACAGTCAAAAAACCTCAGATTTACACCTGGCTCCAAGTAGGCCTCGGCCTACTACCTCATTTTCCCTGGGCTCCGACAACGCCAGTTGGTGCTCGGAAGTGCTGTCCGCACAGACAAAACACTCGCTCATGTGTAAGTGGGGTTCGGTAACGTCAGCTGATCCCCTGCTGTGTGGAGGGCAAACTGCTGCTGCCTCCAAATTGTAACTACTTCAGATTTAAACATTCTCTGATTTGGCCTCTGTCTCCACTCTGTCTCTAGTATTTCCCCTGACCTCCAACACCGCCAGTTCCTGCTCACAGTTGCCGTCCACGCATTCCACACGTGTTCCTGTGTTACTGGGGTTCTGTAACGTCAGCAGATCCCCCAATATGTGTCCGCCACTGTCTCCTGCGCTGTCCACCTTCCCACTGCAAGCGGTGGGAATGTGGACAGAGCAGGAGACAGTGGCAGACACACATCAGGGGATCTGCTGACATTACAGAATCCCAGTAACACAGCAACACGTGTGGTTTGGGCAGACGGCTACTGTACGCATAAACTGGCGGTGTTGGTAGTCACGTGAAATCCTGGAAACAGAGTGGAGACAGATGCCTAATTGGAGCATGTTGACAGTCTGTTGTAGCCTACAAACACTGTAAAACTGCCACCAAGTAGGCCTCGGCCTGCACCCTGGTTCTCCCTGGGCTCCAACAACGCTAGTTGGTGCTCAGAAGTGCTGTCCACACAGAAAAATACTCGTTCATGTGAAAGTGGGGTTCGGTAACGTCAGCTGATCCCCTGCTGTGTGGAGGGCAAAGTGTCCTGCTCCCTCCAAAGTCAAAATACCTCAGCTTTACACCTGGCTCCTAGTAGGCCTCGGCCTGCACCCTGGTTCTCCCTGGGCTCCAACAACGCTAGTTGGTGCTCAGAAGTGCTGTCCACACAGAAAAACACACTTGTTCATGTGAACGTGGGGTTCAGTAACGTCAGCTGATCCCCTGCTGTGTGGAGGGCAAACTGCTACTGCCTCCAAATTCAAACAACGTCTTATCTTAAACTGCCTCCAAGTAGGCCTCAGCCTACAAAATGACTATCCCTGGGCTCCAACATCGTCAGTTGTTGCTCGGAAGTGCCTTCCATACAGAAAAACACACTCGTTCATGTGAAAGTGGGGGTCAGTAACGTCAGCTGATCCCCTGCTGTGTGGAGGGCAAACTGCTGCTGCCTCCAAATTGTAACTACTTCAGATTTAAACATTCTCTGATCTGGCCTCTGTCTCCACTCTGTCTCTAGTATTTCCCCTGACCTCCAACACCGCCAGTTCCTGCTCACAGTAGCCGTCCACGCATTCCACACGTGTTCCTGTGTTACTGGGGTTCTGTAACGTCAGCAGATCCCCCAATATGTGTCCGCCACTGTCTCCTGCGCTGTCCACCTTCCCACTGCAAGCGGTGGGTGCAAGCGGTGGGAAGGTGGACAGAGCAGGAGACAGTGGCAGACACACATCAGGGGATCTGCTGACATTACAGAATCCCAGTAACACAGCAACACGTGTGGATTGGGCAGACGGCTACTATACGCATAAACTGGCGGTGTTGGTGGTCACGTGAAATCCTGGAAACAGAGTGGAGACAGATGCCTAATTGGAGCACGTTGACAGTCTGTTGTAGCCTACAAACAATCTAAAACTACCACCAAGTAGGCCTCGGCCTACACCATGATTGTCCCTGGGCTCCAACAACGCCAGTTGGTGCTCGGCAGTGTCTTTGGCACGGGGACTCCCTGTAGCCCAGCCTGGTTCCAGCACGCCTGCTGTTTCCGGGTAGTGTCAAGGTCACTATGCCACCAATCCGTTGTCCTGTCGTCTTGCGGCCGAGTTAGCCGACTCTACGGTGCCTGCAGTTTAGGTGACTCCTATGTGGGCTGCGGGAACTGGCACTGAAGGCTGGATCCGTAGTGCCAATGGGACAGGGACCCCCTGTAGGACTCTGGGTTTCAGTAACTGCGGCCGGCTTGCGGCCTGGCTACTTTGCTTTCAATGGGTACCTTCTGCTACCCACCCGGGTTCCAGCACTGTCTGCTGGTTCTCGCCAGAGCCTTTGGCCTAGGTGCCTCCATCTCGGTATCCGAGGTCCAGCACCGTCAGCTGATCCTTGGTAGTGCTTTCTAGCACAGGTACCTCCTGCCTAGTAACCGTGGTCCAGCACCGTCAGCTGTTCCTCGGCAGTGTCTTTGGCACGGGGACTCCCTGTTGCCCAGCCTGTAGCTTTTGATACCCATCTGGGTTCCAGCACCGTCAGCTGGTTCTCGGCAGTGTCTTTGGCACGGGGACTCCCTGTTGCCCAGCCTGGTTCCAGCAAGCCTGCTGTTTCCGGGTAGTGTCAAGGTCACTATGTCACCAATCCGTTGTCCTGTCGTCTTGCGGCCGGGTTAGCCGACTCTACGGTGCCTGCAGTTTAGGTGACTCCTATGTGGGCTGCGGGAACTGGCACTGAAGGCTGGATCCGTAGTGCCAATGGGACAGGGACCCCCTATAGGACTGTGGGTTTCGGTAACTGCGGCCGGCTTGCGGCCTGGCTACTTTGCTTTCAATGGGTACCTTCTGCTACCCACCCGGGTTCCAGCACTGTCTGCTGGTTCTCGCCAGAGCCTTTGGCCTAGGTGCCTCCATCTCGGTATCCGAGGTCCAGCACCGTCAGCTGGTCCTTGGTAGTGCTTTCTAGCACAGGTACCTCCTGCCTAGTAACCGTGGTCCAGCACTGTCAGCTGTTCCTCGGTAGTGCCATTGGCTCTTGTAGCTTTTGATACCCATCTGGGTTCCAGCACCGTCAGCTGGTTCTCGGCAGTGTCTTTGGCACGGGGACTCCTTGTTGCCCAGCCTGGTTCCAGCACGCCTGCTGTTTCCGGGTAGTGTCAAGGTCACTATGCCACCAATCCGTTGTCCTGTCGTCTTGCGGCCGGGTTAGCCGACTCTACGGTGCCTGCAGTTTAGGTGACTCCTATGTGGGCTGCGGGAACTGGCACTGAAGGCTGGATCCGTAGTGCCAATGGGACAGGGACCTCCTGTAGGACTGTGGGTTTCGGTAACTGCGGCCGGCTTGCGGCCTGGCTACTTTGCTTTCAATGGGTACCTTCTGCTACCCACCCGGGTTCCAGCACTGTCTGCCGGTTCTCGCCAGAGCCTTTGGCCTAGGTGCCTCCATCTCGGTATCTGAGGTCCAGCACCGTCAGCTGGTCCTTGGTAGTGCTTTTTAGCACAGGTACCTTCTGCTTAGTAACCGTGGTCCAGCACCGTCAGTTGGTCCTCGGTAGTGCCATTGGCTCTTGTTCCTTCTGCTACCCATCCGGGTGCCAGCACTGTCTGCTGGTTCTCGCCACAGCCTTTGGCCTAGGTGCCTCCATCTCGGTATCCGAGGTCCAGCACCGTCAGCTGGTCCTTGGTAGTGCTTTTTAGCACAGGTACCTTCTGCTTAGTAACCGTGGTCCAGCACCGTCAGTTGGTCCTCAGTAGTGCCATTGGCTCTTGTTCCTTCTGCTACCCATCCGGGTGCCAGCACTGTCTGCTGGTTCTCGCCACAGCCTTTGGCCTAGGTGCCTCCATCTCGGTATCCGAGGTCCAGCACCGTCAGCTGGTCCTTGGTAGTGGTTTCTAGCACAGGTACCTCCTGCATAGTAACCGGGGTCCAGCACCGTCAGCTGTTCCTCAGTAGTGCCATTGGCTATTGTTCCTTCTGCTGCCACTACGGGTTCCAGTACTGTCAGCTGGTTCTCGCATGAAGACAACCACCAAGATACAGAACAAAAGACAGAAGAACAAGATGCAGAAGAAGCAAAAGCAGAAGAACAGAAAGCAGAAGAACATTAAGCATAAGACAAAAAATCAGCATTGAAGAAATCAAAATTATAAGCAGAAGAAGACTAAGCAGTACATGGTGGTGAGTCCGTTCCTCCTCGTGGTGCCCCTGGAAAATGCCTGCTGCTGCAGGCCAAACTGAACGCGGACAAATCCTGTTGTAAATCTTTTGTGACAGGTAGAACGTAAGGTGTAATCTTATAACTTTTATAGATAAGTACTACAGGAATGCCTGTCGCCATAAGAAAATGAAGAAAAACAAGAATAGGAAGAAGATGAAGAAATAGCATATGAAAATTAATAATAGCTGAATAAGAAGAATATGAAGAATGGAAAAAAAAAATTAATGGGAAGAAGGTGAAGAAGATGAATAAGGTGAAGAAAAAGTTGATGGAAAAAAATGCTACTGCTGCGGATCATGAAGGAGAAAGTGTGGGAGAAGTACAAAAGAAGGTGAAGAGCATGGAAGTTGTGAAACATACATATCTGACTAAATATAAAAAAGTTAACATAGTCAATATCTTTTTAACTCCGAACGTCTTGGAAAAAAAAATTGGAATTAATGCTATGCCATGTGATTTGAATAAACCACTATGCTTTTAATGTCTCCTCCACCTCCCACAATACATTCTACATGATTCTTATTTGTTTTCAATTATGTAGAATTAGCCAACAAGGAAATAAAGGCCTTTTTTTAATTCCGATACCGGAAGTCCCATTGACTTGAATGGGACTTCCGGTATCGGAATCGGCGATACCCGATATTTTTTTTCGTATCGGGCGATACCATCCGATACGATATTTTTGGGTATCGAACGGTATCGCTCAACACTACTCACCAGTGATCATGTAGCGACACACCAGCGATCCTGACCAGGTCATATCGTTGTCGGGATCGCTGGTGCGTCGCTATCTGTAATGGGACCTTTACATTGGCTAATAACTTGTCCGACTCTAACGACCATCATTCACGATAATTGTAATAGGCTGAGTGTCCAAAATAGCTTGTTCAGCGTGCATGAACTCATTTAGGTGAGCAACAAAATTCTCGTTCACCTGTTGAAGATTGTGCAATGTACATGGAGATTGCTCGTTCAATGATAAGCAATAAGGAGGTGTAGAACGTCCCTCATGATTCTCATCCTGTATAGTACTTGTGTGACATTGCTTGTTGGTTGTGAGTTACTATCGCTTAAAGTTTAAGCCTTAAACCATTATCTGCTCGTGTGAATAAACCCTTACAGCCACACACAGAACAGCGAGGAGGACACTGTTGAACAACTAGGAAGATTTTTTTCCTATATTTTTCCCTTTACATTGTAATATAAGACAAAATCATGTCAAAGAGTAGGAAATTATTAAAACGAATCGGTCAGTGGGTTTTTGCTACCTCATCTGAGAGCAGAGTGATTTAGGCAAAGAGACCCTGAATCCAGTGATGTATCACTTAGATTACTGGGTGCAGCCGTTCTGACACAATCAGCATTTTTAGATTTAGATTGAAGCAGAGCTGAGGAAGCTAACCCCGCCCCACCAGGATCTGTATATACAATGGCCAATGACGGTGAGGCGCCTACGACAGGAGGGGGTGTGTCGGAGCTGCTGTGTCCAGCAATGATCAGCTCCTGGTGGTAAAACAGTCATTGCAAGCTAACAAAACCACAGAACTTGATAAGAGAGGCATCACTGAAATCTGTGCTTTAACCTCTACCTCATGCTGTCTTCAGATTACATAGCAAAAACCTGCTGACAGATTCCCTTTAAGGGAGTATTTGCTGGGATTATTTTGCTGCTTGTGCATTTTCTGTGTTCAGTGTGCCTGTAATTTCATTTGTATGGATAACTTAAAACTTCCACAAGATTCCCTGGACCTCTGCTGCTTGTGAGTGCCCAGAGGAAGTTGCCATTACAGAAGCCTTTCTGGCCACAAATGGCTAATAAGACTTCTGTGCGGTGCTGGAGCCTGCCGTTGTCTCAGGCTTTCTGAATATCCTGCAGCTGTGTGTAGGAAGATCTGTCTGGCCATCAGCGTAGCGAGAATACACAGCTCTCGAATACCTTGGGAAAACTGCAGTGTGATTTTACAGTTTTTTTATCATCTCAGTACAACCACTAGGGGGCCCAATTGGCAGAGAATTGTTGAGAAACGTTTGCAAAGATAATGTAAGAACTGCAGTCTGCATTAAAAAATATTTTTGACTAAATGGACTAGTTTTTCTGAATTGTATTAGTGCAGTACTCCAGCAATGTGTTTTCTTATGGAACATATCAAAGAATAGTGTAGCATCTGTCTCTAATGTATGCCATGTGTATAAATGTTTTACTCAGTGTGTCATTTCTGACCATAGTGATTCCTTCTTTTGATGTATTTCCCTTATTATAGGAATTAATTTCTCTTGATGTTTCTGGCTTTGCATTATACTTGCTTTAAATCCTATCTAATAGCAGCAGTGATAGCTCAGTGACATAGAACAGCTGTCCTCCACTCACAAAGCAGAGTCTCAGTGAATCCTACTGTATGTAAAGCAGTTTCAGTCTTTTTCCTCTGCCTTGTGCTTGCGATAAGTTTTAACCTGTCAGTGCTTACAAGCAGGAGGCAACAAGATAGGCTAAAACTACATAACATTGGATATACTGTAAATTCAGCGCACAGACCGTGTAAGCAGACAGTGTGAGTCCAGCAAAGTGATCTACACCCAATTGTTGAAAAGAATTTACGGTATGTACTATACAACTGATCTCGTATCTAAAGTAGGAGGAACAGCATACAAAGAAACGCATAGGGCAGAATCTGACAAGGAGGGTAGAGATGTGAGCTGCCAGGAGAGATTTTATAGGTGATGAATTAATCCTGTAGATAAGAGGAAGTCAGAGACTGACTCCCTGTCCACACAGGAGAGCATGTACTGGTCTGATGAGAAATCGCATGTCCCAGGTCTCTATAATGAAAGGGTTCATAGTGCATGGATGCAATTAATCTGGTATGAATGTTGCTGATGATTTACCATTGTATGTGTAAAACAATGTGTTAGAGTGCCACTTTAACCATCAAGATGATTTGTGTTTTAAAGCAGGTTCTATATAAGATGGATATGTTTTGTTAGAGTTGTATTTTTTATTGGGCCTTAAAATATGTTCTCAAAATATTGTCGTTCCTACAGGATATCCCGGAGTATTTGCATGAAGCTGCAGAAATCAACCTAACTCACCATTTACACAAACTAAAGAAAGAAGGCAAAATCAGTAGGTTTTATAATCTCCAGTCTGATCTTTGATGTGACTGCTAACTGTTCAGGGTTGTCGTTTTCTTCTGGATTCCGCTGCCTGTGCTACCATCATATCACCTCCAACTTTCACATGCTCCATTATCATTCATTCGTGGGAACAGTATATGTTTGGTCCCCTGCAGGGTTTGACTTAGATCAACAATAGTATATTTTCTGATGGACAAAATGTTAATATTTTATTCAGAACATAGAACTTTTCCTATTTAAAGCCTCTTTTGCCTTTTGTAAATCCGTGGCATCAATATCAGATCGGTAATGGTCCGAGAGCCGGCATCCTCACTGATAAGCTGTTATTACTTCCAACTCCGTTCAGTGGCCAGGTACTGTATATCTGCTCCTATTGAAGATAATAGAGTATGTAAGGAGCTGAGCTGCTGTACTGTTCTGTTCCATACACTGTGTGCATCCAGGTGCCCCTGGAGGTGATATCCCCCATGTTATCAGACTATCACAGATCTTATATTGATGATCTATTGTATTATATCATCAATGGAAAAGTAGTGGGCAACCCCTTTAAAGGATAGCTACCTTCAGTAGTTAGCAATAAAGCATTTTTTCCTTCTTAGGCCTCTTTCACACTTCAGTTTTTTACAATCAGTCACAATCCGCCAGGTTTTGAAAAAAAAACGGATCCGCAATTTTCTTTTGAGGATCCGTTTTTTCCCCATTGACTTGCATTAATGGTGGATTGTGACGGATTGCCGTCCGTTGCATCCGTTTTTTTTGCGGATCCGCCAAAAGTTGCTGTCCGTCACCATCCTCAAAGATTTCAAAACGGAGCTTGCAAGGTTTTTTTCTCTGGCGGATCCTCCAGACACTCATTTAACCCGAAATTCTTTCTGGGTGCCGGAGAAAAAAAAAAAACTCTCTCTCTCGTCAAAAAAACGGATGGGTGGCATCCGTTGTCATCAGTACTAAAATGGATCCGCCATCCGTCCTTTTGGCGGATTTTGACTGATGCAAAAAACTGAAGTGTGAAAGAGGCCTTAGGGAGAACTAATTTGCAATACATTCTCAATTTAATGTGCTCTGTTCTATTTTTTTAACTATTTTGTATTCCTTATGTTGGGCCCCGTTCTTTTTCCAGTTTTGTGTTCTGCCTCCCCTCCATCATAGCTGCTCTCTCGCAGTAATAATAAAGGTGTGACAGGTGAAGCCCCAGTTACAGCTATAGCACAAATATTCAGCTGTCATCCATATTGGCTTGTAATTTCTAGGGTCTTGGTGGCCTTTCTCACTAGTGTCCTCCTCACAATCACACCTCTTAATCTTTTATCACTCTTGCTTTGATTTAATAGTAATCTTGATTATTCCTGTAGGAGGTGTAATCACTGGTATATTCCTTTAATTCCAGTACAAGAACCATCACCAAGTATCAGATGGAAAAGTCACTTATAAGGAAGCAGCAAAGGAGTCCGAATGAATCTGCAAAACGCGTCACTGAACGGAAAACGCCCAGAATTTCTTTAAAACTTTTTAAAGAAGATTTAAGTAGTTTAATTGTATTTGACCTAATAACATGTGATGTAATAATGACTAGTTATATTTTCAATAAAATAAGTAAAGCGGAAAAATGTAGGAATTATTTAGAGATCTCTGCTATGGTCACTGCAGGCAAACTGAGCAGCTACACAGTGGCGCCCTAAGGGCTCGTTCAGACTAGCATGTTATATGGACGTGCGGACGAGCACGCTGAGCTGCACAAGGACGCTGTCACGTCTGCATTTTGCGGAGTGATTGACGCAAGTGTTAGTACAGCCGCCTGAACCCTGATTGTCAAGGGTTAGAGAATGTGGACTGACAAGGGGGTCACTGGGTTGTCAGAAGTTTGTTCAGATCTTTGAATGACAATTCCCCCTATTAACACAGTGATAAATCCCTACATTTTTCTCAAGAAGTCAGATTTGCCATTCAGGACCTAAATGTCGTTCGCAGCTCTAGAGAATTGATGGCCTGTCATTAGAATAGCCAATAGTAGTTGATAGTCATCAATATTCAATCATTTAAGACTTGAATCTGTAATGTCGGCTGGCGTCTCCGCATGGTTTCCCCTCATCTCTCTATGTGGTGACGCCAGCTTACTCACAGCCCCGGCGTGGTCTTCGGCATGCTCCTGCCTCTTGCCCCCTGCTTCTGTGTACGCAGCGCAGTGTCTGCAGCGAGCCTAAAACGCTCTTGTTCTTAAAGGGCCAGTGCCATATACTAAATGCAGTACATTGTAGTACATCTGCGAGATGGCCCCTAGCCAATAGCTGGGAGGCATCGTGTATAAAATACTCCCTCTGCCCTAGGGAGTCGACTGAGCAACCGCTATAGTTATGTGTTAGGGTTGTGCAGCTGTATATTGCCAGGTCCACTGTCCTTAGTCTGTTCATCTTGCTCCTGTGTCCCGTTAGTTCAGTATAGTTAGTCCTTGCTCCTGTGTCCGTACCCTGAAACTGCAGCGGCCGTACCTGAATTGTTTCCTGAGACCAATGTGGCCATCCTGTCGGAACAGTCTGGACCTTTTCCTGTTGCCATTCCGTCTACTATCCAGAGACTGCACAGTCTGAACCTGTCCCTATGTCCATTCTGTCTGCTATCCTATGGCCGTTCCAGCTGTTATCCGGAGACCACACAGTCTGAACCTTTCCCTGTGGCCATCACGTCTGCTGTCTGGAGACTGCACAGTCTCAACCCTGTTAATGGGATGTCCTGCTCTGTCCAGAGGTTTGGATTAACGGCTTGGGGTCAGTTGCTGCTGCCAGACCTCGCTATGGAGTGGCACCTGGCAGCTACCTGCTGCACAAGCCTGGCCTCACCACTAGAGCCTCCATTGAACACCAAGGTAGCTGCTTAGTCATGCCCCTCCAGGTAGGTCCGGTCTGAAGCACAGTGGGTCCACAAACAATGTGCGCCACCTGTGTGCGTAACAGAATCTGTCTCTAAAACTAAACCATTGTAATGTGAATGGCTGGTGCCCCTGCATGATTCCCGTCCTCCCTCCATGCGAGGATGCCAGCCTACTCGCTGCCGCAGCAGCAACCTTGTGCTCCTTCTTTCTTCTCTGTGAACACCACACAGCAGCATATACATTTGCAAAAATGTCTACATTTCTGTTTTTTTCTGTCAAGATGGGGTGCAGAGTGCACATTATTAATGAGAAAAAAATGAACTTTTTTTGAATTTACCAAACAGCTGCAATGAAACAAAGAGTGAAAAATTTAAAGGGGTCTGAATACTTTCCGTACCCACTGTATGTACTTTGCAGCCTGACCCAAGTTTCAGATTCCTCTCCTGTGGGTGTATCCCTCCCATTAATAAATTCGGGATGTGAGGTCTGTGTGCCCAGAGTTCTGCTGCCTTCACTAGCCCATATTAGTACAGCTTCATCTGTGGAGTGCTTTCCTCCCTATCTACAGCAATGTGAGCCGCCCTCCCAATACCTTTCCTACTACTAGGAAAAGCCTTTCTCTGACCCTGTTTTGTCCCTGCCTGACCGCAGAGGGTGACACCCTAAGGTAAAGCAATGGTGCCCACACTCAACTGTGGCTTACCCTGAATTTCTTTAGAATCGCTAGAGAAGCAGTTCCCTACGGAATAAAAGAATAACACACAAAGCAACTGCAACATGTCTGTAAAGCGCTGCGGAATAAGACAGCGCTATATAAGCAAAGCATAATAATAATGACAAAAGGAAATCAAACAAATGAGCCTCCTTTTATCGAAAATCTGTGAAGCTGTTTTTTTTTTTTTAAGCCTTTTTACGGTATTTTTAACTACATTTTTAGTTTTGTGTACCCAGATATAATAGTCTGTACTGCAGCTACGTTATTGATTCCGATTTCACAGATAAATAAAATCCAAGAAAAACTCAAATGGAGTCTGAAGTTGTATATTTTTGGTTCTGTAAGTTAAGTCTATAGCTTTTTCAGGGGCTTGTCTGAACTTTGTCAGGGGCTCAGATGGAACTATAGATGGAGCCGTGAATGTGTGGCAAAAATGTGGTGTAAACTGGGCCTAACCCTGAGGGCCCCATTCAGCATTTGCATTTTTTAAGTCACCTTTCTTTTTTTATCTTGTGGTATTTACTAACATTTATTTCTCCAAATTATCAAAATTCCAGATCTTTAATTTTGTGAAGATTCAACAAAGGTAGTTGGTTTTTTTTTGTCTTTTAACCATTTTTGCAACTTTTAGAGCAAAAAGTCAAATCTTTTTTTAAAACTGTCACAAAAATTGCAAAAAAGACTGCTGTACATAAAATCTGGAGTACACTTGCGACAAATTTTGTAACTTGTTATACAGTCGCACATGATGGATCGTACGACATCATCTGTAAACCACTGCCATCATGGTGAACAAAAAAAATAAACAGGCAAACACATAAAACATAGGCTTAAGAAAGGCACAAATGAAAAGGTGGGAAAAACAGGGGTAAATGCAATATTGGATCTGGATCTTTGTATTTGCTTCTGCACCTGTGGGAAGCTTGAAGGTCACAAACACATCAACCTGTTATGGAGTTGGGATAGATATTCTAGGAAAGTGTAATAATAGCTTGTGTTTCCAAGACTTAATGTTTATCTAGGTAAAAGTTTGCATTTGTACATGTGACTTTGTATGGTCCTGTAGGTCAACACGATTCACATGGATTTTTCAAAGAAAGCCCTAATGGTAGACTTTAAGGTAAATCGGGGTCAAGGGTGTTGGATTTTAACATGATCTGATGAACTATTCACATGGGGAGGTAAGCAACTGTTATAGGGTTTTGACAGGGACTTGTTCCTCTGTCCTATCTGACTTATGGTAGAGTTTCGAATAAATGGAGTCAACCAGTCATTCGACAGACAACTGTCTCGTGTAGGACTAGCGTAATGCATCACTTTGGGTTCAGTTGTCTCATGTTTCTATGCATCCTTCACTGCATTCATTTACGTGTTTTCTATATTTACCTAATAAGTGGTTGTAATCGGATCACGACAGTGAAATGATTTGCTTTCTAACATTACTCAAGGGTGAGGCTTGGCTGTCTCCGAGAGTATTTTTGAGAATAGCTTAATATTTCATCTATAATGGTAGAAGTGTTACGGATGGTGACCAAAGCAGCCGTCCACTCCTGGCATCACTGACACCGTTGTAAACAAAAGTAAGTGAACCTTTTTAAAAGTAACTGGAAAATTTGTATCTAATAAAATGTGGCCTGATTGTTATGTAAGTGACAGTTATTGACAAACACGATCTAACTCAACTTACAACGATGACATTCATTCAAATTGTACCACGCACATATTTTTTTTATTGAATATAGCAATTAAACGTTCAAAATGCAGGGAGGAAAAGTAAGTGAACCCTTGAATACATCACCCTGCAGGACACCTTTAGCTGGTAATAACTTCTCCAATAGTGGATTGGGAATGGTGTTTCAGTTAAGGAGATCAGATTGAAATTGTGGCTTTCCTAGCTGCTTTGTCTGATACATAAAGGCAGTCTGTTACATAAAGGCACATAAAGCATGGTTACTGGCAGATCTGTACTGTACTTCTTAAGAAACATAGGTTAATAACTGAGACGCATGAGAGATTAGTTGGACAGGCGGGTAACCAGCGGCTTCTCCTCGACACTGCCCTGGAGAAACTTGTCACTCCATGGAAGTGGGCATGGAGAAGCTACCTGGGGCTACTCACCTATTTAACTAGTCTCCTTTGCTCCTTGGTTCCCAGCAGCTATTAAACTATGTTAAACATTTATGGCTTAAACCATGCAGTCAGTGTCTGACACATGCTGCCACTGGATCAGACAGAATCGGTCTCGGACTGGCCCACAGGAGAACAGGAGAAACCTCTGGTAGGCCCCTGTGCAGGAGTGGGCCACCACCCTCTTATATGAACAGTATTTGGCACAATATACTTGAATCACTATGTACAGACAAAGGCGGCATCTTGTTCATTTATCAATCTACCCAGTTAATTATTATATAAATTTGTGATTGAGGATAATGTCACATGTGCATGTAGCTGAAAAGTGAGGCCCTGGAGTTGGATATTGGTGGGCCCTTGCCACCTGAGTCCAACACTGGACAGAATGTATCAGGTTCCCTTAAAAGAGTTCTCCACTCAGAAAATATCGATGATCACGATAATTTCTTATAAGTTCCGTTAGTGGCCCGATGTAAACACAGTGAATGGCTCTGCAATTCCCAGCTCAATTCAATTCATAGGGGTCGCTGCAGGGTACTGGAGAACAGATCCTAATGAAGAGAATAGGAGCTGTTCTGCAACACCTGACACCAGCAGCTATGCATTGAATAGGAGCTGTACTGCAGTACCCAGCAGCGGCACCTACTCAATGAATAGGAGCTGTACTGCACTACCCAGCAGCGGCACCTACTCAATGAATAGGAGCTGTACTGCACTACCCAGCAGCGGCACCTACTCAATGAATAGGAGCTGTACTGCACTACCCAGCAGCGCCAACTACTCTATAAATAGGAACTGTACTGCAGTACCCGGCATTGAATGCTACACATTGAATAGGAGTTGTTCTGTAGGACCCTGCAATGGCTGCAACACATTTTATGGCGCTTTTATTGAAAATATTTACTTGAACCCTTTGGCATTACTCTTATTTCTGTAGTAATATTATCAATTAGATGTAATCTGTTTACCTAAGTTTTTGTTACAGTTTGTACAATCTCCAGTAGGTGTTTTGCTGTACCCTTGGGTTCCCATTAAAGAGCGTATAATTTTGTGTACATTTTCTCTATGTAAATTGAATCGGCACCTGCTAGTGCTTTTTACGGAGGCAAATAGGCAGCCATTAGTTTCTAAATGTTTCTTTTATTGTGATATGTAATTGAAAAAATTGCAATACAATACAGTTATAAATTACTAGGAGTGCTACTTTAAATGGGTTTTCCAAGCGCAAAATAAATTCTTTTTAGAAACCATGTGATTAGTGCAGATTGCTGAATCATGATGCTGTGCAATGGGCACACTGTCAGGATTCCCCTATATTTTAAGTGTAAATGGGCAGAAAATACAAACAGGACTTGTGCTGCCGAGAACAATGGCATCCTATGCTATACTACTGATCGTCCCCAGTGTATCTGAGGAGCGGTCTGTCTCTGGAAACAGCTTATTAAACCATCAATCAATAAATAAGTTGCTGATCAGTAGTCGTTTAGTGGCCACAATTGGGTTAAAACTAACTTTCAGCCCTCAGATGTCAGCTGTATTTAGCAGTGTTCTAATATAAAAAGCCGTGAAGTCATAAATGGCATACATAACTACAAATAAATCAGAATATAAAACAACAATGGAAATAAGATCCCTATAATAAATCAGATAAAACAATTTACTGGGCACCGACCTGCAATAAATTGTCATTGAAACGTGAATCCAAGGAGTGTTAGTTTTGGCAAGATCTTGCAATCTGAATGTGTTCTAGATTAACCAGTGTAATGAGAGATAACAAGGCGTTTTAGGCGGCGTTCACACTCAGCTGCACACGGCTATTATTGTTTAAAGCTGCAGTATAAGCTCTGCGTCTAAACGCAGCCTGAATACAAAGTTAAAAAATATCGATTGTTTTTTTTACAAACTTTCTGATTTGTTATTTACGTCTATAATAAAGGAATATTAATTTCCTGGAAATCAAATAGAGGCATGAGCAGTTAGTGGTATCTCAGAGCAAAGAAAGTATAGACTGAGAAATCCCGAGTGCAGGATCCGAGGTGGGCGGCGCGTGACACAGGAATTGAAAGAACATCAAAAATCATACCTGCCAACTCTCCCACTTTACACAACACCCTCAATTATCCCTGAAAGTTGGCAAGCCTGGCATAGAGTCAGGCACCATACAGACCCTGCTCTAGGCACAGCACAGGCTATACATTTTACCTGCAGTGCTCCAATTTGGCTGCAAGTGTAGTAATATGAACTGACTCCTCTTAGAATTAGACAACAGCAAAAATATTCCACCTTGTCCAGTTCAGTCCTCCGTGGCAGCTAGACCAGGGCAGTGATCACTTCTGTGTCTGCAGTCCCTCTGCACAGTATCCTGGGTGCCGTTTTCTGTGGCAGCAGGACCAAGGCAGTGATCACTTCTGTGTCCGCAGTCCCTCTGCACAGTATCCTGGTTGCCGTTTTCTGTGGCAGCTGGACCAGGGCAGTGACCGCAGTGATCACTTCTGTGTCTGCAGTCCCTCTGCACAGTATCCTGGGTGCCGTTTTCCGTGGCAGCTAGACCAGGGCAGTGATCACTTCTGTGACCGCAGTCCCTCTGCACAGTATCCTGGTTGCCGTTTTCTGTGGCAGCTGAACCAGGGCAGTGACCGCAGTGATCACTTCTGTGTCTGCAGTCCCTCTGCACAGTATCCTGGGTGCCGTTTTCCGTGGCAGCTAGACCAGGGCAGTGATCACTTCTGTGACCGCAGTCCCTCTGCACAGTATCCTGGTTGCCGTTTTCTGTGGCAGCTGGAGCAGGGCAGTGACCGCAGTGATCACTTCTGTGTCTGCAGTCCCTCTGCACAGTATCCTGGGTGCCGTTTTCCGTGGCAGCTGGACCAGGGAAGTGATCATGTCTGTGACCGCAGTCCCTCTGCACAGTATCCTGGGTGCCGTTTTCCGTGGTAGCTGGACCAGGGCAGTGATCACTTCTGTGTCCACAGTCCCTCTGCACAGTATTCTGGGTGTCATTTTCTGTGGCAGCTGGACCAAGGCAGTGATCACTTCTGTGTCCACAGTCCCTCTGCACAGTATTCTGGGTGTCATTTTCTGTGGCAGCTGGACCAAGGCAGTGATCACTTCTGTGTCTGCAGTCCCTCTGCACAATATCCTGGGTGCTGTTCTCTGTGGCAGCTGGACCAAGGGCAGTGATCACTTCTGTAAAATAACAAAAGACTGGCACATCCAATCTAGTCTGAATAGGTGCATACCAGGAGCAGCTACAGTTGTGCTCAAAAGTTTATATACACCGGCAGAATTTTTTGCTTTCTTGGCCTTTTTTCAGAGAATATGAATGATAACCCTAAACCTTTTCCTCCACTCATGGTTAGTGGTTGGGTGAAGCCATTTATTGTCAAATTACTGTGTTTTCTCTTTTTAAATCATAATGACAACCCAAAACATACAAATGACCCTGATCAAAAGTTTACACACCCTGGTGATTTTGGCCTGATAACATGCACAGAAGTTGACACAAATGGGTTTGAATGGCTACTAAAGGTAACATCCTCACCTGTGACCTGTTTGCTTGTAATCAGTGAGTGAGTTTCTGGGATCCAGACAGACTCTTGCATCTTTCATCCAGCCACTGATGTTTCTGGATTGTGAGTCATGGTGGGGAAAGCAAAAGAATCGTCAACGGATCTACGGGAAAAGTACTGTATAAAACAGGAAAGATACAAAAAGATATCCAAGGAATTGATAATGCCAGTCAGCAGCGTTCAAACTGTGATTAGCCAATGGAAAATCAGGGGCTCTGTAAAAGCAAAACTAAGGTCAGGTAGACTAACAAAAATGTTGTTCACAACGGCCAGGAAAATTGTTTGGGATGCAAAGAAAAACCCATAAATAGTATCAGCTGAAGTACAGGACTCTCTGAAAACTAGCGGTGTGGCTGTTTCAAGATGCACAATAAGGAGGCACTTAAAGAAAAATGGGCTACATGGTCCAGTCGCCAGAAGTGCAAATGCCACAAAGTATCTCGCCTACAATATGCAAAACAGCACAGAAACAAGCCTCAAACCTTCTGAAACTAGGTAATTTGGAGTGATGAGAGCAAAATTGAACTTTGGCCACAACCATAAACATTACATTTGGAGAGAGGTCAACAAGGCCTGTGATGAAAGGAACACCATTCCTACTGTAAAGCACGGAGGTGGATAGCTGATGTTTTGGGGATGTGTGAGCTACGATTAACAGCAAGTGATCTTCTAGCTAGAAGACTCTATCTACACCAGCAAGCTAGAAAAATACCAAAAATAAAACTAATCTACTTTATTCAAAATTAGATTAAAAAGGACTTAGTCCATTCATAAAAATGTACATGTACAAAAAGACAAACACTTACAAAAAACCGCTCAATCTGACGCGGTAAGACCAAATTTTCAAGCATCTATCGGTATACCCTTGGTGTTTTTATCCAACTCTCCATAGACACCCCCTCAGAGTATCCGCTTCGTGTGAATTTGTTTCAGAAAAACACACTCTCATGGTGCTAGAAAAATGTCTTTCACAGATCTATTGTACTTTATGTGCCACTTCCGTGTAGCATACATAATCATCACTAACAATGATCTTGAACAAATATCATACTAACAGCCTTATATCAAATAATCACCTAAAAATAGGGAATGGCATAATAGACAATCTGTAATTATATATAACCAAGGTGTGAATCAAGACATTCCTCTTTGGATCATACAGTTCACCACCTTTACAGATTTTTTATGTCATTTAGTATATCATGGAAAGATCTCACCCGAATCTATACATTCATGGGTTCCTCCATGTGACGCTCCCATCTCCCTACGCGTTTCACCACACAGATCATCAGGGGAGTACTATGTACAGCGTTATGCCTACATAAGAAAAAATGCCATCACTGGGCTGTTCATTTATCTGCTTTTTATAGCATGCACTCTTTAGTGTGTTCCCGCCTCATAAAGATGGGCGGGTGTATGCCCATGACCATTTCCTGTTTCTATGTCACCATGGTGACAAGCCTGTTACTTATATATTTATTAACATCATTTACTCGCTTATTCTCATAGCATATTAATACTATGCGATTGCCTCCGTTTAAGACATATGGTTGTGCGCATTCTTTTCTTTATCGGGTTGCATAGCAACGCATTGACATCAGCTTACTCTAGCACATGCGCATTCTTCTTTAAAACGTCCAGCCCTCTTTTTTACGTCTCGGCGTCTATTTACTTCCTTATATCAGCATCAGGGGAATTATCGCGCCTGCGCACTCCCAACCATAGCCGCTTCTTTGCAGGCTTTAAATTTTTAGTGCACGCTAGTCCCCTTGCAATGCCTGCACTCTCCTCAGACACCCGCTTCTTTGCAGACTATGATTTATAAATACATAAAAGTTCCTCTTATCACAGGAACATATAATCGTGCGCACTTTTCTTTATCGGGTTGCATAGTAACGCATTGACGTCATCTTACTTTAGCGCATGCGCATTCTTCTTTATAACGTTCAACCTACTTTTTCACGTCACGGCGCCTATTTACTTCATTATATCAGCATCAGGGGAATTATCGCGCCTGCGCACTCCCAAACATAGCCACTACTTTGCAGGCTTTAACTTCTGTTATGCATTTATAAATCATAGTTTGCAAAGATGCGGTTGATTGTGGAGTGCGCAGGCGCGGTAAGGGGACTAGCGTGCACTAAGAAGTTAAAGTAGTTGAACGTTATAAAGAAGAATGCGCATGCGCTAAAGTAAGATGACGTCAATGCGTTACTATGCAACCCGATAAAGAAAAGTGCGCACGATTATATGTTCCTGTGATAAGAGGAACTTTTATGTATTTATAAATCATAGTCTGCAAAGAAGCGGGTGTCTGAGGAGAGTGCAGGCATTGCAAGGGGACTAGCGTGCACTAAAAATTTAAAGCCTGCAAAGAAGCGGCTATGGTTGGGAGTGCGCAGGCGCGATAATTCCCCTGATGCTGATATAAGGAAGTAAATAGACGCCGAGACGTAAAAAAGAGGGCTGGACGTTTTAAAGAAGAATGCGCATGTGCTAGAGTAAGCTGATGTCAATGCGTTGCTATGCAACCCGATAAAGAAAAGAATGCGCACAACCATATGTCTTAAACGGAGGCAATCGCATAGTATTAATATGCTATGAGAATAAGCGAGTAAATGATGTTAATAAATATATAAGTAACAGGCTTGTCACCATGGTGACATAGAAACAGGAAATGGTCATGGGCATACACCCGCCCATCTTTATGAGGCGGGAACACACTAAAGAGTGCATGCTATAAAAAGCAGATAAATGAACAGCCCAGTGATGGCATTTTTTCTTATGTAGGCATAACGCTGTACATAGTACTCCCCTGATGATCTGTGTGGTGAAACGCGTAGGGAGATGGGAGCGTCACATGGAGGAACCCATGAATGTATAGATTCGGGTGAGATCTTTCCATGATATACTAAATGACATAAAAAATCTGTAAAGGTGGTGAACTGTATGATCCAAAGAGGAATGTCTTGATTCACACCTTGGTTATATATAATTACAGATTGTCTATTATGCCATTCCCTATTTTTAGGTGATTATTTGATATAAGGCTGTTAGTATGATATTTGTTCAAGATCATTGTTAGTGATGATTATGTATGCTACACGGAAGTGGCACATAAAGTACAATAGATCTGTGAAAGACATTTTTCTAGCACCATGAGAGTGTGTTTTTCTGAAACAAATTCACACGAAGCGGATACTCTGAGGGGGTGTCTATGGAGAGTTGGATAAAAACACCAAGGGTATACCGATAGATGCTTGAAAATTTGGTCTTACCGCGTCAGATTGAGCGGTTTTTTGTAAGTGTTTGTCTTTTTGTACATGTACATTTTTATGAATGGACTAAGTCCTTTTTAATCTAATTTTGAATAAAGTAGATTAGTTTTATTTTTGGTATTTTTCTAGCTTGCTGGTGTAGATAGAGTCTTCTAGCTAGAAGATCACTTGCTGTTAATCGTTTTGATACAGGCAATGGCAGGTTTTTTGACTACAGGCATTGATACAAACATATGGATTACAGAGGCCAAAGAGGTATTCTCTGATAAGGTGTTTACACAAAAAAGATATACTCCAACATATAGTGCAGCTTTCAAGGAACTTGATAAGATTTATAGAGATCAGATAGCCTCATGGTGGGAGGTTCAGAGTCTAGAAAATTACATACGATCAGGTATTGTACCTCGTCATCTGAGGATTACCCTCACCCCAGGGTTTAGATATAGGAGCACGTCCTTACTCACTAAGTGGGAAAAGGAAGCAACAGAGAGTTCGATCAGGTTTATGAGACTCCTCCTAGAGGAAGAAAAAAGTAATTTAAATAAACTTACAGAATCCCTGAGAGATCAGATTGAGATCACGAAAAAGTATTCGGGTGAGTCTGATTTTTCGGTAAAAGAGGTCAATTTACAGAATACTCTAGAAAAATTTCAGTATCATCTGAAAGAGAAGAAACACAAGTTGTACAATAGGGATCTCCAAGAATTCAGAGATAACAAAGCCTACTCAGTACAAGTGGTCAGAAATAGCAGATCAGTAGAAACTGATATATCCTCATCTGAGGCAGAATTTTCTGACACTGAGAGTAGATCTAGGCATTTCAGAGATAGAGGAAGAGGAGGACAAAGAGGTAAATTCAATAGAGGCTCCCATAAGAGGTTACCGAAGAGGGATTTTTTAGATCTAAGCTATCCATTAAGGAACCGCCTAAACCCCCACAGCGGACCAGAGGGCCAGAGGTAATCAACCTATCCCAACGCCCCCTAACTGAAACTGAGATGTGTGTACTTAGTAAAGGCTTGTCGTTTGTACCAACATCAGACATAGACATTTTTGAAACTGTAAAAGATCTACATCTGTTTGCCCGCAAGCTAAAATGGAAAAAGCATTTCTCTAAACAAGATCAGAGGTTTTCGCAAGAGCTGGGTATTTCTGAAGAGCTATTACAAGATGTACGGTTTCTGTTTCACCTGGGGGATATTGATCCTAACCTGAAAGGTGAGGGTCCATTTACAGATCTAAAGAAAAAGAGTACGGTTATGCCTCCTCCCACAGGTGATGTCAACTCAATTGATATTTTTGTTAATCTTGTTACAAATGATTTGATGAAATCAGGAGATCTTTTAAATTCAAGATCATATAACTTAGGGAAAGAAGAGATGGAAAGTCTTAAGAGACTTGAAAATGACAGCAGTATCATTATTAAAAGCTCGGATAAAGGAGGGAATATAGTTGTCATGGATACATCTAAATATAAGAAAATGTGCCTTTCTATATTGGAGGATAAGTTGAGTTATGAGAAGCTATCATCAAACCCTATAGTGAGCCTATCTGATGCTCTTAAGACACTAGTCAATGAAGGCCTGGACTCCGAAGTGATTGACAAGAAAGAAAAAGATTTCTTGATTCCATCGCATCCTACTATGGCGACTTTTTATTGTCTCCCGAAAATCCATAAGGGTATGACCCCTCTGAAAGGTCGACCTATAGTGGCAGGTATCAACAGTGTGACTCAGAATTTGGGAATGTACATAGATCGGATTCTAAGACCATTTGTAATGAATTTGAGCTCGTATATTAGAGACACTGGCGATCTTTTATGTAAACTAGATGGCATATACCTAGAGAAAGACATGATTTTTGGGAGTATAGATGTGGAGGCTTTATACTCCTCGATACCCCACAATAAAGGCCTTATGGCCGTAGAATATTATCTTAAGTCTCGAGGACGTTTCTTTGTGAAACACAATAATTTTGTTTTGAAGGCTTTGGAATTTTGCCTTACAAATAATGTCTTTCTCTTTGGAAATAAGTATTTCCACCAGCTCAGGGGCACTGCAATGGGTTGCCCTTGTGCGCCCACTTATGCAAATTTGCTCCTGGGCTGGTGGGAAGAAAAAATTGTGTTTAATGACACGAATTCTCGACATGATAGCGTAGCCCTATGGCTACGCTATATTGATGATATTTTCGTGATATGGAAAAACACAGAATCTGAGTTTATTTCCTTTGTCAATGACCTCAATTGTAATGATTTAGGCCTTAGATTTACGTATGAGGTACATGAATCAGAAATGAGATTTCTAGATGTGCTCGTTAAAAAGGGAATTGATGGAACTTTAGAAACGAGCAATTATAGGAAACCAACAGCTACTAACTCACTTTTAAGATGGGAGAGTAGTCACCCCCTTCCACAAAAAAAAGGGATACCCAAAGGACAATACCTGAGGTTACGCCGTAATTGCTCGAACCCTCAGAAATTTAAAGAACAAGCTGATGACATGAGGGAAAGATTTCAGGAGAGAGGATACCCAGATCATGTTTTAAGGGCCGCTTATGAGGAATCTATAGCAAGAGATCGTAATGAACTATTAAGGGAAAAAGAAAAAAAAGTAGATAAAGAGGTCACACGTTTCATTACTAGGTTTTCGAATGGATCAGAAAAATTTAAAGCAATCTTAGAAAGACATTGGCCAATTCTTAAAATGGATATGGATATAGAGAAAACATTAGGTTCTAAACCACAAGTAACATACAAAAAGAACAAATCTATAAAAGATAGACTAATGCACAGTCACTTCAGAGAGATTCAAACACGTACCTGGTTAGAAGGAGAGGTTAAAGGGTGCTATAGGTGTGGTAACTGTGTTGCATGTCAGTCAGTAACACAAGGGAAAACCTTTAGGAGTACGAACAACAAGAAAGTCTATACTATTAGACAGTTTATAAATTGTCGAACCACTGGAGTAATTTACAAGGCAACGTGTATATGTGGGATTGAATATATAGGGAAAACAAGAAGGGAATTCAGGAAGAGAATACGTGAACATGTTGGTGATGTGGTGAATAAAAGAGATACAGCTATAGCTAACCACATCAATAGGATACATCAGGGTGATCATAGCAAAATTCAATTTGTTGGGATCGAGAAAGTTCCTTACCCCCATAGAGGGGGTGATTGGGACAAAGTGATCCTTCAAAGGGAATGTAGGTGGATTTTCTGGCTGAGAACACTCCAACCAACAGGCCTGAATGACCAACTATCTTTTATGGCTTTTCTGTAAACTAATTAACCCATATGCAATGAGATGGAGCCCCGGAGGACAAGCTCCATTGTGCCCCACGTAAAACCAGATCCCTGTATAGGGGTTAAAGGGTAGTGTGGTTACTCAGGAGGGAATCCTAAAGGAGCTATACTTCTCTATTGGGTTATTCCCCCTTTTTTTGTTTGTCTAAACACGGAGTCAATACCTTAGGAATAAAAATGGAATGGGATCAAGAGAAGATAAGAAGTCTCTTTTGGATGTTTAATGTCTGAGCAAAATACTGTACATTGTCTTGAGTGATCGCTCGGGATAGTTGAGAGGATTTTTTAAGGGGATATCTAATAAAGTTTAATATCCTCAATATCCTGAAAGTCCTAAAATTAGATAGTAAATATTGAAAAATGCCCAAAATGACTGTGAAACCTATTTTTCTACAAGGATAAGATTTATGCTTATAGCTTTAGTTGAGGATTAGATAGTGAGCATTTTAGTTATAATTGGTGATCACAATGTGTAACATTGATATTCTATTTATTCTGAGGGCGGTATAAGTGCTCCTATGAAATAATCCTGTTATGCATTTATAAATCATAGTTTGCAAAGATGCGGTTGATTGTGGAGTGCGCAGGCGCGGTAAGGGGACTAGCGTGCACTAAGAAGTTAAAGCCTGCAAAGTAGTGGCTATGTTTGGGAGTGCGCAGGCGCGATAATTCCCCTGATGCTGATATAATGAAGTAAATAGGCGCCGTGACGTGAAAAAGTAGGTTGAACGTTATAAAGAAGAATGCGCATGCGCTAAAGTAAGATGACGTCAATGCGTTACTATGCAACCCGATAAAGAAAAGTGCGCACGATTATATGTTCCTGTGATAAGAGGAACTTTTATGTATTTATAAATCATAGTCTGCAAAGAAGCGGGTGTCTGAGGAGAGTGCAGGCATTGCAAGGGGACTAGCGTGCACTAAAAATTTAAAGCCTGCAAAGAAGCGGCTATGGTTGGGAGTGCGCAGGCGCGATAATTCCCCTGATGCTGATATAAGGAAGTAAATAGACGCCGAGACGTAAAAAAGAGGGCTGGACGTTTTAAAGAAGAATGCGCATGTGCTAGAGTAAGCTGATGTCAATGCGTTGCTATGCAACCCGATAAAGAAAAGAATGCGCACAACCATATGTCTTAAACGGAGGCAATCGCATAGTATTAATATGCTATGAGAATAAGCGAGTAAATGATGTTAATAAATATATAAGTAACAGGCTTGTCACCATGGTGACATAGAAACAGGAAATGGTCATGGGCATACACCCGCCCATCTTTATGAGGCGGGAACACACTAAAGAGTGCATGCTATAAAAAGCAGATAAATGAACAGCCCAGTGATGGCATTTTTTCTTATGTAGGCATAACGCTGTACATAGTACTCCCCTGATGATCTGTGTGGTGAAACGCGTAGGGAGATGGGAGCGTCACATGGAGGAACCCATGAATGTATAGATTCGGGTGAGATCTTTCCATGATATACTAAATGACATAAAAAATCTGTAAAGGTGGTGAACTGTATGATCCAAAGAGGAATGTCTTGATTCACACCTTGGTTATATATAATTACAGATTGTCTATTATGCCATTCCCTATTTTTAGGTGATTATTTGATATAAGGCTGTTAGTATGATATTTGTTCAAGATCATTGTTAGTGATGATTATGTATGCTACACGGAAGGGGCACATAAAGTACAATAGATCTGTGAAAGACATTTTTCTAGCACCATGAGAGTGTGTTTTTCTGAAACAAATTCACACGAAGCGGATACTCTGAGGGGGTGTCTATGGAGAGTTGGATAAAAACACCAAGGGTATACCGATAGATGCTTGAAAATTTGGTCTTACCGCGTCAGATTGAGCGGTTTTTTGTAAGTGTTTGTCTTTTTGTACATGTACATTTTTATGAATGGACTAAGTCCTTTTTAATCTAATTTTGAATAAAGTAGATTAGTTTTATTTTTGGTATTTTTCTAGCTTGCTGGTGTGGATGTGTGAGCTACAAAGGCAGAGGAAACTTGGTCAAGGTTGAAGGAAAGATGAATGCAGCATGTTATCAGCAAATACTGGAGGCAAATTTGCAATCATCTGCTCGGAAGCTGCGCATGGGACGCACTTGGACGTTCCAACATGACAACAATACAAAACACAAGGCCAAGTCGACCTGTCATTGGCTACAGCAGAACAAAGTGAAGGTTCTGGAGTGGCCATCTCAGTCTTCTGACCTCAATATCATTGAGCCACTCTGGGAAGATCTCAAATGCACAGTTCCCGCTAGACAGCCCAGAAATTTACAGGAACTGGAGGCTTTTTGCCAAGAAGAGTGGTCAGCTTTACCATCTGAGAAAATAACCTCATCCACAACTACCACAAAAGACTTCAAGCTGTCATTGATGTTAGAGGGAGCAATACACTGTATTAAGAAATGGGGTATGTAAACATTTGATCAGGGTCATTTGGATGTTTTTGGTTGCCATTATGATTTAAAAAGAGAAAACACAGTAGTTTGACAATAAATGACAATAAATGACTTCACCCAACCACTAACCATGAGGGGAGAAAAAGGTTTGGTGTTATCATTCATATTCTCTGAAAAAAAGGCCAAGAAAGAAAAAATTCTGCTAGGGTATGTAAACTTTTGAGCACAACTGTACCTCCATATACAATATACAAAAAAAGGTTGCACTCTTATTGTGCTAAAGCATGTCAATGTGAAACATATGAAATATGAATAGCAATACGGCTTTTGAATACTAGGGAAAAATTAATGAAACTCTTTGCACACAATTTGGCCAAATCATGCCTGCCCATCAACCAACGGTCAAATTGGTCTCATAAGACTGATGGCTCCCTATCTATATGATTACATCTTTTAGGCTGATGTCTGAATTCCTAGGTGAATGTGGACACCTCTCTCAGTAATGCCTGCATTTATAGGTAGGTAGCAACCTGTTGTAATTAAAATCACCGCATGTTGAAGGGCGGAGTGCTCGGTCAGTAAGCTAACATAGAAATAACAAAAGACTGACTGGCACATCCAAACTAGTCTGAATAGGTGCATACCAGGAGCAGCTACCTCCATATACAATATACAAAAAAAGGTTGCACTCTATCATGCTAAATCATGTCAATGTGGAATATATGAATAGCAATATGGCTTTTAAATACTAGGAAAAAATGAATGCGACTCTTTACACACAATTTGGCCAAATCATGCCTACCCATCAACCAACTTCAAGGTGGGCTTATAAGACTGATGGGTCCCTATCTATATGATTACCTCTCTTGTATAGTGTATATGGAGGTAGCTGCTCCTGGTATGCATCTATTCAGACTAGTTTGGAGGTGCCAGTCAGTCTTTTGTTATTTCTATGTTAGCTTACTGACCGAGCACTCCGTCCTTCAACAAGTGGTGATTTTAATTACAGCAGGTTCCTACTTACCCATAAATGCAGGCATTACAGAGAGTGGTGTTGTCCACATTCACCCAGGAATTCAGACATCAGCCTAAGAGAGGTAATCCTATAGATAGGGACCCATCAGTTTTATGAGTCTTATGAGACTACCTTGAATTTGGTTGAGGGGCAGGCATGTTTTGGCCAAATTGTGTGCAAATCATCTTTCATTTTTTCCTAGTATTCAAAAGCTGTATTGCTATTCATATTTCATATATTTCACAGTGATCACGTCTGTGACCGCAGTCCCTCTGCACAGTATCCTGGGTGCCGTTTTCTGTGGCAGCTGGACCAGGGCAGTGATCATTTCTGTGACCGCAGTCCCTCTGCACAGTATAATGGGTGCCGTTTTCACTTACTAGACCCAACAATGTCATCACTGGTGGCTAGTAAGCCAACTGGAGTACATTTCTTGTAGTGGTGTGGGGCAACTGAAAGATACACCAAATTCAGCAATGATTAGGTCCTTCTAACTCAAGTACACACTCAGTTCATTGAGGCTTATATCACTGTGTTTGGCAAGTGTTCTCAGTGTCTACAATGTATATAGCGAGTGACGATCCTCTCATATATCACTTCTATCCTCAGATATATGCAGTATTAAGTTGTTGTAACTGTTTCCATGTTGACTTGTGTTATCTCTATGAACAGTTTACTTCCTTTCCCCGAAACGTTTGCAGAAATTTACTAGTTTATCTCCTCTGTATCTTCCTGAAGCTGAAACAATTTATTTTCTGTTTGTTTTGCGTTTTATATCCCAAGATGAGAAATGCAGTGTGTCAGATTACAAAACATTTATTACATTTGTGTCATGGCTCGTAGTAAATTAGTCTTGATACTAAACTCTTACATGTTACACCTTGTAGTGCAGCGGTATCCACACTGAGCAGTGATGAGGCAGTGAGCCAGCAAAGTTCAAAACAAAAGTCTCTTTAATGTTCAACTCACAGCAAAACGCAGCACACGATATCCTCCGGATCGCAGCCGGGAACCATATCCTTCAGATTGCAGTCGATAAACACGCCAATCCACCTCTGGATTGCAGCCGGGCACAGGACAGTCTACCTCCAGTTCACAACCGGGCTGTTATGAGCTCATTTTCTCCTTCACCTTTGATGTCCGATGAACTCCCTCTGCTGGTGAAAGGAGGTAGTGAAATTGATTTGGATGGGAAAAACCTGTCATCTGAACAGGTGGAGTGTGATTGGACATCCGGAATCTCTGAGTGGATATAAGGCCGCCGACGCCCTGCTGGGTTGCTGGTGATCCTCTCTGCTCTGAGCTGTGGCCTCCAGTTTAGTCCTGTCTGCTAAAGCTAAGTTTTTGCTCTGCTATTCCATGAGATTTTGTCTGGTTTACTTAGTGTTTGTGTTCAGCCAGCCCTGGTTGGGACTGGCTGAATTCCATTTTTTGTCTCTGATCAGTTGATCTCTTTGCTCTGTTTTCAGAATATACCTGAGTGATGATATAGTGATTTTGAAGTCTAGCGACTTCAGGGCCTTTTCTATCAGACGTGTTGGACATTATTTTTGGCAGGGTTTTTGCGTGATTGCAGACAGTTGCTTTTCTTTCCTGTCCTATCTAGTTAGTGAGGGCCCCATCGTTTGCTCAGCCTGTCTTTCTGTCTGTGTTTGTGTTTTCATCTGTTTTCACCGTCAATACATGTTGGGGGCTGTCTTTTGCTTTGGTGTCTGCTCTGGGGCAGTTTAGATTTCCCCTTTCTTTCTTTAGGTTTATTTAGTTCTCCGGCTGTGAACGAGGTGTCTAGGACCACTGTAGGAACGCTCCACGGCTACTGTTAGTTGTTGTGAATAGGATCAGGGGTCTGCAATCCGCTAGCTACCAACCTCTCCGGTTTTCTGGACTTAGCTTGTATTTTTGTTTTTTCCTCCTCCGGTGACTCATTCATAACACGGGCACAAAACAGTCCACCTCCGAGACAAGTTGCCGTGGGTGACTGCACCGCCATGTACAGTGGGTGCCAGGCCTTTCAGCTCCCTTGGCTGTTTGGCTCCACTTGTTTGTGTTGCCTCACTCAGGTGGAGCTATGCAGAGCATTCTGTTCTGCACCTTGCAAACTCCACACTGACACTGCCCATAACACACAAACCCTTTACTGCTCGGTTTTTAACTTGAATCTATGGCCATAGGCCACATTGAAAACATGGGCCAGGGGGAGGAAACGGACTGCCCACTACCATCCTGTAGATTAAAAAATAAAAGCCCAGTAGGTTTTCTTAGCTCTGCCCTGGACAAATAGCATGTCCAAGACTTATACTCACTTTTATTCTGCATTGCAATCACAGCTACGCCTGAGACTGCAATACTCTCCCATGGCCTCAATACGCCTCCCTGCGCATCCTGGGGGGAACACACAGACTCCTACATGTGACACTGGTCACTGCCTCACAACCTACAGGAGCTTATGTGACATCCCAATAAACAACAGTCAGATAAAGCTGCGGCTGCTCTCTCATTTCCTCTTGATGTTCGATTTGTCCGAAGGCGGGGACCTTTGGCTTTTGCTACGGATATATCAATAAGACCCTTCATTATAGACTTTCTTCAAGTTCACGTTTACAAAATTCACTATCGGAGCATATTCTTCTTGCTCGTAACATTTCTCATTAAGATACTGATTTTATGAAGGAGGGGAAGGACCCTTTAGATTGTGGATCTTATCACCCCATATCTTTAGTAAATGTGGATTATAAAATTTTTATGAAAGTCTTGGCTACCAGGCTGAACTCAATCATTTTGGAACTTATACACCCTGACCAGACCGGCTTTATGCCTGGTAAAAGCACCTCCATTAATATTAGGCGGGTCCAGTCCGTGGTCCAATATAGCTCCTTGATGCCGGACAAGAAGTGGGCATTGGCATTGTTGGATGCAGCCAAGGCATTTGATTCCCTTGAGTGGCCCTTCCTCCATGCATGCTTGCAGAAATATGGATTTGCGGATAGGTTCCTAAAATGGGTTAGTACATTATATATGAAATCTTAAAGCCCGTGTCATCGTAAACGGTCCAATATCTGAGTCCTTTTCTCTACACAGGGGGACTCGTCAGGGGTGTCCCCTTTCCCCGGCCCTCTTTGCTCTTGCAATAGAGTCACTGGCAATTCGCATAAGAACTTCCCCTAATATTATGGGCATAGAGATAGCAGATCGGGTAGAAACCATAGGCCTATATGCTGACGACATGGTAATATTTATGGATAGGGCGGAGGAGACACTGACAAGAGTGATCACCACTATAAACAAATTCAGTAAATATTCCGGCCTGTGTATAAATTGGGAGAAGTCTGCTCTGATGCCTCTTTCCCATACCCCGATGCCACGACTTGAGACTCTCTCCTTGCTGCCTATTGTACCACACTTTAAATATCTGGGCGTTCATATTTCTCAATGCAGCACGTTTGATCTGCAACTTAATATATATCCATTGCTGGAGATGGTTAACCCCTTCCTGACATCAGACGTACTATCCCGTCCATGGGACCCGGGTCCCTATGCCCATAAACGGGATAGTACGTCTACCGCGATCAGCGGCGCCCACGTGGTGAGCGCTGCTGATCGCGGCCGGGTGTCAGCTGATTATCACAGCTGACACCAGACACTATGTGTCAGGGGCGGTCACGGACCGCCCCCGACACGTTAACCCCTTGCACACCGCGATCAAACATGATCGCGGTGTACTGGGGGTTAAAGGGAAGCATCGGCAGGGAGGGGGCTCCCTCCGTGCTTCCCTGAGCCCCCCACGGCAGCGCTGCTGCGGGGGACTCCTTCCCTACAGGCCCCCGGATCCAAGATGGCGACGGGGGCCTTCGGGGGCCTGTAGGGAGCTGACTTCCTCAGTGCCTGCAAAGCGCAGGCATGAGGAAGTCTGCAGAACTGCCTGTGACAGATTGCTGATCTGTGATGTGACAGATCAGCGATCTGTCACAGGACAGTGATGTCCCACCTGGGACTATGTAATAAAGTTAAAAAAAAAAAAAAAAAGTGTTAAAATTTTAAAAAATCGCCAAATAAATTAGAAAAAAAAAAAATATTCCCCCAATAAATCAATTTTTTTTAAATAAAAAAAAACAATAAAAGTACACATATTAGGTATCGCAGCGTCCGTAACGACCTGCCCTATAAAACTATCCCATTAGTTAACCCCTTTAGCGAACCCCTTAAAAAATAAAAATAAAAAACGAAGCAAAAAAATAATTATTATCATACCGCCAAACAAAAAGTGCAATAACGCGCGATCAAAAAGACGCATATAAATAGCCATGGTACCGCTGAAAACGTCATCTTGTCCCACAAAAAATGAGCCACCATACAGCATCGTCAGCGAAAAAATAAAAAAGTTATAGCTCGCAGAATAAAGCGATGCAAAAATAATTATTTTTTATATAAAAAGTTTCCATTGCATAAAACCGACAAAACATAAAAAAACGACCTAAATGAGGTATCGCTGTAACCGTACTGACCCGAAGAATAAAACCGCTTTATCAATTTTACCGCACGCGGAACGGTGTAAACACACCTCCCCAAAAGATATTCATGAAACGCTGGTTTTTGTTCATTCTGCGTCCCAAAAATCGGAATAAAAAGCGATCAAAAAATGTCACGTGCCCGAAAATGGTACCAATAAAAACGTCAGCTCGTCCCACAAAAAATAAGACCTCATATGACTCAGTGAGTCAAAATACGGAAAAATTATAGCTCTCAATATGTGGTGATGCAAAAAATATTTTTACAATAAAAAGCGTCTTTTAGCGTGCGACAGCCGCCAAAAATAAATACCGCCATAAATAGTAAATCAAACCCCCCTTTATCACCCCTTTAGTAAGGGAAAAATAATAAAATTAAAAGAAAATGTATTTATTTCCATTTTCCCGCTAGGGCTAGTGTTAGGGTTAGGGCTAGGGTTAGGGTTAGGGCTGAGATTAGAGTTAGGGGTGTGTTGGCGTTAGGGTTGGAGTTAGAATTGGGGGTTTCCACTGTTTGGGCACATCAGGTGCTCTCCAAATGCAACATGGCGTCTGATCTCAATTCCAGTCAATTCTGAGTTGAAAAAGTCAAATGGTGCTCCTTCCCTTCCAAGCTCTGCCATGCGCCCAAACAGTGTTTTATCCCCACATGTAGGGTATCAGCCTACTCAGGACAAATTGCAAAACAACTTTTGGGGTCCAATTTCTCCTGTTACCGTTAGGAAAATAAAAAATTGGGGGCAAAAATATCGTTTTTGCGGAAAAAAATGATTTTTTTTTATTTTCATGCCTGGGCGTTATAAACTTCTGTGAAGCACTTGGGGGTTCAAAGTGCTCACCACACATCTACATAAGTTCCGTGGGGGGTCTAGTGTCCAAAATGGGGTCACTTGTGGGGAGTTTCAATAGTTTAGGTAGATTAGGGGCTCTCCAAACGCACATGACACCCGCAGACCATTCCATCAAAGTCTGCATTCCAAAACATCACTACTTCCATTCCGAGCCCCGACGTGTGCCCATACTGTAGTTTTCTCCCACAAATGGGGTGTCAGCGTACTCAGGACAAATTGGACAACAACTTTTGGGGTTCAATTTCTCCTGTTACCCTTGGGAAAATAAAATAATTGGGGACTAATTGATCATGTTTGTGGAAAAAATACGATTTTTTTATTTTCATGCCCGGGCACTATAAACTTCTGTGAAGCCCTTGGAGGTTCAAAGTGCTAACCACACATCTAAATAAGTTCCTTAGGGGGTCTAGTTTCCAAAATGGGGTCATTTGTGGTGGGTTTCCACTGTTTAGGTACATTAGGGGCTCTCCAAAGACAACATGACACCCGCAGACCATTCCATCAAAGTCTGCATTCCAAAAC
Organism: Dendrobates tinctorius; assembly: GCF_039654945.1. NCBI lineage: Eukaryota > Metazoa > Chordata > Amphibia > Anura > Dendrobatidae > Dendrobates > Dendrobates tinctorius. The sequence goes on along the minus strand of NW_027361750.1, from coordinate 8,974,688 downwards.
GTCACTACTTCCCTTCCGAGCCCCGACATGTGCCCATACAGTAGTTTTCTCCCACATATGGGGTATCAGCGTACTCAGGACAAATTGGACAACAACTTTTGGGGTCCAATTTCTCCTGGTACCCTTGGGAAAATCAAAAAATTGGTGACTAAAAGATCATGTTTGTGGAAAAAATACGAATTTTTTATTTTCACGCCCGGGCGTTATAAACTTTTGTGAAGCACTGGAGGGGTCAAAGTGCTCACCACACATCTAGATAAGTTCCTTGGGGGTCTAGTTTCCAAAATGGTGTCATTTGTGGGGGGTTTCCACTGTTTTGGTACATCAGGGGCTTTCCAAACGCGACATGGTGTCAGATCTCATTTCCAGCCAAAAACGTCAAATGGCGCTGCTTCCCTTCCGAGCTCTGCCATGCGCCCAAATAGTGGTTTACCCCCACATGTGGGGTATCAGCGTACTCAGGACAAATGGCACAATAACTTTTAGGGTCCTGTTACCCTTTGGAAAATAAAAATTGGGGGTGAAAAGATCATTTTTGTGGAAAAAATATGATTTTTTAATTGTATCGCTGTACGTTATAAACGTCTGTGAAGCACTTGGGGGTTCCAAGTTCTCACCACACATCTAGATAAGTTCCTTGGGGGGTCTATTTTCCAAAATGGGGTCACTTGTGGGGGGTTTCCACTGTTTAGGTACATCAGGGGCTCTCCAAACGTGACATGGCGTCCGATCTGAATTCCAGCCAATTTTGCATTGAAAAAGTCAAACGGCGCTCCTTCCCTTCTGAGATCTGCCATGCGCCGAAACAGTGGTTCCCCCCAACATATCAGGTATCAGCGTACTCAGGACAAATTGCACAATAACTGTTGCAGTCCAATTTGTCCTGTTGTCCTTGGTAAAATAAAAAAATTGAACCTGAAGTATTTTTTTTGTGAAAAAAGTCTTTTTTTTTTTAAATATTCAAAAAATTCCTGTGACGCACCTAAAGGGTTAATAAACTTCTTGAATGTGGTTTTGAGCACCTTAAGGGGTGCAGTTTTTAGAATGGTGTCACTTTTGGGTATTTTATATCATATAGACCCCTCAAAGTGGCTTGAAATGTGATGTGGTCTGTAAAAATAAAATGGTGTTGCAAAAATGAGAAATCGCTGGTCAATTTTTAACCCTTATAACTTCCTAACAAAAAAATTTTGGTTCCAAAATTGTGCTGGTGTAAAGTAAACATGTGGGAAATGTTACTTATCAAGTTTTTTGTATGCCGTATCTCTGTGATTTAAGGGCATAAAAATTCAAAGTTGGAAAATTGCGAAATTTTCGCCAAATTTCCATTTTTTTTTCACAAATAAATGCAAGTTATTTGAATGAAATTTTACCACTATCATGAAGTACAATATGTCACGAGAAAACAATGTCAGAATCACCGGGATCCATAGAAGCGTTCCAGAGTTATGACCTCATAAAGGGACAGTGGTCAGAATTGTAAAAATTGGCCCGGTCATAAACGTGCAAACCACCCTTGGGGGTGAAGGGGTTAAAGTCAAATTTGCGATCTAGAGCAAACTCCCGCTGTCTGTAGCCGGACGCATTAACTTAATTAAAATGATACTACTCCCTAAGCTCAGCTACTTTCTCCAACATAGTGCTGTGGAGGTGCCTAAGTCTTTCTTTACCAATTTGAACTCCCAGATTACGCCCTTTATATGGGGGAGAACCAGGCCAAAACTCAAGCTGTCCACCCTACAAAGGCCAAAAAAGGGGGGGGGGGGCAGCACGGCCGGATTTTTTTCTGGACTATCTGGCTGGACAGACCAGAGCTATAAATAAATGGATGCCTGGTAATCATCTTCCTAACTCTGAAAGTCATTTGCTTCATGCCGCGCGAACTGACTGCCCATTGGGTTTTTTGGAGTTGGAGAAAATAAATGTTCCACGTCTCTTACTCATGCTTCGTCTGGCAAGATTAGTGTGTAAACAGATTAAGAGGGTGGTTGGATTTGGAGATATCATAGCTGAGATGCCCCTATGGAATAATAGTTATTTTCCGGTACTACTTGTCCACCCGTCTGCCGAATTCTGGTCTCAATACAATGTTTCCACGATAGGGGATTTATGTGACCGCGGTACACTATTATCTTTTGAACAATTACAAGCTAAATGCGATGTTCCGAGGTCGCAGTTCTTTCGATATTTGCAACTGAGGTCAGCCTTTCAATCGCACATTGTCACGGCCCCCGTCTCGCTCTCTGATACTTACCTCCCAACGCCGCAGCCTCTCTTTCTGCCCCGTCAGCGGCGGCGTCCTCCTCTGACCGGCCCGCGGCCTGTGACGTCACTGCGAGCCCTGCGCATGCACCATAGGTTGCGGCCGGCCCTCCCCATCTGTTCTTATACTCCAGCGGTGCCCTGACTCGGTAGCACTGCCGGACCAATGGGGGCAAATCCTCGGGTATATCAGGCCGCCCTCCCATAATGGAGGCACCTGATCGCTGATGTGTTATCAGCTCTAGGCTCCCGTGCCTTTGCCCTGTGCATGGTTCCTGTCCTCATACTCCCTGTTCTTCCTTGCAGTTCTACTCCGGTCCTGTGTGTGTGGTCCTGCTCTGCCCTGCCTGCTGGTGTCTTGCCTGTTCCTGCAATCCTACTCCGGTCCTGCCTACCCATGCCTGTTCCTGCAGTCCTACTCCGGTCCTGCCTACCCGTGCCTGATTCCTGCAGTCCTACTCCAGTCCTGCCTACCCGTGCCTGATTCCTGCAGTCCTACTCCGGTCCTGCCTACCTGTGCCTGATTCTTGCAGTCCTACTCCGGCCCTGTCTATCCGTGTATTTGTCTCCTGCTATCCTACTCCTGTCTTCTCCTGAGGCCTACACTTTCCCTGTGCTCGTGGGACCAGGTCCTCTGCCTCACTCCTGTCCATTCTGAGCCACCCCTCTTGGTTCCGGCTGCCGTGGCATTCGAACCCCTGGGCCTGCTCCTAACTGTCCCTGTATAGGGGTCGGTCCCACCAGGTTGCTCGCCCGGGGCCCCTCGGTGCCACGGTCCAGAGGGTCCACTCCTGGAAACCCGCCTTTCCTAGAGCAACGCTAAAGGGCCTGTCACACTAAGCGATATCGCTATAACGTCACTGGTTTTTGTGACATTATAGCGATATTGCTAGCGATATCGCTATGTCTGATACTTACCTCCGACCGGCTCCCCCGCTGATTATCGCTGATCGCGCGAGAATGTCCTGGGCCGTTTCTTGTCGTCAGCTTCCTGCGACGCCGATGAGCGACGCGTGGACGCGGGCGGGAGGACGTCAGGATCGCCTCGTCTGACAGGTAAATAGCGACCCCCGACCCCTGCTATGTCGCTGGTGAGATCTGCCTGTGTGGCAGCTCACTAGCGACCACTTAGCGATGCACCAGCGATCCTGACCGCGTCATATCGCTGGTCGGGATCACTGGTGCATCGCTAAGTGTGACAGTACCTTTACACACATGAGATGCGTGGGTGTGAATAATGCTATCTCGTCTCTACCCTTGATAGGCATTCTCAAATTGCAGGGTCCCCAGGGTCTCGTCTCCTCTCTATACACAAACATGCTGTCAGTAGGGGCGGAATCCGCCATATGCTTGGTTAAATGGAAGTGGGAAAGGCTCATCCCTGATACACAGGGAGAGGAGTGGGAGGAAATCCTGGAGTCACCAACTAAGGTGTCTCCGTTCATTAATAACAGAATGATACAACTATACATTATAAACCAGTCATATTTGACTCCGACTCGACTTTTTAAGATGGGCCGATTCCAATCTTCGGAATATCTGAGATGTCATTCATTAGATGCAGACTTTATCCACATGATCTGGTAGTGTCCAATTATAGTGGGTCGCCCTCCACCCAGGGCTGTGGGGTACTCGGTACCAGGCCGGTGTCAGGGGGATGTGGCACAGCAGCGGTGACCCGGTCCGTGGCCCTGGGCGCCCAAATCAATGGTGGTTTGTGGTATAGTTTATGTGATAGTTCGTGACGCCACCTGTGGTGTTTGGCAAGCAAGATGTTAAGCCAACGCTGCGTGCAGATCCTCTGGGGCTGATGGTGTGTTGCAGCATAGATGGTATAGCTCCCCACAGGTGAAGCTGTAACCCCAGGGCAGTGTAATTGCAATAGATGAGGATAGGCGCAGGCGGTGTGAGGAATGCTGGTACTCAGATGTAGCAGTGCTGACGGTGTTAGCGCACAAATGAATGGAAGACACCAGGGATTGCAGTTCCAAAGCTTTACTCACAGTCCGTGGTACACACTGGTGCCTGCTTCCGTGCTGTGTCCTCCGGGGCAGAGACTCAATCAACCTCTCGGGCAAGTCAGGATTCTCCTCTCCAACACTCCGCCAACATGTACCTTTCCTGAACGACTCTGCCAATGCGCCTTAAGTGTGAGGTACTCCAGTACTGAGTTACCCTGGAATACCTCTTACTAGATGTTCCTAGAACTCTCCTTGTACGGCAGACAGCTGTAGCCTACTTCGGGGACTCCCTGAGTCCTGCCTCTCTATACAGATGCTGTTGTGCCCCAAGTCTTGGATGGGAGTAATGCATTTACAGCCAACTACTCCACCGGTGTCTGCTGCAGAACCATAAGTGTCCATACAACCTCGGGGACCGGGCCCCGGCCTTGCGCTGAGAACCTATAGGCAGGGTTCCTCTTCCGACCCACAACTCCTCTCTGTTCTCCCACTCTTTCGTTCCGTACTTGTCTATCTCTCTATGGAAGCTTAGGTTGCAGTTCTACGTCTTTCTCCTTACTCTCTGTTCCCATGCCAGCTGGCTCAGATCACTGAGGCAGCTGCAGCACTCCTTCTCTTCTTCTTCTAGGGAGCTCGTTCCACTAAGACCAGTCCTCAGTCTCTCCTGACTGTCTTTCCTCCGCCTGACCTCCCGTCAGACTGGCCTCTCAGACTGTCCTGCCTGGCTGACTGACCTGTAATTCTAAACCTTCCCAACCTTTTATATGGATCTCAACTCCACCCACCTCCCAGCACATCTCGTGTTACGGCGCAAGGAACCACCAAGGCACTCCTAATGTCTAGGAGGAGAGAGAGGCCTCAATGTGGTGTGCTGAACTATCCCATAGGTCCCAACCCTCCTGATTCTCGCAGGACAGACACGATTTCTGGTCCTTATCCCGCTGTCCCGGCCGGGAAGCTTTCTATCCCGCGATCGCGGTGTATGACCGCAAAATACAGCGGAGGCCACACACAGTGCGGGGATCGCCGCGTCACATCCACAGGGAGCACAGAGCTCACCTCCAGCCCAGCCCCAGGAAGCAAGAACCCGGAACTACAGCTACCGTATATCACCAAGGAGACGTGCCCCCGTCCTGCAGCAAGTGCTCAGAGAGCGTGTGGTGCTGTGAGGACGCGGTCAGGCGTTCAATTACACGGAACACGCTGAGTCTGGAGGGGGGGACAGTGGAGTCTCGGGGACAGAGAGGTCTGGAGGGGACAGAGAGGAGTTCGGAGGGGACAGAGAGGTCTGGAGGGGACAGTGGAGTCTGGGGGGGAGAGAGAGAAGTCCGGAGGGGACAGAGGACTAGAGGGGTCAGATGAGTCCAGAGGGGACTGAGGAGTCTGAGGGAGAGAAAGGAGTGCAGAGAGGACTAGAGGGGACAGAGGAGTCTGGGGTGGACAGAAGGGACAGATGTGTCTGGGGTGGAAAGAGGAGTACAGAGGGGACACAGGAGTCTGGGGTGGACAGAGGAGAACAGAGGAGTTTGGGGTGGACAGAGGAGAACAGAGGAGTTTGGGGTGGACAGAGGAGTACAGAGGGGAAACAGGAGTTTGGGGTGGACAGAGGAGTACAAAGGGGACAGAGTAGTCTGGGGTGGACAGAGGAGTACAGAGGGGACACAGAAGTCTGGGGTGGACAGAGGAGAACAGAGGAGACTGGGGTAGACACAGGAGTTTGGGGTGGACAGAGGAGTACAGAGAGGACACAGGAGTCTGGGGTGGACAGAGAACAGAGGAGTTTGGGGTGGACATAGGAGTACAAAAGGGACACAGGAGTTTGGGGTGGACAGAGGAGTACAGAGGGGACACAGAAGTCTGGGGTGGACAGAGGAGAACAGAGGAGTCTGGGGTAGAAACAGGAGTTTGGGGTGGACAGAGGAGTACAGAGGGGACAAAGGAGTCTGGGGTGGACACAGGAGAACAGAGGAGTTTGGGGTGGACAGAGAAGTGCAGAGGGGACACAGGAGTTTGGGGTGGACAGAGGAGTGCAGAGGGGACACAGGAGTTTGGGGTGGACAGAGGAGTAGAGGGGACACAGGAGTCTGGGGTGGACAGAGGAGAACAGAGGAGTTTGGGGTGGACAGAGGAGTAGAGGGGACACAGGAGTCTGGGGTGGACAGAGAACAGAGGAGTTTGGGGTGGACAGAGGAGTACAGAGGGGACACAGGAGTCTGGGGTGTACAGAGGAGAACAGAGGAGTTTGGGGTGGACAGAGAAGTGCAGAGGGGACACAGGAGTTTGGGGTGGACAGAGGAGTACAGAGGGGACGCAGGAGTCTGGGGTGGACAGAGGAGAACAGAGGAGTTTGGGGTGGACAGAAGAGTACAGAGGGGGCACAGGAGTCTGGGGTGGACAGAGAAAAGAGGAGTTTGGGGTGGACAGAGGAGTGCAGAGGGGACACAGGAGTTTGGGGTGGACAGAGGAGTACAGAGGGGACAGAGGAATTTGGGGTGGACAGAGGAGTACAGAGGGGACAGAGGAGTCTGGGGGGGACAGGAGTCTGGGGTGGACAGAGGAGTGAGGAAAAGGTGTGTGTAAATGGGTGTAGCCTTAAAATGGGTGTGGATAGGGCGTGGCCTAAAATTTGACACGCCGTGCTATGCGCTCCGACGCCTTTATCCCTCTTTGCCTTCTTCAAAAGTTGGGAGGTATGCTATCCTGTGTGTGGTTGCAGGTGATGGAGCGTGGAAAGGAGTTCCCAACTTACCTAGGTGGTGGGGCACTACACCTTAGGAGAAGGTGCAGTACCTCTGTGGCGACTGAGCCTCAGGGGCGCCACAATAGCACATTATTGGAAGGAGGTGACATCATTATTAACTTCCCTGGTAAAAATTCCTGTTCCCCTTGAGCCACTAGTTTGTCTGTTTGGGGTGTGGGACGACAAGACATGGGGACACTATACGGGGATTTTCTTGCGGGAGGCGTTTATGGTACGAAAGGAGACAGACAATCCAAGCTCCTTGAGGTCTAGTGTGAAGTTTCCACAATCAGTGATGGTTTGAAGAGTCATGTCATCTGCTGGTGTAGGTCCATTTAGAAAACACAAGTCAAAATAAGCAATTTATAACACCAAGGCTTAGAGAGAAGCAATCCTCGCTCCCCAAGTAAATACATTAAAGCAAAAAGTAATGGCTGATGGAATGCTCCCAGAAATATGAAAACCAGAGAAAATGTAGTACAGGAAACCACCGCATAAAGTTAAAAAACAGAGAATTTTATTAAACAGAAAAATAATCCATAAATACAATGTAAGCCATACATAATGGCACAAAGAGGTGAAAAAGGTATGGAGACATGCTGCTGCAGCAGGAAGAGGTGCTGACAAAAAGATAACCTGGGGCAGGAAGATCAAACTGTGTCTAAAGGTACTGTCACACTTAGCGATGTACCAACGATCCTGACCAGCGATATGACGCGGTCAGGATCGCTGGTACATCGCTAAGTGGTCGCTAGTGAGCTGCCACACAGGCAGATCTCACCAGCGACATCGCAGGGGACGGGGGTCGTTGCTTACCTGTCACACCAGACGATCCTGCGTCCTCCCGCCCGGCTCCACGTGTCGCTCGTCGTCACAGCAGGAAGCGCCGCAGGAAGCAGACGACGAGAAACGGTCCAGGACGTTCTCGCGCGATCAGCGATAACCAGCGGGGGAGCCGGTCGTAGGTAAGTATCAGACATGGCGATATCGCTAGCAATATCGCTATAACGTCACAAGTTATAGCGATATCGCTTAGTGTGACATGCCCTTAAGAATAAATGCTATAACAACATCCACAGGCACAATAAAGCTGTTGAATAACTAGAAATAGACAATATGTCAATATATATATAATATCAGCTTATATGCCCATCAAGTTTGTTGTCGTTTACCCATATGGCTGGTAATGTCTGCACGTCTCCCTGCTACGGCCCCCTTAACGCGCGTTTCGCGTGGCTTTTTCAAAAAGGGGAGTGTCTCGTGCCATATCCCAAGAGTTTATAAAGGGAATAGGACCCTGAACGCCGGTACACATGGCGCATGTGCACTGTGCGAATGTGGACGAAAATTCATCCAGTGACGTCAATGGACATGCGTAAAGATGAACAGCGTGATAGCCACAAGCAAAGAAAGACGATGCAGGAATCAAGGCACGCGTGGGCTCTACGGTGGCCATTTTTAAGAAGACCATGGGCGCAGACATCAAAAGGGAGACGGCAAAAAGTCACATGTGTGATGTTACATGAGATGTAATCACGAATCTTGTCCTCCTTGCTCCCATCAGAGGAAACAAAAGTCCCACATCTGAGAATATTTGGGCACGAGCCACAGGGGAAACAGCCATGTTTTGGACCTCCCAGATTAAAGATAGTATGGGGTTTTGCCACATAGTGGCACTTAACAAGATGGTCTCTCAAATTTTTCCCCTCCGTTGCGTCATAAGTGGGCTAAGGATAAGTAGGACGCTGTCAGTACATAGAACAGACCAGTGCTTAGCAGTCAGGATCTCCCGGATCCGACCCCAGCGGCAATTGGAGGTAGAAATAAACCTCGTTTCATTAAAGCCCTGTCAGTGATCTCTCTTGGGTTGGACCAATAGATCCTTCCTCCTGAACTTGGCCCATCTGTAGCCCTCTTCGATGCCCCGACAACTGTACCCCTTTCTTTGAAGTGATGCACAAGGATGACGGACTGTCGCTCAATACCGGGCTGCAGTCGAGCAGACCGGAAATAAACACTTGAAATCGATCACTCTGTAATGACTATATATGAGCTTCACTTTTTGTATTGAAGAACTGAAATAAATTACCTTTTTGATGATATTGTAATTTAGTGAGAAGCACTTGGCTATTAGCAGTGTGTGGGGTGTTGCTACATTGGCACTGTATGGCGCTATTAGGCTCTGTACAGTGATATTACATTGCACTGTATGGCAGTATTATTTGGGCAGAGACGTGGCTCTCGATTCAGTCACTTCCCACTTTCCCCGTCCTCCTCCCGGCAGCCGCCATGTGTTCATATTCGCAGCTCCCACGTCCGGCCCCTACACGCCTTCTGCAGGACACTGTGCCCCGGGCACAGGTTGGGGTGCCCCGGGCACAGGTTGGGGTGACCCCCACAGTGCACACAGATAACGCAGCGTGTGACTGTGGCCTGGCTTCAAGTTCCCAACAATATTAACAGTACGGGTCGACACCACTGTCCGACGTGTTACTCCCAGTAGCCAATCACAGAATACCACACCCTTACTGGACCAGAGCTGGCCCCTCCCCGTGACGTCACCACGTACACCACGTATCAGTAAAGCCAAACGTCCCAATACAGAAAGCGACGTATCGTACCGTTCAGCCGTCTTTAGTGTGGGCGCGCAGCTTAGGGCAGCACGATAAAGTGCCATAAAAACAATGAACAACAAAAACGCGTTAGCTTGTTGTTTTTTTCCTTCAGCGCTGATAAGGTTTACAAACAACACGTTGTATATTGGCTGTTGAGCAACTTTATGCGACTTTCACCATGTTCAATTTGCCCAGAAGTAAGATGGCGGGCGCGGGGACAGCAACCGTAGTCTGTCACGTGACTCGTAAACGACGTTGCTCCTCCCCGCAATGCTGACGTGGTGTCAACAGCGGTAGAGTATAGCGTCATCTCAGAGGGAGAGGAGGAGGCGGCGCGCCCGGTGCTGCCCCAGTTGTGCCTGGTGTGTGTGACAGACGAGCGCCATCCGTCATCATGGGCATCCGCAAGAAGAGCAGCAAGACGCCTCCTGTGCTGAGCCACGAGTTCATCATCCAGAACCATGCGGACATCGTCTCCTGCCTGGCGATGCTCTTCTTACTCGGGCTCATGTTCGAGGTGAGTGCGGCCTGAGCGGCGCAGACCCAGCAGAGGGGCCGGGGAGAACTACAAGTGCCAGCAGTGGCCGGTGCAGAGTGTTGTGGCGTCCCACGCACGCTGCTGACGTGTCCCCGCAGTTCCCACTCTTGGCTCCGCTCTTTTCCTGCTTCTTTCTCACTTTTCTGCACTTTTTCCGTCTGTGACCCGAGCATATAGCGCTTTTCTCGCCGTAGCCTGGTTTCGCCGTCGTTACAGCCGGGGCCGCAGTGTTTTCGTTCTTCTGGAAGATCTGACACCAAACGACCACTAAATAAATCTTTTGACCTGATGTGGCTCGTATACTTACGTTGAAAGTCCATGTAAGCATGGCTGTGTAATCCCATAAGTTTTTCCTGCCTTCTAGTAAAATGTTTACGCCTATACGGTCGTTTTTTTACATGGGTTTTCCTGGTAAGTACACCAGGCTCATCTGGTCTTAGAGATCATTTTTTTTTTTTTAAAATAACACATGTAGTTTTGTATTATGACATCTGGGGACAGATCCAACAATTGCTGAACATTAAGTAGCGGCCAGGACTTGTCCCCATCTTGCGCAGGTGTCCGTGCGACTGACGGCTCCCGTGTTTGTCACACTTAAAGCTGTATGTCAGTAATAACTACAGCAGCACCTTCCGGTCCTGCACTAAGCAGATCACTAGGGAGTAGGATATGTGCACACCTGGGTATAACACTTATGTTTTTTTTTCCCCCACTGCTGAAATCAAAGACTGCCCACAGGTTTCTTCTTCAGATCTTCACGGGAATCTTTGGGATTTCTCACTGCAATGCACCGTGCCATTTTGTTCTGCAGCTCAGTAAGAGAACAGTCAGCGCCGCGTCCTTATTGTAACCAGCCATAAATGCTAAAACCTCTGAGCACAGGTCATCAAACATCTGACGCATTTCGGAAGTAAACTTCTTTATTCATAGCACACAATCACCCCTCAATACAGTGCGACCCCCATTCATCATGGACCCTCCAATCAGGAAAACAAGACATGGTAGGTACATGACACACTACTGACAAATACAATGAAAAACAAACAGAATAGTAAATAGAGCAATTACAAACTAATAACACACTAGTATTGGATTTTCCTGACAATCTTTGGCGTCTCTCACTGAATTGCACACTGCCACTTTTTCTGCAGCGTCTTAACACTACACATACAGAAATGAATGCAGAAATGCTAAGACTGGGGAAACCCGTCACATGCAATGTGGATTTAGGCACCGACACATAATTCTGTGACTGCTGAACTGATCTGCCATCCAGTCTGGTCGTCTGTGTCAGCCCTTTGGCACTTGCCATGCCCCATGATGTAAGGGCCAGATGCCAGGGCAGCCCAAAATCGAATGGCTCGCCTCTAGAGTCTGTATGCGTCTGTGTGAAGGTGCATGTAATGAACAATAGTGATTGTTTGGGATGAGTCTGCATCATGTCTGTGAAATTTGGCAGTGCTTCTCAATTTCATCCCAGACTATAAAATATATTTTTCTCTAATCGATAGCGGTGTCTATAGTGCAGCTGCCTGCGGCTATATGCTGGGGGGTGTAGATTTATGGGAGCAGGTTGTTCATCACTGGTGCACTGCTGTGATCACTTCCATATGTTACATAACGTAATGGCCACATTTGCTCTCAATCATCAGATTCATAAAAGAAAAAATGTGCGTCGTCTTTTCTACAAGCTGGGACAGAACGTTCTGCCTCCAGATGTAGAGAACTGTGAGGACTGAAAAGGAACCTGCTCGTTCCTCAATTTGTCAGACCCGCTGGTGACTTGCACTTTGCAGCCATAGTGTTCTCCGCATTGTATACACGTCCATCAGGCCAGGGCCGCTGATATTAATAGGAGTGAGCTCCTCGGAGGCTGACTGTCCAACAGTGCTGATATGGGGGGGGGGGGGGGGATGACTGCGTTACTCATCCATTGTTTTCCTGAGAAACCAGCTGCTACCAGACCCCCCCCCCCCCCCCCACCTATAGGAACACACATGTGCTTGGTCACACTTCAAAGTTCATGGTGGAGTCTGCAGAAATAGCTGTCAGCTATGTGAGGGTTAAGCTGACTGCTTTTGCAGGTGTATATAGCTGGCATTAGAGTATTATTCCCAAATCTCGCCCCATCCATAGGCGAGGTGCTAACTTGCTGATTAAGTGGGGGTCTGACCTGTGGGACAAAACATGTGCACCACCATTGTATTGATTCTCTAGGACTGCTACAGATGGCAGGGTACGTCGTTCTCCATTTTCTGGTAAACAATGAATGGCACAGCCTTGCACATACCTGTCACCGCTCCTTTTAGACAGGGGTCTGCAAAGCCCCATTTTCGGGATTAGTCTTACCAGTTAGATCCCCCCGATCTGCACATTATCACCTATCCTTGTAAAGATGGGAGTAACCCTTTATGGTGACATATTGTGGGCACATTTGTGTAGCATGTCATGGCATTATTGCAGTTTGATCCTTTTTCTTTGCAGACTAATCAGGCGTTGTGGTGGTGTATAAATCTCGCTGCATTCTCCGGGGGTGACTCCTCCACAGCCATATGAACTGGATCAGATTTTTAGCCCATAAAAGTGGAGGGTTGCATTCTGATTAGATTTATGACCTCTGTTTTTTTCCTCCTTGTGATGAGCTTGTCTGTGAGGATAATGGAACAGTCTGAGTAATTGCATGTAGCACATGTCATCACAATTGTCATTTCCAGTAATATCCTTGTATTTCTGCGCTTTATTTAATGACTATTACCTTCTTTTCTGAAATCTGGATATTAGATGAATGAGATGATGTTGTGACTTGGCTGGTGGCCTTGTGCAAGGATTGCCCTCCTACACATATAACACATGCAGATATTGTGTAGCCCCCTGTTCTGTACAGGGTATGGATGATATGGCCTTGTTTTGGTGAGTCACCTGGAGTAGGCAGCCTGCTCTCCAGCTCAGGAGCCTGGGTGGCCGGTGTGCTCCGGAGGCTGCAGCGTGCTCCTCTGGCTGTGTGCCCAGAACTAAGGAGATGTGAACGTGGCAGCACAGTTTGGCTGTGTCCTGTCATGAAGAAATCTAGCTTGTGGCCATGAAGTCAGTAGCAGTACATGATAACTCCTGCGATGTCACCTGCTTCATTATCTGCTCTACTGATCTACAATCATAACCCTGGAATTGTGGCATCTAGAATTACTAATTTATTGTCCGCTACAAAGTCTCCATATTCAGGGCTTGTGCACATGGGTAGATATGTAGAGATGCTGCATATTCTGTATCGGGAGACTTGGACTCCTCAGCATGTGCACTGCTGCTGTGAGACACAACCGATTACGTGTCCCCGCCATTGTGCACGCTCCTTAATAGTATCGGAGACATGTACATGTCCCACCATTCCCCCCCGTCATTAGTCCTAGTTGTGTGCACACAGTATAGTTCGCCATGATGGATGAGCAGCAGCATATGGCTCTGGCATTGGCCTAATGTACAGCACTGTAGGGGTCCATACGTGACTCGGGTCTAACAGCCTCGTGCCTCAAGTCCGTGTCTTGTGTTCTGCATATGTAGACCGGCTCTACTTCACATCTCTGCCCCTGACAACATGGCGTTGGTTTCCTGTGTCTGGTGTGGGGCTGCCGGCCGTGAGAAGCCGCGGATCTGGAAATGCTGGTGGTTCTTCAGACTTTCTACATTCTCTCACTTTGGTTATTGATATTTTCACCTGTTTCTGTGCCTGTTGAGAACTGTAACAAAAACCATTGACATTTTCCTTTTCTTTTTTTTTTTTTTCTTTTCCTTAGATCACAGCAAAAGTGGCCGTCATGTTTGTCACGCTGCAGTATAATGTCACCATTCCAGTGGAAGGTAAGGAGACTCGCGCTGACCGTGCCTCGCAGCTCGTAGAGGAGCTGTCACCAGGTTAAAGTAGACAGCTTCGCGCGTATTTTACTACTGATGCTCGCCTGAGCATTTCATTTTATTGATCCCCCTTCTTTTTTTAAGGGTTTAATTAGCTTTTTTTTTTATTTGCTGCTAACCTCTATGGTCTTTACCAGCGTGGCTTGTGGGGTTCTTTGGGGGGGGGCGGGTGGCATGGATCATTGGGGTTCTCTGTGGGGCATATCTTTAGGCAGCGCTGAAAAATTATCCTGGGCACGTTTAACCTGGGGGTCCTCTTTGAGACAATAGATACTATACTCATAGTAAACCTGACTGCACGTATGACATGACTGTGAGCCATACATTTTTTCAAATTCCGACTATTTTCCCAACTCTCCCCATACACGAGTGCACTCAGCTGAGTGTTCAGTGCTCTCTGTAGGCACTGTGGTGACAGTTGCTGCCGGACCTGCAGCATATCTCCCCTTGTAACAAAAGGATTGCTGTTGGAATTCAAACCACTTAATCCTTTACTCTTATCTGTCAGGAGAGGCCAAAAAACCACATCCCTAGGCTCCCCTAACACCCAATGCTGGTCCCCCTCCCGCCACGTGTCTAGTCCCTAGACTGTCACCTCACTATACCCTGGCTAGTGCACCAGCCGGCAAGGACGCTAGCATCACCACTGCAAATTATGTCAACACAGGGAGGTGGTGACAAGCACGAGCTAGCCAAGAAAAGGGGAACAAGAAACGTAGCTCCCGCCACCACTGCCGAGCTCCACACAGCAGAGGACACGGACTCCGGAAAAAGAAATCCACAGATGTAGCCGATAAACCACTGGCACCAGAGAGCTCCACATACCTAGGCTGGTCTTCATAGAAAAACTATTACCAGCTGTCAGCTGATGTCATGTGACTATTTACAGGATGGTGGGAGTGGTCACCACCAACATCAGCTGACTTAGTAACACAGCAGCTGCCAGCAAGGAAACGGACATTAACCCTTGCTGGCACGAATGCAAAAACAATGTTTAAATTGAAGCAGAGCCAGAGCTGTCCCGAATCCAAAAATGAATCGTGACACAGCCACTTATTTTCCATGAATAAAGGGATGGAGTATTAATTTCAACTGCCTGATCCTTCTTGGGGTACAGTTGGAAACCCCCCTGTACACATCAGATGGTCGGCAGATTCTGTTGACTTTTATCTAGTGTACTGTATATGGGGGGGAAACAGGATTCTGTGGGTAGGTGATAAACGATTTATCCCACAATTACAACTTGAGGCATATGTAAGTTTTTCTATATTACAGAGGACGGTTTATTCTTATCTTATAGGTTTTCTCGCAGAACCAGTTTCATTATATCACTATGGCATCAAAGATGTGGCCACCGTTTTCTTCTACATGCTTGTGGCAATAATATTACATGCTGTTATACAAGAATATGTGTTGGACGTAAGTAATTTAGTATCCAATCCAAAAATCCATCTACTCACTCATGAAATATTGCCCAAAAGCAAAATGATTATAATCTTTTGGGGGGGATTTTACTAGAATAGATTTTTGATTACTATGTTAACTGTTACGACCATATCCTTGATTCTATCATTGGCCGTGAGCCTACTGAATCATGGGCCTGTATTTCTGACCAGAGAGTGTAGCTTGTAATATCCAATGGCAGCCGTTAAAGCTGCAAAATTGAAACCTATTGGATGAAAACTGATTTAGACAGGTCGACCATACTATGAGCACAGAACGATCGTTGGCACAATTGTCCTGTGCCTGTAGAATATAATTGTTTTCGGCAGTACATGTCGTGATTTACGCAGGACAATGTGCTAACGAGAATAATAAAAATCATTTTTTAAGGAAGCTTAAAAATCATTTCACCCGACAAATGACTTTTGCTTATTTGTAGGGTGATTGTTAGCCTGTTCACATTGCCCAAATGTCGGGAACAAGTGCTCCTAGACACGGTCCCAATAGCCAACAATGCAGATTTAGAAAAAAGTTAAATTGTTGGACTCTTTCCATTGTATACCTTGCCTTGGTTTTTCCTTAAACTTTTTTTTTTTCCAGAAAATTAACAGGCGCATGCATTTTTCCAAGACAAAACACAGCAAATTCAACGAGTCTGGGCAGCTTAGTGCTTTTTACTTTTTCTCTTGTGCCTGGGGAGCGAGCATCATCGTCTCGGTAAGCCATGTTGCATACTAATAGGATGTGGTTGTATTTTGAGAGTCCGTTGTTCTAGACTAGATTACTGAAACGCTCGCCTGCCTCTGAACACTGCCGTTCACATCGCTGCTCCAGTGGCAGCGCTATCAGTATTTCACTAGGTGTACGGCTCTAAAATGACCAGAATTAACCCTGCGGCTACTAAGCAGTTGGACAAAGTGGGCCATGCAGTCGTGGGGCCTAATGAAGGTCTCCAGCTCTGCCTCCGGGTACTAGAGTAGTAGAGTACCATTATAAGGAACAGTGTTTGTACCCTCAAATGTTGCCAGAAATACTATTCAACTTGAAAGGGGGAAAAAAAAAGTTCATTATGCAGCTGGCTACTTTGAAAAAATAATAATCAAATAAAATAAAGGTGACCGCTTGTGGAATGTGGAGATGAAACAGGCCCCATAAACGCAAAACCCTTGCAAAGAAGTGTGTGAGCAAGCACTTACGGATGAACGATAATGCTGACGACAGAATACCCTGTAGCTCTACGTGTAACGGAGGAGAGGCTTCTCTAGGACTTGCTGCCTCCTGGAGGCAGAATGCAGGCCATGGATGGGACAAATCAGACCATTGTAATCGTGCAAAACACTTATCTATCTTGTTTTTTTTTTTATCCAATGTACCTTACAGGGAGTTAGAATTTTTGACTTTTCCAATGTTATTGCGGGTGACCAGTAAAAGTGACCTGTCCTTTTCCCCCAGGGTTTTGGATAGTGATTTGTTCTGGTGTACTTGTTTTTTTTTTTTTTTCGTGTGGCTCCTTAGGGTCAGACATGTGTAGTTGTATCGTTCCTATGTGTATACGGGTACACAGCCGGCCATTGTTCTACCTCTCTGCTTTCTGATCTCTGCACAGTAAATGGTTCGGTAACTTGAAGGAAGCATGGTTGATCGCTGCAAAGCCGGCAGCGTTTGTGGCATTAGTGTTCCCATAGTAACCACCTCTGAACGATAATGTTATTTTCGGCAAAATCACTACCTGCACAACCACTAATTAAAATGTTTGGATACTGCGCTAATGGTTGAAGAATGCCGTCTAATTCACTGGTGGAAGGGGATTAGCTTTTTCTAAGGCTTTCAGCTGATATGTTTGTTTGTTTTTTTTATATATACGGATTTTCTATTTTTCCTTTTTGTAGGAGAACTACCTTTCAGATCCAACCAGTTTATGGAAAGGATACCCCCACACTTATTTTCCGTAAGTATTGCCTTCATGTGAGTGCATTTACACTGGCTGATTATCGGGGGGTCCTCAGTACACTTTATTCCCAATAGTCGGTCAGTGTAAACAGGTCTCCAATCGCGTGTATAACGAGCGACAAATGGGAAAAATGCTACTTTATCATTTGAATTTTTTTTTGTTTTTGTTTTTTTTTGAGCTGGCTTAAAGGGGCGCCGCTGTTAGAAAGTAACCTATTGTTTAAATCAGATTTTCATATTCCATGTTTTTTTTTTTTTTTTGCAATCTTATTTTTATAGCACAATCTTTATTACAAATTAGAAATGTTGCAGTTTTAGTTTGGCCACTGAGGCTTTTTTTTTTTTTTTTTTTTTTTTTTAGACTCTTAACTTCTTTTTATATTAGGAGTGAACGCATGTACATAGCCACAACGGTCAGACTGACCCCATCTGTTGCATTGATGCATCAAATGAGAGCGTGAAAAGGTCCTTGTGAAGGAAGGGAGCAGGGGGAGCTGTGACATCGCCTGCTGTGATTTGTGGATCCTGTTATCAGCTGTGTATACTGTATAGGGGTGTTAGCTGTCAGTGTGATCCTGCCTCTGATCATTACGAGCCTGCTGAAAACTCTTCCTGAAAGGGCAGGACATATGTCTTTCAAAAAAAGAAAAAGCCTCAGTGGCCAGTGTCAAAATGGCAAGATAAC
This sequence comes from Dendrobates tinctorius, assembly GCF_039654945.1. Lineage (NCBI taxonomy): Eukaryota > Metazoa > Chordata > Amphibia > Anura > Dendrobatidae > Dendrobates > Dendrobates tinctorius. The sequence continues at coordinate 8,956,588 of NW_027361750.1, read as the reverse complement.
CAATTTTAATTTGTAATAATTGTGATATAAATCCATGTAACATAAACACCTGATTTAAATAATCATTTTATTTTTTTTAAATCACCTCTCTGGGCAGCACATTGTCATATGCATATAGAAATGTGCTGCCGAGAACACTGACAGTGTATGTATATGGGATGTTGTATTACTGTTCTGTGCACTCCCCAGATCCTCTGCTGCTGCTCCAGGCCTAGGTGACGGGCTGCAGCGATGTCATGGCTACAGCGCCAGTCACTGGGTTCAGCAGCTCTGCTGATGTAGGCAATACAAGCAGTTGAGTTTGGTGATTGGCTGCAGCGTTTTCCAGAGCTGTAGATACGACCTCTTTCTGCAGCCTGTTAATAAAGACCAAGGCAGCACTGAACCGGAGGATCGTGTTTGAGTAAGTTTGATAGCGTCTTCATGCAAACTGTTAAGAGACATTTTTATAATATATATTAAATGAACGTAACCGGTTTAAAGGGAATCTGTCACCAGAATCGTGCTGTCCGAACTTGAGGTTGCACCAGGTATGTTTTACTCTGACTGGTGACTGAAATGTGGCGTTTGAAAAGCAAAGAGTCAGAGGCCATAGAGAAAGATGTGACTAGTCCAGCGCCTGTCACTTATGTACACATGGAGGAGACCTGTTAATTAGTGATGAGCGAATGTGTTCTGATAAGGTGTTATCCGATTATGCTCGGGTGCGAACTGAGTGACTTCAGCATGCTCGAAAAATATGTTCTAGTCTCCGCGCCTGCGTGTCTCGCAGCTGTTCAACATTTTCAACACATGCAGGGATTGCTTGTTTGTTAAGAAATCCATGCATGTGTCGAGGCTGTTGAACATCTACAGGGACTCGAACATATTTTTCAATCACGCCAAAGTAACTCAGTTAGTATTCGAGCATGCTCAGATAACACCTGATTCGAGCACGTTCGCTCATCACTTCTGTCAATCAACTAGAGCAATGCAGCAAAAAGTCAACTGGGGGCAGCACTGAGCTAGACAGGTCTATCCCTATTGTCCCAGGCAAGCTTTTCAAGCTTTCTACTCCTTGAACTGCTGCATTGACTTTCGGCCAGCCCAAACCTAGAAGCAGGCACTTTTTAATCTGGCCTCCTGTAGACAAGGCTGAGGTGGCCATACTATCACTAGGGTAAGTATTGTTCCACCTGTCGGCGCCGAATGTGTGGTCAATATAGTAGTGCAGGCCCAGCCAATTAAATGAAATGTTGCATTTGTTACAGCACAGGCTGGAAATATTAAATAATGACAAGCAGCCGTGCACAAGCTCCTGCCCTTTAAAAGAGGGAAAGTGGGGTCTACCACAGGATTTTCCAGTAATTCTTGTCAGAATAATGGGTGCCAGTCCAACTGTAGACCTTGACGTGATTGCATCATGAAAAAATGGAGGAATGCAGCATATCCATATATCTGTACTTCTTAAAATCGATATTTCTTTATTTGGAATCTATAATAAATTGGCAATTACTTAAAATCCACAGTGATCACTGCCTCCCTGACACATTTCTGGCATCTCTGTGCCCTTATCCATATCTCCTTTAAACAAGGGTGCAGAGCCGCCAGAAGCGCATCAGTGATCATAGCCATCATATAGTGTGTATTTTATGTGTTTGCCATTTTCTTATTGATTCCCAATAAAGAAATCTTGTTTCTCAGAAGCGTCGATGTGCTGTATCGCTCCGTGTCTTCGTGATGACCGTCCGCTACCCGTATCTTGCTAAAACGTTCTTTTGGGCTGAGCAATTAACATGGGTGTCACTGTTCATGTATGGAAAACTGACATTTTTTTTTCTTTTTGTTGCGCTTTAGATTCCAGATGAAATTTTTCTACATTTCCCAACTGGCTTATTGGTTTCACTCCTTCCCGGAACTTTATTTCCAGAAAACAAAAAAGGTAAATGATGTAATGCATCTGCGTAACGACTCCATGGCACAATGGCTATGTGTGTGTATAGAGGAATATTGATCACCTTCGTCTATCAAGCTGTTAGAATTGGGTAGAAAAAAAAGCTCATGCTGAAATGAACTTTTCTTTCAGGAAGATATTCCTCGCCAGCTGGTTTACATTGGACTGTACCTCTTCCACATTATCGGCGCTTATGTCCTAAAGTAAGTTGAACTCTCAGAACAGCTTTATAATGACGATCTGACTAATAATTGATAAGATATTGACTTCCCGTCACTGCTCCACTCCACATTCAGTTATGTAGATACACTGGTTTGAATATGATTCTGATATAAGTTGCATTTAGATGGGCAGATTTTTGTCGATTGGTGCCCGTTTACCCTGTAATGAGATGAAACATTCATTAATGTCGGTCAGACCAAACTGTTTAAGCTAAGCACATAGGCTTGTCGGGGACATGGCTCCTATAAAAATCACCGGTCCTATTGTTGGAGTGTATCCATGTTATATACCGTTCTCAATCTGACAGCGACATCCTTACTGGTATGTACATGCACCAGGTGTCCATTGGTCCTAGGATAGCGGCGAACCGATGGGTTTTTCATAGCCACATGGGGCCTGCTGAAGGCCCTCGTAACTGACATGTTGGTTCACGTGCGAAGCTCAGCCATGGGCCGAGCTTCATTGAGACCATCGCAATTTCACTGTATACTGCAATGAATGCAGGTTCAACTACCCTAAGGAGTCTGCAAAATTAAAGTAGCAGGAAAAAAAATAAAGTTCAAGCCCCCCACCAAAAAAAAAAAGAAAAAGAATGAAAAAATAAGTTTTTGACATCATCATGTCCAGAAAAAGAAAAGTCAGATCTATCAAACTATTTGCATCATGTTGAACATGAAAAAATAAAAATTAAATAGTAACATCAACTGAGGTGCACAATCACAAGCCCTAACATCTGCTCCAGCTACGAAAAAAATGAAGTTTGAGGTCTTGGATGATGATAGCAATTTTTTTTTTTTTTTCTAGAAATTTCTGATTTTTTTTTTTTTTTTTTCACAAAAACGAACGAAACAAAAGTACAAGTTTGATGTCAACGTAATCCTAGAGACCTTGAGAATCAAGTTACTTGGTCACTTAAACTACACAATGATCGCTGTAAAAACAAAACCCCCAAAACGATGGAGTGTTTGTTTTTTGTTTTTTTTTTGTTTTTTTCAATGTAACCTCAGTTGGACACTTTTCCCACATTTTTCTACACATTATGGGCATTTTCCCATCCTCCTTCAAACACTCTATCATTACTCCATTATTAAAGAAACCTGCTCTCGACCCATCCTGCACAAACAACTACAGACCAGTCTCCATTCTCCCCTTCATCTCTAAACTTTTGGAGCGCCTAGTCTACTCCCGCCTTACCTGTTACCTCTCCACTCACTCACTCCTAGACCCTTCACAGTCCGGCTTCCGACCCTACATTCGTCTGAAACTGCACTCATCAAAGTGACCAATGACCTTCTGACAGCAAAATGTAACGGTGACCACTCTCTGCTCATTCTTCTCGACCTTTCTGCAGCTTTCGGCACTGTTGACCACCGTCTCCTACTCCATAGACTCCAGTCACTAGGCATTAAGGACACTGCTCTCTCCTGGTTCTCTTCCTATCTCTCTGACCGCTCCTTCAGTGTTTTGTTCGCTGGCTCCACTTCATCTCCTGTTCCTCTCACTGTTGGGGTACCTCAGGGCTCAGTCCTTGGCCCCCTTCTCTTCTCTCTCTACACGGCCCCAATTGGACAGACCATCAGCAGATTTGGCTTTCAGTACCATTTTTATGCTGATGATACACAACTATACACGTCATCCCCCGACCTTACCCCCGCTGTACTACAGAACGCCAGTGAATGTCCGCAGTCTCGAATGTCATGTCCGCTCTCTATCTGAAACTTAACCTCTCAAAAACTGAACTTCTTCTGCTCCCGCCATCTACTAACCTCCCTAAATCTGACCTTTCCCTCTCCGTGGGTGGCACCATAATAACACCCCGGCAGCAGACACCCTGTCTGGGTGTTATGTTTGACACCAACCTCTCCTTCACATCCCATATACAATGTCTTGCCGCTTACACCTAAAGAACATCTCCAGAATTCGCCCTTTTCTCACCATGGAAACAACAAAAAACCTCACTGTCGCATTGATCCACTCCCACCTGGACTACTGCAATGCTCTATTAATTGGCCTCCCTGCTACTCGACTTTCCCCTCTCCAGTCCATACTTAATGCAGCAGCCAGGGTCATCTATCTGGCTAATCGGTACTCGGACGCGTCCGCTCTTCGCCAGTCCTTACATTGGCTGCCCATTCATTATAGGGTCCAATTCAAAGTACTTGTTCTCACCCACAAAGCTCTCCTCAGTGCATCACCCCCCTACATCTCCTCCCTCATTTCTGTCTATCGGTCTAGCCGACCGATGCGCTCTGCAAACGACTTTCGACTAACCTCTGCATAATCCGCACCTCCGACTCTAAGACTTCTCCCGCGCTGCGCCAATCCTCTGGAATGCTCTACCCCAAGAAATTAGGACTATCCACAATTTGCACAGTTTTAGGCGCTCTCTCAAAACACATCTCTTCAGAGCGGCCTATCACGTTCACTAATCAAAGTAATTTTATGTGCAAATGTGAGTATGTAGCCCATTCACTATCTCTGTCCCCCACCTTCTCAAGATGGCTGGACCATCATTGTAAATACACACCTGTACTTTGTATCTCACCCACCTCATTGTAGTTTGTAAGTTCTCACGAGCAGGGTCGTCTTATTTTACTTACTGTATTGTTAACGTTGTTACTTATGACTTGTGTTTTGAAACTGTTAAACTGTAAAGTGCTGTGGAATATGTTGGCGCTATATAAATAAAGATTATTATTACATTACATGGTGAAATGAATTGTGTAATTCAAAACTACAACCTGCCCCGCAAATAATAATTTAAAAAAAAAAGCCCTCGTACACCTGAGCGGAGTCGACAGAAGAGTAACAAAGTTATGACTCTTGAAAAGAGGGGTGGTAAAATTAAAGCGCAAAAGCTTAAAGTGTTAACTTGCAGTTGATGTGTGACTTGTGACACTGATTTCTGACAGTCGGGGATTTGTGCTAATGGTCTTTTTCAATTCTATTACAGCCTCAATCATCTGGGTCTGGTGCTTCTGGTCCTCCATTACTTTGTAGAGTTTCTCTTCCACATTTCTCGCCTTTTTTACTTCAGTAATGAGAAATACCAGAAAGGGTAAGTTATTTTCTGAGTGCTGCTCGAGCTTTACAGAAATCCATCATCCGCTATCCAACTGTTCAGTGATGTTGGTCATGGCGGCCAGGTAGAATTCTGAATTGTCCAAAGTGTTAAGACAATGGAAGCACTAGAATAAAAAAATTTGAATTTATTGTCCTATATTTTAGCGGATGTACAAAATGTAAAACTATTGTCCACTTTAGTCTGGTGGTGTAGATCGCCTTCCTTCTCAGAGCTGTACAATGTGTAAATCCCATCTCCAGTGCTTACCAGTGTCTGCTTCTTCCTGTGCGCAGGTTTAGTCTCTGGGCCGTCCTGTTTGTTCTGGGCCGCCTTCTCACTCTTATCCTCTCCGTTCTCACTGTTGGATTTGGACTTGCTCGCGCAGAGAATCAGGCTTTGGACATAAGTTCTGGAAATTTCAACATTCTGACGATAAGGTACGTGTGTGCATGAAAATGGCCTCCGAGAGAGGAGACTGCAGTGCTGACTGATCTGAAGAGAAGGAAGTGCGCCGTTTCAGTTCTATTGCCTTTATTTCCAATTCCACAGTATAGTGGACATCTGCATATCTGCCTCGGCTAATGTTTGTTAGCGCCTGTCTGAACTGATTTTGACAGGATCCATCAATGGTCTTACATGGACAGCCCAGTAGAAGGCAGTAGTGTGCATGTGAATGTTTTACATACTTAAAGGGAACCTGTCATGTTTGATAACGCTTAACCTTCAGGGTAATAGCTTTAGGAAATTGCCCGGCCACTGTACTGAAAATGCAGCACCCAGGAAAAAATAAATGTATTCCTCCCGGAAGCCACCAGCTTCCGTCATACAGGCGTGACTGGAGCTGTTAGTCAGAGTTGTGGCTGTAAGATGCATCGGCTCTGGACTGATACATTGTAGAGCCGGCTGTTGGTCGATGCTGGTGCAGCTTACAGCCACAACTCTCAGTTGTCTTGGCGCCGACTGTAATTTCTCAGTGCACGTGACTGAAAGCCGGCGGCTCCCAGGCGAAATAAAAGATAATTTTCTTCCGGGTGCTGCGCTTTCAGTACGACGGGCAGGCACATTCAGAACTTTATTACCTCACAGATTAATCCTATATCTGCAGGTTAATAGCTTTATCAGACATGACCGGTGCCCTTCAACTCAGTTTGTCCCATTTTCAGCATTTCGTTATTGGATGCTCTCAGTAGCCCTACCTGAAAACCTGTTTTCTAAATGAAAGCAGTGTTAGTAACAAGCTGTTATGCCTCTTAAATTGATGTATCTGATTTTGACGTGATCTGCGCTCCTGATGAGCGCGACATAGAACCCCACTTATTGTGCTGCCTCTTTCTGCTTTCAGAGTCAGTGTGCTGGCATCTATCTGCATAACTCAGGCATTTATGATGTGGAAGTTCATCAATTTTCAGCTGAGACGATGGAGAGAACATTCATCTCCACAGCCTTCTCAAAAAAGGAGACCTGTTGCTTCTAAAGGCAAATCGTCACGGAAGGAAAAAGGTGAGCACTCCATGGTCTGTGACCTCCTGCAAGAAATATCTGAACCCATGGTGTAAAAGCTTAAGAATTCTCACAGCCCATCTAACATTCATGGAGACAAGCAGATATTTAATAACTGCATATCCTACTGTTCCTCTTCCTTCTCCTACATGGGGCTGTCTGTACAGGTGATTCACTGTTATTGTAAAGCCGAATTTACTCTAGCCGACCATCATGAGCAATGTTCCTAGGCACGCTACCTATAACCAGGCAATAAAAATCGGTGGCCAATGAATCACCAAAGCGCTCATTTGACTGGTTAAATTATTTTTAAGCAAGTTAAATTATTGTTCTCAGCAGCAGATCTTCCTATCAAATAGCAGTCTATGTGCACAGAACAATCTGTTAATCGTTCTGTGCATGCAGAAAATGCATGCAAACAGGCTAATGAACAATGGCCAATTGGCAAACAAGTAGCTGATTGGTGGTCTCGTAACGCCACAAGTCAGATGGTGTAAACCCACCCTAACTCTGCATATATATTTTGTCACACTTGTTCTTTTAGCAAAGCTTAAGTTAAGCCTCAGGGGTTAGTGTCGTGTGCTACGTCTCCATTTGTACTATGCGCATTGCAGAAAGGCGGGGAGAGAAGCAAACACTGGTTGCAGGGATCGCGTGACATAATGTCACGCAATCTCAGAGAGCAAGTGCCGACACCGGAGGTGAGTATATGTGTTATTATTTTACAAAGTAGGAAACGTTAAGATCGAGACAAGGTTGTACGCGTAGTACACAACCCCTTGTAACAGTTTAGTTTTAGAATGGACGTGATTGAATACTGTAAAGCCATAAATGCTGACACTTTCCCCCATTTTATTTTTTTTTTCAGAGAATGGAGTCAATGGAACAGTAACCTCTAATGGAGCAGATTCCCCTCGCAGCCGTAAAGAAAAATCCTCTTAAAAGTTTAAAAAATGAAATCACATTAAAAGAAAATAATTTTCAATTGATGTACTCTGCTCCCAAAGAGAAGTTGCCTTGTGCTGTCCAGAGCCCCGCAGCACTTGAAATCTTACTGTTACAGCAGATAATGCAAAGTGTTTCCATAAAAGTATAAAATATATAAAGCAACGTTCTCCAGACTGTACAGGGTTTTCTTTTTTTTTTTTTTTTTTTTTTTTTTTTTTTAATTTTTTCCATTTTAATTTTCCATTATTTTTTTTTAGCATTTCTTTAATGCTAAAACTGTCACAATCAGAACAAAGAAGAAAAAGTGGGCTGTATCTCAAAGTAAAAGAAGAAAAATTGACTTTACCTGTTTTACACTGGTTAAAAAAAAACAAACAAAATGCACCCCTGTCCTACAAGACACAAGATCCAGCAAAGTAGACCAAGCCAAATCTACCAATCAGTACTCCTGTGTATTAATGACAATGAGACGTGATGAGGGGGACGGAAGTGCAAATCCTGATTCATTTTGACATACTTGCGAGTCTTGCTAATAATCCCTATCCCATTGTACAGTTCCAGCATCCTACTCTTTTGATATGCCAACTGAAATGTTTAAAAGATGTAAATGCTGTGATAAATGTATTTTCACTTCAGTTTTTTATAAGCCAACTTTTGTTTCTTATTTGATTAAAAACAACAAAATAAAAAAATTGAATTGTGATTAGGGTAATGTTTTTATTTATTTATTTTTTTTAATGCATTTTACTCCCTGGCATGTAGTCTACGCTTTTATGCTTTCAGGTGTTCTGTAAATTTCAGATGTCTTATTAACCCATTAACAACCGACGATACGCCTTTTAACGGTGGCATTTAAGGGTACTTATGCCTCAGCGCCGCTTTTTAATGGCGCTAAGAAATAAGGTTATAGTGCAACCCCCAGCTTCGGAAAAACTCAGGGGTCTCAGCTGAGACCCCAGAGAACATGATTCGGGTCGGTTTTTACCAACCCCAGTGTTGCTATCACCGTTATTCACGGAATAATGGCGACTGCAAAAAAAAAAAAAAAACAGATTTCCCATTTATTTCTCTCTCCTCTGATATCATCTAGCACATTAGAGGAGAGAGAATTGGTGTCCCCTGGCGTCTTCTTCCGGGGAAAAAATATGCGCCCGACAAGATCTGCCAGCTGGCACGTGTCTACAGTAGGAGATTTCTAGACCCTATCACAGTGATCAAAATAAAAGAAATAGTAAATCAAACCCCACTTTATCACCGACTAAGTTAGGTAGCTAGGTAAAAATAATATCATTTTTTTTTTTCTGTTAAGGTTATGATTGGGGTTATAGCTAGGGTTAGGCTAGTGTTGGGGTTAGGGCTGGGGCTATGGATGTGGGGTTGGGGTTAGGGCTGTGTTAGGGTTGGGGTTAGAGTTTCCGGGTTCCACTGTGTAGGTACATCAGGGGGTCTCTAAGGCTGAGTGCAGGCGTACTTTTTGGACCTGCGGATTTTTCTGCGCAGAATGAAAGAAATCCGCAGGTTAAATGACCTGCATTTTTCCTGCAGATTTCTTCCATTTTTCATGCGGTTTTCATGCATTTTTTTGTGCGGTTTTCCATCGCGGTTTTCCCCCTGCGGATTTGGTGACAGGGGAGATGGAAAACCGCACAAAAGAAGTAACATGCTGCGGATTTTGTACCGCGGGAAAACAGAGCGGAAAAATCTGCAGCGTGTCTGCACAGCGGTTTTTTTTTACATTGATTTAAAGGCTACTGTACATCACAATGCGGATATGCAACGTTTCTGCGCGGTAAAATCCGCTGCGGAACCGCTGCAAATCTGCATCGTGTGCACACAGCCTTAACGTGACAAGATGCCCGCCATTGATTCCAGCCAATTTTGTGTTCAAAAAGTCAAACTGTGCTCCCTCCCTTCTGAGCCCTGCCATGCACAAAATCAGTGGCTTTCCCCCACATACGGGGTATCGGTGTACTGGGGGGGGGGGTTTGGAGGGGGAATTGCACAACAAATGTTGTGGTCCATTTTCTCCTGATACCCTTGTGAAAATAAAGTTTGGTTCCAAAGTACATTTTTTTCGTGAAAAAAGTAAAATGTTAATTTTTTTCCTTCCACATTGCTTTAGTTCTCATGAAGCACCTGAAGGGTTAATAAACTTCTTGCATGTGGTTTTGCGCACCTTGAGGGGGCCAGTTTTTACTGACTTCCTGAAGCACTAAATTGGTTTTGTAACCTCATTGAGCTTTGAACTTCATAGCCAGGTGTATCAAATCATGAGAAAAGGTATTTAAGTTGGCCACTTGCAAGTAGTTCTCCTATTTGATTCTCCTATGAATAGTGGCATCATGGGCTCCTCAAAACAACTCTCAAATGATCTGAAAACAAAGATTATTCAACATAGCTTTTCAGGGGAAGGATACAAAAAGTTGTCTCAGAGGTTTAACCTGTCAGTTTCCACTGTGAGGAACATAGTAAGGAAATGGAAGAACACAGGTACAGTTCTTGTTAAGCCCAGAAGTGGCAGGCCAAGAAAAATATCAGAAAGGCAGAGAAGAAGAATGGTGAGAACAGTCAAGGACAATCCACAGACCACCTCCAAAGACCTGCAGCATCATCTTGCTGCAGATGGTGTCACTGTGCATCGGTCAACAATACAGCGCACTTTGCACAAGGAGAAGCTGTATGGGAGAGTGATGCGAAAGAAGCCGTTTCTGCAAGCACGCCACAAACAGAGTCGCCTGAGGTCTGCAAAAGCACATTTGGACAAGCCAGTTACATTTTGGAAGAAGGTCCTGTGACCTGATGAAACAAAGATTGAGTTGTTTGGTCATACAAAAAGGCGTTATGCATGGAGGCTAAAAAACACAGCATTCCAAGAAAAACACTTGCTACCCACAGTAAAATTTGGTGGAGGTTCCATCATGCTTTGGGAACTCATTAATAGCTACAAGAAGTGACTAGAGGCTGTTATTTTTGCTAAAGAAGGATCTACAAAATATTAATGTCACTTTTATGTTGAGGTGCCCATACTTTTGCACCGGTCAAATTTTGTTTAAATGCAGATTGCACATTTTCTGTTAGTACAATAAACCTCATTTGAATCCAGAAATATAACTGAGTCCATCAGTTATTAGATATATGAAACTGAAATAGCTGTTGCAAAAACCAAAATTGTTATAAAGAAAAAAGGTTAACATTAATAGGGGTGCCCAAACTTTAACATATGACTGTAGCTGTGTGCCTAGCACTGTATGTATAGGGTGCAGTCACATATAGCTGTGCGCCTAGCACTGTATGTATAGGGTACACTCACATATAGCTATGTGCCTAGCACTGTATGTATAGGGCACAGTCACATATAGCTGTGTGCCTAGCTCTGTATGTATAGGATACAGTTACAAATAGCTGTGTGCCTAGAACTGTATGTATAGGGTACAGTAACATATAGCTGTGTGCCTAGCACCATATGTATAGGATACAGTCCCATATAGCTGTGTGTCTAGCACTGTATGTATAGGGTACAGTCACATATAGTTGTGTGCCTAGCTCTGTATGTATAGGATACAGTCACATATAGCTATGTGCCTAGCACTGTATGTATAGGGTACAGTCACATATAGCTATGTGCCTAGCACCGTATGTATAGGGTACTGTCAGATATAGCTGTGTGCCTAGCACTGTATGTATAGGGTACTGTCAGATATAGCTGTGTGCCTAGCACTGTATGTATAGGATACAGTCACATATAGCTGTGTGCCTAGCACTGTATGTATAGGGTACAGTCACATATAGCTGTGTGCCTAGCGCTGTACGTATAGGATACAGTCCCATATAGCTGTGTGCCTAGCGCTGTATGTATAGGGTACTGTCAGATATAGCTGTGTGCCTAGCACTGTATGTATAGGATACAGTCACATATAGCTGTGTGCCTAGCACTGTATGTATAGGGTACAGTCACATATAGCTGTGTGCCTAGCGCTGTACGTATAGGATACAGTCCCATATAGCTGTGTGCCTAGCACTGTATGTATAGGGTACTGTCAGATATAGCTGTGTGCCTAGCGCTGTACGTATAGGATACAGTCACATATAGCTGTGTGCCTAGCACTGTATGTATAGGGTACAGTCACATATAGCTGTGTGCCTAGCGCTGTACGTATAGGATACAGTCCCATATAGCTGTGTGCCTAGCGCTGTATGTATAGGGTACTGTCAGATATAGCTGTGTGCCTAGCACCGTATGTATAGGGTACTGTCAGATATAGCTGTGTGCCTAGCACTGTATGTATAGGGTACTGTCACATATAGCTGTGTGCCTAGCACTGTATGTATAGGGTACAGTCACATATAGCTGGGTGCCTAGCACCGTATGTATAGGGTACAGTCACATATAGCTGGGTGCCTAGCACCGTATGTATAGGGTACAGTCATATAGCTGTGTGCCTAGCACTGTATGTATAGGGTACAGTCGCATATAGCTGTGTGCCTATCGCTGTACGTATAGGGTACAGTCACATATAGCTGCGTGCCTAGCATCATATGTATAGGGTACAGTCACATATAGCTGTGTGCCTATCGCTGTACGTATAGGATACAGTCCCATATAGCTGTGTGCCTAGCACTGTATGTATAGGTACAGTCACATATAGCTGTGTGCCTAGCGCTGTACGTATAGGGTACAGTCACATATAGCTGTGTGCCTAGCATCATATGTATAGGGTACAGTCACATATAGCTGTGTGCCTAGCATCATATGCATAGGGTACAGTCACATATAGCTGTGTGCCTAGCACCATATGTATAGGATGCAGTCACATATATCTGTGTGCCTAGCACTGTATGTATAGGGTACAGTCACATATAGCTGTGTGCCTAGCATGATATGTATAGGGTACAGTCACATATAGCTGTGTGCCTAGCGCTGTACGTATAGGATACAGTCCCATATAGCTGTGTGCCTAGCACTGTATGTATAGGGTACTGTCAGATATAGCTGTGTGCCTAGCACTGTATGTATAGGGTACAGTCACATATAGCTGTGTGCCTAGCGCTGTACGTATAGGGTACAGTCACATATAGCTGTGTGCCTAGCATCATATGTATAGGGTACAGTCACATATATCTGTGTGCCTAGCATCATATGTATAGGGTACAGTCACATATAGCTGTGCGCCTAGCATCATATGTATAGGGTACAGTCACATATAGCTGTGTGCCTATCGCTGTACGTATAGGATACAGTCCCATATAGCTGTGTGCCTAGCACTGTATGTATAGGTACAGTCACATATAGCTGTGTGCCTAGCGCTGTACGTACAGGGTACAGTCACATATAGCTGTGTGCCTAGCATCATATGTATAGGGTACAGTCACATATAGCTGTGTGCCTAGCATCATATGTATAGGGTACAGTCACATAGCTGTGTGCCTAGCACCATATGTATAGGATACAGTCACATATAGCTGTGTGCCTAGCACTGTATGTATAGGGTACAGTCACATATAGCTGTGTGCCTAGCGCTGTACGTATAGGATACAGTCCCATATAGCTGTGTGCCTAGCGCTGTATGTATAGGGTACTGTCAGATATAGCTGTGTGCCTAGCACCGTATGTATAGGGTACTGTCAGATATAGCTGTGTGCCTAGCACTGTATGTATAGGGTACAGTCACATATAGCTGGGTGCCTAGCACCGTATGTATAGGGTACAGTCACATATAGCTGGGTGCCTAGCACCGTATGTATAGGGTACAGTCATATAGCTGTGTGCCTAGCACTGTATGTATAGGGTACAGTCGCATATAGCTGCGTGCCTAGCATCATATGTATAGGGTACAGTCACATATAGCTGTGTGCCTAGCGCTGTACGTATAGGATACAGTCCCATATAGCTGTGTGCCTAGCACTGTATGTATAGGTACAGTCACATATAGCTGTGTGCCTAGCACTGTATGTATAGGTACAGTCACATATAGCTGTGTGCCTAGCGCTGTACGTATAGGGTACAGTCACATATAGCTGTGTGCCTAGCATCATATGTATAGGGTACAGTCACATATAGCTGTGTGCCTAGCATCATATGTATAGGGTACAGTCACATAGCTGTGTGCCTAGCACCATATGTATAGGATACAGTCATATAGCTGTGTGCCTAGCACTGTATGTATAGGGTACAGTCGCATATAGCTGTGTGCCTAGCACCATATGTATAGGATACAGTCACATATAGCTGTGTGCCTAGCACCATATGTATAGGATACAGTCACATATAGCTGTGTGCCTAGTGCTGTACGTATAGGGTACAGTCACATATAGCTGTGCTCCTAGCATCATATGTATAGGGTACAGTCACATATAGCTGTGTGCCTAGCATCATGCATAGGGTACAGTCACATATAGCTGTGTGCCTAGCACCATATGTATAGGATGCAGTCACATATATCTGTGTGCCTAGCACTGTATGTATAGGGTACAGTCACATATAGCTGTGTGCCTAGCATGATATGTATAGGGTACAGTCACATATAGCTGTGTGCCTAGCGCTGTACGTATAGGATACAGTCCCATATAGCTGTGTGCCTAGCACTGTATGTATAGGGTACTGTCAGATATAGCTGTGTGCCTAGCACTGTATGTATAGGGTACAGTTACATATAGCTGTGTGCCTAGCGCTGTACGTATAGGGTACAGTCACATATAGCTGTGTGCCTAGCATCATATGTATAGGGTACAGTCCCATATAGCTGTGTGCCTAGCACTGTATGTATAGGGTACTGTCAGATATAGCTGTGTGCCTAGCACCATATGTATAGGATACAGTCACATATAGCTGTGTGCCTAGCGCGGTACGTATAGGGTACAGTCACATATAGCTGTGTGCCTAGCATCATATGTATAGGGTACAGTCACATATAGCTGTGTGCCTAGCACCATATGTATAGGATGCAGTCACATCTAGCTGTGTGCCTAGCACTGTATGTATAGGGTACAGTCACATAGCTGTGTGCCTAGCATCATATGTATAGGGTACAGTCACATATAGCTGTGTGCCTAGCGCTGTACGTATAGGATACAGTCCCATAAAGCTGTGTGCCTAGCACTGTATGTATAGGGTACAGTCACATATAGCTGTGTGCCTAGCATCATATGTATAGGATACAGTCACATATAGCTGTGTGCCTAGCATCATATGTATAGGATACAGTCACATATAGCTGTGTGTCTAGCACTGTATGTATAGGGTACAGTCACATATAGCTGTGTGCCGAGCACTGTATGTATAGGGTACATCACATATAGCTATGTGCCTAGCACTGTACGTATAGGATACAGTCACATATAGCTGTGTGCCTAGCAGTATATGTATAGGGTACAGTCACATATAGCTGTGTGCCTAGCATCATATGTATAGGGTACAGTCACATATAGCTGTGTGCCTAGCACCATATGTATAGGATACAGTCACATATAGCTGTGTGCCTAGCATCATATGTATAGGGTACATCACATATAGCTGTGTGCCTAGCACTGTACGTATAGGATACAGTCACATATAGCTGTGTGCCTAGCACTGTACGTATAGGGTACAGTCACATATAGCTGTGTGTCTAGCACTGTATGTATTGGGTACTGTCAGATATAGCTGTGTTCCTAGCACTGTACATATAGGGTACAGTCACATATAGCTGTGTGCCTAGCACCATATGTATAGGATAGTCACATATAGCTGTGTGCCTAGCACTGTATGTATAGGGTACAGTCACATATAGCTGTGTGCCTAGCATCATATGTATAGGGTACAGTCACATATAGCTGTGTGCCTAGCACTGTACGTATAGGATACAGTCACATATAGCTGTGTGCCTAGCACTGTACGTATAGGATACAGTCACATATAGCCGTGTGTCTAGCACTGTATGTATTGGGTACTGTCAGATATAGCTGTGTGCCTAGCACCGTATGTATAGGGTACAGTCACATATAGCTGTGTGCCTAGCATCATATGTATAGGGTACAGTCACATATAGCTGGGTGCCTAGCACTGTACGTATAGGATACAGTCACATATAGCTGGGTGCCTAGCACTGTATGTATAGGGTACAGTCACATATAGCCGTGTGTCTAGCACTGTATGTATAGGGTACAGTCACATATAGCCGTGTGTCTAGCACTGTATGTATTGGGTACTGTCAGATATAGCTGTGTGCCTAGCATCATATGTATAGGATACAGTCCCATATAGCTGTGTGCCTAGCACCGTATGTATAGGGTACAATTATAAGGGGGACAACAAGACCGCGGATATCTGTGTGCCGGGTACTGAACTAGAGGGGCTGCATCCCCTGTTCCCAGGGGGAAGCTTTAGTGAGGCGGACCTTCCCCTGTTGCTTGGGGAAAGCCCTGGCGAGTTGGATGTATCTGCTGATCTGCTGACCGAGGGGGGCGGAGAAAGAAAAGGAAAAAGCGTGCGCAGCGGGGCAGTTTGGCGCCAACGGAGTTCAGCGTGCCAAGCGGTGAGAGGCGCGCTCTGATTCCCCTTCCCTCACCCCAGAATATCGGCGCTGCGACAGGCTACATAGAGCGGAGCCGTGCACACAGAGCAGACGAGGACAGGGACCGCTGCGCTGAGGGGAGCTGTGTGTCCAGCAGCAGCCAGGGAGAAGAGTACTCTGGGGAGCGCCAGCGTCCGCCATCTCCTGCCACCAGCAGCGGGGACCAGAGAGAGAGAGGAATGGGCAGTGTGTGCACGTTGACTACAGAGAGAAGGTGCAGGGCACTGGTGACCACCAGAGAGAAGCTGCACGCCAGTGGTTGTCGGCACTTGAGTCTTGGCACGAACAGGCAGCGCGCAGCATGAAGAGGAAAGTGCAGCGCGCCCAGTAGCGACCAGAGAATGCTCCATGTCCGTGAGTACTGCACACGTGCCACATAAGAGTGGCCACATACGGGACTTACACTTGCGCCCTGACGTTGCCAGAGAACATTTGCCCAGACACTTGTGCCCTGACTTCACCAGTGAATATAGTAGCAGCCACGTTGGGCTCGTACAGGACTGTGGCCCGTACCCTTTGGAGCCACTGTAGTATATGGACTAGGCTCAGCGGAAGGTACCGGAGACCGACCACTGCTGCCAGAAGATGGATCATTGTTACCACAGGACTTTCCTGGAAAGACACCGTGCCAGCTGTTGCCGGCGCTATTGAGTTCACAGCAGGAGTAAGGGTATGTGCGCACACAGTTTTTTGTCTCTGCGGATTTTGTAGAGAAAACTGCAGGAAATCCGCAGGACAAAGTGCTGCGGTTTTTCTGCGGTTTATCTGCGGTTTATCTGCGGTTTTTCTGCGGTTTTGCCCTGCGGTTTTACACCTCATAATGGATGAGGTGTAAAACTGCAGCGTTTCTGCACCAAACAATTGACATGCTGCGTTTTGAAAACCGCAACAAAACCGCGCGGAAAAAAACGCAGCATGTGCACAGCTTTTTTTTATTTCCATAGGAAATAAAGGTACTGTACAATGTAGCAGAATCTGCTGCGTTTCTGCAGAGCCAAAAACGCTGCGGAAACGCAGCAGAAACCGCAAAGTGTGCACATACCCTAAGGGTATGTGCACACGCTGCGGATCCGCTGCAGATTTCCTAGTGATTTACAGTATAATGTAAATCTATGGAAAAAAAAACCCTGCTGTGCACATGCTGCGGAAAAATCTGCACGGAAATGCAGCGGTTTATTCCTTGTGTGGATTCCGCAGCGTTTTTACACCTCTTCCTTTATAGGAATCCGCAGATGTAAAAACGCGCAGATTATAACCTGCAGATTCTGCCAAAATAAGCAAATTCTGCAACATGTGCACACACCCTAAAGGGGGCTTTACACATAGCGATATCGCTAGTAATATCGCTAAAGCATCACCGATTTGGTGACGCAGCAGCGATATCGCTATGATACTTACCTCCAACCGGCTCCCCCGCTGGTTATCGCTGATCGCGCGAGATTGTGCAGCTCCATTTCTCGTCGTCAGCTTCCTGCCGGGCTTCCTGTGGCGCCGACGAGCGACGCATGGACGCGGGCGGGAGGACGCAGGATCGCCGCGTCTGACAGGTAAGTAACGACCGCTGCTATGTCGCTGGTGAGATCTGCCTGTGTGGCAGCTCACTAGTGACCACTTAGCGATGCACCAGCGCTCCTGACCGGGTCGTATCGTTGTCGGGATCGCTGGTGCATCGCTAAATGTGAAGGGGCCTTTACAGTTTGAGTGACACCTGACACAAGTACAACCGAACTGCCCTTATCTGAACCGGTGTTCTTCACCTCACCATATCCTTTGCCATTTATTCTGTTTAACCGTTTACCTCCCTGCGTGGAGTATTCCCCTGTTTAATAAACTGTTAACCCTTGCTCTGCCTGCGTCCCTGCTATCTCGCACTGTCACCTATAGCTGTGTCCACCACTGTCGGCTATGGCTCCAGTCTGTATTCTATAGGAGACACCCCGGATAGCTGCACAGGGAGCCAGGTCGCGTTCGACACCAATGAGGACGGAAAGCTGCAGATGAGCAGCAGCTCCTGGGTGCAGCATTGGTGAGTGGCTGGCAGGAGGCGACACTGGAGAGAAGCGCGTTGTGATGTGACTGGCATGTTTGTTGCTGCCTGACTGGAGGAAGTGACCCGGTAGAGGGCGGAGTCCGGCATCTGGCGGGACTGTGTAGTGTAACATGGCAGCCGGTAGTGATGGGCAGTCCGGCTCTTTTTGGTGATCTGGCTCACTCGGCTCCGCTCACCAAAAAGAGCCGGCTCTTTTTGGCTCAAAAAGCGGCTCTTCTTGCAAAAAGTGCTACTTTCCCCACTTTTATCACTCCAGTCTCTTCACTATAAAGCCTTTGTCTCATTATACAGCTGTACAGGGGTCTAGTAAAGGCTTTTTAGCCATTTTCTCAGAGTGTAAGCTCCTGGGATCAGGCCCTCACTCCTGTCCGTATTGCTGATTTGTGTTATCCTCTAATATCTGATATTTGTCCATGTGGTTTCTACATTAGTCAGTGCTGTGACATCTGCCGGCACTGATTATTCTAAGGCTATGTGCACACGTTGCGGATTTGCTGCCGATCCACAAGTGATTTACAGTACAATGTTATTCTATGGGGGAAAAAAACGCTGTGCACATGCTGCAGAAAAATCCAAGTGGAAACGCAGCAGTTTATTTTCCGCAGCATATCAATACTTTGTGCGGATTCCGCAGCATTTTTACACCCATTCCATAATAGGAATCCGCAGGTGTAAAAATGCAGGCGAAATCCGCACAAAATCCACAATAAATCTGCATAAAAACCTCACGGATTTAGACCTGCGGATTCTGCCAAGAGATGCAGATTCCGCAAAGAAAATTCCACACAGCAATCCGCAACATGTGCACATACCCTTATAAGTAAATCCTTAGAGATATGTTCCAGGTTCCTACAGAGTAACTCTGATATCTGCACCATACATGGCACCCCTTACCTACCAATTCTGGTATGCATGGTCCTCTCATCCCCAATCCTGGTATGCATGGTACCCCACATCCCCCAATCCTGGTGTGCGTGGTCACCTCACCCCCAATCCTGGTATGCATGGTCCTCTCACCCCCCCAATCCTGGTATGCATAGTTCCCTCACCCCCCAATCCTGGTATGCATGGTCCCACCTCATCCCTATCGTAGGATGTATGGTCCCCTCATCCCCAATCCATGTATACATGGCACCCCTTACCTACCAATCCATGTATACATGGCACCCCTCACCTCCCTATCCTGGTATGCATGGCCCCTGGCCCCGTCATCCCTATAATGGTATGCATGGTCCTCTCACCCCCCAATCCTGGTATGCATGGTACTCCCTCATCCCTATCCTGGTACTATCCTGGTATGTATGGTCCCCTCACCCCCCTATCCTGGTGTGCATGGTCCCCTCACCCCCTATCCTGGTGTGCATGGTCCCCTCACCCCCCAATCCTGGTATGTATGGTCCTCTCACCCCCTATCCTGGTATGCATGGTCCCCTCAATCCTGGTATGCATGGTCCCCTCACCCAACAATCCTGGTATGCATGGTCCCCTCATCCCCTATCCTGGTATGCATGGTCCCCTCATCCCCTATCCTGGTATGCATGGTCCCCTCATCCCCTATCCTGGTATGCATGGTACTCCCGCATCCCTCGATCCAGGTCTTAGGAGTATGCGGCCGTAATTGGCGCCCGATTTTGGCGCCACAACCCGCCGTCTCCTGACTTCATGGCGAATTCCCCGGTAATCTTTTGTGCCTGCTGTGATGACAGGGGAGGGTGGGTTGTTGCTCCAGAATCGGCGCCTGCGCATTCCTCTCTTTCCGGCGCCATTGTCTTGAAGACACACTGCAGTGTCTTCCCCAAAATGGCGCCGGAAAGCGCAGACTGCGCATGCGCCGCTTCAGGAGCAACAACCCGCCCTCCCCTGTCATCACAGCAAGACGCAAGACCCCACGGCCACATCGAATCGGTAAGGTGTCGTGCCGGCGGGGGGCTGCGTCTACCGTGATCTCCAGGGGGTGCGTTTTGCGCGATCTCCTGGGGGGGAGGGTGCGTCACTCTGTCTGGAGCCAGACTGCGCAGGTGCGTCGCGCTTGCCCAGTCTATAAAGGCTTCGGACAGAGTGACGCTTAGCCCGTTATATTATACATATATCCCGGATCTGTCCACAGTTTCTCTGCCTCAGATTTATATTATTACTTTCCCACTGTAGAGCAGCAGGAACTACAGAAAATAATGAGAGGGATAAGATGGCTGTCAGTGCCTGACCTCAGCGCCTCTGCTCATCCTGTAGCTGCCGGACATCCAATGTTAGGGTATGTGCACACACTGCAGATTCACCTGCGGGTTTTTTCCTGCGGAACCGCAGGTAAAACCACAGGTAAAGTGACCTGCGGTTTTGCTGCGGTTTGGCATGCGGTTTTGCCCTGCAGTTTGACACCTGGACAATGGAATAGGTGGCAAACCGCAGCAGTTCCGCAGACATGGTACTTTACCATGTTAGCCTATGGGTTTTCAAAACCGCAGTGCTCACGCTGCGGTTTTTTACCTGCGGAAAAGCTGCGTTTTTTTTCCCGCAGCATGTCAATTGTTTCTGCGGATTCTGCTGCGGTTTGCCACCTATTCCATTGTCCAGGTGTCAAACCGCAGGCCAAACCGCAGCAAAAGCGCAGGTCACTTTACCTGCGGTTTTACCTGCGGTTCCGCAGGTGAATCTGCAGTGTGTGCACATACCCTAAGTCAGACAGTGACAGTCTGTGTGACTGCACATTGTGATCTATCACAGATCATGTGTGTGCACTCACTGCACTGAGCAGCCAATCACAGTACAGCTATGTGTCATGTGGGAGGAGCCCAGTCGCAAGGCAAAGCATTGCCAGTCACTCCCCACTTGTGAGTCACTGCTCTAAGTCTCCTCCTCAGCTCCTCCCGGCCCCCAGCCAGGCAGGAAGAAGCTAAACAAACAGCAGGGAAAAAAAAAAAAATTGGCTCAGCTCCCAGTGGTGAGCCGACTCCCGTCGGTCACATGAAAGAGCCGGCTCTTTGTCTCGGTTCGTTCACGAACGACTCATCACTAGGCGGGATTGGCAGCCGGGCAGTCACCGGCCGGGAAATAGTGCACGGTGCTGCGGACAGCCGAGCTCTGGACAGGACCCAGGTATACACTACAGCTATACACACGTGACGTCCATGTAGCTCTGTACACTGCCTGCTTGCAGCGCCTCACAGCGGCCAGCACAGGAGCTGCACCTGGTCAGGACGTCAGCACTGGTTGCTGTATCCTATGTATCTATAGACTGAATAATGGATACCGTGTATGTAGGCTCTATATCTCTATATCTCCTGTAAATATACTTCTATCCACTGTACATGGTATAAAATAGGCTGTATACTGTATAAAATACCTGAATATTGTAAACATACGTGTATGCACTTTTTGCGCACTTGTGGTTTGTGTGTGTATTATATACAGTGCAGTCTCTTATGTTCATATTTAGGGTTTTTTGTACATTATGTATCTATAGACTGTATGTAATGTATGTATAACGGACAGATCTAAAGATCTCCACCAATCAGTGTACCGTGATGGCGCCTTTCTGCTATGTCTTCCTTAGGCCTCGTTCACACGATCATATTTTCGATCTGGAGTTCCATCCATGACAAAGATGGGCAGCAGTCGGACTGATGTTATTCAGTGGGGCAGAGCTGATGAATAATTATTTTCCATGACCGAATCTGCGTGTGAAATAAATTGCAGCAGCGTTAGTTACTTCCATACATTGGATGAGACTCGCCCATTTAAGTCTATGGTTGTGCAAGAATATCGGATGTCGTATGGAGTCAGAGTGCAGCATTCATATTATACGGATACATTGCACACCTGTCACATAAGGAACTGTAGAAGATCTTGTGAATGATTCATAGCTGCTGCTGTAAAAAACATAGATTTTATACAGATGACAAGTGAGAAAACAATCCTCCTACTTTCTGAGTGAACCTCTGACTGATTATTTTCTACGCTTGTGTGACCCTCTATCCTCAGTCCGGCAGCAGACGAGCAGATCAGGAATTGTCTTAGTTTCATCCAAAAACGTAGATATTTTTTCGAATCTTCATCCATGTTTTCTAACATCCATGTGACGCCCGTTTTCATACATTTCCACTAAAAAATGTACATGATCAAATACGTTATTCGAGCAGTGTACATACATTATAGTATATGGGGCTTTTCACATGTCCATGTTTTTTTCTTGCCCCGTTTGTCACAAATCAGAATCCCTCCTACAAGGGTCCATGGATATCGCTGGCCGCTCACATTGCCATCCGATCTGTCCGGTTATAACATTACTATGGGCCGAAGAAGTTTTGTCGTTTGTTTAATTTTTTTTTTTGCCTACTAGAAAATAATTGATGGTTAAAACTGACACTGAGTAAACACTGGTGGAAATCGGCCCCTTATTTTAGTGGGAGAGAAATCAGCGACATCTGAATGAGGCCTTAGTTGTGTAGATTTACTGCAATGTCGATTTATCTGTCTTCTGGACGGAGCATCTCCTCTTGGGCTATTTAGAGGGGCTGTCTGGTCATACGATACTGATGACCTATGTTTTGATGAATAGGGGCTTCTCTGCAGCGGCTGCTACATATTGAACAGGCCTATGCTGTTCAGTTCCGTACATTGTTGCACCCGTCCACCACAGGTAATAACGGTGAATAGATGGAGGTGTGTGTTGTTGGACCCCACCTGACTTTAAGGGTTTATCTGTGACTATTTTATTGTTTTTACTATGGTCCTAAAACTAACAGAACGGTAGTAGCTAACTGCCTGCCTTCTCTACCCGACGCCTGCACACAGCGGTCATTGATTGCGCTTGCCAGCGATTCAGCTGCTCCATGTCAACATAACAGCTCCTCCTATTCCGGGCCCCTATGTTGTCGGGGCGCGCCTGTCAGCGTCCTGTTGATTGATAGCTAGCTCCCCGCAGTTGAGCAACAGGGAATCAGCATGACGTCGGCAGTCAATCAGCATGACGTCGGCAGTCACGCTCAGTCAACAGAGCAGAAGAGAAAACATTGCTTTGTCAACGTGATGTCAACAGAAGCTGCCTACTCGCTGGCAGGAGTGGGTCTGTGCCGGCAGAGATCGATGGTAAGCACGTAGCCCCGGATATCCCCTTTAATATTGATGACCCCTCCTGAAGTGTAGTGTTTCTTCCTGCTCGGGACCTAAATGCCAAGGTGGATCAGATTAGCCCAAAAGTGCATTGGGGATAGAGATGCACTTGGAGTACATCCGCATGCCCCCAATACACTTCCAGGCTAATTTGTAGATAGCGTCATCACTTGATCTGTCAGTGCTGGCACATCAGACTACTACAAGACAGGTATCACTTTTATTGTTGTAGGACCTATACAGCCATATATTACGACTTGATTAGTACAGTCGTCCTGACTCCGCTTCTTTAATGTCAGTTCTGTATTGTGTTCATTTGCAGTTATTATGTTGAAGTGAAACATGAGTGACATAGTCCTCGCTCCGTATCCGGAAGGGAAACTTCACAGCCTGGAGAAGCTTGCTCCGTGCCGAGAATCACAGCTATCTACATTGCTTGCAATCTTTGGGGAGGTATTACTAGTTCTTTATTTATACTTTTAGATATAATACACTCCTCAACATTGAAATTACAGCACCATGAAGGAAAAATTGTGGCATTATAGAAATCACAGGATGGGTAGACATGTTAATGATGAAAAAAATGGAAACAAAGTTTTCAAAACATCTCGATGTATTGAGACTTACAGCCTTGGCTTTTATCACTGAGGTTATTAATGGTTGTATGAGGAAGGTTCTGCTACACTGAATTCACTTGGCAAAATCATCAAGATGCACTGCTGGCAGCTCCTTTGCAACTACCAACCAGTAACGTCCCAGATGTGGGAGTCAAGTCAAGCCATGGTAGCACACTTAAATCATGCACGCTGCTCACCTTAACTCAAGCAACGTGGCATTGTCATGTTGAAAAACTACCCGTGAGACACCGAGGAGAAATGGCCATACTACTGGTTCGAAGACCAGATCAATGTAACACTGAGCTGTTAGTGTACCTGGAATGAATCATTGCATCCAAGACAAAAGCGGAACTCATACCTAACGAGGACAGGCCTCCACTCCATCCTCCATTGCCATCTGGCTTTGCACCATGATTTCCTTTGAGAATGGGTGGTGTGAGGTCAATGGAACGCGGAGATGAACACCTGACTCGTCCCAAAACCTGCTCTGATGGTTTGTGTACACAATTTGACCCCTTGGGCTTGGCATTTGATGTCTAATCTCTTGTGCAGTACGGAATCGATAAGTCATGGAACCCATGGTACGACCATTTCTCCAACGTGTCCCGCGAGTCGTATTTCAACACAACAACATCATGCTGCACGTTGCTCTTGGTTTGGTGACCTAAACGTGCTACCATGGCCTGCAGCATCTCCAGGCTTGTCTCCCATCAGCCACATCTAGGATGTCATTGATCGGCAATTGCATAGGCAGCTGCCAGCAGAGGATCCTGATGATTTGCCCATGTGCCTCCGATGAGGCAGAACCAGCAGGTGCTAATGGGAAATGTAGTTTGCAGTGGTCACGTAGACAGCACTGAAAAGAGGGATGCCTTTATGGAGGAGCTGGAACCTGAAATAGGAGTAAGAATGTAGCCAAGAAGAATCTGACCGATTGCTGTCGAGTTGTTATTCATCTACAGGAAGTTTGAAAAAAAATAATAATTGTGGGATAACCCCTTTAGGCTATGTGCACACGTGCTGAATTGCCACAGATATGTCGCAGCAATTCCGCAACTTCCTGCCATGGGAAATACGCTAGAATTCCGCATGCAAAATTTCCGCGAAAAACTTAGCTTGCAGAATGCTAGCGTTTCCCAACTGATCTGTAACATCGCTTGGAAAACTGATTGACAGGTTGGTCACACTTATCAAACATAGTGTTTGACGAGTGTGACCAACTTTTTACTATTGAGGCCGCCTATACAGCATCAGTAGTAAAAAGATATAATGTTAAAAATAATAAGAAAAAAAAATTAAAATGTGATATTCTCACCTTCCGGCGGCCCCCGCAGCGTCCTCAGGTCTCAGCGATGCTCCCGGCAAGTCCCATTCCCAGCGATGCCTTGCGACAATGACCCCAGATGACGTAGCATCACGCGAAACTTCTACGTCATCAGAGGTCATTGTCGCAAGGCATCGCTGGGAACAGGAGTTGGCGGGAGCATCGCTGAGGCCTGAGGACGCTGCGGGGGCCGCCGGAAGGTGAGAATATCACGATTTTTTATTTTCTTTTTTTTAACAGGGATATGGTACCCAGGGCCAGGAGGACAGTCTCCTCTCCTCCAGACCCTGGGTACCATCCGCACATTTTCCGCTTACTTTGCGCATGGTGGGCATAGCCACATGCGGAAAGTAAGCGGATCAATGCATTCCTATGTGTGCGGAATTACCGCGATTCCGCAAAAAGAATGAGCATGCTGCGTATTTTTCCTCGATGCGATTTTACCGCAGAAAAATACGCAGCATTAGCACACCATGTGCAGAATGTCATGGAATTCAATGGGTTGCTTATTTTATGCGTTTTCGCAGCGAAAAAATGCAGCAAAAATGGATAAAATCGTGGGAATTCCGCACGTGTGCACATAGCCTTAACGTTCGATTAAAATAAAGCCTGAAATATCGTCTTGTAGAAGCTCTCACCCCAGCTTCCGGTGCAGCATCTTACTGTGATATTTAACTGATTTATGTTTGTTTTTTTTCTTCAGAGTTCACATTTAAGCTTTCCTTCCATTTTTATTTATGGGCACACCGGCACTGGAAAGACGTACCTCCTGCAGACAGTGCTGAGCACACTAGAGGTGAGGCTAAATCTATGCATATTTATGAGTGTCGTTAGTTAATGGTTATCCTAGATGGAACCTATATTTTCCCTATTAAATAACGCCTCACAGTATCCTTTTTTTTGGCGTATAGGAGCTTGTTGGGCAGTGTATAATTATACACGTATTCAGTGGCGTACATCAGGTAATACTCCCAGCGGAATCTGTGGCCCTAGAAATACATGTGACTGCTGGCAGCGTTTCCCACCATTTATAGGGAGAAAAGAGTACGTGGTGTCCTAGATTAGCGTGCAGCTGCTGCAGAACCTCACGAAACTCAGGAGCTACAAGGGTACATATTGTGTGGCTCTGCATTAGTGAGGGTTACTTAGACTAGAAGGATGTTATATCTGCAGATTATGCTTATATTAGTGGAAGTGCTCCATTTTGTTACATACTTCTCACATCCTCAGAAGTTTCATTACTGGTGGTTGGAGTGCATTAGCAGTGTATGGTTGGTGTAAGTCATAGGAGCATTCCCTGTGTAGTATGCCTCTGGCCGCCACCAGACTCCTTGTCTCTTAGAGAACAACAGAATCTACATTCTGAAATGGAACATGGTGGATTCTTCTCTCTGCTCAATTTATCTGTCGAGGAGGGCCCCCATAAATATTAGCCTGTCGGCCCAACCCGCCGATATTGTTGGGTTCGAGCGACTATAGTCTAATGTACAGTCATGGCCAAAAGTTTTGAGAATGACACAAATATTAATTTTTACAAAGTCTACTGCTTCATTTTTTCTAATGGCAATTTGCATATACTCCAGAATGTTATAAAGAGTGATCAGCTTAACAACAATTACTTGCAAAGTAAATATTTGCCTAGAAAATTAACTTTATCCCCCAAAACACATTTCAACATCATTGCAGCCCTGCCTTAAAAGGACCAGCTAACATCGTTTCAGTGATTGCTCCATTAACACAGGTGTGGGTGTTGATGAGGACAGGGCTGGAGATCAATCTGTCATGATTAAGTAAGAATGACACCACTGGACACTTTAAAAGGAGGCTGGTGCTTGGCATCATTGTTTCTCTTCTGTTAACCATGGTTATCTCTAAAGAAACACGTGCAGTCATCATTGCACTGCACAAAAATAGCCTAACAGGGAAGAGTATCGCAGCTAGAAAGATTGCACCTCAGTCAACAATCTATCGCATCATCAAGAACTTCAAGGAGAGAGGTTCCCTTGTTGCCAAAAAGTCTCCAGGGCGCCCAAGAAAGACCAACAAGCGCCAGGACCGTCTCTTAAAAGTGTTTCAGCTGCGGGATCGAGCTACCAGCAGTGCAGAGCTTGCTCAGGAATGGCAGCAGGCAGGTGTGAGTGCATCTGCACGCACTGTGAGGCGGAGACTCTTGGAGCAAGGCCTGGTCTCAAGGAGGGCAGCAAAGAAGCCACTTCTCTCCAGAAAAAACATCATGGACAGACTGATATAATGCAAGAGGTACAGGGAATGGACTGCTGAGGACTGGGGTAAAGTCATTTTCTCTGATGAATCCCCTTTTCGATTGTTTGGTACATCTGGAAAACGGCTTATTCGGAGACCAGGTGAGCGCTACCACCAGTCTTGTCTCATGCCAACTGTCAAGCATCCTGAAACCATTCATGTGTGGGGTTGCTTCTCAGCCAAGGGAATGGGCTCTCTCTCAGTCTTGCCTAAAAACACAGCCATGAATAAAGAATGGTACCAGAATGTCCTCCAAGAGCAACTTCTCCCAACCGTCCAAGAGCAGTTTGGCGATCAACAATGCCTTTTTCAACATGATGGAGCACCTTGCCATAAAGCAAAGGTGATAACTAAATGGCTCAGGGAACAAAACATAGAGATTTTGGGACCATGGCCTGGAAACTCCCCAGATCTTAATCCCATTGAGAACTTGTGGTCAATCATCAAGAGACGGGTGGACAAACAAAAACCTTCAAATTCAGACGAAATAAAAGCATTGATTTTGCAAGAATGGACTGCTATCAGTCAGGATTTGATCCAGAAGTTGATTGAGAGCATGCCAGGGAGAATTGCTGAGGTCCTGAAGAAGAAGGGTCAACACTGCAAATATTGACTTGCTGCATTAACTCATTCTAACTGTCAATATAACCTTTTGTTACTGATAATATGATTGCAATTATATTTCTGTATGTGATAAAAACATCTGACAAACACACATAAAAACCAGAGGGCAGCAGATCATGTGAAAATATAATATTTGTGTCATTCTCTAAACTTTTGGCCATGACTGTATAAGGGGGGCTATACACAAGCCCAGAATTTTCCGATAGAGCTGCGTTACCCCTAAAGGCTGTAGTCTGTACATGTACTGTATGTTGTTTTTGTTTTGCGTTGCAGCTTCCTTCTGCCTTTGTGAATTGTGTGGAGTGTTTTACAGCCAGACTTCTCTTTGAGCAAATCCTGAACCAGCTTTACAATCACTGCCCTGGGCCTGAAAATGAGTTTTCTTCCTACAAGAAATGTGATACATTTAATGAATTTGTCCGATTCTATAAGAGGGCGATTACAATCCAAGGACTAGAAAATGAGACGGTTTATATTGTGAGTAGTAGCCGAATATCCAAGGTTTTATTCATTTACAATGCTAAAATGAAATGGGTGCCACGGGCTGCATATTACTAAAAAGCTGCCCAGCACTTTGTATGTCTAGAACATATCAAACCATTGTTGGAACTGCTTTATTTAATAAAGAGCAAGAAAAGTCTTTCCATTTATCAGTGCATGTTACATATGTGTTACACCTTGATCCAGAGAAAAATTTTCTTGCTGGATTAGGCTATGTTTGCCTCCCACTTTTATAGTTAGATAAATGTATACGGAGTGTAGCCATCGAGTCCAACTGACCGAACATCCCAAAATGGCATAATGGTGTCTGTTACTGTAGCATTGTGCCAACGGCACTTGTCAGGAGATTGTCCTTATGTATGTGTCCTCATTGTGAATAATCCTTAGTGCTTTTTTTTTTTTTTTTTTTAATTTTTTGCATTTCCTTTCTTTATTTCTAAGATGCATAAACTTTCTTATATTAGGTTCTTGATAAGGCAGATATCCTGCGAGAAATGGATGCAAACCTTGTACCAGGACTCCTGAGGCTTCAGGAACTGGTAAGTGAACAGAACCATCTGCAATGTTTAGGCATACATAGAATATCATTCTGGATTGGGGCCTGTTCACATCTGCGTTTGGTACTATGCTTTACCGAGGCATGCTCTAAATCTATACATAGGCCGACATTGTCTTGGCCCCTGTCAGTAGTCCTTTTGGTATATATACATTGTATACTATTTTTCATAATAAGGAATGGCATAGTAGACTATGGTGTTCCAATTAAAAAAACATGTAATAGAAACCTACTAGCGACCGGTCTCGCTGTATGCCTACACAGCAGGCGACGTTGCAGCCTTCCTTTGGGGTTGTACATCAGAGGATCTTCCGGACATATTAGGATTGACTGCAGGCTCCACATATGTGAGCAGATCATTCATGACTTTGTTTCTGCTGGTTTTGCATGTATACAGTATATCCTCACACTCTCATATTATGAAGTTTTTCCTTTGCATATTGCAGACCGGTAATAATGTAACGGTGATTTTCCTGACTGAAATCACCTGGGAAACCTTCCGACCGAACACCGGCTGTCTGGAGCCCCTGACCATTTATTTTGCGGACTATAGTAAAGGTATGTGTTTCCGCTCTCTGACGTTCTCCCTAATTTGTATTGGAGAAAGGTTTTATTTTTAATGGTCGCGTCTTTGGACGGTTTTGCTTGGCTGCTACATATGGGAAACACGTGGAATGACAAACCCGGGTACTGAGGAGTCGGAGATAGTAAGTTGTTCCCGTACAGTATAGCCTTTTCTTGTGCTGTGTCCTATATACATTTCATTGAATCCAAGCAATATTTATCAGTATTACACATAATTGTGAGGTAAATGTGTCCCAGGAGGGGGGCACTATGGGGGTCCCCTATCTACAACCCAACATTATATGTCCATGATGATCACAATTGGGGGGCACATAAGCCGTGCTGGACGGTGACTGTGATTGAAGCTGTCCTGCTGCATTAATGGCCGGGATCAAAGAAATCTTCTCCCTTTCCACAGACAATACTTAGTGCAGCACTGGACCTGGGGAGAGTGAATGGAGCACATATATATATATATTTTTTTTTTTTTACACTAGCCGTTCTTGCGGTTTCCTGAAAGGGGACAACTCTCTAAGTTTTTTTTATTTAGTTTCATAGTATTCCTTAGGTGGGCCTCTGGTATTTAGACCATCTGTGTGATGCCACAGTAATTCTTCACAGAATCTTTCCCCAAGCTTCATATGTCCAGTTTAGTTGAATTTGGGGCCTTTGCTACCTGGGTTGCCGCCCTCCGCTCACAGTAGTGTAGCCGTGTCTTCTGCTGCTGCTTTGCCCGGCACACAGGGATGCTCTTCTGCCTCTGTCACCATTAGAGCTGCTATACTGTGCGTCTTTTAGATGTAGGTATGTTATAATACTCATCTCATGTCCATCCACCCAGCTCTCCTGCTCTCCTGCTGTCTGTCTATGAAGGACACACAGTGCGTCACCCAGCTTTGCACATAGACTTGCCTCTGCACCTAGCATTCACATGGTATGTCCATCCACCCAGCTCTCCTGCTCTCCTGCTGTCTGTCTATGAAGGACACACAGTGCGTCACCCAGCTTTGCACATAGACTTGCCTCTGCACCTAGCATTCACATGGTATGTCCATCCACCCAGCTCTCCTGCTCTCCTGCTGTCTGTCTATGAAGGACACACAGTGCGTCACCCAGCTTTGCACATAGACTTGCCTCTGCACCTAGCATTCACATGGCATGCCTTTCAGCTAACCCCAGCTTACCCCAGTGTTATTTATGACCTTGTTTACTCTGGCTTGATCATATACATCTGGTCCACTCCTAATTGTCTGGCCAAGATGAGCAGAGACCACTCCTCTCTGCTTCACACCTGACTGCACTTAGTTGTACATATATTGCAGAGTACAAGTCTGCATAGACTTCAGTCTGCATTGTGATTTCTATAAGTGTGTGCTAGAAGTGTGAAGATTAATTTAAGAATTAAAACCAGAATTGAACCAGAAGGGAACTGAAGGTAACTGGACACAGTCACTGTAAACAATGTTTCTGTTTGTTTTCACTTTCACCCCAATAATCCTTCACTTTCTGCTAATTCCCCTAATCCCTACTCCTAGTAAGGAACTGTTCATCTCTTCTTCAATCCTCCCCATCCACCTCACCTCCACCTCAAAACTGTTCCTTAACATACAATCCTCTGTCTCCAAACACAGACAGCCCCCTCATGCCCTCTCCTGCTCCCACCTGCTAACACTTTCTCTGCTCCTTCTCACTGCTGGTGATATCTCTCCAAATCCTGGTCCTCCTCACCACATTCCCACAGTCATTTCTACCTCCCATCCACGCTCTATCACAACCTTCCGTAACCTCTCCAACCTTATACCCATTCACCCAGCCCCTGCTTCCCCAGTCCCACTAACAGGAGCTCTGTGGAACGCTCGCTCTGTCTGCAACAAGCTTTCCTACATCCATGATCTTTTTGTTACTACCAAACTCTCCTTCCTCGCCATCACCGAAACCTGGCTCACCCCTTCTGACACAGCCTCTCCTGCTGCACTTTCGTATGGCGGCTTCCACCTTTCTCACACCCCCCGCCCCAGCAGCAAACATGGTGGAGGAGTTGGTTTTCTCCTGTCAGATACCTGCTCCTTCACCCAAATCCCACTGCCACCCTCTGTTACCCTCCCTTCCTTTGAGGTGCACTCTGTGCGCATCTACTCCCCCTCCAACCTCCAACTGGCTGTCATCTACCGCCCCCCAGGGCCAGCCACCACCTTCTTTGACCACTTCACCACCTGGTTACTTCATTTCCTTTCCGCGGACATCCCTACTATCATCATGGGCGACTTCAACATCCCCATTGACACTTCCCTCTCAGCTGCCACTAAACTTCTATCTCTCACTTCCTCCTTCGGCCTCACTCAATGGTCTTCTACAGCCACCCACAAAGATGGCCACACACTGGACCTCATCTTCACCCGCCTCTGCTCCCTATCCAACCTCTCTAACTCACCTCTTCCTCTCTCTGACCACAACCTGCTCACATTCTCTTCCCTCTTCACTCCATGTCTACAATCCCCACCCCACAAACTTTCACACCCTCGCAGGAATCTTAAACACCTTGACCTACACTCATTCTCCGAATCCCTCCTCCCTCTTACAGATATAAGTTCCTTACACAATGCGGATGACGCTGCCGCTCTATATAACACCACAATAGCTGTAGCTTTGGAATCCGCTGCCCCACTTACACATACCAAAACTCGCAAAATCAACAGACAGCCCTGGCACACCAGCCTGACCAAAGAGCTGAGGCGAGCTTCCAGGGCTGCTGAGCGCAGATGGAAAAGATCCCACTCCAACGAGCATTTCATCGCATTCAAACAGTCCCTCACTACTTTCAAGACCACACTCGCCACAGCTAAACAAACCTACTTCTCATCTCTCATATCCTCCCTGTCTCACAACCCTAAACAGTTATTCAACACCTTCAATTCTCTCCTCCGCCCCCCAGCACCTCCTCCCTCCCCACTCATCTCAGCTGAAGACTTTGCCTCATTTTTCAAGCAGAAAATTGATAACATCAGGGACAGTTTTGGTCAACAACCCCCAGAGCCCTTCCTCCCGACTTCCCAGCCCTCCACCTTCAAAACCAACTTCTCCACCATTACAGAAGATCGACTCTCCACTCTACTCTCAAGATCACATCTCACCACCTGTGCACTCGACCCGATCCCATCCCACTTCATCCCAAACCTCACCACAGTCTTCATCCCAACCCTAACCCATCTCTTCAACCTATCACTAACAACTGGTGTTTTCCCCTCAAGCTTTAAACATGCCTCCATCACACCTATCCTCAAAAAGCCCTCTCTTGACCCATCCTCTGCATCTAGCTATCGCCCTATATCACTTCTCCCATACGCCTCCAAGCTACTGGAACAACACGTCTACCTTGAACTATCCTCCCATCTCTCTTCTTGCTCCCTCTTCGACCGCTTACAATCTGGCTTCCGGTCACACCACTCCACTGAAACTGCCCTTACTAAGGTCACCAATGACCTCTTAACTGCCAAGAGCAAGCGACACTACTCTGTCCTCCTCCTCCTGGACCTGTCGGCTGCCTTTGACACAGTGGACCATTCCCTATTATTACAGACCCTCTCATCCCTCGGCATCACAGACTTGGCCCTCTCCTGGATCTCATCATACCTAACAGACCGGACATTCAGCGTCTCCCACTCACACACCACCTCCTCACCTCACCCCCTATCTGTCGGAGTCCCACAAGGTTCAGTCCTAGGGCCCCTGCTGTTCTCTATTTACACCTTTGGCCTGGGACAGCTCATAGAATCTCATGGCTTTCAGTATCATCTTTATGCTGATGACACACAGATCTACATCTCTGGACCAGATATCACCTCCCTACTAACCAGAATCCCTCAATGTCTGTCCACTATTTCATCCTTCTTCTCCACTAGATATCTGAAACTCAACATGGACAAAACAGAATTCATCATCTTTCCCCCATCTCACGTGACCCCCCCTACGAACCTATCAATTACAGTAAATGACTGCCCACTCTCCCCAGTCCCACAAGCTCGCTGCCTCGGAGTAATCCTTGATGCTGATCTCTCCTTCAAACCACATATCCAAACCCTTTCCACTTCCTGCCGACTTCAACTCAAAAATATTTCACGCATCCGTTCATTCCTCACCCAAGAATCTGCAAAAACCCTAGTCCATGCCCTCATCATCTCTCGCCTTGACTACTGCAACCTCATGCTCTGCGGCCTCCCCTCAAACACTCTCGCACCCCTCCAATCTATTCTAAACTCTGCTGCCCGACTAATCCACCTGTCCCCCCGCTATTCCCCAGCTTCTCCCCTCTGTCAATCCCTTCACTGGCTCCCAATTGCCCAGAGACTCCATTACAAAACCCTAACCATGACATACAAAGCCATCCACAACTTGTCTCCTCCATACATCTGTGACCTCGTCTCCCGGTACTTTCCTGCACGCAACCTCCGATCCTCACAAGATCTCCTTCTCTACTCCCCTCTTATCTCCTCTTCCCACAATCGCATACAAGATTTCTCTCGCGCATCACCCCTACTCTGGAACTCTCTACCACAACATATCAGACTCTCACCTACCATCGAAACATTCAAAAAGAGCCTGAAGACCCACCTCTTCCGACAAGCCTATAACCTGCAGTAACCACCGATCGACCAAACCGCTGCACGACCAGCTCTACCCTCGCCTACTGTATTATCACCCATCCCTTGAAGATTGTGAGCCCTCGCGGGCAGGGTCCTCTCTCCTCCTGTACCAGTTATGACTTGTATTGTTTAAGATTATTGTACTTGTTTTTATGTATACCCCCCTCACATGTAAAGCGCCATGGAATAAATGGCGCTATAACAATAAATAATAATAATAATAATAATCTTTTGGCCGATCTCGTAGCTGAAATGCAGAAGATTCTGTCCAGCAATCACCCTGAAGAATACGCTTCAGAATTCTACGCGTCGTACATCAATATTCTGCTGGGCGTTTTCTACACTGTCTGCAGGGACATAAAGGAGCTGAGGCATCTGGTGAGCCTTCTGATAAGTGCATGTGTCCGTCTGTTCTGGAAACATTCTGGTGAGCCTTCTGATGAGTGCATGTCCATATCTGTGCTGGAAACATTCTGGTGAGCCTTCTGATGAGTGCATGTCCATATCTGTGCTGGAAACATTCTGGTGAGCCTTCTGATAAGTGCATGTACATGTCTGTGCTGGCAACATTCTGGCGAGCCTTCTGATAAGTGCATGTACATGTCTGTGCTGGAAACATTCTGGCGTGCCTTCTGATAAGTGCATGTACATGTCTGTGCTGGCAACATTCTGGCGAGCCTTCTGATAAGTGCATGTACGTGTCTGTTTCCAGCACAGACATTCTGATGAGCCTTCTGATAAGTGCATGTGTCTGTGCTGGAAACATTAATGTTGTAATTAGCAGGTGGTTAATGACTATCTTATGGTAAGGAGGCATTCTGTGGCTTGTTGTTCTGTTGGATTCTGTACAAATGCAACTGAGGAAATCCAAGAGCTTATCGGATCTCAGGTTTTTTCAGCTTCTTTTCCCTAGCATCAATGCTTCCATAGGGAAAATGTCATCATAGAACAGCAATGTACAAAATGCCTATGCCTCATTAGCACACAGCCCCAAGCACTCTCTGGACCTGTGCTGTACAGTGTACTGACACTGTCCCAAATTAGGCCCTGTTCACACTTGCAGTTTGGTCTAGGTTGTATGAAAACGTCATTTGTAACCTTCTAAACCTCATTCATACTTCAAATGTATATATGGACTGGGTGAAAGACAGAACAAAGAGTCTCTGGCGGCTTCTTGCATGTCGCTTCTTGGGAAGAGTAGCTCATAATATATAATCTGATGCAACATGCCAAATTTTTTTTCTTTTTTGGTTAGCAGAAAAATAACCTTTGTAGCTCCCACGTGAAATCATGGCCGTATGGAGATAAAATGCAGTGCTTGTTTTTCGTGTATATTCCAGGGCATGCCTTTATTCCTCGTGTGTATATGAGGTACATTTACTTTTCTTCTGTCTCTCACAGGCTGCATTAAACTTTGCAAAATATAGTGAACCAGTGGTTAGAGGAGAAGGTGAGTCCGTCATCGAGCACGGGAAGATGGCAATGTGTTATCTGTGGTCTGCTGTAGTTTAGTCTCAGCCTTTCTGGAGAACCACGTTCACACATTCAGTATTTGGTCAGTATTTTACCTCAGTATCTGTAAGCCAAATCCAGGAGTGGGTGATAAATACAGAAGTGGTGATGTGTTTCTATTATACTTTTCCTCTGATTGTTCCAGTTCTGGTTTTGCCTTATAAATACTGAGGTAAAATACTGAACGTGTGAACGAGGCCTTACACTGACAGCCAAACAGTAAAGTAAGCCTGTAAGCATCCTGTGAAGGATATGAATGTAAGATAGGTGGGCAATAAGATCCCATGCTCCCGAATCTGGCAGCATTTATGTGACTCGGCCTCAGAGTATGGGCACATGTTGAGCATTTTGCAGTCGCTTTTTCTGCAGCAAAAGACAGAGTGTTGGTAATAACAATGCTGTGTAAAATCTGGGAGTTATCGCTTACATTTTTATGCGTTTTTAAGTATATTTTTTTCCCCTTTCTTTCGGTAAAAAATGCTGCAAAAACACTAAAAGAATTGACATGCTGCAGATTTGCAAAAATGCACACCAAAAAATGCAGTGTGTGATCAATCCCTTATAGTTTACTGTGCGTTATGGAAATGCCGCCATCTTTCACAGAAAGCCTTGGTTATAGCATCCATTACGAGATTATTCTGACCGCTTTATTTTTATGTTTCCAGTAAAGGAAACGGAGACACACAAACTATGGAGGAATATTGAGCCACATTTGAAGAAGGCGATGCAGACTGTTTATCTCCGAGAGATCTCAAGGTACACTGGCCTTGTTATTGATGCGTCACATTAAGTCCTTGGACCATTTTGAACAATAATTTGAAGACATAAAATGGGTCACAGCAGCTGGACCCTAAATAATGTTGAGGATAATTGGCTTTTTGTTTTTTCTCTTGCCATATGCCTTGGTAAATCCCATAAATGAATATTCCCATTGTAGGCATATAAGGCTAAGCCATAAATACTTGTCTAGCTGGACTTTATATCAGGCATTTGTGGCATAATCTGTGGATTTGCCAAATATCTCGAAGACTAAAGGGGGTTTTACACATAGCGATTTCACTATAATGTCACCGATTTTGTGACGTTATAGCGATATCGCTATGTGTGATACTTACCTCCGACCGGCTCCCCCGCTGTCCATTGCTGATCGCGCGAGAATGTCCGGCTCCATTTCTCGTCGTCAGCTTCCTGCTGGGGCTTCCTGCTGTGACGACGAGCGACGCGTGGATGCGGGCGGGAGGACGCCAGGATCGCTGTGTGTGAAAGGTGAGTATCGTGCGCTGCGTCGCTGCTGCATCGCTGTGAGATCTTTCTGTGTGACAGCTCACTAGCGATCATTTAGCGATGCACCAGCGATCCTGACCTGGTCGGATCGCTGGTGCATCGCTAAATGTAAAAGGGCCTTAAGGCCCCGATTCATTAAATATCCGGTAAGAGAGAAGCCGGCACTCCGTCCTTCTTGAGAAAACGCCGTGCTTTGTTGTAACTTTTTTCCTTACTCATTAAAACCACCAAACAGAAGTCATCAAATATCTGATGCGTTCCGGAACATGTCACATGTTTGATGACCTGTTTCAGTACTTTTAGCACATGGATAAAGTTACAATAAAACAGAGTTTTCTCATGAAGGGACGGAGTGCCGGCTTCTCTCTTACTGGATTCTATTGACAGCTCAAGCTGCCGAGCGTCCTGGATGAACCCATTACAGGTGAGCTGTTTTTTTATCTTGTGTTTGATACGTTTTATGGAGCAAACTGTTTAATGAATCTAAATTTAAACTAAATTTTGGTGTTTTTATTAGAGTTGAGCAAATAAGATTTGCATGACGTTGCACTGGGCATACTAATCAGAAGAGGCGCCAAGGATGCCAGCGGGTTGTTGGAGGTTTGCAAATTGCTGGTCTGGTGACCACGAAGTTATCAATGCGGGGTCCTGCAAATCTTCTTGCTCATGTTTAGTTTCTACACCAACTCCTGCAACTTTTTGAAAAGTGTTGGACATATTTATTACAATGTACATGATTTTTAATGAACTTTGGCGCATCTTCCTCCAATGGATTTTGCATTCAAACTGGCGAACAAAATGTCATTCTTGATGAATCTACCCCCAAAGTCTGTGAAAATGACGCCATCGCTCCCTTGTCTTAGGCCGGTTTCACACTAGCGCATTTTCAGCGCGCGCACGGCCGGGGGTAGCTCCGCCCCCGATCCGGCTCTCTGCCCGGTGTGCCCGCCCCTTCCTTGTAGCGCCGCCTCCTAGCGGACAGCGGCGCCTGCGATCGGCGCACCCTATCTTTAGCATAGGGTGCGCCGATCGTGCGCAGGCCGTGCGCTAGTTGCGCTTTGACCTGCGCTGCGCACTTTTGA
Organism: Dendrobates tinctorius; assembly: GCF_039654945.1. NCBI lineage: Eukaryota > Metazoa > Chordata > Amphibia > Anura > Dendrobatidae > Dendrobates > Dendrobates tinctorius. The sequence goes on along the minus strand of NW_027361750.1, from coordinate 8,918,247 downwards.
CGGTGCGCCGTGCGCGCCAAAATCAAACTTCGGATTTTGGCGCGCACGGCGCACCGTCAAAAGTGCGCAGCGCAGGTCAAAGCGCAACTAGCGCACGGCCTGCGCACGATCGGCGCACCCTATGCTAAAGATAGGGTGCGCCGATCGCAGGCGCCGCTGTCCGCTAGGAGGCGGCGCTACAAGGAAGGGGCGGGCACGCCGGGCAGAGAGCCGGCTCGGGGGCGGAGCTACCCCCGGCCGTGCGCGCGCTGAAAAAGCGCTAGTGTGAAACCGGCCTGAAAGAGATGTTTGTAGAGAAAAGCTTTCTTGTATAATTCATGTTCTCCTGAAACCAAATATTCTTCGCAGTGCTCCATCTGACAGTCGCTCTATGGGGGTGAGATTGTGAATACACCTCTCTGCTAGTATATAACTTCTCATTCGTTTGTGGGGGGAAGACACATTTCTTTTATGAGAAATAATGTCCTAGGAATTCTTTTACAGCACCGTCAACATTTGATCTTCTTTCTCCTCAGCTCTCAGTGGGAGAAAATGCAGCAAGAGGACCGAGAGGCATCCCAGCTGAAAGGTGACGTGTGCGCAGTTAATTTTCTACAGCTCCGCTCTGAAGTTGGTGACTTGTACCTTCATGCTGCATCCTGTCTTCCCAGGGCTGTCGGCACATGCACATGTGGAGCTGCCGTATTACTCCAAGTTTCTGCTCATAGCTGGATATTTGGCTTCTTATAATCCGGCGAGGACAGATAAAAGATTTTTTCTAAAGGTACTTTGCTGGGTTTTTTTTTATTTGATGTTGTATTCACAGGATTACCGAATCTTGTGCTATGGTATAGATTTGATTTCCTGCAGTCACTCTCCACAAGAAGAAACATTACCCCTTAGATCCCAGTCTTAAGCTTCTCACTTATCTATATCAGTTCTCAGACTTTGCACTGACGAGGGGCAATATCCTGAAACACCGTTTCTGCAAATTGAAATTCTGGTTTGGCTTTTATCCTAAGTCATGTGACAAGGCTCGTTAAAAGGTCGATATTGACTTTTAGGATTGCTACTTCATATAGATGGCACTAGATTTCAAGTCCTCTTTCTCTCTGAAGAGGCATACTATATTTTATTTAAACACCTGAAAAATGTTGATTGTGTCCTTTGATTTATATAGCACAATGTTTTAAATGTAAATTGTCACTAAGGTAGACCTGTATAATGTAGGCCTTAACCCCTTCACTACCAAGGGTGGTTTGCACGTTAACTCCCGGGCCAATTTTTACAATTCTGACCTCTGTCCCTTTATGAGGTCATAACTCTGAAACGCTTCCATGGATCCCGGTGATTCTGACACTGTTTTCTCATGACATATTGTACTTCATGTTAGTGGTAAAATTGCATTCAAATAACTTGCGTTTATTTGTGAAAAAAACGGAAATTTGGCGAAAATTTTGAAAATTTCGCAATTACTCTGTCGCCTAATTGGGGGACACAGAACCTTGGGTGTTATGCTGCTGTCCACTAGGAGGCGACACTATGCATAATCTGAAAAAGATTAACTTTGGCTCCTCCTCTGCAGTATACACCCCTGGACGGCGTCAGCCTTCTCCAGTTTTTGCTTAGTGTCGCAAGGAGGCACACCTTTTTTCTTCCGTTTTTTTCCTTTTTTTCACGGAAATACAGATGAAGAAAAGTGGGTTCCCAGCGAGACTCCCGGCATGGCTCCCTCCTCGGTCCCCTATTAGGGGTACCCGGTTGAGGTCGAGGTGGTTTTTTCGCTCCCTCCCCAGTCCCTCGGGTCCTGGTTCGAGGTCGAGACCCCCCTCCTTCCCCAACCCCTTTAAGGAGTCTGGGTTGAGGTTGAGGCGAGGATGAAGACCCCCTGACGGTGACAGACGCACCCTCCCTAATCCCCCGCAGGGGGTATTAGGTTGAGACGCCTCAGGTAGGGTCGGAGATCAGACAGCATTTCGCAGCTTCCAGGGACCCCAGGCTGGCTGAGGGATCCTGTTGGGGCCGGGGGAGGGTGCGGACTGGATGGCACAGCAGAGACAGGGTTTTTCTGCGTCCCTGTCTCTGCAACAGCAGCGGCTCCATAGCGCTTCAGGGGCACCCCATACAAAAACCGCTACCCCTGCTACAACAACCGCTATCCAGTCGACCATTCTGGGGGGGGTCTGGTACAAATCCGCCCCCCCCCCGGACTACCGCGCCGCTCTGGAGCCCTCCTGGGCATCAGGCTTCTAATTTAGGCCGCGGCTTCGGCCTAGCTGAAGCCGCCGCCTTTTCCCCGCCCCCCGGATGACCAAAATGACACGCTGGAGTGTCATAGAAGGGGCGGATTGAGGCAGAAAGGGCGTGTTTTTACACAGCCCAGCGCGCCCTTTTCAGCTCTCCGCCCCCTCCTCCCTCTCCTCAGAGCCCCGGTGGCCATTTTTTCTGGATGAGATCCAGGAGAGGAGCATCACAGCGGTCTCCGGGGGGCACAGAACTTGGATCTGTCGGCGCTGGACCTAGGGGCACACCGGTGGGGTAAGCTCACAGCTGGGTTCTCATTACTCAGCTGTGAATCTATACTTCCTATAAGGCTTTCTGTGGGTTCCCTCTGCGTAGCCACCCCTGTACGATCCCTTATAGCCAGCCTCTGTGCACTATGCCGGGCTCAAGGAAGAGAACCAGGCAGGAATGTTTCTATGCATTCTGCACAGCCTGCAAAGCCACGCTCCCTAGTGGCAGCACGTATCCGCACTGCCGGGACTGCATCCAGAACTCTGGGTCAGAACCCTAGGGAGTCCCTACTGACGCTTCAGTGTCACAGGCCACGCCGGAATGGGCAACTCAGATGTCTCAGTCTATGTCACAGTCCATAGACAACCTAACTGCTACATTACTGCAAGCTCTGCAGAGTCGGGCCCCGGCTATGGACGTTACACAGCAAACGGACAGCTTGTCTCAGGAATATGCTGCTTCCGACTCTCACAGACGTAAGCGGACCCACAGGTCTCGATCACCTGAATCGCACTATAGCACAAGGTCGTCCCCCTCCAGGGAGAGACAGCGTCATTCCAGGTCTCCTGGGCAGTCCCCTGCCACAGACAGACAGTGCAATTTACCACAGGGATCCCCCACCACAGAAGACCCCCGCCCCAGGTCGCCCTCCAGGGATCACCTTAGCGAGGCACAGGATTCGGAGGGCATCTGTGACTCCGACTCAGATAATGAAACGGTCAGGTCCATGGTACCTTCTCCCCCTAGCAATACAGCGCTAGTTGAGGACATAATTTCTGCCATTCATCGGGTGCTAAAAATTCCAGAGTCGCCCCCGGAAGTCCCAGAACATAAGATTTGCTTCGAAAGTGTTCAAAAACCACCTAAGGTCTTCCCTAATCACGATGAGTTTGAGAAAATACTTACCAAACAGTTTGCGCAGCCTGACAAAAAATTCGCTAATCGCAAATATTTGGAAGCGAAGTACCCCTTCCCACAGAAAGACACCAAACAATGGACAGAGCCACCTGAAGTGGACCCTCCGGTTTCTAGACTAGCAGCGCAGACTTTACTCTCTCTGCCGGATAGCTCAACCCTCAGGGACGCAGCAGACCGGCAAGTAGAACGCATGGCTCGTTCTATTTTCGAAGCGGCAGGCGCCTCTCTGGGCCCTGCGTTTGCTTCAGTTTGGGCATCCAAGGCCATCCTGGCTTGGGCCAAAAAACTACAGGAGGGTCTTCAGGCTTCAAATCCTGAACTCTCGGACCAAGCGGTCCAGATGGCAGTGGTAGCAGACTACATGATTCATGCAGCCCTGGATTCCATCAGAGGTGTAGCGGGAATAGCATCAAACGCCATCACAATCCGACGCATCCTCTGGCTGCGAGAATGGAAAGCGGATGCGGCCTCAAAGAAGTCCCTCACGCGACTTCCGTATTTTACTGGAAGACTTTTCGGCGAAAAGTTGGACACCATGATAGCCAATGCCACTGGGGGTAAGAGTACCTCTCTCCCTCAACTAAAACCGAAACGCACGTTTAAACGAAGAAACCAGACGTGATTCCGATCCTTTCGGAATTCCTCAGGCTGGTCCGTTTCACGCCCAGTGCAAAACCGCAACCGTTCTCCACGCAGAGACAACCCACGGACTCAGCAGCGGCCGGACAGGGCTTGGCAGTCGAAAGCAGGCCAAGCGAAACCCAAGGGAGGAAAACCTCAGAACTTCACTTCATCATGACTCGAGACCTCCGGAAGACACCCCACCAGTAGGCGGCCGACTTTTACTCTTTCAGCAAGTCTGGCTGCCTATTACAGAAGACAGGTGGGTCAGGGAAATAGTGTCTTCCGGATACAAGATAAAGTTCACTTCCGTTCCACCGAACCGGTTCTTCCTTTCTGTTCCTCCAACACCACCAGAAAAGGCTCGTGTTTTCCACCAAGCGGTTTCCTCTCTCCTTCAATCAGGAGTTGTGGTGCCGGTTCCCGCGAACGAGAGATTCCGAGGATTCTACTCAAATTTGTTCGTAGTCCCCAAGAAAGGAGGCGGCGTCCGACCCATACTGGACCTAAAACAGCTCAACAATTACGTACGGGTCCGTCATTTCCGCATGGAGTCCCTTCGGTCCATCATTGCATCCATGGAGCAGGGAGAATACCTCGCCTCCATAGACATACAGGATGCGTATCTCCACATACCAATTGCTCCCGCCCACCAAAGGTTTCTCAGGTTCGCGGTCAACCAAAACAACTACCAGTTTGTCGCCCTTCCGTTCGGACTCGCCACGGCTCCAAGAACGTTCACCAAAGTCATGGCGGCCACCATGGACGTCCTGCACTCAAGAGGCATCCTAGTCGTCCTGTACCTGGACGACCTCCTCGTCAAGTCTCCCACTTTCAAAGACTGCGAGGTCAGTGTCTCAATCACTCTAGACACTCTGAGTCGCCTGGGATGGCTAGTCAACCTACAGAAATCGTCGACCATCCCAACTCGGACTCTAACATTCCTGGGAATGGTATTCGACACCGCCAGGGGCCTGGTGCTCCTTCCCAAGGACAAGACACTGGCCATCCGTCTGGGAGTTCACACACTCCTTCGCAGTCCTCCTCGATCTCCGGTTTGCTATGAGAGTCCTCGGCCGGATGGCAGCAGCAATAGAGGCAGTGCCATTTGCCCAGTTTCACCTCAGGGTCCTTCAACTAGCCATACTCAGATCTTGGGACAGGAACCCCTTCTCCCTCGACAGGGAGTTCAGGTTGACGTCATCAACCAGGAGGTCCCTGCATTGGTGGCTCAAACCAACCTCGCTTACACGAGGGAAGCCATTCCTCTCAGGACAATGGAAGATCCTGACTACCGATGCAAGCCTGACAGGCTGGGGGGCGGTGCACCTACATCACAGGGCACAGGGCAAGTGGTCACCGAGGGAAGTGACATTGCCTATCAATGTTCTGGAAATCAGGGCCATTCTCTTGGCACTGAGAGCCTTTCATCACTTGCTTGCAGCCTCGCACATAAGGATACAGTCGGACAATGCCACGGCTGTGGCATACGTGAACCACCAAGGCGGGACCCGCAGCGCCCAGGCGATGAGAGAAGTGGCTCATATCCTCCGCTGGGCGGAAGACACAAGGTCGGTACTTTCTGCGGTACACATTCCGGGTGTAGAAAACTGGGAAGCCGACTTCCTCAGCAGGCAAGGAATGGACTCGGGGGAGTGGTCTCTCCATCCCGAGATTTTTTACCAGATCTGTCAACGCTGGGGAACCCCGGATGTGGACCTAATGGCATCCCATCTCAATACCAAGGTTCCCAATTTCATGGCCAGGACACACGACCCGCGGTCGCTCGGAGCGGATGCCCTGGTCCAGGACTGGTCCCAGTTCCGACTCCTGTACATTTTTCCACCCCTCCCCCTAATCGCCAGGGTCGTGAGGAAGATCAAGCAAGAGGGAGTTCCGACCATCCTCATCGCGCCAGACTGGCCCAGACGTACTTGGTACGCCGACATCGTCCAACTTACGGCAGACGCCCCCTGGCGTCTACCCGACCGTCACGACCTTCTGTCTCAAGGTCCGTTTTTCCACCAGAATTCAGGGGCTCTCAATTTGACGGCATGGCCCTTGAAACCTGGATTCTAACCCAGGCAGGTTTTTCACCGGCAGTCATTACAACTATGATCAGGGCAAGGAAGCCTGCCTCCGCCAAGCTCTATTATCGTACCTGGAGAGCTTTCTTTTCTTGGTGCGAATCTCATGGACAAGTCCCACTCCCTTATTCCCTCCCGAAGGTACTAGGTTTTCTTCAATCGGGCCTAGATGCCAAGCTATCCTTAAGTTCGCTTAAGAGTCAGGTGTCGGCGCTTTCAGTCCTTTTTCAGAAGCGCATTGCTATTAAACCGCAAGTAAGGACTTTCATCCAGGGAGTTTCCCGATTGGTTCCTCCCTACAAACGTCCGCTGGATACGTGGGACCTCAATCTGGTCCTGACAGCATTGCAAGCTCCACCCTTCGAACCTCTTAGAGGAGTTCCACTCTCCATTCTGTCTCAGAAAGTGGTTTTTCTAGTGGCGATCACCTCGTTACGCAGAGTGTCGGAATTGTCAGCACTTTCCTGCAGACGGCCTTTCCTAGCCTTTCACCAGGACAAGGTGGTTCTCCGCACGGTACCATCCTTCCTTCCGAAGGTTGTGTCCAACTTTCACCTTAATGAAGAGATTTCACTGCCTTCCCTTTGCCCGGTTCCGGTTCATAGAGTGGAGAAGGCTCTGCATAAGCTTGACCTCGTCAGAGCATTGCGAATTTACGTGTCCAGGACTGCACCTTTCCGGAAATCTGATTCCCTCTTCATTCTTCCGGAAGGTAGTCGCAAGGGGCTGCCGGCTTCCAAGGCTACCCTTGCCAGGTGGATCAAGTCCACCATACATGAGGCCTACCGACTTAACAGTTCCCCTCTTCCGGCCGGTATCACGGCACACTCTACACGGGCAGTAGGGGCCTCCTGGGCCATTCGGCATCAGGCTTCGGCACAACAAGTGTGCAAGGCGGCCACTTGGACTAGCCTACACACGTTTACGAAACACTACAGTGTTCATACCCAGTCCTCAGCGGATGCGAGCCTGGGTAGACTGGTTCTGCAGGCGGCAGTACCCCAAGTCTAGGGGACTGTCAGCACAATATTCATCCACTGCTTCCCACCCAGGGACTGCTTTGGGACGTCCCAAGGTTCTGTGTCCCCCAATTAGGCGACAGAGTAAAGGAGATTTTTGTGTACTCACCGTAAAATCTCTTTCTCTTAGCCTTTAATTGGGGGACACAGCTCCCACCCTGTTGCCCTTACGGGCCGTTGTTTCCTGTTGAGTTCTCATATTGTTCTTTGAGCTCGTACATAGTAGCCTTCTTACAGGCATGGTTATGTTATTTGGTTATGTTCCTCCTTATGCTTTGGCATAAAACTGGAGAAGGCTGACGCCGTCCAGGGGTGTATACTGCAGAGGAGGAGCCAAAGTTAATCTTTTTCAGATTATGCATGGTGTCGCCTCCTAGTGGACAGCAGCATAACACCCAAGGTTCTGTGTCCCCCAATTAAAGGCTAAGAGAAAGAGATTTTACGGTGAGTACACAAAAATCTCCTTTTTCCAACCTTGAATTTTTATGCCCTTAAATCACAGCGATACGGCACACAAAAAACTTAATAAATAACATTTCCCACATGTTTACTTTACATCAGCACAATTTTGGAACCAAAATTTTTTTTTGTTAGGAAGTTATAAGGGTTAAAAATTGACCAGCGATTTCTCATTTTTGCAACACCATTTTATTTTTAGGGACCACATCACATTTGAAGCTACTTTGAGGGGTCTATATGATAGAAAATACCCAAAAGTGACACCATTCTAAAAACTGCACCCCTTAAGGTGCTTAAAACCACATTCAAGAAGTTTATTAACCCTTTAGGTGCGTCACAGGAATTTTTTGAATATTTAAAAAAAAAATGAACATTTAACTTTTTTTCACAGAAAAAATACTTCAGGTTCAATTTTCTTTATTTTACCAAGGGTAACAGGAGAAATTGGACTGCAAAAGTTATTGTGCAATTTGTCCTGAGTACGCTGATACCTGATATGTGGGGGGGAACCACTGTTTCGGCGCATGGCAGACCTCAGTAGGGAAGGAGCGCCGTTTGACTTTTTCAATGCAAAATTGGCTGGAATTCAGATCGGACGCCATGTCGCGTTTGGAGAGCCCCTGATGTACCTAAACAGTGGAAACCCCCCAAGTGACCCCATTTTGGAAACTAGACCCCCCAAGGAACTTATCTAGATATGTGGTGAGAACTTTGAACCCACAAGGGCTTCACAGTAGTTTATAACGTACAGTGGTACAATTAAAAAAAATCATATTTTTTCCACAAAAATGATCTTTTCACCCCCAATTTTTATTTTTCAAAGAGTATCAGGACCCTAAAAGATATTGTGCAATTTATCCTGAGTGCGCTGGTACCCCACATGTGGGGGTAAACCACTATTTGGGCGCATGGCAGAGCTCGGAAGGGAAGCAGCACCATTTGACGTTTTTGGCTGGAATTGAGATCGGACACCATGTCGCGTTTGGAAAGCCCCTGATGTACCAAAACAGTAGAAACCCCCCACAAATGACACCATTTTGGAAACTAGACCCCCCAAGGAACTTATCTAGATGTGTGGTGAGCACTTTGAACCCCCCAGTGCTTCACAGAAGTTTATAACGCCCGGGCGTGAAAATAAAAAAATCGTATTTTTTCCACAAACATCATCTTTTAGTCCCCATTTTTTTTATTTTCCCAAGGGTAACAGGAGAAATTGGACCCCAAAAGTTGTTGTCCAATTTGTCCAGAGTGCGCTGACACCCCATATGTGGGAGAAAACTACTGTATGGGGACACGTCGGGGCTCGGAAGGGAAGTAGTGACGTTTTGGAATGCAGACTTTGATGGAATGGTCTGCGGGTGTCATGTTGCCTTTGGAGAGCCCCTAATGTACCTAAACAGTGGAAACCCCCAACAAATTACCCCATTTTGGAAACTAGACCCCCTGAGGAACTTATCTAGATGTGTGGTTAGCACTTTGAACCCCCAAGGGCTTCACAGAAGTTTATAATGCCCAGGCATGAAAATAAAAAAATCGTATTTTTTCCACAAACATGATCAATTAGTCTCCAATTTTTTTATTTTCCCAAGGGTAAAAGGAGATATTGGACCCCAAAAGTTGTTGTCCAATTTGTCCTGAGTACGCTGATACCTCATATGTGGGAGAAAACTTCTGTATGGGCACACGTCGGGGCTCGGAAGGGAAGTAGTGACGTTTTGGAATGCAGACTTTGATGGATTGGTCTGCGGGTGTCATGTGCGTTTGGAGAGCCTCTGATGTACCTAAACTATTGAAACTCCCCACAAGTGACCCCATTTTGGAAACTAGACCCCCCACGGAACTTATCTAGATGTGTGGTGAGCACTTTGAACCCCCAAGTGCTTCACAGAAGTTTATAACGCCTGGGCGTGAAAATAAAAAAATCATTTTTTTTCCGCAAAAATGATATTTTTGCCCCCAATTTTTATTTTTCTCAGGGTAACAGGAGAAATTGGACCCCAAAAGTTGTTTTGCAATTTGTCCTAAGTAGGCTGATACCCCATATGTGGGGGTAAAACACTGTTTGGGCGCATGGCAGAGCTTGGAAGGGAAGGAGCACCATTTTACTTTTTCAGTGCAGAATTGGCTGGAATTGAGATCAGACGCCATGTTGCCTTTGGAGAGCACCTGATGTGCCCAAACAGTGGAAACCCCCCAATTATAACTCCAACCCTAGCCTTAACCCTAGCCCTAACCCTAATGGGAAAATGGAAATAAATACATTTTCTTTTAGTTTTATTATTTTTTTCCTTACTAAAGGGGTGATAAAGGGGGGTTTGATTTACTATTTATGGCGGTATTTATTTTTGGCGGCTGTCAGACGCTAAAAGACGCTTTTTATTGTAAAAATAGTTTTTGCATCACCACATATTGTGAGCTATAATTTTTCCGTATTTTGACCCATCGAGTCATGTGAGGTCTTATTTTTTGCGGGACGAGTTGACGTTTTTATTGGTACCATTTTCGGGCACGTGACATTTTTGATCGCTTTTTATTCCGATTTTTGGGACGCAGAATGAACAAAAACCAGCGTTTCATGAATTTCTTTTGGGGGGTGCGTTTACACCGTTCCGCGTGCGGTAAAATTGATAAAGCGTTTTTATTCTTCGGGTCAGTACGGTTACAGCAATACCTCATTTAGGTCGTTTTTTTATGTTTTGTCGGTTTTTTGCAATGAAAACAATTTTATATAAAAAAATAATTATTTTTGTATCGCTTTATTCTGCGAGCTATAACTTTTTTATTTTTTTGCGGATGACGCTTTATGGCGGCTCGTTTTTTGTGGGACAAGATGACGTCTTCAGCGGTACCATGGCTATTTATATGCGTCTTTTTGATCGTGCGTTATTGCACTTTTTGTTCGGTGGTATGATAATAAATCATTATTTTTTGCTTCGTTTTTTATTTTTATTTTTTAAGGGGTTCGCTAAAGGGGTTAACTAATGGGACAGTTTTATAGGGCGGGTCGCTACGGACGCGGCGATACCAAATATGTGTACTTTTATTGTTTTTTTTTTTGTTTTATTTTGAAAAAATGGATTTATTGGGGAATATTTTTTTTTTTTTTTTTTACTAATTTATTTAGCGATTTTTTTTTATTTTTTTTTTTTATTTTTTTTTTTAAATTATTTTTAACACTTTTTTTTTTTTTTTTTTTTACTTTATTACCTTGTCCCAGGCGGGACATCACTGTCCTGTGACAGATCGCTGATCTGTCACATCACAGATCACTGTGACAGATCAGCAATCTGTCACAGGCAGTTCTGCAAACTTCCTCATGCCTGCGCTTTGCAGGCAGTGAGGAAGTCAGCTCCCTACAGGCCCCCGAAGGCCCCCGTCGCCATCTTGGATCCGGGGGCCTGTAGGGAAAGAGACCCCCGCAGCAGCGCTGCACATTGCGCTGGTGTGGGGGCTCAGGGAAGCAAGGAGGGAGCCCCCTCCCTGCCGATGCTTCCCTTTAACCCCCGGTACACCGCGATCGTGTTTGATCGCGGTGTACAAGGGGTTAACGTGTCGGGGGCGGTCTGCGCCCCTGACACATTGTGCCGGGTGTCAGCTGTGTTAATCAGCTGACACCCGGCCGCGATCAGTGGCGCTCACCACGTGGGCGCCGCTGATCGCTGGGACGTAATATTCCGTCCATGGTAATTAGGTCCAGGGTCACATGGACGGAATATTACGTCCATTGTAGGTAAGGGGTTAAAGCGTAACAATCGGTTTCATTTTTATTTCAGAAATCTATAGTACGTGTGAAAATAAGACATTTTGTAATATATCTTATCAGAGCAATCTGCTTTTTTCCACTACTGAGATCGGAGGTGACAGTTGGTGCTCATTGAGTTCTATGGAGGGGGAGGAGTTAGAGGCAGACACAGACATTCTGCTGCTGGTTCTGATGTGACCGTTTCTCATAAAGGTTTATAAGCATCAACTGTCATTTACTGTCTCAGTAATGGGAAATTCTGCAGACAGGCATGCACTATTATTGAAAAAAATTAGTAAAACAACAGTCATTCTTTAAGGCTATGTGCCCACGTATGCAGAAAAAAACGCACTTCTTCCCAGGAAAAACATGCGGGTCTTTTTGCATGGTTTTTTTTTTTTGCATTTTTTCCGCGATTTTCGCGTGCGAAATTCAAGCACTTTCCAAGCAATTTGAAGCATCGCTTGGAATGTGATTGACAGGTTGGTCCCACTCGTCAAACATAGTGTTTGACGAGTGTGACCAACTTTTTACTATTGAGGCTGCCTATGCGGCATCAGTAGTAAAAGATCTAATGTTAAAAATAATAAAAAAAAAAAAATAAAAAATCGGGTTATATTCACCTTCCGGCATCCCGCGCAGCCTTCCCGGGCCTCAGCGATGCTCCCGTTCCCAGTAATGCTTTGATGACGTCTCGGTCTCGCGATACTGTAGCCATCTCGTGAGGCATAGGGACCGCTACAGTAATCGCGAGACCGCGACGTCATCAACGGTCTCGCAAAGCATTACTGGGAATGGGAGCATCGCTGAGGCCCGGGAAGGCTGCGCGGGACGCTGGAAGGTGAATATAACCCGATTTTTTTTCTTTTTTTTTACAGGGATATGGTACCCAGGGCCTGGAGGACAGTCTCCTCTACTCCACACCGTGGGTACCATCTGCACATGAGCCGCTCACTTTGTGCATGGTGGGCATAGCCACATGCGGGAAGTAAGCGGATCTCATGCATTCCTATGGGTGCGGAATCGATGCGATTCCTCCGCGGAAAAAAACGCTTAAAAATAGCAACGTGTGCACACAGCCTTAAGGAACATCAGTGTTTATTTGATTTTCCCATCTGTTATCAAAATGTAATGTGTGTGCAGATACTGTAAATCAGTAATCGCCCATTGTCATTTTCTGACGTTTTCAGCGGGGCTCCAGGCCGCTCTGTGGTGACATGACTACATTTTTTACCTTCTGAATCTGTGTCTTTTGTGTGGAACAGCAGATACTTTCTCAGTTCAAGTCTTTGAGAATCATACCAAGACTCCCTAGGCTCATTGTGAGTCTCATGCAGTAACTGCCTGTCACAGGGATACCACGACAGAGAGTGGTCTCTTCTATTTCTGGGGTCAGAAGATCGCAGGGTTTGGCCTACACGCTCCTGCACTGGCTGGATCTACTTTGCTTTCCAGTTAGCTGTGCGGATTTCCCATGTTCTGTTGTTGCAAGCTTTCTGTCCTGAGGTAGCCCAGCTGTTCTGGTTTTCTCCACTCTCCACTTTTATAAGCACTCACCTCTTAGCTTGGGTAGTTGCCAGTAATCGCTTGCTATATCTTGGTTTCACTGTGGAGGAGGACACCAGGCGCCGTCCTACTTCTGGGTGGAGCGGGGCATCCCCAGGTGCTGCCCGGAGTGGCGCTTGGTATCTGCTAGCAGTCAAGCCCAACCTTACCATCGGAAGGTTGGTGTATACCCGGTAGGCCCTAAGCCCTACCTCTCCGCATGACGGCAGAAGATGGCAGTCAGTGAATATTGTAATACACTCTCTGCATACACATTACTGTTCACTAATAAAAGGGAAAATTTAAATATTTTACCAGTGTGCTCCTTTAATTGTAGTAAGGACGAAAATTAGCTCATGGTGCAAGGTACAGGGGCTTCAGCCTAAGCTTTCAAAATAGAGTCGGCACAGCTCAGCTGAATATAGACCACAGAAGCTGCAGACAGTTCAGTTCTTAAACAGCGCTGCTCAGCTGTCACTGTGTCTGGAACCCTGACCCCCTGTAATTACAGTATGCAGCCTAAAAATGTCCATTGAGATGTAAACTGAAAGGAAATATTCTAACAATTGTAGATTATATGGCTCACATAGTACAGTCGGAATATCACCGGGGTATGTCCGATTGGAGCAGCTCTAGAAAAGCGCTGTGCCGCTTTGTCTCTTTCTGGCTCACTGCTGCAGAGCTCAGAGATTCAAGACCCTGAACCAGACACTGTTGGCATATCTGAGCCTATGCCATCAACATCAGCACAAGTCCTTAAAATGCCCCTCCACTACCTCTATACATATAAGTTATGGCTAGGTTTTACTGAAATTTACAGTGAAATTATTTATTGGGTTTATTAAAAAGATCTTGGACCTGATGAGGATGGCATACTTACTTTGAAAACCCTTGTCCTGATGGTTGTGTAATTCGTTTTGAAAATGTAATCTCAGTCTATGCCCAGGTAGCCTGATTGACAGCTCCTCAGTGTCCCTTTTCCCTGCTGAAATCTCCCACTGCTCAGTAAACGCTGCAGCTGTCAGTCGGAGTGAATACACTGGCTCTTATTTCATTCTTTAGTTGGACTCAAGATTATACATCCATGTTCAGGCAGGTTTCCAGTTTAAAGTGTCCGTACTAATCAGGTCTAAGAGATCTGTTCTTTAATTTACACTGTATTGTGAACAATGGTGGCAGATCCGCCTTCACTGCACATTCACTTGTGTGTGTCATGTAAGTTTTATCCTCACTAGACAATTATTATTACTCACTTTTACATAGCAGCTTTTGTGTTTCAGGCAGACTTTTAGTTGTGAATCTTCTGGCTTAATAAGCTAAATAAAGATTTTTTTTTTTTATGTTAGCATCATGGGAAGATTAGGAAAACTGATTTCCTGAAGAAACACGAAAAGGTAAAATGGAGACCTTATACATTAATAGAAACCTGTGTAAAATATCATGTGACGGTATTAAAGCTATTGCCTTGTTCTGTAGATCAGGGTTCCCCAACTCCGGTCCTCAAGGCCCACCAAAAGATCATGTTTTCAGGATTTCCTTAGTAGTGCTCAGGTGATCATTGCTTCACCTATGTAATACAAAGGAAATCCTGAAAACATGATCCGTTGGTGGGCCTTGAGGACTGGAGTTGGGGAACCCTGCTGTAGAGCACCGAGGCGTGACTGTGTGGCCAGTAATCCTACACAGGTTATATAATATAGATTAGGTAATCAACAGTTCTTAAGAGACGGAATCTGCAGTCGATAAGGCTGTGTGCATACGTAGCTTTTTTTTTGCATTTTTGCGGCATTTTTTATGCGCGAAAACTCAAAAAAAAAGCATCCTGTGGGATGCCGCAATGCTGTGCTAATGCTGCGGATTTTTCCGCTGCGGAATCGCATAGCGGAAAAATCCGCAGCATACTCATTCTTTTTGCGGAATCGCGGCCATTCCGCACCCATAGGATTGCATTGAAACGCTCATTTTACGCATGTGGCTATGCGTGAAGTGAGCGCTTCATGTGCGGATGGTACCCAGGGTCTGGAGGAGGGGAGACTCTCATCCAGGCTCTGGGTACCATAATCATGTATAAAATAGAATAAAAATAACTATTTTTTATTCTCACCTTCTGATGGCCCCCGGAGCCTTCCCGCCTCTCACCACGCTCCCGGCATCTTCCGGGCCCAGTAATGCTTTGCACGAATGACCGCTGATGACATCGTTCTCTCGTAAGCGTGATGTCATCTCAGGTCCTTCGCGCAAAGCGCCGCAGAGCAGATCGAGGGCCGTCGGAAGGTGAGAATAACAATATTTTTTTATTATTATTATTTCGAACATTCTATCTTGTACTACTGATGCTGCATAGGCAGCATCAATAGTAAAAAGTTGGTCACACTTGTCAAGCACTATGCTTGACAAGTGTGACCAACCTCTCAATCCGTTTTCCAAGCGATGCTACAGATCACTTGGAAAACGCTAGCATTCTGCAAGCTAATTACGCTTGCAAAACGCTACTTTTTCACAGGAATTCCGCATGCAAATTTCATGCAATTTTTCCCGCAGCAAGGAGTTGCGGAATTGCCGCGGAAGTTTCCAGGGCAATTCCGCACGTGTGCACATAACCTAAAGTTTGAGATCTAGAAAAGGTCATCCACAGCGGACTCCCTTAACAAGCAGCTGCTGATCCCTGGAGCCTGGTCAGTGTCTTTGCGCTGGAGAGGAATTATCCCACCAGAGACTAATTACTCTGTCGCCTTATTGGGGGACACAGAACCGTGGGTGTTATGCTGCTGTCCACTAGGAGGCGACACTATGCATAATCTGAAAAAGATTAACTTTGGCTCCTCCTCTGCAGTATACACCCCTGGACTGGACGGCGTCAGTCTTCTCCAGTTTTTGCTTAGTGTCGCAAGGAGGCACACCTAAGATTTTTTACTCCGTTTTTTTCCTTGATTTTTTTTTTTTTTTTTTTTTTTCAACGGATTACAGATGAAGAAAAGCGGGTCCCCAGCGAGACTCCCGGCATGGCTCCCTCCTCGGTCCCCTATTAAGGGGTACCCGATTGAGGTCGAGACGGCTATTCCCCATGTCGCTCCTTCCCCAGTCCCTCGGGTACTGGCCCGAAGTCGAGACCCCCCCCTCCTTCCCCAGTTCCCTTGGGCTCTGGGTTGAGGTCGAGGATAGGATGAAGCCCCCTGACGGTGACAGCAGCACCCTCCCTAATCCCCCTCTGGGGGCATTAGGTTGAGACACCGCAGGTAGGGCCTGTATCAGGCGCCATTTGGCCACTTACAAGTCCAGGGACCCCAGCCCAGCTGCGGGCTCCTGTTGGGACCGGGGGAGGTGCAGGCAGGCATGGCACTTGTCAGAGACAGGGCTCCCTGCACCCCTGTCTCTGTGGCAGCACCAGCTGCATAGCGCCTCAAAGGGACCCCCCACAGGGCCTAGTTCACGCTCATAACACCACCGCTAGCTTGCCGTTCAATCCGGGGGGGTCTGGTTTGAATCAGACCCCCCCCCCCGGACAACCGCGCCGTCCTGGAGCCCTTCTGGGCATGAGGTATCAAATTTAGGCCGCGGCTTTGGCCTAGCCGAAGTCGCCGCCCTATTCCCGCCCCCTGGCCCGCCCCCCGGATGACGAAAATGACACTCTGCAGTGTCATAGAAGGGGCGGATCAGGCAGGAGGGGCACGCTTTTACATAGCTCAGCGCGCCCTTTTCAGCTCTCCGCCCCCTTCCCCCTCCACCTCAGAATCCCGGTGGCCATCTTGCTGCAGCAGGAAACATAGCTGACAGCCATACAGCAGTCTCCGGGGGGCACAAGACTGTGATTTGTCGGCGCTGGACTTAGGGGCACACTGGTGGGGTAAGATCACAGCTGGGTTCTCTTTACTCAGCTGTGCATTCATATTACCTATAAGTTCTCCCCTTTGCATAGCCCCTGTAGGACCCCTGCTAGCCAGCCTCTGTGCATGATGCCGGGCTCAAGGAAGAAAACCAGGCAAGACTGCTTTTATGCATTCTGCACAGCCTGCAAGACCACTCCCCAGGGGCAGCATGGACCCACACTGCCGGGACTGTGTCCAAAACACTGGGTCAGAACCAACGCTTCTGCGTCTTCTTCCATACCGGAATGGGCTACTCAGATGTTGCAGTCTATAACACAGTCCATACATAGCCTGACCTCTACACTACTGCAGGCTTTGCAGGGTCATGTCTCGGCTATGAACGTTACCCAGCAAAGGGACAGCCCATCTCGGGGACATGCCACTTCCGACAGTCTCAGACGTAAGCGGACCCACAGGTCGCATTCATCTGCGTCCTCACATAGCATTCGGTCGTCCCCCTCCAGGGAGAGACACAGTGGCTCCAGGTCACCTAGTCCGTCCCCTGACAGAGACAGACAATGCGGATCTCCGCAACGATTTCCAACCACAGACTCGGAAGGCATATGTGACTCTAACCCAGACAACGAAACAGAGAATTATCTTGTCCCCCTAGCAATACTGCAATAGTTGAGGATATCGTCTCTTCCATCCTTCGGGTGCTGGACATTTCAGATCCAACCCCGGAAGCACCAGAACACAAGATTTCCTTTGAAAGTGTTCAGAAACCATCGAAGGTCTTCCCTAATCACCCGGAATTTCAAAAAATCCTTTCTAAGCATTTTTCGCAGCCTGAGAAAAAATTTGCCAATCGCAAGTATTTGGAAGCAAATTACCCCTTTCCACAGAAAGACACCAAGGATTGGACAGATTCGCCTGAAGTGGACCCTCCAGTCTCTAGGCTGGCAGCACAAACGCTTCTCTCGCTGCCGGACAGTTCAACCCTCAAGGACACAGCAGACAGACAAGTCGAACGCATGGCTCGTTCAATCTTTGAAGCGGCAGGTGCCTCTTTGGCTCCCGCATTTGCTTCAGTTTGGGCAGCCAAGGCCATCATGGCTTGGGCTGATCTATTGCAAAAGGGCCTTCAAGCTTCAAATCCTCAGCTGGCGGACTAGGCGGTGCAAATTGCAGTGGTGGCAGATTACATGGTCCATGCAGCGTTGGACTCTACAAGAGGAATAGCGGGAATAGCATCAAACGCCATCACAATCCGGTGTATTCTCTGGCTAAGAGAATGGAAAGCGGATGCGGCCTCAAAAACGTCCCTAACAAATCTCCCGTACTTCAGTGGCCGTTTTTTCGGTGGAAAGCTGGATACAATGATATCCAATGCTACCGGGGGCAAAAGTACTTCCCCAACTAAGACCAAAATGCACGTTTAAAAGGCGTAATCAATCTCGTTTCCGATCCTTTCGGAATTCTTCAGGCTGGTCCGTCTCACGCCCAGCACAAAACCGTAATCGTTCCCCCCGCAGGGACAACACACGTGCGGCACAGAGGCCGGACAGGAACTGGCAATCAAAGACAAGCCAGGCAAAACCTAAAGGAGGAAAACCTCAGACTTTTCCCTCATCCTGACTCATGCCCTCTGGAAGACACCCCACTTGTAGGCGGACGACTGCTACTCTTTCAGCAGGTCTGGCTGCCTATTACAGAAGACAAGTGGGTCAAGGAAATAGTGTCTTCAGGATACAAAATCGAGTTTACTACCAGCCCAAAAAGCTCAGGCCTTCCGTCAAGCGGTTTCTTCCCTCCTGCGAGCAGGAGTCATAGTACCAGTCCCAGCAGAAGAGCGCTTCTGAGGGTTCTACTCCAACCTGTTCGTGGTGCCCAAGAAGGGAGGCAGCGTCCGAGCAGCGTCCGACCCATACTAGACCTCAAGCAACTCAACAAGTATGTTCGAGTTCGTCACTTCCGCATGGAATCCCTCCGGTCAATCGTTGCGTCTATGGAAAAAGGAGAATATCTTGCCTCCATAGACATACAGGACGCATACCTGCATATACCGATTGCTCCCGCCCATCAGAGGTTTCTCAGATTCGCAATCAACCAAGACCATTACCAGTTTGTGGCCCTCCCGTTCGGTCTCGCCACGGCTCCCAGAACATTTACAAAGGTCATGGCAGCTACCATGGACGTTCTGCACTCCAGAGGCATAGTAGTCGTTCCATACCTGGACGACCTTCTCATCAAGGCCCCCACCATCAAGGACTGCGAGGTCAACGTCTCGATCACGATCGACACTCTGACGCGCCTGGGATGGTTAGTCAATTTACAGAAGTCCTCGACTACCCCGAGTCAGTCTCTGACCTTCCTGGGGATGCTATTCGACACCTCCAAGGGTCTGGTGATCCTCCCCAGGGACAAGGCACTGGCTCTCTGTCTGGGAGTTCACACACTCCTCCGCAAGTCCCCCAGATCTCTCCGGTATGCCATGAGAGTACTTGGCAGGATGGCAGCAGCAATGGAGGCGGTACCATTTGCCCAGTTTCACCTCAGACCCCTTCAACTGGCCATCCTCAAGTCCTGGGACAGGAATCCATTCTCCCTCGACAGGGAGTTCCGGTTATCAGCAAACACCAGGAGGTCCCTGCACTGGTGGCTCAAGCCAACCTCGCTTGCAAGGGGAAAATCCTTTCTCTCCGGTCAATGGAAGGTTTTGACCACCTACGCAAGCCTTATGGGTTGGGGCGCGGTGCACCTACATCAGAGCGCAAGGCAGGTGGTCACCAAGGGAATCGACCATGCCCATCAACATCCTGGAAATTCGGGCCATCTTCCTGGCGTTGAAAGCCTTCCATCACTTGCTGGCAGACTCTCATATCAGAGTACAGTCGGACAATGCCACGGCAGTGGCATACGTGAACCATCAAGGCGGCACCCGCAGCATCCAGGCGATGACCGAAATAACGCGTATCCTACAATGGGCGGAGGCTGCAAGGTCGGTACTCTCCGCGGTCCACATTCCGGGTGTGGACAACTGGGAAGCCGACTATCTCAGCCGACAAGGAATGGACTCGGGGGAATGGTCTCTCCATCCCGAAGTCTTCTGTCAGATCTGTCATCGTTGGGGGACCCCGGACGTGGATCTGATGGCATCCCATCTCAATGCCAAGGTTCCCAATTTCATGGCCAGGACGCACGATCCGCGGTCGCTCGGAGCAGATGCCCTGGTTCAGGACTGGACCCAGTTCCAGCTTCTGTACATTTTTCCACCCCTCCCCCTGATCTCCAGAGTCCTGAGGAAGATCAAACAAGAGGGTGTTCCCACCATTCTGATCGCTCCAGACTGGCCCAGGCGTACATGGTACGCCGACGTCGTGCAACTCACAGCAGACACCCCCTGGCGTCTCCCCACACGTCCCGACCTCCTGTCACAAGGCCCGTTCTTCCACCAGAACTCAGGGGCTCTCAATTTGACGGCGTGGCCATTGAGACCTGGGTTTTGACCCAAGCAGGTTTTTCACCGGACGTTGTTAAAACCATGATCAGGGCTCGAAAGCCAACTCCAGCCAGGATTTACTATCGTACCTGGAAGATTTTCTTCACATGGTGCGATTCTCGTGGGCAGATTCCACTTCCCTATTCTCTTCCAAAGGTCCTCGGTTTCCTTCAGTCAGGCCTGGACGCCGGGCTATCCCTGGGCTCGCTGAAGAGCCAGGTGTCAGCGCTCTCAGTGCTCTTTCAGAGGCGTATTGCTAACAAGCCGCAAGTGAAGACTTTTCTCCAAGGGGTTTCCCGATTGGTTCCCCCCTACAAACGTCCGTTGGAGACGTGGGACCTCAACCTGGTCTTGACAGCACTACAGTCACCTCCTTTTGAACCCCTTAGGGTGGTCTCACTCCGCTTTCTATCACAGAAAGTGGTTTTTCCTGGTGGCAATCACCTCGCTACGCAGGGCGTCTGAACTTTCAGCTCTTTTCCTGCAGACAACCCTTCCTGGTTTTTCCCCAGGACAAGGTGGTTCTCCGTACAGTACCATCCTTCCTTCCGAAGGTCGTGTCCAGCTTCCACCTCAATGAGGAAATATCACTACTGTCTCTTTGCCCGGCTCCCGTTCATAGGGTAGAGAAGGCTCTGCATACGCTTGACCTTGTCAGGGCCTTGCGTATTTACGTGTCTAGGACTGCTCCCTTCCGGAAGTCTGATTCACTTTTCCTTCTTCCAGAAGGCGTTCGCAAGGGCCTACCGGCTTCCAAAGCCACCCTTGCTAAGTGGATCAAGTCCACCATTCAAGAGGCTTACCGCCTCAACAATTCTCCCCTTCCGGCCGGTATCACGGCACACTCTACGCAGGCGGTAGGGGCCTCTTGGGCCATTCGGCATCAAGCCTCAGCACATCAAGTGTGTAAGGCAGCCACTTGGACTAGCCTGCACACATTTACAAAACACTACAGAGTGCATACCCAGTCCTCAGCGGATGCGAGCCTGGGTAGACGGGTCCTGCAGGCGGCAGTACCCCCAAGTCTAGAGGACTGTCAGCATAATATTCGTCCACTGCTTCCCACCCAGGGACTGCTTTGGGACGTCCCACGGTTCTGTGTCCCCCAATAAGGCGACAGAGTTAAGGAGATTTTTGTGTACTCACCGTAAAATCTTTCTCTTAGCCTTTAATTGGAGGACACAGCTCCCACCCTGTTGCCCTTGCGGGCCGTTGTTACGGTTGGGTTCTCATATTGTTGTTTGAGCCTGTTTATAGTAGCCTTTTTTTACAGGCATGGTTATGTTTCTGGTATATTCCTCCTAATGCTTTTGCACAAAACTGGAGAAGGCTGACGCCGTCCAGGGGTGTATACTGCAGAGGAGGAGCCAAAGTTAATCTTTTTCAGATTATGCATAGTGTCGCCTCCTAGTGGACAGCAGCATAACACCCACGGTTCTGTGTCCCCCAATTAAAGGCTAAGAGAAAGAGATTTTACGGTGAGTACACAAAAATCTCCTTTTTTTGCAAACTTAATTGCATTCAGAATTTGCATTCTCAAAAATGTCCACATTTCCACATCAAATTATGTTTAAAAGGAATCTGTCAGCATAAAATGACTGTTCAAACCAAGCACTGGTATTCGGTTCACCCTTAGTGTGTCCAACAGTCCAGTGCCCCTTCCCACCTTCCTCAGGATATTTAGGAGCTGGAGAAGGGTGGAAATAATAGGAAATATAGTAGGTGCAGAGTTGATTGGTCATTTTGTGCTGGCAGGCTTCCCTAAAGAAGACTTCGGTTACTGCTGGGAAAATGTTAAGTAAGTTCTGGAGAATTTTTACTAGGAGATATGGTTGTGTTAGGACTGACAGTTCTGGGTGTTGTAAGTCACACCCCTCCCCCTCCATGGAAGGTCGTGGACATCTGACAGTGCCTTATCTCAGAAGGATTGAGCATCTTTAAATCCAACATACCTGAGCCCCCTTACAGGTTTTTTTTAATGGAATGAAATAAAAGTAAATTTTTATTCGTATCCAGCCTACGGATCCTTCTTTCTTCCTTTTTCTAATTAATCTGATGGTCAACGGACTTGGATCCTGGCTGTATCAATAAGAAGCAACCAATTACGTATTACACAGTGAGGCTTTTTCTTTTCTGCATTCTCTAGGCGGTGTGTTGCTGTTTTAATAAAATGAGTGTTTTATCAGCAGGAGATTATCACTACAGGACTAGGTGTCTCATCCTTCCTACTCAACTGCTCTCTTTAACCCTGCCCCCATCAATGATTGACAGCTGTCTGCCTATGCACAGTGTACACAGAAAGGTGCCAATCAGTAGTGTGGTCAAGGTTATGCAGGTCTCTGCATTTAGAGAACTGCTAGATCTGCAGCAGAGAAAACGGTGATTATATAAAAATGACAGCAAGCAGCCCAGAAAAGTGGAATCAGGGTCTCAGCCACTACATCATGCCGCTCTCATATTACATATAAAAACCTGCTGACAGATTCCCTTTAATATACAACCTATTTGTGCAGATGGATCTATTGGTGTGCTATTAAAGTAGATGCTCTGTGTATGTGGTCAATCATTTTTATTATGGTCAGTGTCCCATATAGAGCTTCGTTTTCCCCTACCTTACGTACATTTTCCCTTTTCAGATTCTGAACAGGTTACATTTGTCCCAGTGATTTTCCTTCTTTATCATTCATACACGTGTGGTTTATAGGTTATTGGTAGATGATGTTGAATAGGCGGAACCCCGATTAGGAATTATTAGCCGTGATTTTTTACTTTTATTTTCAGACTAGCAATCATCTTCTGGGCCCCAAGCCTTTCCCTCTGGACCGACTGTTGGCTATACTGTACAGTATTGTGGACAGCAGAGTGGCCCCCACTGCAAATATTTTTTCTCAGGTAAATAGAATGCGAAGTCCTGAAAATGCCAGCGCTGAATTGCGAAACGTGCGTGTCCTCGCAGTTGTTTCACCATGTTGGTTGACCAGAATCAGGCAGCCTGCGGCGGTCCAAACATTGCAGAACAGTCTCCACGAGGGACACGTGGACGGAGTTGCTGCTCCTCATACGTCGCTCATTTGCAGATCATTTTATTTTTATGCTTTTGGTTGTAAATAACCTTTCGTATGTCTTTCTCTTTTTTTCTATAGATCTCTTCCCTTGTGACTCTTCAGCTTTTAACTCTGGTGGGCCATGACGATCAGCTTGATGGACCCAAGTACAAATGTACTGTGTCGCTGGATTTTATCCGAGCTGTAGCAAGGTACTTTAATAATTTTTTACAATTTCAGAATTTCTTTTAGTATGGCACAACAAAGACGCAATTCTCTGATCTAGTTGTGTGTGATGGTGTATTTATGTTTGTATGTTCAGCTTTGTAAGGTCAGGATAATTTACCAAAATTAATGTAAGGGAAACAAAGAGAAGTATCCATAGCATCTAGACAGATGATTTGGTTTGGCAGGCAATGTGTATGCAGTTTTTTTTTTTTCTTTTATACTATATATATATATATATATATATATATATATATATATATATATATATATATATATATATAGTAATAGTATATATATATAATTTTTTTTTTTTTTTTTTTATACAGTATGTCTTCTAATGGTTTATACAATGTTTTCCAACCAATCATTTTGTCCAATAGATGAGTCTGTTTGGTGGGAACCTAACCTCCTATAAACATTAAAGCGGATCTGTCACCAAATTTCAAAATACAAACTTCAGACAGTATTAAAGAGAATCTGCAATCACAATCAAGCCCCCATCACACATTTCAAACTGCTTGAATGATCATGTTGCTCTTTAAAACACAATACAATCCAAACCTTTGTTTATAAAAGCTGCTTCATAACATCATGTAATGGGAGCACTTCTCGAGCCTAGAGAGGTGAGCGGACTGGTGGCTTCCCATGTACTGATACCTGCTGGGACGGAGTGTGATCAGCAAGTATCATGAACCTGTTGCGCTAATTTAGAGACATGATATGCATTGGTAGACATGTCACCTGCCCGCGCTCATCTCTCGATGCAGAAGTGAGCAAAGCAGTACTAACCCTTTAAATGATGCAATTCAATTTTAACTTTTTCCTCTTTTTTTATTTTTTTCTGCAGGACTGTGAATTTTGATATTGTCAGATATTTGTATGATTTTCTCTGAAATACCTTTTGCTTCCAACTGAAATTGAAGACCTACAGTATCTGGGAAAACATTTTCAACCATGCTTAATATTTTTATGCTTTGTTCCATTACATATTTGTAATAAAATAAATCTAAAACAGAGCCATGGTCTCTATGGAAATATTTCTTTACAATATTTAGTGCAAACAATGGTGATAAGGTACATCAATCCTATATTACTCCAATACAATATATAAGTGCATACCTGCAGGTAAACACCGCGAAGCTCCACACAAGAGAGAAGCAGCACAGTTACTACATGTAAGATCAGCTGTGTGTGAGGTCACCTCCTTTTCTCTTATATTACTTGTCAGCCATATAAGCTTATCTAATGTAAGGAGACTCCTCTCCCCATACTTTTTTGTGCAGAAAACTAAATTTTAAAATATCTACAGTAAAAGTAGAACAATTAGAAAAAATCATTTTGTTTTATCTGGTTTCAATTATAGTAGGTCCAAGCTGTTTTGCAGGTGGCATCTGCCTCTAAAAGCAGGTCAATAAACCTTTAGTTGTAATTTAGAATATGTTTCATGGTAGCACAAGACTCACACATTCAAATATCAAAGTAAATACTCAAGACACATAAATATGGATTAAGAATAGGCCGTGATGTATTTTATTAAGAGCGAAATTTTAACCCCTCGCGTTCCAATTCACCAAACAATTTTGCCCCTATCTACATGATGGGGGAAAAAGTGAAAGGAAAAGTGTTGGAGGCAAATTGACAGCTGCCAGATGTGAACAAGGGGGACTTAAAGAATGAGAGGGATGGCGCCAAAGAGTATATACCGTACAGTTGCTAAGGTGTGGGCCCTGACATGAGATACTCACCACACACGGGGATATGAACACACACACAAAATGCGCCACACACTACCACGTGCTTCCACACATATACCACCCTCAGCACACATTTCACCACACATACACCAACCTCGCCACATAAAAGTCACAGGATAGGATTAGATACGCAGCTCAGCAGTCAGTATCACACAGGATAGGATTAGATACACAGCTCAGCAGTCAGTATCACACAGGATAGGATTAGATACACAGCTCAGCAGTCAGTATCACACAGGATAGGATTAGATACACAGCTCAGCAGTCATAATATGGAAAAAAATTCCAGCATCCAGATCAGTAATTAGATGAAAAAAATTTTTATTCCTTTATTCCAAAATTTTAAAAAATCATAAGATTCTCCATCATGATAAGAGACGCATCAGGACGTGTAGTTGGACGCGTTTCGGACAAAAAACCAGTCCTTATTCTAAGACAACACATAATACATCTGAACACATGCTTATAAAGGGAAACAAAGGAAGTCAAGGAACAATCAAGACTAAACATAGCCAGCTGATTAATGGGAGGTAGTAAGTCAAAATCACACAAAACACTCAAAATCTCACTCCTAATATTCATACCCGTTGGAACTCTGCTTTGTAACAAT
Source organism: Dendrobates tinctorius (assembly GCF_039654945.1). NCBI lineage: Eukaryota > Metazoa > Chordata > Amphibia > Anura > Dendrobatidae > Dendrobates > Dendrobates tinctorius. The sequence continues at coordinate 8,892,419 of NW_027361750.1, read as the reverse complement.
AACATCCATTTTGCCTCTCGGCGTAATAATAAATCATTTAAATTTCCACCTACCCTTTTTGTCTGCACCTTCTCTATGGCATTAACCCTAAAGTTGCTGAGATCTCCTTTATGTATATGCAAAAAATGTCGAGAAGCAGCAGACAAACTGCGTGTGGTAGTGTGACCTACGTCATAAACGTGCTCGGAAATACGACGTCTCAAGGTGCGTGAAGTATTTCCCACATACTGAATATTACAATCCACGCATGTTATGACATAGATCACACCAGTAGAACCACAGTTCAAAAAAGATTTTATTTTAAATTCCTTTCCATTAACAGAAGATACTATTTTTTCTGTGTTCCACATAAACCTACATAGCCCACAGTTTTTCTGAGCACATTTAAAAGATCCACAAGTAGGTAACCAATTAGTTATACTTGCTGAACTGTCTGAAAAATATTTATTAGCATGTCTATTGACACTAGTATGATCACTTGGAGATACCTTATTAGCAATAGTATTATTCCTCCTTGAAACAAATCTAATCCCATCCTTAAGTATATTCTTTAATGTATCATCAACATACAAAATAGGGAGGAATTTTTTAATAATATGAACAATCCTGTAGTAGTCAGTACTAAAATTAGTTGAAAAAACCACACGCAGTTTGTCTGCTGCTTCTCGACATTTTTTGCATATACATAAAGGAGATCTCAGCAACTTTAGGGTTAATGCCATAGAGAAGGTGCAGACAAAAAGGGTAGGTGGAAATTTAAATGATTTATTATTACGCCGAGAGGCAAAATGGATGTTATTGTTACAAAGCAGAGTTCCAACGGGTATGAATATTAGGAGTGAGATTTTGAGTGTTTTGTAAGTGTGATTTTGACTTACTACCTCCCATTAATCAGCTGGCTATGTTTAGTCTTGATTGTTCCTTGACTTCCTTTGTTTCCCTTTATAAGCATGTGTTCAGATGTATTATGTGTTGTCTTAGAATAAGGACTGGTTTTTTGTCCGAAACGCGTCCAACTACACGTCCTGATGCGTCTCTTATCATGATGGAGAATCTTATGATTTTTTTTAAATTTTGGAATAAAGGAATAAAAAATTTTTTAATCTAATTACTGATCTGGATGCTGGAATTTTTTTCCATATTACGCTTTGCTGCAGAGGGATCCTGTTTCCACATTCCGTGCACCGATCGGACTTATAGCTGTCTTCTTTGGGGTGAGCTGAAAAAATTTTCTTTTTTTACCTTACTGTTTGGATTCCCTATTTTTCGTGCTCCCCTTAATTTGATTTTGACATACCCATTATTATTCATAAATATGAATTTGGAGATAGCTACCAATATTTCTGATGACATTATCAGTGATGATTTTTTCAATGTGAACAGTCGGCAACGACTAGACAAGGCTGCCAACATTTTTTCTACTATCCATGCCTTTACACCTGAGGATGGAAAGGATTTGAAACCACTTATGTGGGAACTTGAAAAACTTATGTCATCACGACTCAGGGTGTGGTGGGACCACAAAACCTTACAGGCTTATATAAGCAGCAATATGATTCCAAGAGGTTTGCGCATCAAGAAGCGCCCTACTACGGAATATGACCCTGAATTTGTAAAAGAATGGGACAATATTCTGAGTGACTGTTCTATTAAGCTGATGAATTTGATTGTGAAGAGAGAGGAAGCCAAGATGTTAACTTTGGAGGAATCTATTAAAATGATTGAAAGTGATTTGGTGAAATATAAAGATTCTTCTTCTTTTATAATGGCTAGAGATAAAATTAATGACAATCTGAGTAAAATGGAGGACTCTATTACAGTGATAAAGGAAAAGAAATTCAGAAGAGATAAAACTGATTACCAGAATAATCATATTTATGACTGGCATGATTATAGAAGAAAACGTAATAACATTCACCCTTCCATTCTCAAACGCAGAGATAATAGGGTAAGCTTTTCCTCAACGGATATGGATAATACGGATGTTAATACTGACACTTCTGATACTGAGAATTTACCATCTAACAGTTCCATGTGTGCACGGGATGTGGGGCAGCGGATTTCACAAAGCAGTAGTTTTTCAAAAAACGGTTCAGGAAAAAGAAACGTCAAAGGAGATCAGGGAGGAAACACTCCCATCATAAGAGAATTCAGGAGATCAGCGTGGAACAAGCATGCTTAGATACAACTGATAATTTTACAGTCCTGAACCTTTCTGCATCGATTTTATCGAATGATCAAATTAATATCCTTGAAAGGGGTCTTAATTTTGTGCCTACAGCAAAAAGACTTATTCAACACTATGCTTGATGTTAATCACTTTATGAGAAGATTGACTCTTAGGAGACATTTTTTTGCAGAAGATGTGGAACGTGAAAAAACTTCCAATATCAATGATGAATATGTTGATAAAGTTCCTGAGGAATTTATGCCTACTTCTTTCCAGGAGCAAGTTACCCTAAAGAATTTGAGGGACTTGTCTGAATCTGGTTCTAAGTTAATGTATTTAACTGATGTTAATTTTTCCTCTAGAGTTCCTAATCCTAGATATTATCCTGAGCAGTCAAAATTGCAAGTTATGGATGATTTTCAATTTCTTGTTGAGGATGAACTTATGAAAATCTATAATGTTAATCAGAATGGTCGTTCTAACATTTCTCGTACTGAGAAACAGGCACTTGATTTGTTATCTGCTAATGTCAATATCGTGGTAAGAAATTCTGACAAGGGGGGATCTGTGACCATATTAGATACTGGGCTGTATGAAAGAGAGGTAAGGGCTATGCTTTTTAATAGTGAGGTATACAAGGGAATTAATTATAACCCTACAGATAACATCAGAATGGAATTACAGGAATTGTTACATAGGGGTTTTAGTTTGGGAATTATCAATCAAAAACAATGTGAATTTTTCTGTCCTTTATATCCCAGAGTTCCTTTGTTACATGCACTTCCAAAAGTTCATAAGGAGGTTTTTCCACCTTTTGTTTCGTCCTATCATATCGGGCATAGGATCTCTTAATGAAAATTTGTCAGAATGGTTGGATGCAAGATTAAAACCTCTAGCCACTATTTCACCTAGCTATGTGCAGGATTCCAAGCATGTTCTTAGTATTTTTTCTCAGGTGGAATGGCGAAGTTCCTTTTGTTGGCTCACTTGTGATGTACAAAGTTTGTACACTTCCATCCCACACGATTTGGCTATTTTGGCTCTTACTACTTATTTACAGAAATACAGTAATTTTTCAGAAGATTTACAGATGTATTTGATTGAAGTGACCTATTTTTTGTTAAAAAACAATTTTTTTTCTTTTTTGGATGATCTTTATTTACAGGTGCAAGGCTGTTCCATGGGTTCCAAGTTTTCACCGTCTCTTGCTAATATTTTTATCGCCTGGTGGGAGGAGGAGTATATTTTTTCTGAAAAAAATCCTTTTTCTTCTGATATTTTTCTTTTTTTGAGATTTATTGATGATGTTATAATTGTGTGGGATGGTGATGTATTTAATATTGAGAATTTCATGTTCTATATTAATAATAATCCATGCAATATACGTTTCACATATCAATTTGATGCCAAGACAATTTCGTTTTTGGATATTCTTTTGTCGGCAAATTTGGAAGAAAAAAAGATTGATTGTGATATTTTTAGAAAACCTACAGCAGGTAATTCACTGTTACACGCATCTAGCTGCCATCCACGTCATGTTATAGCCAATATACCTACAGGGGAGTTTGTAAGAGCAAAAAGAACATGTACCACGCCTAATTTATACGATAAACAATGTGAGATCATTGGTAAACGTTTTATAAAGAGGGGATATACTAAGGTAGACATTCAGAAAGCTAAGCATAGAACGGATGAAAAAAGTAGAGAGGATTATTTGCAGAAGGAAAGCAGAAAAACATTAAATTCTGTGGAGGGTCGGTCACCTATTGTTTTTTCAACTAATTTTAGTACTGACTACTACAGGATTGTTCATATTATTAAAAAATTCCTCCCTATTTTGTATGTTGATGATACATTAAAGAATATATTAAAGGATGGGATTAGATTTGTTTCAAGGAGGAATAAAACTATTGCTAATAAGGTATCTCCAAGTGATCATACTAGTGTCAATAGACATGCTAATAAATTTTTTTCAGACAGTTCAGTAAGTATAACTAATTGGTTACCTACTTGTGGATCTTTTAAATGTGCTCAGAAAAACTGTGGGCTATGTAGGTTTATGTGGAACACAGAAAAAATAGTATCTTCTGTTAATGGAAAGGAATTTAAAATAAAATCTTTTTTGAACTGTGGTTTTACTGGTGTGATCTATGTCATAACATGCGTGGATTGTAATATTCAGTATGTGGGAAATACTTCACGCACCTTGAGACGTCGTATTTCCGAGCACGTTTATGACGTAGGTCACACTACCACACGCAGTTTGTCTGCTGCTTCTCGACATTTTTTGCATATACATAAAGGAGATCTCAGCAACTTTAGGGTTAATGCCATAGAGAAGGTGCAGACAAAAAGGGTAGGTGGAAATTTAAATGATTTATTATTACGCCGAGAGGCAAAATGGATGTTATTGTTACAAAGCAGAGTTCCAACGGGTATGAATATTAGGAGTGAGATTTTGAGTGTTTTGTAAGTGTGATTTTGACTTACTACCTCCCATTAATCAGCTGGCTATGTTTAGTCTTGATTGTTCCTTGACTTCCTTTGTTTCCCTTTATAAGCATGTGTTCAGATGTATTATGTGTTGTCTTAGAATAAGGACTGGTTTTTTGTCCGAAACGCGTCCAACTACACGTCCTGATGCGTCTCTTATCATGATGGAGAATCTTATGATTTTTTAAAATTTTGGAATAAAGGAATAAAAAAATTTTTAATCTAATTACTGATCTGGATGCTGGAATTTTTTTCCATATTACGCTTTGCTGCAGAGGGATCCTGTTTCCACATTCCGTGCACCGATCGGACTTATAACTGTCTTCTTTGGGGTGAGCTGACAAAATTTTCTTTTATTCGGACTCCCATTACAGCACCACGAGAGAGGGGATCCGCCCCATAGGAACAGGAAACCTACAGATACAAAAGGGCGGTACCTCTCCCACGCATCAGTTGGTTTCCTGTTCCTGAGGGGACGGGATCCTACAGAAGAATGGGATCCCAGGCCGGCCAGCCGACACCGGTAGCGAGGGGGTCTCCTACCTCGGCTTGGTTCGGATTTTCTGGAAGACGCCACGGTGGCCCAGGATGGGTATCACGGCGGTGGCGTGGACAGCAGGGAGCGGCGTCCGGAGGATGGCCGTCTCCGGAATTAAGCCGCCGCCGGTAAGTATTTCCCCCCCGGGATTCCCGGCTCCGGCGGCGCAGATAGGTTGCCAGCGCTGTGCAGAGGGCTGCGACCGGGCGCTGCTCCGGAGCTCCCGGGCGTCCCGCGGAGCTTCCGGCGTTTCCGGGGTAGCGGTGACGTCAGAGGGCGGGCGGAGGAGGCGCTTCCGGGTCAGCGCGCTACTGCGCATGCGCGGTGATCCCAAGATGGCGGCGCCCATCGGAAACACCGGTGGCGCGCGGTGGGGCGCCAGCTGGGGTAGGGAAATCCATTAAGGGGGGGAGGGGCGCGGCATGGAAACTGCTGACCGGAGGAGGGGTATTTAGGCGGGACCCGGGCAGGGTACCTTGCCTTGGCCACATTACTACATGCAGCAGTGTGCAGCAGCAGCAGCAGCAGTGGTGATGGAAAGCGATCGAGAGCAGCAGCGACAGAAGCAAGGGCAGCAGCGGCAGACATCACTGCCGCCCCTGGATGACCTTCGGCAGGTCAAACAGAAAAAGAAAGGGTCCCGTGACAGTAATGCGGGACGAAGTGACCAGTCCACTCGTAAAAGCTCCTCCAGGCAGACAGGAGCATCGGCTGAAAGAAATCCCCCTCGTTCTCCGGTACTTGATTGTGGCACTGGTAAGTGATCTTCGTGAAAGTTCACTCAGTGACGGGACCCCCCTTCTGTGTTTTTCTTTTTCTAGGGAAAAAAAGCTACAAATAAAAATAAACATAGGGAATGCGCACTCTGTGCATGCCCATTACCAGACGCGTGCCTCAAAAGATTGTGCCCCCCCTGTATTCAGCAGACGGTGGCAGAAGAGTCGCCTGCAGTAGCGGCGAGTTTGAGAGACATTGTCAGGGTAGAAATGAGGGAAACCCTAAAGTCCTTGTCTCAGCCGCAAAGTCTAAGGGGCGAGGTCCCGGCGGAGTCTGATTCCTCAGCAGAGTGGAGAAAAAGCAGAGACTCCCAGGCTTCATCTCCCTCGTCCTCTTCAGGAGAAGAGGACTCGGGGCGATTTTGTCTGCCTCTTGACTGGGTAGACAAGCTGGTCAAAGCAGTCAGAGGGACAATGGAGGTAGAGGAGCCTAAGCCCCATTTATCCATGCAGGATGTCATGTTCGGTGGGCTGGAACAGAGGAAGCGGAGAGTCTTTCCGTTAAACCAAAAGATACAGGATCTGATCCACAGAGAGTGGAAAAGACCAGACAAAAGAGGGTCGCTACCACCAGCCCTCAAAAGGAGATACCCCTTCGACGATCCGGCAGTAAGTTCTTGGGACAGAGCCCCCAAATTAGACGCTGCCATTGCGAAGGCATCAAAAAAATCCTCGCTCCCCTTTGAGGACATGGGATCCCTTAAAGATCCCTTAGACAGGAAAGCTGATACCTTCCTGAAAAACACCTGGGAGATGGCGGCCGGGTCCTTAAGACCAGCAGTGGCTTCAACGTGCACGGCCAGGTCCATGATGGTCTGGTTGGACCAGTTGGAGTCACAACTAAAGCAGGGTACATCAAGACAAACAATTCTTGGGGCCCTACCGACCATCCAAGAGGGAGCAGCTTTCCTAGCAGATGCCTCAGCGGATGCAATGAGAATGGCCGCCAGAGCAGCAGGTCTCTCTAACGCAGCTCGCAGAGCCCTGTGGCTAAAGTGCTGGCAGGGAGACATCCAGTCCAGAGCAAAGCTCTGTGCGATTCCATGTGAGGGCGAATACTTATTTGGAACTGTCCTAGACGAGCTGCTTGAAAAGGCGGGGGACGACAAGAAAAAGTTCCCAAACCTTTCATCAGCGTTCTACCGTCGCCCATTTGGTAGAAGGAGATTTGGCCAGGGGAGAAGGCGCAACTCTTCACCTGTTAGAGATCGACCCAGATGGGAAGACAGAAGGAGACGAGGTACGGGCTATATGTTTACACGCTCGTCAAGAGATCAAAAGAAATCAAATCAATGACTAGCGGTTCCCGTAGGGGGTAGACTGTCATCCTCCTTCCCGGCATGGTCGCAGATTACGAATAGTGACTGGGCGCGCAAGGTAATATCCACCGGGCTTAGGTTGGAATTTACCCAGATCCCGCGGGACACCTTTAAACTGACCCCCTTAAGATCTTCTCATCTTGAACAAGCGGCTTTAGAAGCGGAAGTCTTGAGCCTATGTCAGAAAAATGTTCTGGTAGAGGTCCCAGAGGCTGAAAGAGGAAGAGGGTTTTACTCTCCCCTGTTTCTAATCCAGAAACCTGATAACACATTCAGAACGATTATAAACCTTCGTTCCCTTAACGAATTTTTGATTAATCATAAATTCAAAATGGAGTCCATTAATACAACAATAAAAATATTGTTTAAAGGTTGTTTTATGGCAGTCATAGATTTGAAAGACGCGTACTATCACGTACCTATCCATACAGACTTCCAGCAGTTCCTGAGGGTGGCAGTTTCAGTAGAGGGCACAGTACGTCATTTTCAGTATAGAGCCCTTCCCTTTGGTCTCTCAGCAGCACCCAGGGTTTTTACAAAATTAGTGGCCGAAGTTATGGCTCACTTACGAGAGGTTGACGTCTTAATCATTCCATATTTAGACGATTTCTTGATTGTAGGAAAATCGATGGGTCATTGTAAATCCCAGATAGAAAAGGCTAGATCCAGGTTGGAAAACCTAGGATGGATTTTAAACTACGAGAAATCCCGACTCCAGCCCTTAAAAATACAGAAATTTTTAGGATTGATACTAAATTCAGACACTCAGCGGTGCCTGCTACCACTAGATAAATTACAAAAGATACAGGAGCAGGTTCTTCGGGCAATGGATAACCCATCTATGACCCTCAGACAGGCCATGTCCCTGTTAGGTTCTCTAACTTCATGCATCCCAGCAGTAAGGTGGGCACAGTTCCATACCAGAACCCTTCAAAACGACGTCTTGATTAATAGCAGGGCCCTTGGAGGCTCCTTACAAGGTCGGATGTGTCTAAGCCCCTCAACTGTTACATCACTAAGATGGTGGCTTCAGAGCGAGAACCTAGCGTCAGGGGTGCCCTGGATAGCACAGATAACCCGTATTATAACCACAGACGCTAGTTCCTTTGGTTGGGGAGCCCATATGGGGGACATAGTGGTACAGGGCCAGTGGGATTCTAATTCTGAAATCTCATCCAACCAGAGAGAACTATTGGCGATAGAGCGAGCAGTCAAGAAACTCATTATCTACCTGCAGGGCCATCATGTGAGGATACACTCGGACAACCAGGTAGCGGTAGCATATGTCAACCACCAAGGTGGAACCCGCTCCAGCGCTCTGATGCAGATAACAGAACGGCTCCTCCAGATAGCAGAGAGAAATTGTCTATCTTTGACCGCGCTCCACATCAGCGGAAAGGACAATGTAAGAGCAGACTTTTTAAGCCGCAAGGCTCTAAGACAAGGAGAATGGGCTTTGAACAAAGACATTTACCGCCAGATTGTCCGCAGATGGGGCCAGCCAGAGGTAGACCTCTTTGCCACCAGAGAAAACAGAAAAGAAAGATTGTTCTGCTCTCTGAACCCCAGGGAAAATCCCCTGGCGGTGGATGCCCTACTGATAAGATGGGACTTTTCTCTGGCATACGCCTTCCCACCATTGAATCTTCTTCCCCTGGTAGTCAGGAAGATCAGAGAGGATCAGGCAAGAGTCATACTGATTGCCCCCTTTTGGCCCAGGAGGACCTGGTTCGCGTGGTTGAGGACCATGTCGGTAGGCGATCCCTGGGTACTACCGAACCTTCCGGATCTCCTCTACCAGGGGCCAGTCAGCCACCCACAAGTAGCGAGACTTCATTTGACGGCGTGGTGTTTGAAAGGTCACTATTAAAAAATAGAGGGTTCTCCAAGAACTTAATTGACACCCTCCTAAGAAGCAGAAAATTAACCACCACTAATATTTATGCTAGGACCTGGAAACGCTTCCTATCCACCTTTCACTTTGACATCAGAGATGGAATTCCCACGAAACATATTCTGGAATTTCTCCAGAAAGGTTTCGAATTGGGTCTCTCCACAAGTACGCTAAAAGTACAGGTTTCAGCCTTAGGGGCCCTGTTTGCAGCTGATATTGCAAAAGATTATTGGGTAGCAAGGTTCATCAGAGCAGCGGCCAGATCGAGACCTATACACAAAGACAGATGCGTACCGTGGGACTTAAACTTAGTCCTTACAGCCATGACAGAAAGTCCGTTTGAACCTTTAGATTCCGCCTCACTAAAGATTATATCCCTTATAACAGCATTCCTGGTAGCAATAACATCCGCACGTAGGGTGAGCGACATACAGGCACTCTCCAGATTGCCTCCTTACACAGAGTTCTTACAGGATAGAGTGATCCTAAGGCCAGATCCAGCATACCTTCCCAAGGTAGCAACACAATTCCACAGGACACAGGAGATAGTTCTGCCTTCCTTCCTCCCTAATCCAACCAACCCTAAAGAGCAGAAACTTCAGGCATTAGATATTAGGCGGTGCTTACTGACATATTTAGCAGCCACGGATCCTTGGAAGAAGGAGAACGCATTATTCCTATCCTTCCAAGTTTCCAGAAAAGGATACAGAGTATCAAAACGCACATTAGCAAGGTGGATTAGGGAGGCTATCTCTCTTGCCTACACAGCAGGTGGCGGTCCGGCTCCACAGAACCTGCGGGCACATTCCACTCGGGCCATGGCATCATCCTGGGCAGAGAGATCTGGAGTATCAATTGATCAAATATGTAAGGCGGCCACCTGGTCATCTCCTTCCACCTTTTTTAACCACTATCGGTTAGACATGGGTGCCTCCTCAGACCTCACCTTCGGGCTAAGGGTGCTGCAGGCTGTAGTCCCTCCCTAAATTAGTTTACATCTCTGTAATTCTCTCGTGGTGCTGTCATGGGAGTCCGAATAAAGTATTAAGTTACGTACCGGTAACGGTATTTTTCGGAAGCCCATGACAGCACCCTTAGTTCCCTCCCTTGTTCACATATAGGGGTGCACTCCTTAGAAGTTTGTTCATAGAATCACCTTATGTGGGAGATGGTATGAAATAATTCTGTTAAATAGGGTAGATAGGTTGTATATATCATATGTTGTGTACTAACCATGGTAGCCTCTCAAGCTCTGTAATCCAACTGATGCGTGGGAGAGGTACCGCCCTTTTGTATCTGTAGGTTTCCTGTTCCTATGGGGCGGATCCCCTCTCTCGTGGTGCTGTCATGGGCTTCCGAAAAATACCGTTACCGGTACGTAACTTAATACTTTTTTACCTTACAGCTCAGCAGTCAGTATCACAGAATAGGATTAGATACACGGCTCAGCAGTCGGTATCACACAGGATAGGATTAGATACACGGCTCAGCAGACAGAATCACACAGGATAGGATTAGATACACGGCTCAGCAGTCAGTATCACACAGGAGAGGTTTAGATACACGGTTTTTATGTGCAATATAATCATAATTTGTTATAACTAACCACAGTTGGTTACTATGCCCAGGCAACGCCGGGCTCTTCAGCTAGTATAACATATAACACAACCATAAATACTCATAAAATCCACTAGTAAAAATTTCCAACGACTAACTCCACCCAGCAAGAGCTGGGCGATTATCCCTCTAATAAAAACATCACGAGAAATTAAATAACAGAATATTGGGGCGGGTGTCTTCTGTCTTGATCCGACGATGACTGACACCAGTCAAGCTGAACCTTCTTTATATAGCATCTGACATCCCCGCCTTCATTGACGGCTGCCAATCAGATTTCTCAAAAAAAAACAGGAAAACGCCAACGGTCAGAACCAGTTTGTACCTGCTCATGCAGCACGCACAGCTTACACATCTGACCTTTTGACCTATAAATTTGACTGAAAACCCCATTAAAAAAAACTCTTCATAGGACCTTATCACAATAAATATCATTTGTTTTAAAGTCTGTGTGACCATGTACCCCCCAATCTAAAACTGGGGGGCCCCTCATTACCATTTCTTTTGCTTCCATCTCTCGCGCATGTGTATATATATATATATATATATATATATATATACATACACACACACACACACACACACACTTCCAGAAATATTTGGAAACAAACAAGTTTTGACATTTTACCTGTTTAGCAAAACACATTCAATATAGAATTATAAAATTAATATAAAATCCAGAGACTCTGCTTTGATTTGAGGATAGTCCCATCCTGATTGGAATAATGGTTCGGTAATTACAGCTTTATAACGAGAACATGTCAGCAGATTTTTGCTACCTCATTTGAGAAAAGCCTAATATAGGCAACGAAAAGCTAAATCCAATGCAGCAGAGCTGAGGAAGCTGTCCCCGCCACTATCAAGCTCTGTATATACAATGTCCATAGACAGTGAGCTGCCTATCACAGGAGGGGACGTGTCAACCTGGGCTCACACACCAGCTAGTCACAGAAATGATATGCTATTGGTGCTAAAACAATCATTGTAAGCAAACAAAACCTGGAGCTTGATGAGAGGCATCCCTGAAATTTGTATTTTAACCCCCACAGTATGTTGTCTTCAGCTTACGTAGCAAAAACCTGCTGACAGATTCTCTTTAATATGTAGCTGACATTTTTTATAGGGACCAAAAGTAATTTTTACAATTATCTCCAAAGCTCTTTAATGGGCTCTTCCCTCATTAATCTATCATCACTGAAGCAGGTAAAAGGTCTGGAGCTGAATCCAAGTTTAGCATTTGGAAGCTGTTGCTGTGAACCCACAACATGCGATCAAAGGAGCTCTCAGTGGAAGAGAAACAAACCATCATTAGGCTGAAGAAAAAGAAATCAATCAGAGAGCTAACTGAAATTTTAAGAGTGGCCAAATCAACAGTTTGGTTCATTCTGTAAAAAAAGTGCACTGGTGAGTGTTATGAATGAGTCACCGTAGGAGGCAAAATCAGAAATACAAGCTAAGTCCAGAAAACCAGAGAAGTTGGCAACTATCAGATTGCAGACCCCTGAACCTATCAACACAACTAGCAGTAGCCGTGGGGGGTTCCTACGATGCCCTAAACCCTCGATCACAGCCGGAGAATTACATAGGCCTAAAGAAAGAAAGGGGAAATCTAAACTGCCCCAGAGCAGACCCCAAAGCAATAGGCAGCCCCCAACATATAATGACGGTGAAGCAAGATGAAAATACTAACACAGACAGAAAGATAGACTGAGCAAAGACGGGGCCCAAAACTACCTAGATAGGAAAGGACAGGAAGGCTGCTGTCTGCAATCTGCCAAAACCCTATCAAAGACATAAGCCAACAAGCTGATATGAAAAAGGCCCTGAAGCAGCTAGGCTTCAAAAACTAAATCAGCACTCAGGTATTTTCAGAAGACAGAGCTAAATGAATTCAGCACACCCCAGCAGGGAATGGCAGAAATACAGAAAAACAAAGCAAAACAAAGTCAAAGCACCAAAGCAAAAGGCCGAGCAACAAACTTAGCTTTAGAGGAGCAGGAATTCAGACTGGTCTCCAAGGATCCCACAGAGAAATCACCCGCAGGGCAGAAGGGCGTCGGCAGCCTTATATCCAGTCAGTAACTCCACTCAGCCAGTCATCATCATCAGCCTCAGGTGTTTGATAATCAGGCTCACTACCTTTCTTTACCAGAAGAGGGAGTTCCTCGAGCCTCAGTAATGAAGGGGAAAATGAACTCACAACAGGTGAGCTTAGAAACTCAAGAAGGCCTGGACATCCACGGAAGCAAACATTGGTGGATGACTGCAGAATCCTTCCCATGTTGAAGAAGAAAACCCCTTCATAACATCCACCCAAGTGAGAACACTTTCCAAGAAGTAGGTGTTTCAGTATGTCAGTGTACCATAAAGAGAAGACTTCTTGTGCAGAAATACAGAGGGTTCTCCACAAGGTACAAACCATTCCTCAGCCTTAAAAATGCAAAGACCAAATTAGACTTTGCCCAGTTTTAGAAAATCATTCTTTGGACAGATGAAACTAAGATCAACCTGTACCAGAATGATTGGAAGAAAAAAGTATAGAGAATGCCTTGGACAGATTGTAAGTGGATGCGTGCAAGTGCTTGTAAGTCGAGTTAGCCAAGGGTGCTTGGGCATGCACAGAGTTTCATGGGTGTTCAAGTGACATGTTCACATCCCATGCCCGCATGTTTCTCAGCTGTTAGACAGCCACAAAACATGCATATTCAAAATCCTGGGGTGGCCTAGCCAGTCTCCAGACCTGAATCCAATAGAAAATCTTTGGAGGGACCTGAAACTTAATGCAATATTATTCGGCCCCTGCAGCAAACTCACTCCAGAAGTTCATTGTGAACCTCTGAATGATCCAATGTTGTCCTAAATGACTAATGATGATAAATGTTATCCACCTGTTTGTAATCAAGTCTCTGTATAAATGCACCTGCTCTGTGATAGTCTCGGGGTTCTGTTTGATGCACAGAGAGCATCATGAAGATCAAGGAATACAACAGGCAGGTGTGTGATACTGTTGTGTAGAAGTTTAAAACTGGATTTGGATGCAAAATGATTTCCAAAACTTTAAACATCCCAAGGAGCACTGTGCAAGCGATCATATTGAAATGGAAGGAGTGTCATGCCACTGCAAATCTACCAAGACCCGGCCGTCCCTCTAACTTTCATCTCAAACAAGGAGAAGACTGATCAGAGATGCAGCCAAGAGGCCCATGATCACTCTGGATGAACTGCAGAGATCGACAGCTGAGGTGGGACAGTCTGTCCATAGGACAACAATCAGTCGTACACTGCACAAATCTGGCCTTTATGGAAGAGTGGCAAGAAGAAAGCCATTTCTCAAAGATATCCATAAAAAGTGTCGTTTAAAGTTTGCAACAAGCCACCTGGGAGACACACCAAACATGTGTAAGAAGGTGCTCTGGTCAGATGAAATCAAAATCAAACTTTTTGGCAACAATGCCAAACGATATGTTTGGCGTAAAGGCAACACAGCTTATCACCCTGAACACACCATCCCCACTGTCAAACATGGTGGTGGCAGCATCATGGTTTGGGCCTGCTTTTCTTCAGCAGGGACAGGGAAGATGGATGGAGCCAAATACAGGACCATTCCTGAAGAAAACCTGTTGGAGTCTGCAAACGACCTGAGACTGGGACAGAGGTTTGTCTTCCAACAAGCCAATGATCCCAAACATAAAGCTAAATCTACAATGGAATGGTTCACAAACGTATCCAGGTGTTAGAATGGCCAAGTCAAAGTCCAGACCTGAATCCAATCGAGAATCTGTGGAAAGAGCTGATAACTGCTGTTCACAAACGATCTCCATGAAACCTCACTGAGCTCGAGCTGTTTGCCAAGGAAGAATGGGCAAGAATTTCAGTCTCTCGCTGTACAAACCTGATAGAGACATACCCCAAGCAACTTGCAGCTGTAATTGCAGCACAAGGTGGCGCAACAAAGTATTAAGTATCTTTGAAGCATGATATGTGGGAAAAGGTTGAAAAGTTCCAGGAGGCCAAACACTTTTGCAAAGCACTGTATGTATGTGTGTGTATGTATGTGTGTATGTATATATATATATATATATATATATCTATATATATACACTCACTGGCCACTTTATTAGGTACACCATGCTAGTAACGGGTTGGACCCCCTTTTGCCTTCAGAACTGCCTCAATTCTTCGTGGCAGAGATTCAACATATTGACATGATGGCATCACACAGTTGGCGCAGATTTGTCGGCTGCACATCCCTGATGCGAATCTCCCGTTCCACCACATCCCAAAGATGCTCTATTGGATTGAGATCTGGTGACTGAGGAGGCCATTTGAGTACAGTGAACTCATTGTCATGGTCAAGAAACCAATCTGAGATGATTCGAGCTTTATGACATGGCGCATTATCCTGCTGAAAGTAGCCATCAGATGTTGGGTACATTGTGGTCATAAAGGGATGGACATGGTCAGCAACAATACTCAGGTAGGCTGTGGCGTTGCAACGATGCTCAATTGGTACCAAGGGGCCCAAAGAGTGCCAAGAAAAAATTCCCCACACCATGACACCACCACCACCAGCCTGAACCGTTGATACAAGGCTGGATGGATCCATGCTTTCATGTTGTTTACGCCAAATTCCGACCCTACCATCCGAATGTCGCAGCAGAAATCGAGACTCATCAGACCAGGCAACGTTTTTCCAATCTTCTACTGTCCAATTTCGATGAGCTTGTGCAAATTGTAGCCTCAGTTTCCTGTTCTTAGCTGAGAGGAGTGGTACCCAGTGTGGTCTTCTGCTGCTGTAGCCCATCTGCCTCAAAGTTCGACGCACTGTGCGTTCAGAGATGCTCTTCTGCCTACCTTGGTTGTAACGGGTGGCAATTTGAGTCACTGTTGCCTTTCTATCAGCTCGAACCAGTCTGCCCATTCTCCTCTGACCTCTGGCATCAACAAGGCATTTCTGCCCACAGAACTGCCGCTCACTGGATTTTTTTTCTTTTTCGGACCATTCTCTGTAAACCCTAGAGATGGTTGTGCGTGAAAATCCCAGTAGATCAGCAGTTTCTGAAATACTCAGACCAGCCCTTCTGGCACCAACAATCATGCCACGTTCAAAGGCACTCAAATCACCTTTCTTCCCCATACTGATGCTCGGTTTGAACTGCAGGAGATTGTCTTGACCATGTCTACATGCCTAAATGCACTGAGTTGCCGCCATGTGATAGGCTGATTAGAAATTAAGTCTTAACACACAGTTGGACAGGTGTACCTAATAAAGTGGCCAGTGAGTGTATATATATATATATATATATGCATAGACACAACATACAGTGTGGGAAATAAGTATTTGATCCCTTGCTGATTTTGTAAGTTTGCCCACTGACAAAGACATGAACAGTCTATAATTTTAATGGTAGGTTAATTTTACCATTGAGAGAATATCAAAAATACAATCCAGAAAATCACATTGTATAAATTATAGAAATTTATTTGCATTTTGCAGTGAGAAATAAGTGTTTGATCCCTCTGGCAAACAAGACTTAATACTTGGTGGCAAAACCCTTGTTGGCAATCACAGCAGTCAGATGTTTTTGTAGTTGATGATGAGGTTTGCACACATGTCAGGAGGAATTTTGGTCCACTCCTCTTTGTAGATCATCTCTAAATCGTTAAGATTTTGAGGCTGTCGCTTGGCAACGCGGAGCCCCAACTCCCTCCATAAGTTTTCTATGGAATTAAGGTCTGGAGACTGGCTAGGTCACTCCATGACCTTAAAGAGAATGTCACCCCATTTTTCGCCATCAGGGGCTTATCTACAGCATTCTGTAATGCTGTGGATAAGCCCCCGATGTAACCTGAAAGATAAGAAAAACAAGTTATATTATACTCATCCGGGGATCTGGTCCGGTGCGGTGGGTGTCGCGGTCTGGGTCCGGCGCCTCCCATCTTCTAGAGATGACGTCCTCCTTCTTACTTCTGCCCCGTCTCTGGCGCAGGCGTACATTATCTGCCCTGTTGAGGGCAGAGTAAAGTACTGCAGTGCCCAGGCGCAAGGAGAGGTCAGAGAGGTCCTGCTGTCTGTGGATGGATACCATGTTTTGGCATAGGTGGTTTCCTTCATTGGAGACTGCCCTTCCTGTGGTTGTTCCTTCCCGGGGAAAGACCTGGCTAGTCATTGCTTGCGTTGAGAAACATGTGATGGCGTCTCTGCGGCTTATGTTTTGCATGCTTTACATATTTCCCATAAGGGATGGGGGCTTTGCTCTAGAATCACTTTGTTGAGAAATGTGATGGTGTCTCCGCAGTGTTGGATGTTGATCTCCATGAGTTCAATCATCCTCATTTTTCACAGTCTTCTACTAGGCATTGCTCCTACTGGCCAGTTTCCTACTCCACACTGATGAGGGGCAGTACCCCGAAACAGCTGTCTGTGGATGGATACCATGTTTTGGCATAGGTGGTTTCCTTCATTGGAGACTGCCCTTCCCGTGGTTGTTCCTTCCTGGGGAAAGACCTGGCTAGTCATTGCTTGCGTTGAGAAACATGTGATGGTGTCTCTGTGGCTTGTGTTTTGCATGTTTACATATTTCCCATAAGGGATGGGGGCATTGCTCTAGAAACACTGCGTTGAGAAACATGTGATGGTGTCTCCGCAGTGTTGGATGTTGATCTCCATGAGTTCATTCATCCTCATTTTTCATTGTCTTGCTGGAAGACCCAGTCACTACCCATTTTTAATCAAATAAATAAGGCAGCACTCTGTAGCACCATAGCTTGCAAACATGAAATATGAAAGTTGAACTGCATTAGAAATATGAAGGGGAAGGCGGGAAAGGCATTTTTAATCATAGCAGGACCCTTCCCCTCCACAAAGATATAGATTTCAGTCCCAGAGAGGATTCACAGGTTCCCATACACATGAAGACTTTAGTCTAAGAGATGTTTGGCAGTGTTAGGTCCTGGAAAACGAGAATCGCCTTAACGTGCCTTCCAGGTACACATGAATTGGCCAATTTGTGCACTAAGCATTCTCAATTTTTCATATTTCTAGTGCAGTAATGCAGTTCAACTTTAATATTTCATGTTTGCAAGCTATGGGGCTACAGAGTGCTGCCTTATTTATTTGATTGTATATGAGTTGGTGACTCTAGGTAAGCACCTGTTCACACCAAATCTATGTTTGGATGTGACAATCTGTTTTTTGAAATTTGTACTACTCATTTTTAAATTTTTAATGGAGGGAAGGAGGTTGTCACTGAGGATTTTATGGTGCATAGCTCCATCTATTCTCCCATTGAAGTTATCACGATAATGTGAATATGACCAATGATTTCCCTTATCGACCCACTTTCTAGAACTTTCTGCTACCTTCATAGCTGCCAGAGACAGGCGACCCCTCTCCTTCCTCCCCTTCCCTGCTAGCAACTGCAGCTTTGTGTCTTCCTAGCCTGCATGTAATTCAATCCTTCCCCTCTCTCCTCACTCCTTCCCTCCCCCTAAGGAATGCCTTTGTCTCAACATGTGCTTCCATAAGCATAGATGTAGAATCTAATCATAAGGCCATAACCCGACGCCAGTTTATGGTAGAAATATGAAAATCGCATATTTGGGATCTGCTTCCGTAGAGCTCCACTACTGCACCTTTTCCCAAACTCTAGCCTGGACAGATCTAAGCAATATGTGTTTATTCCTGTTTTAATCCTCTTTATTTTGTAATTGCTTTGTACATACTTTAATTGTCTCATATTGTAAAATCTGTTTATACCTTCTGTAAACACTGCCTAGCTTTTTGGAGTAAAATATAAAATTTATTAGTCTCATCTTCTCCATGCTCTGTAGCAAATTTACACATGCCTGAAGTTAATTATGCTACTAATATGGTTGGCTTCAGACCCTTCTATTGAGGAATCGGAGCTGGTGGCAGCGAAGTGTGTTCTTGGCTCGGTGGGTAAGCTGGCAGTATCGGAACGGGTTTTATAAGCTGATTGTTTGGCTTCAGCCAGAGCATTTATAATTCCCTTGCTGCAACGTGCCTGATAGCCAGGAAGCGGCCCATCCGGCGACCAAATATCCTAAGTGCAGTTCCCTGACTGACCTGAGGGTAAGGGGGAGCCTGAGAGCTGCTATTTCCCAAACGGAACTAGAAAGTCAGATATACATAAATCCCTGCAGTTCGTGACATATTGTTGGCAGCAGTGGGATAACTAAAATAAGCCTCTGCGGTAAATTGATAGGTCAAGACTAGCATGTGTTTTCATCATGTTGTGGCAGCAGCAGGATAACTAAGATAAGCCCCCCTGCACATGTGATCGCCGTATGCCGGCCAAAGGTCATCCCCCATTTTGTGACACTTGTGAAGTAGTCCTGTGCCCTTAGCAGAGAAACACACCCAAAACATAATGTTTCCACCTCCATGCTTGACAGTGGGGAAGGTGTTCTTTGAGGAATAGGCAGCATTTCTCTTCTTCCAAACACGGCTAATTGAGTTAATGACAAAGAGCTCAATTTTTGTCTCATCTGACCACAGCATTCTCTCCCAATCACTCACAGAATCATCCAGGTGTTCATTGGCAAACTTCAGACGGGCCTGCACATGTGCCTTGAGCAGTGGGACCTTGCGGGCAATGCAGGATTTTAAACCTTTACGGCGTAATGTGTTAACAATGGTTTTCTTGGTGACTGTGGTCACAGCTGCCTTGAGATCATTAACAAGTTCCCTTCGTGTACTTTCAGGCTATCTCTCACCTTCCTCATGATTAAAGATACCCCATGAGTTGAAATTTTGCATGGTGCCCTAGATCGATGTCGATTGACAGTTATTTTGTATTTCTTCCATTTTCTTTCTATTACACCAACAGTTGTCTCCTTCTCACCCGGCATCTTACTTATGGTTTTGTAGCCCTTTCCAGCTTTGTGCAAGTCTATGATCTTGTCCCTGACGCCCTTATAAAGCTTTTTGTTCTTTCCCATGTTGTAGAGGTTTGAGTCTGGCTGATTAATTGAGTCTGTGGACAGGAATCTTTTATAAATGTGACTATGTAAGACAGCTGTCTTTAATGCAGGTAATGAGTTGATTACGAGTGTCCAACTGGTCTGTAGGAGCCAGAACTCTTAATGGTTGGTAGGGGATCAAATACTTATTTCTCACTGGAAAATGCATATAAATTGATATAATTTATACAATGTGGTTTTCTGGATTTTATTTTTTTTATATTTTAATAGAATGTTTTTTAACAGGGAAAAATGCAAAGTAATACAATCTGGGCAATAAAAATGAAAAAATCATATACATAATGGGAGGAATAGGGCTAATCAACAGCACATGTGAAAAAGACTTGGGTATACTAATAGATCACAGACTGAACATGAGTCAACAGTGTGATGCAGCAGCAAAAAAAGGCAAATAGAAATCTGTGATGTGTTAACAGAAGCATACAGTCTAGATCACGTGAAGTCATTATTGCCCTCTACTCCTCTTTAGTCAGACCTCATCTGGAATACTGCGTCCAGTTTTGGGCACCACATTTTAAAAAAGATATCAACAAACTGGAGCAAGTTCACAGAAGTGCGACCAGAATGGTGACCGATCTGCAAACCATGTCCTATGAGGAACGGTTACAGGATTTGGGAATGTTTAGCTGCAAAAAAGAAGACTGAGAGGAGACTTAATAGCTGTCTACAAATATCTCAAGGGCTGTCACATTATAGAAGGATCATCTTTATTCTCATTTGCACAAGGAAAGACTAGAAGCAATGGGATGAAACTGAATGGGAGGAGACACAGATAAGATGTTAGAAAAACTTTTTGACAGGGTGAACAATGCGTGGAACAGGCTGCCACGAGAGGTGGTGAGTTCTCCTTTAATGGAAGGCTTCAAACAAAGGCTGGACAGATATCTGACTGGGATTTACTGAATCCTGCTTTGAGCTGGCGGTTGTACCAGATGACCCAGGAGGTCCCTTCCATCCCTAGATTCTATGATTCTATAATTTTTTATATTCTCTAAATGTTAAAATTAACCTACCCTTAAAATTATAGACTGTTCATGTTTTTGTCAGTGGGCAAATTTACTAAATCAGCAAGGGATCAAATACTTATTTCCCCCAATGTATAATGCACCCTCCATATTCCTCCATATAGTATGATGCACAGCTCATAGTCCTCCATATAATGGATTCTCCATAGTCCTCTTCTGAAGTCGACAGCTGACTTCAGTTTGCAAGCGACGGGAGCACATGATGTCACTGCCATGCGCGCCCAGTCATGTGCATATTGACGTCAACTACTGGTAGTGTGTATTGCTGCATATGGACCCGATGGGTCTGTGTGTTGCAATACACCTAACCTGAATGTATGGCTGAGGATGCACGTCCAGCTGAAGTATTTGCTGATGTTGGCGGGCCCCTCACCTGCTGGGCCCAATTGCAGCGGCGACCACTGCGACAGCGGTAGTTACGCCCCTGTTGATGTCCATGGCTTCCAGACTTCAGGCAGCCATTGCCTGCAAAGGATTCTCTACAAGGTAATAAAAATGAACATTTTATTTATGGTAAAGTTAATTTATGAAATTATTATTGAGCCCCTTTAATGAGGAGGCTTCTTAGAAAAAAGGTTGTAATTTCTAAATGTTTCACAGAATATTTTTGTTCAACCCCTTTAATTAAACCTGAAAGTCTACACTTCAATTGCATCTCAGTGGTCTCATTATAAATCCAAAATAGTGGCCTGCAGAGCTGAAATCACGAGGATTCTCTCACCGTCCAAATATTTCCGGACCTTAACTGTATGTGTAATTTAGTGTATTATATAATAATGTTTAGTTGTGCTTAATGGTTGTTTGAGATTTAAAAAATAAATGGATATTTTTTCCTCCAGAAACAGCGCCACCTCTGTGCACGGGCTGTATCTGGTACTGCAGCTGAGCCCAATTTACTTGGGTGGAGCTAAGCTCATATATCATTCAGCCCATTGCTAGCAATAGCACTATTTCTGAGAAAAGCCATGTTTCACTCCCCTTTAATGTATAATGTGTAAAGGAAAAATGATATTTTGTATATTTGTTCTCTCAAGTTGTGTATAATTATTGTACTTCTGCTTTCCTTAAAGAGATCAGAGAAAAGCTTATGCAGTGTTAGTTTAGCATTGGCAATTAGTGTCACTTGTAATGATTATATGTATAATACGAAGTGCTGCAGTTTGCACCCAAGAAATGATGTTTGCTGAGCATAAAAGTGGAAAGAAAGCGGCTGATTATGCTTGAGTATGGCTATCATCTTCCCGAGGTGTATATTACCGAGTGATTGTGAGTAAATGATAATATCGTTATCCTCCAGACACTGATGACTGTAATTTTCATGTTAAATATGTATGCCGTGTACTTAGCGGATTCTTCAGACCTTGTCTATAGTGTAATTGTTCACATTTACGCGCACATTTACACCATCTAAATAAGTTTGTAACTCTGCCTATATTTCTACTAAACTATTCTAATAAGTTTGTCTTGAGGTTAGGCTACATGTAGTGGCTGCTAAGCATGGTGCCAGCGTACGGTTTACCGCAAATTGCCGTGGTTTTCAGACTGATCGTGACTTGGTTAATTTGTGAGCAGACTTGTTTTATACTATCAGAGTTATGTGGCCATTCACCATTTGAGAACCGTGCTGACGTACAGTAACAGCGCATGTTGGCATAGTGTTTGGCCACATCGTAGCAATGTCTGTTGCCCACATCGTAGCGGCATGTTGGTGGCCACGTTGTAGCAGCATGTCGGTGGCCCCGTCGTTGCTGCATATTGGTGGCCTCATCATAGTGGCTTAACGGTGGCCATGTCGTAGCAGCAAGTCAGTGGCCATGTCGTAGCTGCATATTGGTGGCCACGTCGTAGCGGCATGTCGGTGGCTACATTGGATTCATCCCTATATCATTTAGAAGGTCTCTGGTCTAGAAATTGATGCAGAAGTGTGGTATGAAGCACTGCTAATAAGAGATAGAACAGAGATAAATAAGATCTTTGCCACGGGCTACAGCACTTTGCGTCTTGTTTTTTAGTTTAGTCTTTACACAAATATATTTGATTTGTTGTAATGTGCAATTGTTGGAAACCACCGAAAATTGGAGGACACTAGATGACTTAAAATTAATTCTTTCTCTGTTGCTTCATTGGGGACACAGGAACCATGGATTAATATGATGTCAGCTGGAGTCTGACCTTCAGATTACATCTTTGAAAAAAATTCCTCCCCACCAGGCTACACCTGGGCAGCCGACACCCAGATACTCAGCTTCATGTCATGGTAACACAAAACCCATTATGGTATCAGTGTACTCAGGAGAAATTGCGCAACAAATTGTATGGAGCAATTTCTCCTGTTACCCTTATGAAAATGCAAAATAAAGAGGTAAAAAAGATTTATTTGGGAAAAATGTGATTTTTTTTTTGTTTCCACAGCTCTGTTATAAACTTCTGTGAAGCACCTGGATGCTCAAGGTGCTCAATACACATCTAGATAAGCTCCTTGGGGGGTCTAGTTTCCAAAATGGTGTCACTTGTGGAGGGTTTCCATTGTTTAGGAACATCAGGGGCTCTCCAAACGCGACACGGCAACATCTAATTATTCCAGCATATTTTACATTAAAAAAATCAAACGGCGCTCCTTCCCTTCCAAGCCCTGACGTGTGCGCGAACAGTTGTTTTCCTCCACATATTGGGTATCGACGTACTCAGGAGAAATTGCATAACAAATTGTATGGAGCAATTTCTCCTGTTACCCTTGAAAAAGTAAAAAAAAAAAAATAGGTCTAAAAGTAAAGTAAATGTTTATTTTTTCCTACCATATTTGAAAAATTCCTGTGAAGCACCTGAAGGGTTAATAAACTTATTGAATGTGGTTTTGAGCACCTTGAGAGGTGCAGTTTTTAGAATGGTTTCATTTTTGTGTATTTTCTGTCATATAGGCCCCTCAAAGTCAATTAAAATGTGAGGTGGTCCCTAAAAAAAAATGGTTTTGCAAATTTTGTTGTAAAAATTAGAAATCGCAGTTCAACTTTTAACCCCTATAACTTCCTAACAAAAAAAAAATGATGTTCCCAAAATTGTGCTGATGTAAAGTAGACATGTGGGAAATGTTATTTAGTAACTATCTTGTGCGATATGACTCTCTGATTTAAGTGAGGTGAGCATATAAATTAAAATTTTGAAAATTGCAACATTTTCTAAATTTTCACCAAATTTCCATTTTTTTCATAAATAAATGCAAATCATATCAAAGAAATTTTACCAATATCATGAAGTACAATATGTTATGAGAAACCAACAAATGTAATGCATCAGATTCTCAACTAACTCAAAGAAAGGTCAGGTTTATAGCTTCTCTAATCAGCCAAACTGTTTTCAGCTGTGCTAACATACTTGCACAAGAGTTTTCAAGGGTATTCTAACCATCCATTAGCCTTCTTACCCAGTTAGCAAACACAAAGTACCATAAGAACACTGGAGTGATAGTTGTTGGAAATTGGCCTCTATACACCTATGAACATATTGCGTTACAAACCAGACGTTTGCAGCTAGAATAGTCATTTACCACATTAATAATGTATAGAGCGTATTTCTGAATGATTTAATGTTAACTTCATTGGAAAAAACTGTGCTTTTCTTTCAAAAATAAGGAAATTTCTAAGTGACCCTAAACTTTTGAATGGTAGTGTATCTATTCTTTGCGTCTATATCTATTCTATTCTAACCTGTCATGGTGTGATTTTACTGTACACAGAGAATTGCTCTATGTAAAAGCTCATGTTAAAATCGCTTTGCAGTCGGATGTAAATCAGATGCTGGATGTGAAAAATTGGATTGTACTCGCATGAAAAATGCATGACACTCGCATTACACTCATCCGACTTTGCAGGAACAAAATCTGACAGATTTTTAAAATCGCTTGTGTGACGCCAACCTTAGGTTAATTTCCCACAAGTTTTTACAGGTAACAAACACACTAAAAAGTCATGAAATCCCCACATGACATGATCAATAAAATGCTATCAAAGCCAAATACCAGAAGCATCAGGAACAAATTAGCGTTATTTCATAATATACTAAAAAGAGACGAAAACCGCAGCGTCCAAAAACTCAATAAAAGTGCATGCAAAAAAATGCAAGTAACCCAATTTTGATATTGGGTGCAGAAAATCTGCAAAATTAATAACTCACCAAATACTCATCCTGGGAACGTAGCCTTAGGGTGTTGATAAAATTTCCATGAGTAAAAAGTAAACCTAGTGAGAGATGTCATGGCTTGTAAAATCACTGAGACAACATTACTTCATTTAAGAATCAATCATACCTGTATAGTAGCAGATAATCAGATATTCGAGATAACTAGACAGCAATATGTATTCAAAAGTCAATGTTAGAGGATTTTCATGAAGAAACCAAAAACATCTCCTCCATATCTTACTATCAGGTTCACAATGGTCGACAGCAATGGTTCACGTAGTGACTGCGATGTGGACTGTTCGTGGGTCTCCTGACCCAAACTATATAGCCTCATAGGCACACATGAGCGTTTCAGTTCAGGTCAGTAGTCCTTTGTCTGTCCCAGGAAAACACATCCGTACATATCCGTAGACCATGAATCTCGTATGTGTGAAACTGGCCTATGGACTCAACTATTGCTCACCTTCCAATATCACTGGGGGTCTACCACACCCATCAATCAGCTGTATGTCATAGCTCCTTAAATTGTTAACTGGCCTCTGCTATGGAGTTACGATGTTCCCCTCCATACACTGACTACATCT
Source organism: Dendrobates tinctorius (assembly GCF_039654945.1). Taxonomy (NCBI): domain Eukaryota; kingdom Metazoa; phylum Chordata; class Amphibia; order Anura; family Dendrobatidae; genus Dendrobates; species Dendrobates tinctorius. The sequence goes on along the minus strand of NW_027361750.1, from coordinate 8,866,821 downwards.
GCCAGAGCAAGTAACAGCTGATCGGTGGGGGAGCTTGTGTTGGACATCTACTTATCTCATATTGATAACCTATCCATGGGATAGGTCATCAATACTTTAGTCCTTGACAAACCTTTTAATATTATGCTTCCTTTTTTATGAGCTCCTTGGTTTAGCGGACCCACTTACTTTTGTTGGTCGGAATACCGTTTTTTTCCTTGATCCACAGGATACCCACCAATCGCAAGAACAGGGGACTTTTGTCTCTGTCTCCTGGCTGCGATTGAATGGAGAGGCTAGTTGTGCACCTTAATACTCCATCCATTGGCTTCATCCATTTGTCTTCATCAGTGCCATAGATTTTAAGCAAAGCAGCAGAGCATATGCCAAACTGTAGTCAGGGCAAAACCAGAGGAGAACAGGACCAACTTTCCCCATTCTGGCAATGAGACTCACACCTGTCCAGCTGTTAGATGGATCATCAGTTTTGGAACCTGGAATACACATGCAAAGAGTACCTGTCACTTGCTCACCCCCAAAAAAGTGAGTTTGTAAATGGGCACCTCCCCACCAGTCATTTTCAGCTCACTATAATCTGTCAATAGACCCTTGAAAATCCACGCAATTCCATTATCACAATTGTAGACAATATTATGGCATTTTTGGGGGAATGATGTTGAAACTACTGAAAAATTAGTTTTATGTTGTCAACCAGCAGAGGGTGGCCTAGGATAATACTTATCAATTGCGGATTCAAGTGGGTGTGCCAAGAACTCTTTTCTATCAGGCCTGCTTACAATGTACTGTTGTATAATGTCATTGAAAGGGCATAAATCTTTGCTTTAGGATACGTTCCCATGTACCAGATTTGTTTCAGAAACTTATGTACCTATCAGGGGAGTTTATCATTAGGAACATTTTTGAAGTTTTTGGCAACATTTCCTAAATTTGCATCAAAATTATCAGTGTTGTGTAATGTTTTCTAATTTTGAGACATCTTTACATTTACCACTTCAGTCTAGAGCTGTATTTCCACTTTTGTTTCTTGTAAATAAATGGACACATCAGGGCTGGGTCATGTCCAAATACTGTTTTCTACCAGTCACACGGAGCCCCCAGAACTCCTCGGGTTTTGGGAGTACATAATATCCTGATATGCTGAGCTCTGAATGGTTGCTGAGAGCAACCCGATTGCTTCATCTTTTTAATAAATTAGGCTCAATATACACTGACGAGCAAAAGGGTAACAATGTTTTGAACTTTCAGGCTCCATATCTCACCATACATTACTGGTGGGGGAAACATCTTTTTCTTCCTGTATACTGCAAAATGCAACCTGTCCTCACATTCCCTTATAGCTCAGTATATTATTAGGTTGATTCCCAAGCGAAAAATCACTGGTTCAAATTGAGAAGCAGTCATAAAGAAGATTTCCCAAGAAAAGAGCATCATCCAGCTCATGGGTAACAGTCTCTTGGTCAAGAAAATTGTCAAACTACATCATGTGAGCACCATGACAGTTGGAAGAATACAAAATGAAGTCCATCCATCTATTCAGAAGCCAAGAGGTGGACACCCAGGCAAAATATCGTTAACATGTTGGATAATCACAAGGTCTATCAGTTCTGCGTGACAAACACAGCCGTGGACATGGCTCGTATGCTTCATAATAGTGAGATCACAGATGTCCATGCAAGCACCGTGCAACACACATTACACAAGTCTGGAATGGTGGGTCTGAAAAAAGGAGAAGAAACTTCAATATTGTCAAAAGAAGAGTTGCCTCGCGTTTGCAAAAATGTACAGAAAGTTAACAGTAGAAGATTGGATATGGGTGATTTGGAGCGATAAGACAAGAGTCATTAGACTAAGCCTAAATAGGTGCAAATGGGTCTGGAAAGAACAAAGAGAAAAGGGGCTAATGGATCAAGAAATTGACGCAAATGTCAAGTTCGGTGGGGGGAAGCCTGATGATATGGGGTTGTTTTACAGCCAAAAGTGTTGTATACTTGACCAGGATTGATGGTGGTCTCAAAGCTGAGCTATATGTGAGTATCCTACAAGACGAGTTACTTCGTACACTAGAGTACTATGAGTAAGCAAAGTACAACATAGTGTTCCTGCAGGACAACGACCGAAGCATATGACAAGATTGGTGAAGAAATGGTTAAACGACAATGAAGTAGAGGTGCTGGATTGGCCCCCACAGTCCCCAGACCGCAACCCATTCGAACACTTGTGCGTAGAGTTGAAGAAAAAAAACTGCATACATACCCAAATGAGTCGACCGGTATGCGCCAATTTTGAGAAAATGTAGAAGAGATCTGGGATTAGATTTCTGTTGTCACATGCTTGACTCTGATCGAGAGCATGCCCAGAAGGATTCAGGCAGTGTTGAAAGTCAAAGGTGAAATTATAAAATGCTAACAAAATAATAAAAATTTAGATTTTTAGTAGCAAAACAATAATGCATTGATACGAGAAGAATCTGCATAACTAGTCATATGCTAAAATGGTTGCAAGTCAAATTTATGTATGAGATATCCAAGATGATTGTCTATAAAATGATGGTTGTCTCACATTGGAAGCAGTAGTGGATGGTGAGATATGGAGCCTGAAAGTCAAAAGTTCAAACATTGTTACCCTTTTGCTGGTCAGTTCTCCGCAATTATCAATATATCACAATCATTACACAGGTCGACAAAAAATAAAATTTCAAGAGCTGTTTTGGTTATTCCACATAATCTTTGTTTTTTTGGTGCACTGAAGCCGAAAATGACCTCCCTTTTATCATGGGACATCACATTTCCTGACAAATTAGGTAACTATGTTAAATAAGGCAATACAGCAAAATAAATGAAAAGACTTATAAAAATTATTTTTTTATTACAAATTTTTAATGAAAATCATTTTTGAACTGAAATGAGCTCACTATCACTCACTATAATCGTTTTTAGTTCCTGTGTGGCTCCTCTTGGTACATTTACGCTTGTGAGTAGCATCTGGAATGTCTTCCTGAAGCATCCTACAGTAGTCTGCCATCATTGTAATGCTCCATTTTCCCTGGTATCTTCTTTCTATCTCTTTTATGTCCTGGTGGAATTGTTCACCTTGCTCTTCACTCAGAGCTCCCAAATTTTCATGAAAGTAGTCAAGGTGGGAATGGAGGAAATGCACTTTCAAACTCATCAGGAAACATACAGCTTGAAATCCGTATAATAAAGAGAAAAAAAGGTGGCACTCACCGTTTCTAAAATCCAGTCTTTATTGTGACAAATTAAAACATTTTCAGCGGGGGAGTAGAACGGGAAGAAAAAGTAGGACGACGGCCGTTTTGCGCTCTCTTGTGCTTCTATGGGTCCTGTTGGTCAAATTTAATTTGTCACAATAAAGACTGGATTTTAGAAACGGTGAGTGCCACCCTGTTTTCTCTTTATTATACAGGTTTATGCAATTGTTCATATGGGCTGGAAACTTGGTGACCAAGTATTTGACGCATTCCCCATCTCTTGGAAGTGATTTTACGAATTGCTTCACCATGCCCAATTTTATGTGGAGAGGTAGTAGAACTTTCTAGGAAGGTACCAAAGTTTCTCGGAGGACATTTTTTCACTAACTGTGAGCACCCTCAGCTGCCAAATCTTCTTGGTTCAGTGATTTTTCAGTCTTCACTGTCCCACAGCCAGAAAACAAGGGTATTTGGTATACCCAGCTTGTTGCCCGAGCAGCATGCACAAGACCTTCAAATCCCCCCACACTTGCCAACAATGGTATTCATGTTTATGCTTGGAAGAACCAATTCCAAGTTCTCGTAGGTTTCCTTCAAGTGTACGGAATGACCTACAGGAATGGAAGCGTAAAAACCGCCGTTGTGGAGTAAAACTGCTTTGACACTTCTTTTTGAAGAATCTATATAAAGACACTATTGCGCTGAGTCATATTGCATTTTGAATTGGCCCATCAAACCTTCGACATCGATGCAATAAACCAACTTGCCTTCCTGGAAAAGTAAGGAACGAACTCCTTTTCACGATGTCTGAACCATGAAAAAGACACTCCTGGTAACATTAAATTCCTGCTTTGAGCCTTGATCCGAGTAACTCAGCGGCATCTTAGGGAAGATTCTAGTACTAAATCCTTCATCTCCTCCTGGGGAAAAAAAAATGTTGGTCTTGTAACATCAAAGTCAGAACTTGATTCATCATCTGTTTCAGGTATGATTCCACTTTCATTGTAGCTAGGTATCTCTATCAAGGTAGCAGAAGATTTGGGTACTGTATATCTGTTGCATGGGGGAAGGGATGAATTGCTGAGTGAAGATTGGGGTATTAAATGCTTCCATTTGGAATTATACCCTTTCACATTGCATGAACAAAAGTAACAGTCGTCTCTATGGCTCTTTTTCTCTCGCCATACTATAGGAATCCCATAATGGAAAGTTTTTTTTCTTACCCTTGAACCAATTTCGGAGGTCCTCATCACACCGTTTCCACACTTTATGAGGCGCCCAAACTTTATCTCGATCTCCAAGTTTTAGTCCGAAGTATGCATAGTATACTTTTTTCACAAAGTCTGTAATATTCAGCTGTTGTATATATGTAAAGCCTTAACTCTAATTTGGGGAAACACGGTTGATGTGTAGGTAACAGCAGGTTCGCAGGATGCAGTGACGAGATGCAAGACTGGTTGAACTTTGAAAAGCAAACTTTTATAATTTGAAGCCGCTAGGGCTATACTAAGCAACCAAAAAGGGTAACAACAGTTGTCCTCGCAGGGACTCAGTACAACCAAACACAATTTGAAAAGACCACGACTAACCCGGCAGAGGCCGGTTACTATTGGGCCACGGTATGGCCGTGTATGGGTCCTTATACTCTATAATGTCACTTATCCGTCCTGACATCCCTCGGCGTCTCTGTTGGAGCTGCGTTGCGGATGAAGCTGCTTTGACGTCTTTGATGAGGCTGCTGTGGCGTCTTTGATGAGACTGCCTTGGCGTCGCAGCCGCTGGGCCCAGCTGCTGAAGATTTGGAGTAGTCTTCAGGCGCCCCAGCACCCAGGAGGAGTTGGGGCACAACAGGCCCCGATGGAGTCCTGAGATGAAGTAACCCCCTGTTGTAACAGCGGGGTTGCGCTTGTTAGCGAGTTCAATGGGACTCCTGTCCCCAAGTAGGGTTGTGTCGCAGTGCTCAAGAGTGGCGGTTTTCTGGCCACGCACACGGCCTGAGGCTGTGTGCAGAGTGTCTCTGTTGACGAGGAACAGGCCCCAACTGCCGACTGCAGCGGGGTGAAGGTGGCTGTGAGCGGTGATAGACAGGCCGCAACCACGGGCTGAAGTGAAAAGGCAGCGTCCGCGGGTAGCAGCGGGCAGGCCGCAACCGCGGACTGAAGGGGGATGGCAGCAGCCGGGAGAGGGAGCGGACAGGCCGCGGAGGGCTCGAGCTCAACGGTAACGGCCGAGGATGACCGGGGGCAGATCGTAACCCGGGATTGGGGTGAAGAGGCAGTCCCTTGTCAGTAAGCTCGGCGCCTCTTTCCTGAGGGCCACTGTGTATCTACCCTCTGCTGCTGGTCTCTTCTCTCAACTGGCAGTGTACTTCCCATTCTCTCACGCCCCCTCCGTCTCCTGCTCCGTGTCTGACGTATCACCAACTGACTCCTCTGCGCGCTCCCTGTCCCTTTTATACTCACCCCTCCCCTTGCTGTCCTGTCAGTCTCAACAGTCCACTCTCCTCCTCTGTTTCCCGGGTACTGTTTCCTTAGGAACTCAGATGGCGGTCCCCTTGGTTCCAGCCCGGACACTCTGTGGGGGTCCTCCTCCCTACAGATGAATGAAATTTCAGCGCAAGGTTCTTGAAAGCATAAGGATATTTCATTATGCCACTAACCACCTGACTGCCACCGGCCAATCACGCAGTTCGTATTGATGTTAATGGGGAAAGAAAATAAGCTGCCTGCTGATTATTCACATCAGAGTTTGAAGAAGAACCTATAGGTTTGTGGCAAGTCCTGACGTTTAGGATTTTTTTCAATATTTTTTTTATTATCAAAACAAGAAAATACATGGAAATTATCTGAAAATAATCAAACAGCTTTTTAGTCGCAGACCTGTGTTATATATGAAGCTCAATATTTCATTATTCATCTTACAATGATGAGGGTCTCTGGGAGACGGTGGGTTTGCTTTAAAGGGAATCTGTCACCTCTTTTTTTGAATGTGAGCTGCCAGCACCGACATCGGGGGCTTATCTACAGCATTCTGTAATGCTGTAGATAAGACCCCGATGTAACCTGAAAGATAAGAAAAAATAGTTAGATTATACTCACCAGAGGGGGCATTCCGGTCCGATGGGTGTCGCGGTCCGGTTCGACGCCTCCCATCTTCATACGATGCTGTCCTCTTCTTTCCTTCCTGTCGTGGCTCCAGTGCAGGCACACTGCTCTGCCCTGTTTTTTAACGGATCCGTGAAAATTTTAGCGACTTTAGCGACCACACGGACCCTGAATTTTTTTTTTAGATTGACGGTCCGCTATTTTTAAGTGCGCATGCTCGAATGCTTTGCTCCGGGAAACATTTTAACCCTGAAATACCATCCTGGAAGCGGCGAAATCTCTCTCTCTCTCTTTTCCAGGCCGCGGTCGCTTTAAATTACGGCACTTTGCATCTTCCGCGGATCCATCCTAAAAAGTGGTCCGCTGACATCCGTATGCCACTAAACGAAGGCGGATCAGTTGTTTTTTACCGTTGGCGGATTTCAGCTGACCGCCAACAACGGAAATGTGAAACAGGCCTTAATCTGTCATGTGTATGCATGGATTTTTGGGCATTTTTTCTGTGTCTCTCTGCCACGGTCTTCAATAGGTGGCAACTGTAATCTGATCCCTAAGTGAACTGAAAACCTGTCTACACTGAAGACAGCTGAGCATTGAATTCACAGAAAATAAGTTTGATAAGTGAATGTACACGTCCGTGATTTTACATGTACGCAGATAACGTACCTGGTGTCATCAATGTTTTTGATCCGATGGGACACAGACACAAAACTGATTCGGTTGAATTTATATTTTGACCGGATTTATTTGTGGCTAATGCTAACATAAAACAATTCAACACATAATGAAAACAGTCCCATGTAGATTATACACCGTGGTATAAAAATTCACTGCAAATTCACATGTAACAAACAAGTTTTCATTTCATATGTGAACTCAGATTTGGGTTAAATAATTATAATTTTATTAATTGGCATCTTCTGAAATGAACTCTAGTGTGTTTGCCTCTGGTAGTAATTGTAGGATGACACACATTAGCAATTTAATAGATTTTGACCCCTTATGGTCATCAGTCGTGACACAAAAGTCCACGACATGCTGCAACCAAAGATTGGTACCTGAAACATTGCAAGCTGTGTTTTGGTCCCGATCAATTTGGTAATACATGGAAAGCGATTTGCACCAAACCACAGATGTGCGACTTGTGTGAACGCGGGTCTAAAAGGAATTTGTATTTACGCAGCACTTTCAACATAACAATACAAATAGTGAATTATGTGGCGCTGTTTCCAAAAATGAACATTTTACAAAAGTTAGTTTGCTAATATGTAACTCCTGGGGATATTTTTAGTACTTTTGGTTACTTTAAAGTCTGCAGGGTCCTTGAATCTTACAGTGACTTCTATTTGTGATGACAAGATGACAATACAAGTGGAAAATCAGTGATATTGTACATTTCTCCATTATCTGATAAATGTGTTGGAGCAGAGCTGCGGTCAGTGTGGGTGAAGCACATACTGATGTTAGATTAGACATAGAATAGGAACATTGCTTTTCTTAATTGTTTGTTAAAAGTCCGTTAATTGTACACTTTTATGTTGAATCTTGTTTTTATTTCCAATTAACAAATAATACATACAACGTTTCTATAATCCACGTGAGAATGTTAGTTGTCTCCTCTAGCAGTAAATCCACCTGGTTACGCAGCCTGGAAGAAAAGTAAAAATTCCTTGTGTAAAGGGTGCTCTTTTGACCTCCATCTGACATATATAGGTGAGTATACTACAGTACAATATCTGCAGTTTTATTTTTTTTCATAAATCAATTGTACATGTCAAAATGAGAAACTTTGTAATATATCTTATCTTAGAGAATTCTGCTTATTTCTGACAATAGTATTTGATCCCTTGCTGATTTTGTAAGTTTGGCCACTGACAAAGACATGAACAGTCTATAATTTTAAGGGTAGGTAAATTTTAACATTGAGAGATAGAATATCAAAACTAAAATCCAGAAAATCACATTGTATAAATTATATACATGTATTTGTATTTTGCAGTGAGAAATAAGTATTTGATCCCCTACCAACCATTAAGAGTTCTGGCTTCTATAGACCAATTAGATGCTCCTAATCAACTCATTACCTGCATTAAAGACAGCTGTCTTACATAGTCACCTTTAGAAAAAACTCCTGTCCACAGACTCAATTAATCAGTCAGATTCTAACCTCCACAACATGGGCAAGACCAAAGAGCTTTATAAGGATGTCAGGGACAAGATCATAGACTTACACAAAGCTGGAATGGGCTACAAAACCATAAGTAAGATGCTGGGTGAGATGGAGACAACTGTTGGTGCAATAGTAAGAAAATGGAAGAAATACAAAATGACTGTCAATTGACATCGATCTTGGGTAGCATGCAAAATCTCACCTCATGGGCTATCCTTGAACATGAGGAAGGTGAGAGATCAGACTACAAGTATATGGGGAGAACTTGTTAATGATCTCAAGGCTGCTGGGACCACAGTCACCAAGAAAACCATTGGTAACACATTATGCCGTAAAGGTTTAATCCCTGCAGTGCCCGCAAGGTCCCCTGCTTAAGAAAGCACATGTGCAGGATTGTCTGAAGTTTGCTAATGAACACCTGGATTACTCTGTGAGTGATTGGGAGAAGGTGCTATAGTGAGATGAGACAAAAATTGAGTTCTTTGGCATTAACTCAACTCGCCGTGTTTGGAGGAAGAGAAATGTTGCCTATGACCCAAAGAACACCATCCCCACTGTCAAGCATGGAGGTGGAAACATTATGTTTTGGGGGTGTTTCTCTGCTAAAGGCACAGGACTACTTCACTGCATCAATGGGAGAATGGATGGAGCCATGTACCGTAAAATCCTGAGTGGCAACCTCCTTCCCTCCACCAGGACATTAAAAATGGGTAATGGCTAGGTCTTCCAGCAAGACAATGACCCAAAACACACAGCCAAGGCAACAAAGGAGTGACTGAAAAAAAGCACATTAAGGTCATGGAGTGGCCTAGCCAGTTTACAGACCTTAATCTCATAGAGAACTTATGGAGGGAGTTGAAGCTCCGAGTTGCCAAGCGACAGCCTCAAAATCTTAATGATTTAGAGATGATCTGCAAAGAGGAGTGGACCAAAATTCCTCCTGACATGTGCGCAAACCTCATCATCAACTACAAAAATGCCTGACTGCTGTGCTTGCCAACAAGGGTTTTGCCACCAAGTATTAAAGGGAATCTGTCACCCTATTTTTCGCCTATCAGCTGCCGGCACCAACATCGGGGGCTTATCTACAGCATTCTGTAATGCTGTAGATAAGCCCCCGATGTAACCTGAAAGATAAGAAAAAGGAGTTAGATTATACTCACCCAGAGGCGGCTGGGTCCAGTTTTGGTTCCATGGGTATCGTTGTCCTGCACCTCCCTTCTTCTCACGATGACATCTTCTTCTCTGCTGCCTGTTGTAGCTCCTGCGCAGGCGCCCGACCTCTCCCATCGCCTGCGCACTGTAGTATTCTGCGCAGGAGCCGCGACGGGAAGGAAAGAAGAAGATGTCACCGTTAGAAGGGAGGTGCCGGACCGGACCGCGACCGCCCCTGGGTGAGTATAATCTAACTCTTTTTTCTTATCTTTCAAGTTACATTGGGAGCTTATCTACAGCATTACGGAATGTTATAGATAAGCCCCCGATGTCGGTGCCGGCAGCTGATAGGCGAAAAATAGGGTGACAGATTCCCTTTAAGTCTTGCTTGACAGAGGGATCAAATACTTATTTCTCACTACAAAATGCAAATAAATGTATAGAATTTATATAATTTGATTTTCTAGATTTTATTTTTGATATTCTATCTCTCAATGTTAAAATTAACCTTCCATTAAAACTATAGACTGTTCATGCCTTTGTCAGTGGGCAAACTTACAAAATCAGCAAGGGATCAAATAATTATTTCCCCCACTGTATACAGCTGTCTTGGTGCCTCCATGTGATGTATATGCAGCAGTCTCGGTGAATCCATGTGATGAATATACAGCAGTCTCGGTGTCTCCATGTGATGTATATACAGCAGTCTTAGTATCTCCTATCTGATGTATATACACCACTCTCAGTGTCTCCTATGTGATGTATACAGTATACAGCAGCCTTGGTGTCTCCATGTGATGTATATACAGCAGATCTCCCACTGCTTGAGTTCTATAAATGTTATGTGAGCAATGATGAATTTCCTACTATGCGGAGACCTGCAGTGTAATATACATCTGTGTTTGGAATAACTTTCTGCTGTGAGTACTTTACAGAACTTATCGCAATGAGTCGACTGCCCTCCATACTGACACAAACCTGGAAAATCAGTTGTGAGTAGCACCATCATCATTACCACCCAACATCACAGCCGCACCAAAGAGGTGCATTTCCAGCTGTCACATTAGGAGTGAGTTTTTCGACAGAATCAAGTGGGAAAATTTTCAAATACTGATCATTTTGTACGGCTCCCGAATGATGTCGTAAGTTTCCAAATAGCCATTGGTAGAAAAAAAGGTACCCCACCCCTGCCGTAAAAAGATGTTGTAGCTGCATATAAGAGTCACCTAACCCCAAGTGGTAGCCTGTATGGTCGGGGGGGGGGGGGGGGGGCACAGGAGCGGTTTCCCTGGGCACAAAGTTCTTAGAGGCACATTTTTTTTTAGATGGCACTGGAATTTCTGGTGCATGCACCAGGGCTCTTTCCCCAGATCTTCCGGTGGGCGCCACTTTGAACCATATTGGCGTTAACAGATTAACAAAGTAGGTTACCGTAGGCCGGGCTGCAATATGTCCAAGTGGCACAATGACGTCACTGCGCCTCCTGTGCTGTGTGCAGGGAGAAGAGCACTAAATCGCAGATTAGGGGCAGTGACATCATGACTGTTTGAGGGGCCGCCATACACAAGCTGGGCGCTGGCCACCAAAACACGCCACGCAACAGGTAGCGCTATACTCCATCCTATATAGGACTCATCTTTCCCATAGTGGCAGCGGAGTCAGCAATTCTACAGTGATTCTAGAGGAAACCTCGCCCTGAAGAAAAGAACTGGACTCAGAAGTAAGGGGCCCCAATATTCCCCAGGCCCCAATATTGCCCCAGACTACACCGCACTCAGGGCCGGCGTTAGGGGCAGGCAGACCAGGCAGCTGCCTAGGGCCCCCGCTCCCCCAGGGGCCCCCAGCTAGCGGCACATCATGCCGCCGCTATGGGGCCCGTTAGGCAGGGGAGCCCGCCTGCCCTCAGCGCCGACTCCCCCGCCGCCGCCGCATTGAACTATACCGGCGTCTGCCGGTACAGTTCAATGCAATAATTGAGGAGAGTGCGTCAACTGACGCTCCCTCTCCCATCATTCCCCGCTCTGCCTCTGAGCTGTATACCATGGTGGGCTGTGTACCATGGTGGGCTGTATACCATGGTGGGTTGTATACCGTGGTGGGCTGTACACCGTGGTGGGATGTATACCATGGTGGGCTGTATACCATGGAGGGCTGTATACCATGGTGAGCTGTATACCATGGTGAGCTGTATACCATGGTGGGCTGCGTACCATGCTGGACTGTGTACCATGGTGGGCTGTATACCATCGTGAGCTGTATACCATGCTGGGCTGTGTACCATGTGGTGCTGGGCTATATACCATGTGGGGCTGTGCTATATACCATGTGGTGCTGAGCTATATACCATGTGGTGCTGAGCTATATGCCATGTGGTGCTGAGCTATATGCCATGTGGGGCTGTGCTATATGCCATGTGGTGCTGAGCTATATGCCATGTGGTGCTGAGCTATATGCCATGTGGTGCTGTGCTATATATCGTGTGGTACTGTGCTAGATACTGTGTGGGGGCTGTGCTATATATCTTGTGGTGCTGAGCTATATGCCATGTGGTGCTGAGCTATATGCCATGTGGTGCTGGGCTATATACCATGGTGGGGCTGTGCTATATATCATGTGGTACTGTGCTAGATACTGTGCGGGGCTGTGCTATATATCTTGTGGTGCTGGGCTATATACCATGTGGGACTGGACTATATACTACACAGCGTTATATACCATGGGGGGTACATTTTACATTATATTCTATGGGGGAGGCTGTGTTATATAATATGGGGGGCTACATTATATTCTATGGGGGCTGTATTATATTTATTACTAGCTGAAGAGCCCGGCGCTGCCCGGGCGTAGTAACTAACTGTGGTTAGTTATAACAAATTATAATTATCCTCCATCCCATAGTCCCGTGCCCATATACCCATAATACATATCCTCCATCCCATAGTCCCGTGCCCATATACCCATCATACATATCCACCATCCCATAGGCCCGTGCCCATATACCCATCATACATATCCTCCATCCCATAGTCGAGTGCCCATATACCCATCACACATCCTCCATCCCATAGTCCCATGCCCATATACCCATCATACATATCCTCCATCCCATAGTCCCGTGCCCATATACCCATCATACATATCCTCCATCCCATAGTCCCGTGCCCATATACCCATCACACATCCTCCATCCCATAGTCAACCATTATGACATCATAATGAGCGGCGGGGCTTGCAACCTATGATGACATCAGCGTCGCCATGGCAATCATTATGACATCATAATGAGGGGCGGGGCTTGATACGCACACACTTTTTCCCCATTAAGTAGATAGGGGCAAAATTGTCTGGTGAATTGGAAGGCGCTGGGTTAAAATTTCACCTCACAACATAGCATAGGATGCTCTCGGGATCCAGACATGTGACTGTGCCAAATTTTGTGGCTGTAGCTGCGACGGTGCGGATGCCAATCCCGGACATACACACATACATACATACATACACACACACCCACTTTGAGCTTTATATATTAGATATTCTATGGGGGGTGATTGCATCATACTCTATGAGGGGACTACATTATACTATATTAGGAGGCTACATTGTATTCTATGGGGGGGCTGCATAATATTCTATGGAGGGCTAGATTATATTGTATGGGGGCATCATTATACGATGAGGGGGCTACATTATATTCTATGGGGGCTGCATTATACTATATGAGGAGGGCTACATTGTATTCTATGGAGGGGCTACATTATACTATATAAGGGTCTGCATTATACTCTATGAGGGGGTTGCCATATATTCTATGGAAGGGCTGCATTATACTAAATGGGGGGGCTGCATTGCATTCTATGGGGGGTTACATTATATTCTGTGGAGTGGCTGCATTATGCTCTGGTGTAGCTGCATTATACTATAAGAGGGGGGCTGCATTATATTCTATGGGGGGTTACATTATATTGTATGGTGGGGCTGCATTATACTCTGTGGGGTGGCTGGATTATGCTCTATGGGGTGGCTGCATTATACTATAAGTGGGCTGCATTATACTGTATCGAGGACTATGGGGAATACATTTTATGAAGAACTATGGGGTGCATTATACTATGGGAAGTGAATTGTACTACATGGATGACTATGGCGGTGCATTATACTATATGGAGGGCTATGAGGAGTGTATTATACTATATGGAGGACTGAGCAGTGTATTTTAATATATGGAGGACTATGGGGAATGTATTATACTATATGGAGGGCTGAGGAGTGTATGATACTATATGGAGGACTATGAGGAGTGTATGATACTATATGGAGGACTATGAGGAGTGTATTATATTATATGGAGGACTGAGGAGTGTGTTATACTATATGGAGGACTATGGGGAGTGTATTATACTATATGGAGGGCTGAGGAGTGTATGATACTATATGGAGGACTGAGGAGTGTATTATACTATATGGAGGACTATGAGGAGTGTATTATACTATATGGAGGGCTGAGGAGTGTATGATACTATATGGAGGACTATGAGTAGTGTATTATACTATATGAAGGGCTGAGGAGTGTATTATACTATATGGTGGACTATGAGGAGTGTATTATACTATATGGAGGGCTGAGGAGTGTATGATACTATATGGAGGACTGAGGAGTGTATTATACTATATGGAGGACTATGAGGAGTGTATTATACTATATGGAGGGCTGAGGAGTGTATGATACTATATGGAGGACTATGAGGAGTGTATGATACTATATGGAGGGCTGAGGAGTGTATGATACTATATGGAGGACTATGAGGAGTGTATTATACTATATGGAGGACTGAGGAGTGTATTATACTATATGGAGGACTATGGGGAGTGTATTATACTATATGGAGGGCTGAGGAGTGTATGATACTATATGGAGGACTATGAGGAGGGTATTATACTATATGGAGGACTGAGGAGTGTATTATACTATATGGAGGACTATGGGGCACATTATATTATATGGAGGACTATGGGGTGTAAACTGTATATGTGCTGCTGATAACATGATACTGTATGGTGATCTGTTAGTGATCCATTAGTGATTGTTCTGTTTCCATCATTCTTTCTCAGATGGTGGAAAGAGGCCGGGAAACAAGTGTTGAACGACTTCAGTATTGTCGATCACACTCATTTAGGGTCCTGAACTCAGCGCATGTAAATACAACAGAAATACTTCTGTGTGATGTGCAGTATGTTAGGGGACCCATTTTAAACTTTGCCTAAAACCGACCCTGACCGCACTGCCACCAATGGCCGCTCCGGGCAGTGGGCACAAGCCTTTACCATCCCGGACTTTATGCTGCAGAGAATCGGCAGACTGCCAGAGTCTGCACATATGTCCCACGTTGTAGATGCGTTGCTGCGCCTGCTGCAGCACAGCTTTGCCCCAGTTCCCCATGCTGCTAGAGACGGAGGACATGGCTGTGCTGCTGCCAGGAGGAGGAGGAGGCGCCGCCCTCCCAGGAGGTGGAGGAGGGGATCCGGCGCTCGGAGGGTGGCTCGGTTGGTAGGAGGAGGATCCCGGGATAAACAAGCCTGACTACCCTGCTGGATGAGGGAACATGGCGGCTGTGGATCTGCTCTGCCCCCGGGAACCTCGGCGGCCGGCATTGCGCACTGAGCAGTAAGCGGTAAGAAGGCGGCGAGTGAGGAAGCAGCGGCGCGAGGGTGAGGGGACGGCGGCAGCTCCTGGCCGGCCACAGGGCACATGGAGGGGCGGCGGCTGTGCAGAGTTGTGTGTGTCACTGGGGAGCGTGCAGTGCTGGTTGTGGACAGTTGTGTGTGTCACTGGGGAGAGCGTGCAGTTCTGGCTGTGTAGAGTTGTGTGTGTCATTGGGGAGAGCGTGCAGTGCTGGTTGTGCACAGTTGTGTGTGTGTCAAAGAGGAGTGTGCAGTCCTGGCCGTGCACAGTTGTGTGTGTCACTGGGGAGAGCGTGCAGTGCTGGTTGTGCACAGTTGTGTGTGTGTGTCACTGGGGAGAGCGCGCAGTGCTGGCTGTGTAGAGTTGTGTGTGTCATTGGGGAGAGCGTGCAGTGCTGGCTGTGTAGAGTTGTGTGTGTGTGTCAAAGAGGAGTGTGCAGTCCTGGCCGTGCACAGTTGTGTGTGTCACTGGGGAGAGCGTGCAGTGCTGGTTGTGCACAGTTGTGTGTGTGTGTCACTGGGGAGAGCGCGCAGTGCTGGCTGTGTAGAGTTGTGTGTGTCATTGGGGAGAGCGTGCAGTGCTGGCTGTGTAGAGTTGTGTGTGTGTGTCAAAGAGGAGTGTGCAGTCCTGGCCGTGCACAGTTGTGTGTGTCACTGGGGAGAGCGTGCAGTGCTGGTTGTGCACAGTTGTGTGTGTGTGTCACTGGGGAGAGCGTGCAGTGCTGGTTGTGCACAGTTGTGTGTGTGTGTCACTGGGGAGAGCGTGCAGTGCTGGTTGTGCACAGTTGTGTGTGTGTGTCACTGGGGAGAGCGTGCAGTGCTGGTTGTGCACAGTTGTGTGTGTGTGTCACTGGGGAGAGCGCGCAGTGCTGGCTGTGTAGAGTTGTGTGTGTCATTGGGGAGAGCGTGCAGTGCTGGCTGTGTAGAGTTGTGTGTGTGTGTGTCAAAGAGGAGTGTGCAGTCCTGGCCGTGCACAGTTGTGTGTGTCACTGGGGAGAGCGTGCAGTGCTGGTTGTGCACAGTTGTGTGTGTGTGTCACTGGGGAGAGCGTGCAGTGCTGGTTGTGCACAGTTGTGTGTGTGTGTCACTGGGGAGAGCGTGCAGTGCTGGTTGTGCACAGTTGTGTGTGTGTGTCACTGGGGAGAGCGCGCAGTGCTGGTTGTGCACAGTTGTGTGTGTGTGTCACTGGGGAGAGCGCGCAGTGCTGGTTGTGCACAGTTGTGTGTGTGTGTCACTGGGGAGAGCGCGCAGTGCTGGCTGTGTAGAGTTGTGTGTGTCATTGGGGAGAGCGTGCAGTGCTGGCTGTGTAGAGTTGTGTGTGTGTGTCAAAGAGGAGTGTGCAGTCCTGGCCGTGCACAGTTGTGTGTGTCACTGGGGAGAGCGTGCAGTGCTGGTTGTGCACAGTTGTGTGTGTGTGTCACTGGGGAGAGCGTGCAGTGCTGGTTGTGCACAGTTGTGTGTGTGTGTGTCACTGGGGAGAGCGTGCAGTGCTGGTTGTGCACAGTTGTGTGTGTGTGTCACTGGGGAGAGCGTGCAGTGCTGGTTGTGCACAGTTGTGTGTGTGTGTCACTGGGGAGAGCGTGCAGTGCTGGTTGTGCACAGTTGTGTGTGTGTGTCACTGGGGAGAGCGTGCAGTGCTGGTTGTGCACAGTTGTGTGTGTGTGTCACTGGGGAGCGTGCAGTGCTGGTTGTGGACAGTTGTGTGTGTCACTGGGGAGAGCGTGCAGTTCTGGCTGTGTAGAGTTGTGTGTGTCATTGGGGAGAGCGTGCAGTGCTGGTTGTGCACAGTTGTGTGTGTGTCAAAGAGGAGTGTGCAGTCCTGGCCGTGCACAGTTGTGTGTGTCACTGGGGAGAGCGTGCAGTGCTGGTTGTGCACAGTTGTGTGTGTGTGTCACTGGGGAGAGCGCGCAGTGCTGGCTGTGTAGAGTTGTGTGTGTCATTGGGGAGAGCGTGCAGTGCTGGCTGTGTAGAGTTGTGTGTGTGTGTCAAAGAGGAGTGTGCAGTCCTGGCCGTGCACAGTTGTGTGTGTCACTGGGGAGAGCGTGCAGTGCTGGTTGTGCACAGTTGTGTGTGTGTGTCACTGGGGAGAGCGCGCAGTGCTGGCTGTGTAGAGTTGTGTGTGTCATTGGGGAGAGCGTGCAGTGCTGGCTGTGTAGAGTTGTGTGTGTGTGTCAAAGAGGAGTGTGCAGTCCTGGCCGTGCACAGTTGTGTGTGTCACTGGGGAGAGCGTGCAGTGCTGGTTGTGCACAGTTGTGTGTGTGTGTCACTGGGGAGAGCGTGCAGTGCTGGTTGTGCACAGTTGTGTGTGTGTGTCACTGGGGAGAGCGTGCAGTGCTGGTTGTGCACAGTTGTGTGTGTGTGTCACTGGGGAGAGCGTGCAGTGCTGGTTGTGCACAGTTGTGTGTGTGTGTCACTGGGGAGAGCGCGCAGTGCTGGCTGTGTAGAGTTGTGTGTGTCATTGGGGAGAGCGTGCAGTGCTGGCTGTGTAGAGTTGTGTGTGTGTGTCAAAGAGGAGTGTGCAGTCCTGGCCGTGCACAGTTGTGTGTGTCACTGGGGAGAGCGTGCAGTGCTGGTTGTGCACAGTTGTGTGTGTGTGTCACTGGGGAGAGCGTGCAGTGCTGGTTGTGCACAGTTGTGTGTGTGTGTCACTGGGGAGAGCGTGCAGTGCTGGTTGTGCACAGTTGTGTGTGTGTGTCACTGGGGAGAGCGCGCAGTGCTGGTTGTGCACAGTTGTGTGTGTGTGTCACTGGGGAGAGCGCGCAGTGCTGGTTGTGCACAGTTGTGTGTGTGTGTCACTGGGGAGAGCGCGCAGTGCTGGCTGTGTAGAGTTGTGTGTGTCATTGGGGAGAGCGTGCAGTGCTGGCTGTGTAGAGTTGTGTGTGTGTGTCAAAGAGGAGTGTGCAGTCCTGGCCGTGCACAGTTGTGTGTGTCAC
Organism: Dendrobates tinctorius; assembly: GCF_039654945.1. Lineage (NCBI taxonomy): Eukaryota > Metazoa > Chordata > Amphibia > Anura > Dendrobatidae > Dendrobates > Dendrobates tinctorius. Next base: position 8,848,572 of record NW_027361750.1, on the reverse strand, counting down.
TGGGGAGAGCGTGCAGTGCTGGTTGTGCACAGTTGTGTGTGTGTGTCACTGGGGAGAGCGTGCAGTGCTGGTTGTGCACAGTTGTGTGTGTGTGTCACTGGGGAGAGCGTGCAGTGCTGGTTGTGCACAGTTGTGTGTGTGTGTCACTGGGGAGAGCGTGCAGTGCTGGTTGTGCACAGTTGTGTGTGTGTGTCACTGGGGAGAGCGTGCAGTGCTGGTTGTGCACAGTTGTGTGTGTGTGTCACTGGGGAGAGCGTGCAGTGCTGGTTGTGCACAGTTGTGTGTGTGTGTCACTGGGGAGAGCGTGCAGTGCTGGTTGTGCACAGTTGTGTGTGTGTGTCACTGGGGAGAGCGTGCAGTGCTGGTTGTGCACAGTTGTGTGTGTGTGTGTCACTGGGGAGAGCGTGCAGTGCTGGTTGTGCACAGTTGTGTGTGTGTGTGTGTGTCACTGGGGAGAGCGTGCAGTGCTGGTTGTGCACAGTTGTGTGTGTGTGTGTGTCACTGGGGAGAGCGTGCAGTGCTGGTTGTGCACAGTTTGTGTGTGTGTGTCACTGGGGAGAGCGTGCAGTGCTGGTTGTGCACAGTTGTGTGTGTGTGTGTGTGTGTGTCACTGGGGAGAGCGTGCAGTGCTGGTTGTGCACAGTTGTGTGTGTGTGTGTGTCACTGGGGAGAGCGTGCAGTGCTGGTTGTGCACAGTTGTGTGTCACTGGGGAGAGCGTGCAGTGCTGGTTGTGCACAGTTGTGTGTGTCACTGGGGAGAGCGTGCAGTGCTGGTTGTGCACAGTTGTGTGTGTCACTGGGGAGAGCGTGCAGTGCTGGTTGTGCACAGTTGTGTGTGTCACTGGGGAGAGCGTGCAGTGCTGGTTGTGCACAGTTGTGTGTGTCACTGGGGAGAGCGTGCAGTGCTGGTTGTGCACAGTTGTGTGTGTCACTGGGGAGAGCGTGCAGTGCTGGTTGTGCACAGTTGTGTGTGTGTGTGTCACTGGGGAGAGCGTGCAGTGCTGGTTGTGCACAGTTGTGTGTGTGTGTGTCACTGGGGAGAGCGTGCAGTGCTGGTTGTGCACAGTTGTGTGTGTGTGTCACTGGGGAGAGCGTGCAGTGCTGGTTGTGCACAGTTGTGTGTGTGTGTCACTGGGGAGAGCGTGCAGTGCTGGTTGTGCACAGTTGTGTGTGTGTGTGTCACTGGGGAGAGCGTGCAGTGCTGGTTGTGCACAGTTGTGTGTGTGTGTGTGTCACTGGGGAGAGCGTGCAGTGCTGGTTGTGCACAGTTGTGTGTGTGTGTGTGTCACTGGGGAGAGCGTGCAGTGCTGGTTGTGCACAGTTGTGTGTGTGTGTCACTGGGGAGAGCGTGCAGTGCTGGTTGTGCACAGTTGTGTGTGTGTGTGTCACTGGGGAGAGCGCGCAGTGCTGGCTGTGTAGAGTTGTGTGTGTCATTGGGGAGAGCGTGCAGTGCTGGCTGTGTAGAGTTGTGTGTGTGTGTGTGTGTGTCAAAGAGGAGTGTGCAGTCCTGGCCGTGCACAGTTGTGTGTGTCACTGGGGAGAGCTTGCAGTGCTGGTTGTGCACAGTTGTGTGTGTGTGTCACTGGGGAGAGCGTGCAGTGCTGGTTGTGCACAGTTGTGTGTGTGTCACTGGGGAGAGCGTGCAGTGCTGGTTGTGCACAGTTGTGTGTGTCACTGGGGAGAGCGCGCAGTGCTGGCTGTGTAGAGTTGTGTGTGTCATTGGGGAGAGCGTGCAGTGCTGGCTGTGTAGAGTTGTGTGTGTGTGTGTCAAAGAGGAGTGTGCAGTCCTGGCCGTGCACAGTTGTGTGTGTCACTGGGGAGAGCGTGCAGTGCTGGTTGTGCACAGTTGTGTGTGTGTGTGTCACTGGGGAGAGCGTGCAGTGCTGGTTGTGCACAGTTGTGTGTGTGTGTGTGTCACTGGGGAGAGCGCGCAGTGCTGGCTGTGTAGAGTTGTGTGTGTCATTGGGGAGAGCGTGCAGTGCTGGCTGTGTAGAGTTGTGTGTGTCACTGGGGAGAGCGTGCAGTGCTGGTTGTGCACAGTTGTGTGTGTGTGTGTGTCACTGGGGAGTGTGTGCAGTTCTGGCTGTGCACTGTTGTGTGTGTGTGTGTGTGTCACTGGGGAGAGCGTGCAGTGCTGGCTGTGTAGAGTTGTGTGTGTCACTGGGGAGAGCGCGCAGTGCTGGCTGTGTAGAGTTGTGTGTGTCATTGGGGAGAGCGTGCAGTGTTGGCTGTGTAGAGTTGTGTGTGTGTGTCAAAGAGGAGTGTGCAGTCCTGGCCGTGCACAGTTGTGTGTGTCACTGGGGAGAGCGTGCAGTGCTGGTTGTGCACAGTTGTGTGTGTGTGTCACTGGGGAGAGCGTGCAGTGCTGGTTGTGCACAGTTGTGTGTGTGTGTGTCACTGGGGAGAGCGTGCAGTGCTGGTTGTGCACAGTTGTGTGTGTGTGTGTGTGTCACTGGGGAGAGCGCGCAGTGCTGGCTGTGTAGAGTTGTGTGTGTCATTGGGGAGAGCGTGCAGTGCTGGCTGTGTAGAGTTGTGTGTGTGTGTGTCAAAGAGGAGTGTGCAGTCCTGGCCGTGCACAGTTGTGTGTGTCACTGGGGAGAGCGTGCAGTGCTGGTTGTGCACAGTTGTGTGTGTGTCACTGGGGAGAGCGTGCAGTGCTGGTTGTGCACAGTTGTGTGTGTGTGTGTCACTGGGGAGAGCGTGCAGTGCTGGTTGTGCACAGTTGTGTGTGTGTGTGTCACTGGGGAGAGCGTGCAGTGCTGGTTGTGCACAGTTGTGTGTGTGTCACTGGGGAGAGCGTGCAGTGCTGGTTGTGCACAGTTGTGTGTGTGTGTGTGTGTCACTGGGGAGAGCGTGCAGTGCTGGTTGTGCACAGTTGTGTGTGTGTGTGTGTCACTGGGGAGAGCGTGCAGTGCTGGTTGTGCACAGTTGTGTGTGTGTGTGTGTGTCACTGGGGAGAGCGTGCAGTGCTGGTTGTGCACAGTTGTGTGTGTGTGTGTGTGTGTCACTGGGGAGAGCGTGCAGTGCTGGTTGTGCACAGTTGTGTGTGTCACTGGGGAGAGCGTGCAGTGCTGGTTGTGCACAGTTGTGTGTGTGTGTGTGTGTCACTGGGGAGAGCGTGCAGTGCTGGTTGTGCACAGTTGTGTGTGTGTCACTGGGGAGAGCGTGCAGTGCTGGTTGTGCACAGTTGTGTGTGTGTGTGTGTCACTGGGGAGAGCGTGCAGTGCAGGTTGTGCACAGTTGTGTGTGTGTGTGTCACTGGGGAGAGCGTGCAGTGCTGGTTGTGCACAGTTGTGTGTGTGTGTGTCACTGGGGAGAGCGTGCAGTGCTGGTTGTGCACAGTTGTGTGTGTGTGTGTCACTGGGGAGAGTGTGCAGTGCTGGTTGTGCACAGTTGTGTGTGTGTGTCACTGGGGAGAGCGCGCAGTGCTGGCTGTGTAGAGTTGTGTATGTCATTGGGGAGAGCGTGCAGTGCTGGCTGTGTAGAGTTGTGTGTGTGTGTCAAAGAGGAGTGTGCAGTCCTGGCCGTGCACAGTTGTGTGTGTCACTGGGGAGAGCGTGCAGTGCTGGTTGTGCACAGTTGTGTGTGTGTGTGTCACTGGGGAGAGCGTGCAGTGCTGGTTGTGCACAGTTGTGTGTGTGTGTGTCACTGGGGAGAGCGTGCAGTGCTGGTTGTGCACAGTTGTGTGTGTGTGTGTCACTGGGGAGTGTGTGCAGTTCTGGCTGTGCACTGTTTGTGTGTGTGTGTGTCACTGGGGAGAGCGTGCAGTGCTGGCTGTGTAGAGTTGTGTGTGTCACTGGGGAGAGCGCGCTGTGCTGGCTGTGTAGAGTTGTGTGTGTCACTGGGGAGAGCGCGCAGTGCTGGCTGTGTAGAGTTGTGTGTGTCACTGGGGAGAGCGCGCAGTGCTGGCTGTGTAGCGTTGTGTGTGTCACTGGGGAGTGTGTGCAGTGCTGGCTGTGTAGCGTTGTGTGTGTCACTGGGGAGAGCGCGCAGTGCTGGCTGTGTAGAGTTGTGTGTGTCACTGGGGAGAGCGCGCAGTGCTGGCTGTGTAGAGTTGTGTGTGTCACTGGGGAGAGCGCGCAGTGCTGGCTGTGTAGAGTTGTGTGTGTCACTGGGGAGAGCGCGCAGTGCTGGCTGTGTAGAGTTGTGTGTGTCACTGGGGAGAGCGCGCAGTGCTGGCTGTGTAGAGTTGTGTGTCACTGGGGAGAGCGCGCAGTGCTGGCTGTGTAGAGTTGTGTGTGGCACTGGGGAGAGCGCGCAGTGCTGGCTGTGTAGAGTTGTGTGTGGCACTGGGGAGAGCGTGCAGTGCTGGTTGTGCACAGTTGTGTGTGTGTCACTGGGGAGAGCGTGCAGTGCTGGTTGTGCACAGTTGTGTGTGTGTGTGTGTGTCACTGGGGAGAGCGTGCAGTGCTGGTTGTGCACAGTTGTGTGTGTGTGTCACTGGGGAGAGCGCGCAGTGCTGGCTGTGTAGAGTTGTGTGTGTCATTGGGGAGAGCGTGCAGTGCTGGCTGTGTAGAGTTGTGTGTCAAAGAGGAGTGTGCAGTCCTGGCCGTGCACAGTTGTGTGTGTCACTGGGGAGAGCGCGCAGTGCTGGCCGTGTAGAGTTGTGTGTGTCACTGGGGAGAGCGCGCAGTGCTGGCTGTGTAGAGTTGTGTGTGTCACTGGGGAGAGCGCGCAGTGCTGGCTGTGTAGAGTTGTGTGTGTCACTGGGGAGAGCGCGCAGTGCTGGCTGTGTAGAGTTGTGTGTGTCACTGGGGAGTGTGTGCAGTGCTGGCTGTGTAGCGTTGTGTGTGTCACTGGGGAGAGCGCGCAGTGCTGGCTGTGTAGAGTTGTGTGTGTCACTGGGGAGAGCGCGCAGTGCTGGCTGTGTAGAGTTGTGTGTGTCACTGGGTAGTGTGTGCAGTGCTGGCTGTGTAGAGTTGTGTGTGTCACTGGGGAGAGCGCGCAGTGCTGGCTGTGTAGAGTTGTGTGTGTCACTGGGGAGTGTGTGCAGTGCTGGCTGTGTAGAGTTGTGTGTGTCACTGGGGAGAGCGCGCAGTGCTGGCTGTGTAGAGTTGTGTGTGTCACTGGGTAGTGTGTGCAGTGCTGGCTGTGCAGAGTTGTGTGTGTCACTGGGGAGAGCGCGCAGTGCTGGCTGTGCAGAGTTGTGTGTGTCACTGGGGAGTGTGTGCAGTGCTGGCTGTGTAGAGTTGTGTGTGTCACTGGGGAGTGTGTGCAGTGCTGGCTGTGTAGCGTTGTGTGTGTCACTGGGGAGAGCGCGCAGTGCTGGCTGTGCAGAGTTGTGTGTGTCACTGGGGAGTGTGTGCAGTGCTGGCTGTGTAGCGGTGTGTGTGTCACTGGGGAGAGCGCGCAGTGCTGGCTGTGTAGAGTTGTGTGTGTCACTGGGGAGAGCGCGCAGTGCTGGCTGTGTAGAGTTGTGTGTGTCACTGGGGAGAGCGCGCAGTGCTGGCTGTGTAGAGTTGTGTGTGTCACTGGGGAGAGCGCGCAGTGCTGGCTGTGTAGAGTTGTGTGTGTCACTGGGGAGAGCGCGCAGTGCTGGCTGTGTAGAGTTGTGTGTGTCACTGGGGAGAGCGCGCAGTGCTGGCTGTGTAGAGTTGTGTGTGTCACTGGGGAGAGCGCGCAGTGCTGGCTGTGTAGAGTTGTGTGTGTCACTGGGGAGAGCGCGCAGTGCTGGCTGTGTAGAGTTGTGTGTGTCACTGGGGAGAGCGCGCAGTGCTGGCTGTGTAGAGTTGTGTGTGTCACTGGGGAGAGCGCGCAGTGCTGGCTGTGTAGAGTTGTGTGTGTCACTGGGGAGTGTGTGCAGTGCTGGCTGTGTAGAGTTGTGTGTGTCACTGGGGAGAGCGCGCAGTGCTGGCTGTGTAGAGTTGTGTGTGTCACTGGGGAGTGTGTGCAGTGCTGGCTGTGCAGAGTTGTGTGTGTCACTGGGGAGTGTGTGCAGTGCTGGCTGTGTAGCGTTGTGTGTGTCACTGGGGAGAGCGCGCAGTGCTGGTGGCGGCTGTGACTGCTTTGGATGCCATTCTCCTCCCCCATAGATGTGATGTGGCTGAGTCTGCAGGCTGTGGACCTCTGTGTGACAGTGCAGGACTCTCTGGTGACATGCAGTGCTTGTGTTCAGTGTGCAGTGCTCCTGCGATGTCACCAGTGCTGGGACCAGACTTTTTGGCCGCTCTTTTCTATGACAGTCGCGGCACAAGAGTTTGCGTGGAGTCGTCTTACTCGGCTGCTTTGGTTGCAGGAGTGTCTTTGTGACTTGCTGTCGTCCCGTGGCTACTCAGGGGTGCGATATGGCTGCACGTCGTGTGCGATTTTTCTTACATGTTGCTGTCACAAGCGTCTGCCATTGATCGCTGTGCTGGAAATGTGGCTTGCCATCTGGAACCACAGGCCCTGCAGGTTCAGGCTCTTCCCAGATGTCGTGACGCGACTACATGACGTTGTGTAACACATTGCGACCACGTTTCCATTTCTTGTGGTGTCACAGTGCGACCCTCTAGGTGGCCGGCTCTGCTGTGTGACGGCGTCATGTTGTACTGAGACTTGTATCACACTCGGTTTTCCTTTTTCTCCATTTCCCTGCTGTGCCCGATTCTCCTGGCGCTGGTACCTGCTCCTGTGTGCCCCGTGGCAGAGAATATAGGAATGTGTTTAGGGGATGCTGTATGGGTACCGGGGTGACAGTGACCTCTCCAGTAGAACATCACCGTTGTATGAGCCAGGCCTCGGTGCTGTCAGCAGCACAGTGCGCCGTGTGAGCCAGCGGCCGTTCCCTGCGCAGGAGGCTGCCTTGTGTTCCGTGTATGATGTGTGCGTTGTATAGCTCTTTCGTGGTCTGTAGCGTCGTACAAGGATCACATTCTTTATTGTTTATCCCATTTTATGTCTCACCTGTGGCGTCAGCGATCAGATACAATGTAAGCGTTCGGCCGCATCCAGTAAATGGATTACAGATATTCCAGTAGTCCGACCTCTCACCTCGCAGTTTTGTTTTTGCCTGTTTGTGACATTTTGTAGCCTCTTTAATGCCAGTTTTTGGAATTCCAAGTCCCCTGATGTTTGTGGTCGTTCTCTGTTTCTGAGTATGAAATATTTTGATAGCAATGGTTTTGCGGCCAGTGAGCAGCGATGGAGGCGTTGCTTGTTACAGGGTTTCTGTTTTTCAATATTTACTTCCTCGGCTGTTGATTGATGTGACATTTTATGTATCCATGTTGCTTAGCTAGCGCCAACATATTCTGCAGCACTGTACACAAACTGTCACCATTTACATCAGTCCCTGACCCCTTCATAATTTTATAAGCCATATACACAGATACTGCCCCCTGCAGGCAATTTTCATTGGAAGTCACCAAACCTATCACTGTATTTATGGAGAGTGTAAGCAAGTGGAGTACCCGGAGGAAACTGACTCAGTGGCTAAAAGTAAATACAAGCTGCAGGTTGGACTTGACCCTCCCCAATTGCTTCGTGCCTCGATGCCACCATGCCATATTCTGGTTACATGACATAACTGATGCAGACAATTTTTGGACTATGTTTTAAGAAACAGGACTGGAAAGGTGTTCTATTCCAATTATGCTGCAGCATGACTTGTTAAACTTTATCTGAGAGGGATTTCAGCTCCACAGCTCAATTAACCCAAAAAAAGAAGTTTGCTGCTACTCCCTCCTGACTACAAGGACTTGCTGAGTGCTAGTGTTATCTCTAGTCAAAACATGACATGTGAGTGCAGTATAAGGGAGTCTGTCAGTGGTTAGGACCCTTTAAAACCATGTAAACATACCTGGGGTAACGGTATTTTAGGATGCACTAGTCCAGGAGGCGGCCCCTTCATGTGCTGTGTCCTGGGCTCTTAGCACTTAGCACTAGGGAGGTCACTGCAGCCGCCCCTCAGAGCAGAACTCTCTCATCCATATGTTGTGTGAAAAATCTGCAGAGGAAATTGACCTGCGGTGCGGATTTTAGTATGTTAATTACCACTGTGTGGTTTTTACTGCAGGTTTTCACCTTTTGCAATACATGGGATGAAATCTGTAACAAGTGTAAGGCAGCAGTAGCACCGTACGCAGTGAAGAGGCAGTGACCCACAAAATTCTAACACAAAAGTCTTTTTAATGTGTTTCCTCACACATAAAAGTCCAAATTCACACAATTGCATATAACTTCAGTGCATATTATCGGTGTTCAGTGCACACCAGTTCATAACACTCCATAGCACACAACATCCTTTAGATTGCAGTCACTACACACGCTAGACCTCCTCCGACTAGTTCCCGTGGATGTCCTGCACCGCTGGTATCACAGTCTCTTTACTCACACAGCCGTACACAGTCCAGAATATCCAGCTGGCACCATATCCACCTGTTTTGCAAGCGTTACACGCTAGTCCTCTTTCGGGCACAGGACATCCACTTCCGATTCACCTCCAGGCACAGGACTGTCCACATCCGAGACCAGTCCCCGTGGATGAATTGCATCACTGCGTACGCGGTCAGTGCCAGGCCTATTGGCTCCGCTCTGTCCTGTGCTCTGTACACCAACAAGCACCAACTCACTCTGGCCCTGAGACTCACACAGAACTCCTCAGATCTCACTAACCCTTTCCTGCAGGGCTTTTATCACAGAAACCTGTGGCTTTCAACCACATGGAAAACCTGGGTCCGGAATGGAACAGACTGCACAAACTACTATCCTGCCTCCTGCTTCAAACACAACATCCAGTGCAGGTTTTCCGTACCTCTGTCTTGGACACTAACATGTCCAAGACTAACACTTTTATGATCAGTCTGCATTGCAGTCACTGCTATGCCCGTGACTGCCATGCCACACCTATGGCCTTCGTACACCTCCGTGCATATCCTGGGGAGACTACACAGCGACCCCTACCTCTGACATCGGTCATTGCTTCCCCATTGCAATCCCAGCTGCGCCTGTGACCGACCGCAATGCATTCCCATAGCCTCAATATGCCTCCGTGCGTACCCTGGGGAGAAAACACAGCGCCCCCTAGCTGTAACTGGGGTCATTGACTCACACAAGCCTATATTGTTGTGCATTAACAACAAGAGAAAAATCGGCACTGAAAAATTTGTATGAAGGTACCAGGGTGTGTGATTTTGCTGCTGCAGAAAATCTCCATCGGATAAGGCCTATGTTGGAGGCATTTCTTCAATCTCGTGCACACTATGCATTTTTTTTTCTCAGCAGATATTTTGAGCCCTGTTTTTTTTTTTTGCAAAGATGCAGGATGTCTATTTCAGCGTTTTTGCCACCCATTCACACAAAAAGGATGGGTGGAAAATGTCCAGTAAGTAAAATGTTGCAAAACAGCGCTTTTCCCTGCCATCCCTTTTGGTACCGAAACCTTCCCTTCAAAAGCGAACATATTCCTCTATCGAAGCCCAGCCATCATTGATGGAAGACCTGTCTTTGACATCTGTGGATGTTCAGTTTAGTTAAGGAATTAGAAAAATCTGTGCACGATAATACGTACCGTACATGTCAGATGTGCAGCAAATGGCTGTAGGTATGTGAGCGTTGTTTTTCCCTTTGTTTGTGTCTGTCAGTCATCTCTCCGGTACGTGTGTTTCAGCATTTCTTATTTTACAGCTGAAAACATTTGGTACTTTTATAGCGCTTGGGTTCTCTAGTTGCTTGTTGTTCCCTTACATAACCCAAGCCAGCAGTAGAATGGCACCCGCATATACCGGCCGTCCTTGGCGACCCCTGATGGGCTTCATAAGGAAACGGGGGGCTTTAATAATTCTTCTAGGATGTTCTAAGGGAAACTTTTGGTGGTTAAAGAAAATCTTAGTTTTATAGGAGGCCAGGTAGCCAGGGCACATAAATCACGCTGCTGCATTCATGCTTTTCTCTAGTTCTTGGCAGAATACTAAACAGTTCAACTTTCTCTTACAGGAGTCCAATGGCTGGTAAGACGAGCTAATAATCAGGGAACAAGCATTTTTACCAACTCTTGTACCCAGTTATCATCCCTTAGACCAGGGTTTCCCAAACCACCTCGATTGTGATAAGGACGGTCGGGACAGAATGACTGCTCAGTCCGAGTACAGGCGCTCGGTGCACCGTGGCGGGGCCAAACTTACAGTGCACCTGACCTCCTGCTGGTCTCCCTCTCTCCACCCTCCTTTGATTAACAGCTCTGAATTCATAGAGCCTGAGAAGTGCCGAGATAGGTGAGACGACGTATATTAATTTTCTGTCCCCTGCCGTGAAGCGCCGAGCTCCTGGACTCGCTTTGAACAGTCCTCCTGTGCGGACAGTCCCTTTTTAAGCAGGACTGAAAATCATCGATTTCGGCAGCACATCGTTGGGTGTATGCAGGCCATGTGCTGCCGATTAACCGGTTATTTTAAAGTCAATGGTACTGCTCAGTTTATTACATGTTAGACCTTCTTCTTACGCCGCCTCTCGGTTGGAATATTTTAATATTTTACACCATATTTTGCTGCAATTTTTGGCATTTTTTTTAAAGACTTTTATGCCACCACTTTTTTTTTTTTTGTAGACACTTTTCTGTCTAGTGAGGAGGATCAAGTGTTTAAAACGCATACTGAATTTGGTGCATGTATGCCGGTGTTTTGGTGAAAGTTTAGGCAGACTTCTTTCATATGTAGCTTGGTAGATCTCCTGCATTGTGTAATGATTAGACTCTTACCAATATGGGAAGTCGTTGGCTGCTCGGGAGACAGGCGTCAGGATGCAGGACGGTGGGTGTAAAGTAAAGATGGCTTGTGAGCCATGGCACAGCTACATCGCAGGTTAAGGGATGTAAATCGGGGTCGCATTGTGACCTGTAATGCCGCGACGTGCTGCTCTCAGTCGAATCCAGTAGGATTTTTTTTGCAATTGACTTGTTGTGATCGCTGCACCTTCCAGGTTGCCATTACTCTGTGATGTAGCCGTGGCATATACTGCTCTTTCGCTGCACGAGTTGCGTCGTGGCTAGTATCACTGTTTAGCCCCACCTTTAGGGCATATTTACAAGAGACTTTTCTTTTAGAATTTTTGTATTTTAAAAAATATATATAAATGTTCAAATCATGCTCTGAATTGCTCCAATGTAACACCCTGAGTCTATCCCGGTTTCTGGAGGAGCAATAACCCCTTAATATCTTGTGTTTGCTATATTGAGGGGGGTTCGCAGGCCGCCGCCGGCCCCAGGTGCAGTGTAATGATGCGGGCAGGGCTGCGACTCCTCTCCCATCTGACAGTACGGTTGCAGTAGGATCGTGGCCCCGGCCTGGCTGAGATCAGGTTACGCGCACAATCACTGTTTAGACCAGCGTGATCCTGTAGCCTAGTGTTTACCCTGCAGGGATGGCGGCCTGGGATTTTCTGCCATCCTCTGTACATTGTGATGTTATCCTCTGTGCTGCTTCAGCGAGTGTGAGTGCGGCCAGCGATACTGTTAGATGCTGTGCCCCATCGCCGCGCTCTCAATGAATCCTTCATGAAAAGCATAGTGAGCCAGAGATCCCTGCACATGGCCTACACAGACGTCCCAGCACAGCCTTTATTAGTAGAATATGGATGCCCTTCTGTTACATCCATTAACACATTTTCTTTAAAAAATGACAAACCCCCCCCCCCCACAAATTTAAAAGGGATCAGTTCAGTCACCTGACATGTTTGTCTGCATAAGTACTTTGTATATCTCATGAAAAAAAGTCACTTTTGGCACATGTATTAGTGGAAGTCTACATGATACCGTTATTCCTCCTAGAAGTGTATGGATAAATTGACAGCTGGGTGCGAGTCAATCACACTGTCACATCAGTGCTCACAGTGTCAGGGTCTGTACACACAGACATTGCCAGGAGGAATAACTGGGGAGCTGGGATCAGCGCAGAGCTGTAAGCACAGATGCTGCACAATTGGTATTCCAGGGGAAAAACGTTTATTTACTAAAGCATAAAACTTTTACGTTACGTGCCCACGATCTGGAGTTGCTGCGGGTTTGACCCTTGTGTACTTATGCAGCGTCAAACCTGCAGCGTCCAGAGTTACAGCAGAGTGGATGGGATTTCAAGAAATCCCATGTCCACTATGCATCCGGAGACACCTGCGGAGACAGACATGCTGCGCTTCTTTCCAGACCACAGCATGTCAATTTCTCTTGCTAGTCTCCGGAAGAGAAATCTCTCCCATAGAATGTGTTGGATGCGGTAAACCCCCACGGTTCAGTGATCACATGACAGCAGCGCTCTGGACGCAGCAAACATGCGCTGTGTCCAAAGCGCTGCTACTTCCGGATTGTGGTCACTGGAGAGACTTACAAGTTCTTATTTTACTCTTCCTGTCACTGAGAACATTGTTTTATTTAACAGAGAGAAATTATTTCCAGGTGGTAGAGATTAGCGACTTTGCCTTTTTTCGGGTCGAGTCGGGACTTTCGCAAAAGAACGAAATCGAACGATTATCGTGAAAAGTCGAAGGCCGACTGAAACACGAAACCCAATGCAAGTCAATGGGGATGAAAAGTCGGCAGTGAGTGGAGGACAGGAAACACACTTACAGTGACCATTTTAATGCCAAAAACATCAATTATTCCTTAAGCTTGTCAACCTTAATTTACTTTATAATTATAGTTAGGCATTGAAAACTGGGGGTTATTTGGCTAAAGTTGTGGGGGGGTAGGGCTGGCTCCAGATTTTCATGGGCCCAGGGCCAAAGAGTGCCACTGGGCTCCTTTAACACATGCCACAATTCATGATCCTCTGATACGGCAGAGAAATAGCGGTATAGTACAATGAAAAATACTTCAATTCTTACATCACATGACTGATATCCATTTTAAATTCTCCAATAGCTCCAAAAACGGACAGTATATTACTCCATACAGTATTATGCCACCGCATAGTGCGCTATACAGAGTAATGAGGCCCATCTATTTCTCCATACAGAATCATTGGTCCCATATAATGTTCGATACAGTATATGATGAGCTCCACATAATGCTACAGTATATGTTGGTCCCCATGGATATAGCTCCAGTGTCTTATGGGCCCAAATAATGCTCCATATATAATGGGCCCCATTTCTAATGCTGCAGTGTATAATGGGCCCTGTAAATGCTGCTCCAGTGACTGATGTCCACCTTTGGAATGCTTCAGTGTATGGTGGGCCTCCTATATCATTCTCCAGAGTATAGTGCTCCCCAAAAATTGCTCCCAACCTTTAAAACAATTAAATAAGTCTCCTCGCTAGGGAATCCCTGTACTAGTCTGGACTTGTCGTCATCCCCATCTTCCATCTCTCTGCACTTGGACTGTTTAGGCAAAGGGCGCACAGACGTGATGTCATCGCGCTCTTTGACCAGAATGTCACTGTCAGGAAAAGTGTTTGGTTTCCGGGGGCAGTATGGTTACAAAGCTGAACCTTAAAGGAATGTCCAGAAAGGCACCACCAGGAGTGGAACCTGCTGCTTAATTGGACTCAACACGGGCAACCTCAACCATGCCATCCACAAAAAAGCTACACAGATTGCAAGCTTAATTCCGTTAAGGAACGAGACTCCGGCATGCCCCCCACGTTCCGCGTCCAGCTTACTAGAGGGACATGCGAGGCTCTGGCACGCGAGATCGGCCAATAACAGGTCTGTCATGCCCTTACATGTCCAGGGCTGGACGCGTGCTACAATGAAAGGACCAGTGGGTATCGCTTACAGGTGCGGATAACACGCTGAACCACATTAGTGATGGGGATCTGGGATTACAATTCTTCCCCGCGAACAAGCATTTCCCAGTAAGTGCAGGTCAACCGTAATTTCGGAATTAGGCCTAAACGGCATTCCAGAAAGAATGTGAAAAAATTAAGTGTCCAAACCACAGGTGCTGTAGCTCGCTTAACAGCTGGGCTCCTCTGCTGAGTAGCACACAGTTCTTACATAAACAAGCGGCATAGCTTGGTTCACGGATGGCCAACTCTGCTGAGTAGCATACACAGTTACTAGGCCCAAAGTATTAAGTGGTGTAAATGCAGTCAAAAACTGGTTCTTTCATAAACAGGTGGCATAGCTCGGTTCACGGGTGGGCACCTCTGCTGAGTAGCAGACACAGTTACTAGGCCCAAAGTATTAAGTGGTGTAAATGCAGTCAAAAACTGGTTCTTTCATAAACAGGCGGCATAGCTCTGTTCACGGGTGGGCTCCTCTGCTGAGTAGCAGACACAGTTACTAGGCCCAAAAGGATTTTCAGGACAATATGCAGTAAAAAATTATTAGAAACACACACTGTGTAGCTACTTCACAGGTGTACTACACCGCTGGCTACCATACACCGCTACTATGCCCTAAAACTGTCTATTATCATTGAAAACCATTATTAATGTGAAAAAAAAATACGCTTTTGTTTAACGAACCGTTCTCGAACGGAAACTCGAACAGACGAATTTTAATCAAAGTGTTGTAGTTCGACGAACGGATCTAGCACTGCCCAAAACAGCTAGAATTTGAACTTGGCCAACAGTTTCACTCAAACACCACTCATCTGTAATCAGGAGGTGGAGGCAGACTCAGACACAGGCACAGTATGGATTCGACAAGATTACAGAAAGTTGAGAAAGGGTACAGTATCACCGGATAACAGGTATACATAACATAGTTTAAACATTTAAAATCTCCGTGTTTATTTCCAGAGTCCGACAAAGACACTCACAGCCTCAGTATGGATTAGACAACAATCTAAAAAGTAGAAAAAAAGGAAATGTTTTTGAAGAGTACACCAGTATACACTGTTGGGGTATTTTTAAATCTTCATATATATTTCTGTCTCAGTAAGACAGTCCAGACTCTCCGCAAGAGGAAACGAGATGGATAAAAGTACAGACATAAAGTCGAGTGATTGCAGAAATTTAGGAATTACTAATCAGGGGAAAAACTCCCGGGAGAATTCTCAGAGGCGATGCTGACCGTCAATTACATTGTGTGTGGAGACAGCGAAAACAGTTCTTTGTGAAGAAAGGGTTGCTGTATCGCAGTACCGTTGATCCGATCACCGTTACTCATCTCCATCAAATTTTGATCACATGGAGAGATGTAGACATGGTCCTCACTGCCTATCATGATCTGTCAGGTAACTTTGGAGTGCAAAAGACAGAATCCACAGGCTGTAGGCGATTCTATTGGATTGGCATAAGAGAGCACATTTAAAAATGTGGGCAGGAATGTCACACGTCTGTGAAAGGAAAACTGTGAAAGCTGATGATAAACCATCACTGCATCTCATTGTGAGTCGACGTCCATAAGAAATGGAAGCCATTGATCATCTGAAGCTAGAGCCCAGCCAGCAGGACAGTGCATAGCTACGTCTTAACCATCTATCAGTTCACCAAATTTGTAGTGGCAGTCCCAGGGAAGGATTTGACAGCCCAGACTACACACCAGAGGAGCAGGGAGAGGTAAATATTGCAAATGCTGGGGCCCTGCCCAAGCAAGGGGGGCCCACTCATGGGCGTCAGTACTGGCACTGGGCCCCTCATAGTACGCCAGTGTGTCTGACGGCGGGTGTGCACCCCCACCGTCAGAGACACTTGATTGCACTATGAGGGACCCTGTGCCAGTGCCCGCGCCCAAGAGTCGGCCCACCCACCAGTCCAGGGCAGTGGCACTCGCATGGTTGCGTGCGCTTGGTGGTGACCCCGGCCCTGGGGGGGGGGGGAGGCAGCCCAGTTAGGGAGGTTTAAAAAATGGCATATGTTGATGTTGGACATTCAGCAGCTGCAAATGGAGGAATTGGAGAAGTCCGAGGAAGAGGAGGTCAAAAGCGAGCCATTTTTCTGGCAACGTATGTGTCATCAGGGGAAGGTGGGACAAAATCCTTTGAAACCCATGCATGGTTCATTTTAACGCCTTTCCTACAATGGACGTACTATTCCGTCCATGTGTCCTGGGACCTAAGTCCCAAAGACGGAATAGTACGTCTAGTGAGATCAGCGGCGCTCACGTGGTGAGCGCCGCTGATCGCGGCCAGGTGTCAGCTGATTATCACAGCTGACACCCGGCACAATGTGTCAGGGGCGGTCACGGACCGCCCCCGACACGTTAACCCCTTGCACACCGTGATCAAACACGAACGCGGTGTACCGGGGGTTAAAGGGAAGCATCGTCAGGGAGGTGGCTCCCTCCGTGCTTCCCTGAGCCCCCCACAGCAGCGCAATGTGCAGCGCTGCTGCGGGGGTCTCTTTCCCTACAGGTCCCCGGATCCAATATGGCGACGGGGGCCTGTAGGGAGCTGACTTCCTTAGTGCCTGCAAAGCGCAGGCATGAGGAAGTCTGCGTCTATGCCTGTGACAGATCAGTGATCTGTGATGTGACAGATCAGCGATCTGTCACAGGACAGTGATGTCCCCCCTGGGACAACCTACTAAAGTTAAAAAAAAATAAATAAATCGCTAAATAAAAAAAAAAAAAAAAAATTCCCTAATTCATTTTTTGGAAATAAAAAACCAAAACAATAAAAGTACACACATTTGGTATCGCCGCGTCCGTAGCGACCCGCCCTATAAAACTGTCCTATTAGTTAACCCCTTTAGCAAACCCCTTAAAAAAATAAAAATAAAAAACGAAGCAAAAAATAATGATTTATTATCATACTGCTGAACAAAAAGTGCAACAACGCACAATCAAAAAGATGCATATAAATATCCATCGTACCGCTGAAAAGGTCATCTTGTCCCGCAAAAAACGAGCCGCAACACAGCATCATCAGCGAAAAAATAAAGTTATAGCTCGCAGAATAAAGCGATGCAAAAAGAATTATTTTTTATATAAAATTGTTTTCATTGCATAGAAGCGCCAAAACATAAAAAAAAGACATAAATGAGGTATCGCTGTAACCGTACTGACCCGAAGAATAAAACCGCTTTATCAATTTTACCGCACGCAGAACGGTGTAAATGCACCCCCCCAAAAGAAATTCATGAAACGCTGGTTTTTGTTCATTCTGCGTCCCAATAATCGGAATAAAAAGCGATCAAAAGATGTCACGTGCTCGAAAATGGTACCGATAAAAACGACAACTCGTCACGCAAAAAATAAGACCTCACGTGAATCGGTGGGTCAAAATACGGAAAAATTATAGCTCTCAATATGTGGTGATGCAAAAACTATTTTTACAATAAAAAGCGTCTTTTAGCGTGTGACAGCCGCCAAACATAAAAACCGCCATAAATAGTAAATCAAACCCCGTGTTATCACCTCCTTACTAAGGGAAAAATAATAAAATTAAAAAAATGTATTTATTTCCATTTTCCCGTTAGGGCTAGGGTTAAGGTTAGGGCACGGTTAGGGTTAGGGGTGTGTTGGGTTTAGAGTTGGAGTTAGAATTGGGGGGGTTTCCCCTGTTTGGGCACATCCAAACGCAACATGGCGTCTGATCTCAATTCCAGCTAATTCTGCGTTGAAAAATTCAAATGGTGCTCCTTCCCTTCCAAGCTCTGCCATGCGCCCAAACAGTGTTTTACCCCCACATATGGGGTATCAGCCTACTTAGGACAAATTGCAAAACAACTTTTGGGGTCCAATTTCTCCTGTTGCCCTTAGGAAAATAAAAAATTGGGGGCAAAAATATCATTTTTGTGGAAAAAAATGATTTTTTTCTATTTTCACGCCCTTGCGTTATAAACTTCTGTGAAGCACTTGGGGGTTCAAAGTGCTCACCACACATCTAGATAAGTTCCGTGGGGGGTCTAGTTTCCAAAATGGGGTCACTTGTGGGGAGTTTCAATAGTTTAGGCACATCAGAGGCTCTCCAAACGCACATGACACCCGCAGACCATTCCATCAAAGTCTGCATTCCAAAACGTCACTCCTTCCCTTCCGAGCACCGACGTGTGCCCATACAGTAGTTTTCTCCCACATATGGGGTATCAGCCTAGTCTGGACAAATTGGACAACAACTTTTGGGGTCCTATTTCTCCTGGTACCCTTGGGAAAATAAAAAATTGGGGACTAAATGATCATGTTTGTGGAAAAAATACGATTTTTTTTTATTTTCACGCCCTTGCGTTATAAACTTCTGTAAAGCACTGGGGGGTTCAAAGTGCTCACCACACATCTAGATAAGTTCCTTGGGGGATCTAGTTTCCAAAATGGTGTCATTTGTGGGGGGTTTCCTCTGTTTTGGTACATCAGGGGCTTTCCAAACGCAACATGGTGTCCGATCTCAATTCCAGCCAAAAACGTCAAATGGCGCTGCTTCCCTTCCGAGCTCTGCCATGTGCCCAAATACACCTACATATGGGGTATCAGCGTACTCAGGACAAATTGCACAATAACTTTTAGGGTTCTGTTACCATTGGAAAAATAAGAATTGAGGGTGAAAAGATAATTTTTGTGGAAAAAATATGATTTTTTAATTGTACGTCTGTGCGTTATAAACTTCTGTGAAGCCCTTGGGGGTTCAAAGTTCTCACCACACATCTAGATAAGTTCCTTGGGGGGTCTAGTTTCCAAAATGGGGTCACTTGTGGGGGGTTTCCACTGTTTAGGTACATCAGGGGCTCTCCAAACGTGACATGGCGTCCGATGATCTGAATTCCAGCCAATTTTGCATTGAAAAAGTCAAACGGCGCTCCTTCCCTTCTGAGCTCTGCTATGCACCGAAACAGTGGTTTCCCTCAACATATCAGGTATCAGCGTACTCAGAACAAATTGCACAATAACTTTTGCAGTCCAATTTCTCCTGTTACCCTTGGTAAAATAAAAAAAATTGAACTTGAAGTTCAATTTTGATGTTCATTTTTTTTTAAATATTCAAAAAATTTCTGTGAAGCACCTGAAGGGTTAATAAACTTCTTGAATGTGGTTTTTAGCACCTTTAGGCTGAGTTCACACGTGGCTTTTTTTTGCGTTTCCGCGGCGGTTTTGCCACGAAAATGCGAAAAATAAGCATCCCATGCATTCCTATGGGATTCCGCAATGCTGTGCTAATGCTGCGGTTTTTACCGCGGCGGAATCGCTTCGCGGTAAAAAACGCAGCATGCTCATTAATTTTGCGGAATCGCGGCGATCCTGCACCCATAGGAATGCATTGTTCCGCTTACTTCCCGCATGTGGCTGTGCATAACATGCGGAAAGTAAGCAGAACAATTGCGGATGGTACCCACGGTCCGGAGGAGAGGAGACTGTCCTCCGGGCTCTGGGTACCATATCCCTGTAAAAAATAGAATTTAAAATAAAAAATGGTGTTATTCTTACCTTCCGGCGTCCCGCGCAGCCTTCCCGCCTCTCTCCACGCTTTCGTTCCCAGTAATCCTTTGTGAAAATGCCCGCGATGGCGTTCGTTCTCGCGGGATCGCGAAGTCTCGCGGTAATTCGCGCGATGTCATCGCAAATTATCGCGAGACGTCGCGATCTCGCGAGAACGGACGCCATCACGGGCATTTTCGCAAAGGATTACTGGGAACGAGAGCGTGGAGAGAGGCGGGAAGGCTGCGCGGGACGCCGGAAGGTAAGAATAACACCATTTTTTTTTTTTTTTTTTTTTTTTTTTTTTTTTTTACATTCTATCTTTTACTACTGATGCTGCATAGGCGGGCTCAGTAGTAAAAAGTTGGTCACACTTGTCAAACACTGTGTTTGACGAGTGTGACCAACCTGTCAATCAGTTCTCCAAGCGATGCTACAGATCGCTTGGGAAACGCTAGCATTCTGCAAGCTAATTACGCTTGCAAAATGCTAGTTTTTCCGCGGGAAAATCGTGGGAATTTAAAATGCGATTTTTTTTTTTTTTTTTTTCTTTTTTTTCCCCCCCCGCATTCCGGAATTTTCGCGGTAATTTCCGCGACAGTTCCGTTACGTGTGCACATAGCCTAAGAGGTGCAGTATTTAGAATGGTGTCACTTTTGGGTATTTTCTGTCATATAGACCCCTGAAAGTGGCTTCAAATGTGATGTGGTCCGTAAAAATAAAATGGTGTTGCAAAAATGAGAAATCGCTGGTCAACTTTTAACCCTTATAACTTCCTAACAAAAAAAATTTTGGTTCCAAAATTGTGCTGATGTAAAGTAAATATGTGGGAAATGTTACTAAAGTTTTGGGGGAAAGTGGGGGGTGCGTCTTATGGTCGCAATATACTCACCTCCGGGGCTCTGCGGTGCGGTGGTGGCAGCGGGCAGGGCTCTGCGGTGCGGTGGTGGCGGCGGGATGTGCTCCGATGCAGGGGCGGCGGCTCCGCAGGCATTTCCTCCAAGCCCGGAGGCCCCCCGCACATCCCTTGCTGGCCGCCGCCATGTTGCGGTGGCCTCCGGGAGCATGGACGCCGGGAAGATGGCCGCCGGTCCGGGGACGGCGCATGTGCGGCTTCAGATCTCGTCCCGAGATTTCGCCACCACCGCCCTGCAGAGGCCCACCAGCCTCAGGACAGCTGCCCCAGCCTCAGGACAGCTGCCCCAGCCTCAGGACAGCTGCCCCAGCACAGCTGCCCCAGCCTCAGGACAGCTGCCCCAGCCTCAGGACAGCTGCCCCAGCCTCAGGACAGCTGCCCCAGCCTCAGGACAGCTGCCCCAGCCTCAGGACAGCTGCCCCAGCCTCAGGACAGCTGCCCCAGCCTCAGGACAGCTGCCCCAGGACAGCTGCCCCAGCCTCAGGACAGCTGCCCCAGCCTCAGGACAGCTGCCCCAGCCTCAGGACAGCTGCCCCAGCCTCAGGACAGCTGCCCCAGCCTCAGGACAGCTGCCCCAGCCTCAGGACAGCTGCCTCAGGACAGCTGCCTCAGGACAGCTGCCTCAGGACAGCTGCCCCAGCCTCAGGACAGCTGCCCCAGCCTCAGGACAGCTGCCCCAGCACAGCTGCCCCAGCCTCAGGACAGCTGCCCCAGCACAGCTTCCCCAGCACAGCTGTCCAAGCCTCAGGACAGCTGCCCCAGCACAGCTGCCCCTGCCCCAGCGCAGCTACCCCAGCACAACCAACCTGCCCCCGCACGAGCCTGGACCACTGAATGACCCCTGTGACTACTCCTCCACCTGTGCCGGATCCCTTCCCTGGTAAGCTGAATTCGGACTGTAAGACGGACCCCCATTTGACACATCATTTTTTTCCCTATTTTCCTTCTGAAAATTGGGGTGCGTCTTATGGTCCGTTGCGTCTTATAGTCCGAAAAATACGGTAAGTTTTTTTTTGTGTGCCGTATCTCTGTTACTTAAGAGCATAAAAATTCAAAGTTGAAAAATTGCGAAATTTTTGCCAAATTTCTGTTTTTTTTCACAAATAAACACAAGATATTTGAATGAAATTTTACCACTAACATGAAGTACAATATGTCATGAGAAAACAATGTCAGAATCACCGAGATCCATGGAAGCGTTCCAGAGTTATTACCTCATAAAGGGACAGTGGTCCGAATTGTAAAAATTGGCCCGGGAGTTAACGTGCAAACCACCCTTGGTAGTGAAGGTGTTAATGAAGGTTAGATCATCAACATTTTGGGTAGACAGACGGGTCCTTTTTTCTGTCAGGATTGAGCCAGCAGCACTGAAGACTCTTTCCGATAGCACACTAGCAGCAGGGCAAGCGAGCTCCTGTAAGGCATATTGTGCCAGTTCAGGCCAGGCGTCCCGTTTAGAGGCCCAATAGTTAAAGGGGAATGTCCTGTGAGGGAGAACATCGATATGGGACGAGAAGTAGTTTGTAACCATAGTTGACAACTGCTGTCTCCTGTCACTTTCAATCGATGCAGTATTACCAGTCGTGTAAGCGGGACTTGAAAAATCAGTACACAACATGGTCATGAAACCCCTGTCTCCAACGCCACTTCTGATGTGTGCACCACGAACACCTCTTCCATGTTGCCCCCTACGGCTCGTTGGAGAACCATCACCGCTGCTGTGTGCTGGGAATGCCTCAAACCGGTTTACCAGAGTTGCTTGTTTGTTAGCCAATATTAGGTCAAGGTTCTCCTGTGGCATGATGTTTTGGAATTTGCCTTTATAGCGTGGATCCAGGATGCTGGCCAACCAGTAGTCGTCATCGTTTCATTTTGGCAATGCGGGGGTCCCTTTTTAGGATCTGCAAGGTATAATCTGACATGTGGGCCAATATTCCAGGTGTCAATGATGCGCTGCGAGTGCTGGGTGGAGGAGCACTTTCTGGCAAATCAACATCCCTCCTGTCACGCACAAACCCTGTACCAGACCTTGCCATGCCAACATTTTCTCTTGCCCCACGAGAAGCATCCTCCTCCCCTAAATAATCATCCCCATCATCATCCTCCTCCTCTTCCTCTTCTTCCTCCACCTCGTCCAGGAGAGGTCCCGGAGCAGACAATGGCTGACTGTCATCAAGGTTTCCCTCCTCCTCTTCCCCAGGCTGCAGACGCCTGCTACTTAATGTGCGTCAAAGTTTGCATGAGCAGACGCATAAGTGGGATGCTCATGCTTATGATGGCGTCGTCTGCGCTTACCAGTCGTGTGCATTCCTCAAAACACTAAAGGACTTTACAGAGGTCTTTCAGCTTTGACCACTGCACACCCGACAACTCCATGTCTGCCCTCAAAGTGCCTGGCCGTGTATCCTCCCACAAATGCATTACAGCCTGCCTCTGTTCGCACAGCCTGTGAACCCGCAGGGTGGAGTTCCACCTTGTTGCAACGTCGATAATTAGGCGGTGCTTGGGAAGTTGGAGCAATCGCTGCAGCTTCAGCATATGACTGGAGTGTACGGGCGACCGGTGGATGTGCGAGCACAGTCTTCGTACCTTCTGGGGCAGGCCTGTTATCTCCAGATAATTATTGAGGAAGCACTGCACCACCAGGTTCAAGGTGTGAGCCAAGCAAGGTATGTGGCTGAATTTTGAAAGGGCTATGGCTACCACAAAATTCCGGCCGTTATCACTACCTTGCCTGCCTCAAGATGTAGACTGCCCAGCAATGACTCAGTTTGTCGCTGCAAGTAGTCGGCCAGTACCTCCGCGGTGTGTCTGTCACCCAAACACATCATCTTCAACAAATCCTGCTGACGCTTACCACTAGCTGTTCGATAGTGGGACACCGAGTGTGCAACACTGACAGCTGCGGATGGAGTGCTCGTGCGACTGTGCTCTGTGGACGAGCTTTCGCTTCTGGAGGAGGAGGAGTGTCGAACGCCTACAGCCAACTGTTTCCTATACCGTGGGCTAGGCAGCACTGTCCCACCACCGTTGTCCCCTGTGGACCCTGCATCCACCACATTAACCCAGTGCGCAGTGATGGACACGTAACGGCCCTGGCCATGCCTACTGGACCATGCATCTGTTGTGAGGTGCACCTTTCCACTCACTGATTGCTTGAGTGCATGGACAATGCGGTCTTTCACATGAAGGTGGAGGGCTGGGATTGCTTTGCGAGAAAAGAAGTGCCGACTGGTTAGGTCATAGCGTGGTACTGCGTAGGCCATGAGTTTGCGGAAAGCTTCGCTTTCAACCAACCGGTAGGGCATCACCTCTAACGAGATTAGTTTGGCAATGTGGGCGTTCAAACCCAGTGTACGCGGATGAGAGGATGAGTACTTTCTTGTCCTACTCATAGTCTCTGGTAGGGTGAGCTGGACTTGAGAGCTGCATATGGTTGAACTAGCGGTGGACATGGCGGACTGAGAGAGAGTTGGTGATGGAGTTGGTGTTCTTTTTGATGGCCTAGATTCAGTCTTTCGTAGGAATAACATTGATTCCCTGACTGCTTTGGCCTTGCGACGACACCTCAACATTTGCTGGTGGTGGTGTGCTAACCGGTGGGCATACAGTGGGGGAAACGATGTAGCGTTGCTGACTACCGTCATTGGGAGCAGTTGCACATGTGGTACGTGAGGTTTGGTAGTCCGTCCACGCTTGCAAGTGCATGGTGGTTAAATGTCTAAGCATGCAACTGGTATTCAAATTTCTCAGATTTTTCCCTCGTCTAAAGGTCTTTGCGCACTTCTTACAGATAACCTTTGCCTGATCATTAGGATTTTGTTCAAAAAAGTCCCACACTGCACTCTTCCTACTATGGAAGACATTTTGAGGCCTTGCACGCTGTGCTAATTTGACCATCTGGGCTAGCTGTCCTGCAACTCTTTTGGTTTTTGTAACCCGTTTTTGGCCTGCCAGATAACAGCTGTTGCGATGTTGATGCCTGCTGCGGATGCTCCTCCTCCTCTTCTGAGCTATTGGCAGCGGCCCCTCTTCCCCCAATGGATGACAATCTGGGTCAACAACTGGGTCATCCATCACCTCCTCTTCAATGTCATGTGCACCTTCCTCTGTGTCACCGTGTATGGTGGTATAGTATGCGGGAAGGGGCACGTGAGTTTCATCAGGGTCAGATTCTGGCTCAGTACACTGCGAGGACAATGTAGTGCTCTGAGTGAATGTACCAGCAGATAAATCTAGCAGTGGCTGTGCATCAGTGCACTCTGTCAGATTCTTCTTGGACTGGGTAATTCACGATTTGACTTGATAACCCAGGCATGGTATGTGAAAAGAGCTCCATGGATTAATCTGTAGTGTGGCCTGCCGCATCCTTTACTTTTGGTAGGGGTGAAGGACACAAGGAAAGGTGTGGTTCCTGACCATGAGCCTCCAATGATGACTCAGTGCTTTTATTTTTTGAAACTTCAGAAGAGGAGGCGATAGATCTGGAGGCTGTGTCAGCAATGTAAGCCAAAACTTGTTCCTGAAGCTCCGGCTTTAAAAGCGGTTTACCTACTCCCAGAAAAGGGAGCCTTTGAGGCCTTGTGGAGCCAGACGATGACGCAGGCTCAACACCTCCTGCATTAGGTGCTATTGTGCTTTTGCCACCACCAACACCATCATTACCAGCTGGCAACCCCCGCCCACTTCCACAGCCTCTTCCAACACACTTCCTCATTTCTGGGAAAATGTACCCAAAATACCACCAGCAATATGGTACTGTAAAACAAGGTACAAGGTGTATATAGTATTGGGGAGAATTTGAATCTCCCTACAGACTTGAGGACACTGAACTATTATCTCAGGCCCAGTGTAGATTACACCTCAATATAACAGGCTGAAATTGGATGGTGTATAAAATGTCTATATAGGACTGGGGAGAATTTGAATCTCCCTACAGACTTGAGGACACTGAACTACTATCTCAGGCCCAGTGTAGATTACACCTCAATATAACAGGCTGAAATTGGATGGTGTATAAAATGTCTATATAGGACTGGGGAGAATTTGAATCTCCCTACAGACTTGAGGACACTGAACTATTATCTCAGGCCCAGTGTAGATTACACCTCAATATAACAGGCTGAAATTGGATGGTGTATAAAATGTCTATATAGGACTGGGGAGAATTTGAATCTCCCTACAGACTTGAGGACACTGAACTAATACCTCAGGCCCAGTGTAGATTACACCTCAATATAACAGGCTGAAATTGGATGGTGTATAAAATATCTATATAGGACTCGGGAGAATTTGGATCTCACTAGAGATTTTAGCAAGCTGACAATGATGCTCTCAGTCCATGTATGGACGCAGGCAGCCTAATAAGCAGGACTGCTGCACACAAAAAATGAACGCTTGGTAACTGAGCAAAAAAGAGGATGAAAAGTATTTTTGCTTTTAAAAAAGCAGTTTGCACAGCAGTGTGAAAACAGCAATGCAGCTATCAGGGAGCCTTATAAGGCAGCATAATAACCAACAGAGTTGATGCACCAAAATATAGCCTCCCCTTGCACTGCACACTAACTGTTGTGTTGTACAGGCAAAATCGCTGCCAGCAGAAGCAGTTTTTTGTATCTTCTTCCCTACCTAACGCTCTTCCTACAGAATCAGAAGCAGCAGTTCTCCCTATTCTGAGATCAGCAGAAGTAAGATGGCGGTTGGCGTGCACGCCCTTTTATAGCCCCTGTGACGCCACACAAAAGGAAGCCAATCACTTGCATGCCCTTCTCAAAGATGGTGGTGACAGCTGCCTATATCATCGCATTGCCCACAGTGTGCGCCCTCCATCATTGGCTGAAAAAGGGCGCTGGAAGCATCTTTTGAAACGCGACTTTGGCGCTCTGGTCGCCGACATCACGCTATGGTCGGGTTTCGTTTCATGAAACCCGACTTTTGAAATTGACCGACCCGTTTCGCTCAACTCTACCAGGCGGAATAGCAACATTTAATTGTCAATTTATTCAGTCTCATTTCCAGGTGAAAATACACAATGAAAACTAATGGCCCAGAATATTTATTCCTTGGATAGCACACACATTGTTACCTAACCCTCTTTAAAGGGAACCTGTCGCCTACAAAAATAACTTTTATCTGCAGATATAGGGTTAGTCTGCAGGTAAAAAGTATTTAAATAATGTGTTAGGGTGTGTGCACACGCTGCGGAATGCTCTGTGGATTCGTCCGCGCGGATTTAGTAAAATCCGCAGGTAAATCCGCAGATCAGAAGACCTGCGGTTTATCTGCGGATTACCCTGCGGTTTATCATCTCTACAATGGAGCAGATGGCAAACCGCAGCTTAATCCACAGAAAGAATTGACATGTGAATTCTTTTTGTGGTTTTGAAACCGCAGCAAAACCGCTCGGAAAATTCCGCACCATCTGCACTGCGGTTTTCATTTTGCATTGAAAATAAAGGTACTGTACAACGCAGCAGAAACTGCTGCGTGTGCACACACCCTAACTGGCGCAGTGGCTGCAGGGAGAAAATGCAGTTCTATTCTCCCTGCAGCCGCTGATCAGTCATGCTGCAGAGCTGGCAGGCAATCATTGTGTTGGGTTATAATTTATTTGTTTTCAAACTGTCGCAAACATTTTGGTGCAATTGTACTTCATTCCCATATTGGAGCACAAAATTTGTCTAATTTTATTTCTGTGAAGTTGAAGTTTAGCGTGCAATATTTTAAAGGCTAATGCAGGTTTTTTTTTTTTTAGTCTAGACAGGCGCGAAAAAGTTAATAGGCAAAAGAGTATTTGATTTTCCACAAAATGAATCGACCAGTGAGCGCCATTTTGTAGAATTTGGTGCAAGTGCTACAAGACAAAAGAGATGTCCATTAAATAAATGACCTGTAAGTGATGTGTTCCAGCTCCAGAACAGGTGCAGGCCTCCTGCGGCAGGTAGTAGATGTGCCGTCACCAGCCTCGCTCGCCTCCTCGTACAGTTGTAGAGCTGGAATACCCTTTTAACAGCATCCTGGTTACTTGTATGGAGGTGGGACTCGCCTCTGACAGTTCCAGGATTTGCCTTGGATGTCTAAGGTGGCGATGCCCCTTTTTTTTGCAACTACGTCATCTACATGAAACGCACGATAATCTACATCTGAAGCAGACTGTAATGTGTGACCTCGTGTCTTCTTACCCCAAAAATTGCTTAGCAGGTAATCTATAAATGATAGTAATACATCCGCCATCTAGTGCAGTTTTGCACACGTCGAGCTGTAGACATCAGGCTGGTGCCGGGTCTTATTTATGTATTTGTGTTCTCTATTCCCATGTGCGGTGCAATTCACACCTGTCTCCTCTCCATTATGGTAACATCTGCTGCCGTGTATGCCTCATTATCCTGCCCTTTCCAGCGTTCTCACAAGGATTGTGCTTCAGGTTACATGTCGTAATCTCCTACAATCGCCGCCGTTTAGCAGTGGATGAGCCATCTCTGGCCATGTTATCCAATTTTAATAAAACACTTGATTCAGTTGATTCTCGTAATTGGTGGGCATCTCCTAAATGGGGGGCTCCTATTACCGTTACAGTGGCTAGGTGATAAGTTGCGATTCTGTTGCAGCCAGATGCACTTTATGCCGGGAAGATGCACTTTCGTGTGTGCGCGGATGTCCTGCACATTTCACCCTTTTGGTGGCTGCCGTGGAGCATATTGCCATGCCGTAGATCTCACCTCCGCAGCGCTGCTCGATTTACACTGTGCATTTTCTCCGCAAGGTGCGAATGCAGATTTTTTAGGTTGGGTTTTCTGCATGCAAATCCACAAAGGATCATATGTGCGGCGTCTTCCCCTCTGTGGAAGGCACTTCGAGGCATTTTCACCATTTTTAAAAAGTTTCTCCAGTTTTAGTGAGCATTGTGGAAGCAGTCGTGTTTGATTTTTCCGTACTCAGCAGACTTTTATTATTTGCTTTGCTGTGATTGGCTTCTATAACGTGTTTTATGGGATTAGTGTGTGTAAGCCGAGCATATACCATACAGCGTGACACTAATTGTGTGCCGTAGTTTTCCCCCCTCGCATATTTTGGGCTTTCGCTACCTTTTGAAGAGGGTTTCTGGCGTTGCGTTCTGCTTGTTCTTCCCAGGATGTGCAACACTTGTGAAATTCTTTCCTCTCTTGAGGCTGATTGCAAAAACTTCTGCCAAAAGTGGTCAAACTGCAGCATGTCCCCTCTTTTAGGGTATGAGCACACGTTGCGGATTTTGCTAAATCCGTAGGTAAAACGACCTGCGTTTTACGTGTGGATTTAGTGCAGATTTACAACGGATTTTCTGTAGTTTTTTGTGCGGATTTCGCCTGCGTTTTTACACCTGTGGATTCCTATAATGGAAGAGGTGTAAAAACGCTGCGGAATCCGCACAAAGAATTGACATGCTGCGGAAAATAAACCGCTGCAAATCTACACAGAATTTTCTGCAGCATGTGCAAAGCAGATTTGGTTTTCCATAGGTTTACATGGTGCTGTAAACCGCATGGAAAACTGCTGCGGATCCGCAGGGCCAAACCCACTGCGAATCTGCAGCCAAATCCGCAATGTGTGCTGTGCACATACCCTTAGCGGTTTTTTTTTTTCTCCCATAGATGGCAATAAGTAAGGCTGAGTTCACACATAGCATTATTTGTGTTTTTGCGACGATTTTAAAAGCGCAATTTTGCCGCGAAAATGCATGAAAACAGCATCCCGTGCAATCCTATGGGATTCCGCAATGCTGTGCTAATGCTGTGGATTTTCCTGCGGCGGAATCGCATCGCGGTAAAATACGCAGCATTCTCATTAATTTTACGGAATCGCGGTGATTCCGCC
Source organism: Dendrobates tinctorius (assembly GCF_039654945.1). NCBI lineage: Eukaryota > Metazoa > Chordata > Amphibia > Anura > Dendrobatidae > Dendrobates > Dendrobates tinctorius. Next base: position 8,819,599 of record NW_027361750.1, on the reverse strand, counting down.
CACATAGGAATGCATTGTTCTGCTTACTTTCTGCATGTGGCTGTGCCCACCATGCGAAAAGTAAGCAGAACATTTGCGGATGGTACCCACGGTCCGGAGGAGAGGAGACTGTCCTCCGGGCTCTGGGTACCATATCCCTGTAAAAAATAGAACTAAAATAAAAACATTGGGTTGTATTCACCTTCCGGCGTCCCGCGCAGCCTTCCCGCCTCTCTCCATGCTCCCGGCATCTTCCGGTCCCAGTAATCCTTTGCGAGAATGACCGCGACGTCTCGCGGTAATTTGCAATGACGTCACGGGAGCGCGACGTCTCGCGGTCATTCGCTCAAAGGATTACTGGGACCGGAAGATGCCGGGAGCGTGGAGCGAGGCAGGAAGGCTGCGCGGGACGCCGGAAGGTGAGAATAACAATGTTTTTTATTATTTTTTTACACCCTATCTTTTACTACTGAGGCTGCATAGGCAGCCTCAGTAGTAAAAAGTTGGTCACGCTTGTCAAACACTGTGTTTGACGAGTGTGACCAACCTGTCAATCAGTTCTCCAAGCGATGCTACAGATCGCTTGGAAAACACTATCATTCTGCAAGCTAATTATGCTTGCAAATCGCTAGTTTTTCCGCGGGAAAATCGCGGGAATTTAAAAGGCGATTTTCCCGCTGCAAAACCTGCTTTTTGTAAGCAGCTTTTTAAATGCCCATAGAACAGGTTTTGCCTGCAGAAGAAAAACGCAGCAAAAATGCAAAGTGTGAGCATAGCCTTAGTTAGTGGTCATAACCACGGAAATCTAAGCTACTGCAATGCCCTGCACATGGGGTAAGTGACACGGCGAATCAGAAGAACTATACTACATTTCTAAATGGAGGCATTTGCTATTATTATTACACCTACTACATATTGGGGGATGGGAAATACCCCTGTAATTCAATTATTGTTGTAGCAGCTAAACTTTTTTATTATGCAATCTACTTTTAGGGGATTATTCTAAATTAGGAGATGGATATATACCGTACGTGTTGCATGGCAAATACTAGTGCAAGCCCCATCTCTCCTGTAATAGTGGGCACAGCTTGCCGCTGATTTCCCCAGCTCCTACGTGACTCTTCTGTTCCTCCGCACTGCCCCGCTTTGTGCTACACCATGTCAGCCGCCAGGACGTGTGTGACACCCACACCAGCTAATGTCACGAGTCCCTATAGGAATCGCCAGTGAGCGTGTCCCTACAGCTGGGGGTAGCGGCGTCGCTCTGGAACATGAGGACGCAGTTTCCTCACTTCTGTTCTGTAGCCTTGTGACATCATATCTGCTGGTCACAATTTGGCCACCATTGCCGCAAATTCTAACTACTTTTTTTTTCTTCTCATTTTCTCCAAGACTCTTGCATGAAAAAACAATTATGTTGTGTGAAAATGGTGGTAAATAACTATTACACGGCTACGAAACCAAGTCCTATGTCTTGGTTGTGGCGTTGCGCGGCCAGCTGTCGTACAGCGGGGCTCCCTGGCTCACAGTGTCCGGCTGTTCTGCAGTCTCGTCTGTTCAGCTCTGTTCACATTTGCGAGCTGCGACCTGATTTTGTGCTTGTATCGTAGGACCAGAGCGATCTGTAAATGCTGCTATGTAAGGCGCACGCATCCGGTGCCTGTAACACGGGTGCATTTCAGCATTGTGCTCGCTGGTCCAGGGCTCCTGTGAAAATAGAGTGTAGCCCTTGTTGGCAGCATGTCATTGACAGCGCCCATTACCCCGAGCGGGAGAGAGGCTCATTCACACCCCCCACCACTTTCTCACCACACACTTTGTTCTCTGCCTTTAGAAATGTGGCGTGCTCGGAGATTTGAATGCAAGTGAGCGAGCCATTCACCTGCTGAATATTGGGATGAATCCCCCTGCCGGGGGCCCATAGTTTATTTGCACGCTAAGCGGAAAATAGGCGTCCTGAAATAGCACCCCTCGCCGCCCCCCCCCCCGCCAAAAAAAAATAAAAAAATTAAACATTAACAGTAGAATTAATTGTAAGTTTACATTGCATGAAAATGCTGCCACAACTTATAGTCGCAGGGATTTAGGTAGAATTCAGCAAATTGCACTTGCTGCAGATTCTTCCCATCAGACACTGATGCAGATTTCTACATTTGCAGTATGTTACTTATATGTAATGTGTGTATGTGCACTACATGTGCATTATATACTGTGAATACGTCAAATTTGATTTGTTTTTACAAACGCTTTCATGAAGAATTTTTTTTTCCATTAACTTTAATAGGGACGTAAAAATCTGCCATCAAATTCTGTTGTAGATTTTGCTGCTTAAATCAGCAGCGGGTGCCGATAATCGTGTAAAATGAGGCGAAATCCCCATCACTCCCCGTCCCAGGTATCTGCTGCTCCCTTGCTGTCGGGAATGACCCGTTATCCCTGGAGCCAGCAGTGGATGTGAGAGGGGAGGACGTTTATTTTACATTAGTAGCGTGACAAAATTTGGCGTGGATTTGTCTCACTGAATTACCCTGAGAATTTTTGGTAATTTGCCGTGGAAACGTTTTCAGGGCTCGTTCAAACGATCGTATTTTTGGTCCTGGTGTTGTCTATGAATAAGACGGACCAATGCTGTTCAATGGCGCAGTGCAGATCAGGGGTTGCACGTGCGTTTTTTTTTTTTTTTACCTGCAGAATTTGCACACCTAATGCTAGTGTATGGGGAAAAACTGCACCGAAAACTCGGTGCATCTGCAAGAGAAATCGACGTGCTGCTGGTTTGAAGTACACACCGCAAGTCAGTTTACGCTGCATTAAAGAAAAAAAAAAGCCCAGTGGGCATGAGGTTTGTGTAATTCCCATCCACTTTGCTGGAACCGTAAGACGCTGCGTTTTGATGCAGCAAAAATACACGGAGTCAAAAATGCAAGTGCACCAAAAGCTCATCTTGCGCACCCTTAGCGTACGTGGCCACGATCAGCAATATCAGCGTTTTGGATGCTGCGTTGTACAGTACAAGCAGAGTGAATGGGATTTATAGAAATCCCTATTCCCAATGGGCTCCTTTATAATATGGCGTAAAGTCACCCGCGGCGTGGGTTTACAAGCTGCAGCATGGCAATTTCCACAATAGAAGTGTATTGGATGTGGTGAACACATGCAGATTTACCTGCGTGATTAGAACACAGCGAACATACACTGTGTGCAAAGAGCTGCTGCCTCCTGATCATGGGAGCGGAGCCTTAGGCTATGTGCACACGCTGCGGTTTTGCTGCGGTTCCGCTGCAGTTTTGGCCCTGCGGAACCGCAGCAGTTCCGCAGACATGGTACAGTACCATGTAACCCTATGGGTTTTCAAAACCGCAGTGCTCACGCTGCGGTTTTTTCCGCGCAGTTTTCCCCCGCAGCATGTCAATTGTTTCTGCGGATTCCGCTGCGGTTTCACACCTTTAACATAGTAGAGGAGTGAAACCGCAGGCCAAACCGCAGCAAAACCGCAGGTCACTTTACCTGCGGTTCCGCGGGAAAAACACCGCAGGTGAATCTGCAGCATGTGCACATAGCCTTGGGCTATGTTCACACATTGTTTTCGCTGCTTTTTTTTTCCTTCAGGCAATACCTGCTCTCTTGGCAGTAAAGAAGCTGCTCAAAAAGTAGGTTTTGCTGCTTTTTTGCACTAAAAAGTGATATTTTAAGTAATTTCAGTAATGCTGCTTCATATGTCACGCCCAACTTATCTACAGGAGTCTAGAAATCGGGCCGAAATTCCCATCTGTCTGCGCAGAGGCTCAGGCTGCGGTCCTGGTCAAGCCATATACCGTGACGCACGAATACTGTACATTGTGGGTGTGAGGTTTCACCTCTCACATCACAACCCACCCGAGACTGTTTTCCATTGACTCCATGCAATATTTATAGATAATGCATTATCCATTAGAGAAAGCAGCGGCAACGACTGCAGTGTCCCGGCCAGACCCCACTGCACGCCCCCACCGGGCAACGGGGGAGACCTCTGCTCTGATCCCGCTATACATTCATTATTTACCAGGAGGGAGAAGACAGCTGGTTTCCTGGACTAAAAGTAAATAGGAGGAAAACTACTTTTGTGATTTACTAAGGAGAATAAGTCATTTTTGTGACCTCTTTCAATAATAAAGCATTTTTTCCTGTGCAAAAGGGGTTTTTTCCTTTTCTGAAAATGAAGTTGTTTAACTTTCAGCTGTAATTTTGGTATCATTATTTACATTTTGTCACCACTTTGAAAAATGTATTTCCTTCCAGATGAACAAAACGTATTCTGAGTCCTGCTCACAGCTGTGGGGGATTAATGTTGCTTAATTTTGGAGGAGGAGGGTGGTCTAAAGTTCTTAAATGGTTAAAATTGCAAAGTGCTTGTAAAAATAAGCAACTTTACAATTTACCTCTTACTAAGAATCATCTTCTCCATTCTCAAACAGGGATTTTTAGTCTTGGGATGTGTGCACACGCTGCAGATTCTGCTGCGGTCAAAAGACCTGCGGATTATCTGCGGTTTTGCCTGCGGTTTGGTCCTGCGGATTCACCATCTCCACAATGGTGGAGATAGGAACCCGCAGCGGTTTCTGCAGAAAGAATTGACATGTCAGTTCTTTCTGCGGTTTCAAAACCGCAGCAAATCCGCACGGATTTTTCCACTACGTCTACACAGCGGTTTTTTAATACCATTCATTTGAATGGTACTGTACACCGCAGCTAAAACTGCTGCGGGTCCGCAGCGGCCAAAACCGCTGCGGAAACGCAGCGGAATCCGCAGCGTGTGCACGCAGCCTTATCTGCGGATTTTGCAAAATCTGCAGCGGATTCCGCAGTGTGTGCACATACCCTTAGGGTCTGAGCACACATTGCAGATTTGGCCCTGCGGATCCGCAGCAGTTTTCCATGGGATGTACAGTACCATGTACACCTATGGAAAACAAAAACCGCTGTGCACATGCTGTGGAAAATTCCACGCAGAAACGCAGTGGTTTATTTTTCGCAGCATGTCAATTCTTATTGCGGAATCCGCAGCGTTTTTACACCTATTCTATTATAGGAATCGACAGGTGTAAGGCTGGTTTCACATTTGTGGACTTCCTCCGTAAAGCCCTGCCCCCTACCGCGCCTCTTCCAGTCAGCTCCACCTATTTCTGTGTACGGCTTCATGCGGCCTGTGTATCCTATCTTTAACATTGGGTACGCAGGCTGTGCTGCAGTATGCGGATGCGGCGCCCGCATAAAATTCCAACATGATGCGCTCTGTGCGGGTTGCCGCACCATCAAAACGACACATGCGATGGCATCCGCATACTGCGGCACGGCCTGCGTACCCAATCACAAGGCCGCATGCAGAAATAGGCGGAGCTGACTGGAGGAGGCGTGGCAGGGGCAGGGCTTCACGAAGGAAGTCCGCAGTCCTCCATCCACAAATGTGAAACCAGCCTAAAAACACAGGCGAAATCCGCACAAAATCTGCACAAAATCCGCAGAAAACCCGCAGGGAATCCTCAGGTAAAACGCAGGTCATTTTACCTGTGGATTCTGCAGAATCTGCGCGGAAAAATCTGCAATGGAATCCACAACGTGTGCACATACCCTTATAGTGCACAGCTCATTGCCTAAGGGCTTGCTGCAGGGCTACCTAGGTCAGGGGCTTGCTGCAGGGCTACCTAGGTCAGGGGCTTGCTGCAGGGCTACCTAGGTCAGGGGCTTACGCCACTTACTGGCGCTCTGTGTCAGAGCCTGCTCTGCAGCTGGATGGAGTGTGGATCTGAAAAACTCCTTGCAGATGTTGTCCTTGGTGGGATTTGAAACCAGGACCCCAGCGCTGCAAGGCTGCAGTGCTAACCACTGAGCCACCGTGCTGCCCCAATATGCTAATGAGTGAATAAATTGACAACAGGGCACTGTCTACCGATGATTGTGAATGGGGCATAGACGTCACCCTCTGACACTGTCCATCTGTGACAATCCTTTTTGGAGAGCCGCGGGCTCTTGTGACACTTCCAGCTTCCCATGAGATCAGGCTCGGTTCTGACAGCAGCTTACACGGGGAAGCAGACGAAATCCAGACAGCTCCCTCCCTGCATACAGATAAGTGTCTCATATCAGTGCTTCGCCTGCTGCTACTTGTCCGACTGCTCCTCGATTTGAGCTGTTAGAACTGCGCGTGGTATCATGCAAGGCCTCATGCACACACACACTGCTCAGTGTCACAATTTTCCCCTACAATCTCTGAAATATGGGGTTGGTTGGAGAGAACTTGGTTCTTATATGTGCTGAATGGGGGACCCACCTGGTGGCAGTGGCCACGTCTATAGGCTGGTCTGACCCCCCCCCATTCTTCACTTAGGGGCTGGGTATAGATAGGTGCAGAATGTATAGATGCAAATAAAAAATTTGTTTACATCTTTTTTTTTTTTTCTCCCTACCATGCATTAAAACCACTGGCTTTGTCCAGAAAGCCGCCATGTAAACTGTGCACGTTTTTGGTGTATTTTTTTTTTTTTCATTTTTAGTTTTTATCTTTTTCACTAAGCAATTTTAGATCTAAAAGTGTGAAAAAAAAACAAAAAACCCTGCATAAAAATGCTGAAAAAATTGGCCACAGGTCAAAAACCTCATCTTGTGAATTACCGTAGGTTTTCGTTGTTGTTAATTTTGTTGTTACTTGACTGTGCAGCTTTTGTTTCTGGGCCCTCGCCGTGTGAAGCTACAGGTGACCGAGGCTTCAGTGATCAATCATTTCTTCCATTATGGAGTGTAGATGCGTGCCTTTTATGCTGTTTATTTCTGTGAGGATACAGTTACGTTGAAGCGGAGCCTTGATCAGCGTGCTTGGTGTGATCGGCGAGTTAATGCCGCGCACTCACTGACTGTTTACTACACACCGGGCCGGGAACATTCTCTCCTCGGGCCAGAGTGTTCTCATGTTTTACATGCAAGTGGCATTTTTGGTTTATATTAAACATTTACAGCATATATGTATCTCTCACTTTGCCTTATTTTTTTCTCTCTTCTTGAATGTTGCCCTTTTTGCTCTTATTACATTCTGTCCTCAGCCATGACGCCTCAATATGTTGTCCCGGAGTTTGTTATATTACAGCATTCTGTATATTAACACCTGACCTTTCCACACCACCGAACCATAGCCGCCAGTAAATGAAAGCAATGTTACCTGTAAACTTGGACACGTAGAGTATGTTGCCTTGCAGCACTGGGGTCCTGGGTTCAAATCCCACCAAGGAAAACATCTGTAAGGAGTTTGTATGTTCTCCTTGTGTTTGCGTGGGTTTCCTCCGGGTTCTCCAGTTTCCTCCCAAAACTCCAAAGACTACTGATAGGGAATGTAGATTGTGAGCCCCATTGGGGACAGCGATGATAATGTCTGTAAAGCGCTGTGGAATTAATGGAGTAAAATAAATAGCTGCCACGGTGGCTTTCCTAAAGTCAGAGGACATGCTGGAGTAACAGCTGTGGCCATTTTTTTCTTTTCATATTTTAGTTCTTATACTTATTTCACAGAAAGGTAAATCTTTGATAGATGATATAATACCGCTTTCTACTGTATTTCAGCGGTCAGAGATGACGGCATTTCCTCTCCCGCTGATGTGCAAAACCATGCCAACTCAAATGAAGCCAATTTGTGCTCCAATAAGCCAAACATTTATTGGCAAAATTGAATTGATGTGTGGACATAAGGACATTATTGAAGAATAGATCAAGGGTCAGCGAAGGGACACAGACTTAGCGCTGCATCAGCCGCCATGCCGGGGCGACACTATGTATTCTCCTTATTACATCGAGCATCAGTGTCGTTATACATGGGCTGTCCTAGACCAAGGCCTACTGTACGCGGGATACATAACTGCAGGGCTTAGGCCTGTAGCTGTGTAAGTAACATGATAGCGGTACTTCTCGGTGGCTTCGTAGGTATCTATGGAATGCAGATGTTACAGCCTGATCTATACCATGCTGACTGTCATCGTGCCTCCATGAGATCATAGAATTCCTCAAAAATCAATTATCATACTTTTATTTATTCACCGTATATTGCAGACTGGTTGTGGAAAGTCGGAAGGTTTGCTTTAAAGTGAATCAACGGGTAATCATAAAATTGCCTATTCTTTAAATCAATATATATATATTTTTTTTATATAGAAGTAGGTAACAGTGTGGAAAATTTAATTTGCTTTTCTTTTACTCTAACCACTGAGCCACTTAGTAGCCTGATACCGCCTGTTCTGTACCGATCACTTTTTTTGCATGAGTCTCATCATAAGGGTAGATTCACACAACAGTTTAAAAAAAAAGTGTAGCATTTCATCCAGAAAAGTGGTAGGATTTTTTTCTTCTCATTTGTCCTTTGTGTGCAGCCTGTATTACTAGCCGCCACCCCACTTACTAGCCCACTAAGAAAATAGAATGACAGATACTAAAATACTTTATTGAATAAACACTTTGCGATACTATCCCTCATTCACCAATTTATTTAAAAAAAAAAAAAAAAAAAAAAAAAAGTTCCAACTCAGGTCCGACATAATCCAGAGCGCAGCGAGACCAGGAACGTCTGAAGAGCAGAGACGTTACTGATGCCAATGCACCAGGGCACTCTGGGAGGACCAAGGCGAAGCGCCAGGAGTGGAGCATCTCGTGATGCGCCACTTTGGGGGCGCCTGAGGGCTGGTCTTTTTAGGCTGAGAAGGGACCAATATCCATGGACCTTCCCAGCCTGATAATATCAGCTCACAGCTGTCTGTTTTACCTTTGCTGGTTACCAAAAATGGGGTGGCCCCAACACAATTTTTTCACTTAATCATAATAAGCTCCCCAGGGTACAATCTTATCTTATGTTGGGGAGTTGTGCAATTATGTGTCTATATGTTTGTCTGTCTGTGTCTATCTCTGTAGCATTAATTGCTGTCCAAAAAATGCACATTTTTGCCATTGTGTTTTTCCTGCCATGAGCTGCAGAAATTTCTGCATCCAAATCCTCCCTGTGTGCACATAGCCCTACTTTGGTTCTAGCTGCAGGGACAGTATTCCAGACATACAGTGGAATGCAGCTCCTGCCTTCTATATGGTCTGTGCAGTGAATGAGATGTCCCAGGAAGGGCCAGCAGCGACTTCATGTACAGGGCAATGACCTGGGAGTTTTATTCCTCAGCCCTGAATATTTAAGATCTGAAAGACAGCAAATGCCAGTGGCTAAACTAGGAACATGGTTCATACATGGTCAGTGCAAGTAAACTTTAGCTTCACTGTAAAGGGGTTTTCCTGGTTTACGCTTTTTTATTTTTATCCACTTGTTTTAGATGAAAATGATAAAATTAATGTTCACCGCCACTGCTCCAGCGCCGCTTTTCTGTCACTACTCTTAGTCTTCGTCGTCCAGATGCAGCGATGACATCGCAAATTACAGGACGTTACCGCTGAACACAGTGATTGAATGCAGTGGCCATGTGCGTTGTCATTTTGTGTCGTGACTGCTGCAGCCTTTCGACAAAGAACAGAGGAAGCACTGGACAGTAAACGCTGAAGGTTGGACTGCGTACATCTGCAGCGTCCAACCTGCAGCGTCCATCTGTTACAGCATAGTGGATGGGATTTCAAGAAATGTGTTGGCGTATCTGCGGAGACAGACCGCCGAATGTCTATGTAGCGGAAACGTCAGTCTCCGCTGCGTAAATTACCCACAGACTATTATTAGATAAGGTAAAACCGCATTATCTTCTTAGTCGCATGCGTATTAAGTGCGGGAACGATGCTTACTACGCATGTGTACTAATTTACATGATGGTTTACCTTGTTTTAGCTGGAAGTACACATACACTGCAGTTCTCGCGAATAGCTGATTGCAAGAACTGCAGTTCACGTGACTGCCGGGGACTGAGTTTTCTCCGGTGATCAGCTTCAAACTCCGCTGTGTCCTGGATGTCAGGCTAAATGGTGGCATAATGCCACCGTTGAGTCAAAGACATCCAGATGTAGCAGAGCTGGACTCATCGTGAGACAGTATGTATATCTTCTTGGCAGACAGGTAAGAATATTGTTGCTTTATTTTAATTCTCTTTCAGGAGACAAGGGCATCGGAGGAATAGGCAATGCAGTAAGTATGGTTTAATTAAGATCTATTAAAGGAGTTGATGTCATTATTTCAATTAAAAGACTTTATTATTATTTACCATACAACTATAGGATTAGTAATGGATTCTCCATTACAAATCCGTGGGCTTGATGTCACCTGACAATACAAAGGTGACATCAACCTCACAAATATGCCACCGCTATAGGGCAAGTGTGAAGAGCCGGGTAAAGTGCCACAATTGGCGCATCTTTGGACCCAGCCAGCCTGAGAATACCAGGCCACAGCTGTCTGCTTTTTCCTTGGCTGGTTAACAAAACTAGGGGGACCCCACGCTATATTTTTTTTTTGGAGGAGATCCTGCTATTTTTGCTAACCATCCAAGGCAAAAATACCAGGCTGCGGCCTGGTATTATCAGGCTGGTAAGGTTCATGGATATTGCATCCTTACCAGCCTGAAATACCAGTCCCAGTAGTCTGCTTTACTCTGGCTGGTTAACAAATATAGGGAGACCCAATGCTATTTTTTTTAAAAATTATTAAAAAAAAGGAGGGGACTTCTCTCTGCTTTCCTCCACTTCCTGTGTTGTGTACGGGTGTGTCACAAGATTCACCATTATGTACTGTAAATCAGTACACATGTGTAGTAAGCTGCGTTCCCGCACTTAATACACATGTGACTAAGAAGATAATACGGTTTTACTGCATCTAGTGAATGTCTATGGGTAATTTACACAGCGGAGACCGAGCTTCTCTGCTACATAAATTGACATGTTGCAGTCTGGAAATATGCGCCGCATGTCCGGCTCCGCAGGTAAGCCGTGGACGCTGGTGCACGCATAGCAGGCATGGGATTTCACTGTGCTGTAACAGCTGGACGCTGCGGATGTGCTCAGCATCCAACCCACAGCGTTTACTGACCGCGGGAACATACCCCAATATATCTGCAAATGGGAAATCACTTTTTTTCCTTCCCAGAAGCCAACTTTCAATTCTCCTTATTTCAAGTGACAAAAAAGCATGCAATGAAAAAACACATCAAAAACGCAGGTGACCCGCCAGTGACCTCAGATGCAGATTTGGTGCAGATTTCACCTGTGTCAAATCCTGAACAAATCCTGAGCCATTCCTGATTGTGTGCACATACCCTTAGCAAGTTTATTTCAAAATAGCAAAGAAAGATATGAAAAATGCCCAACATTGTAATAATAATTGTTTGCAAAAAATAAGCTGGCCCGGGTTACGCATTCTAGTGTTAAAAGTCTTGTGAACATCGAGTGGTTTCTACATAGGAATACATATGCTCGTACTTTAGAATGTTTTTGGGCACTTTTTAATGTGGGTTTTGGAGTAGACTCGTCTGAAAGAAACATGATGTGCACATACCCTTAGGGTAATTTTTATATGGATTTTGAATCAGATCTAATTGACAATCCACGCCAATTCATATGGATTTTGGAGTGGATATGCTTCAAAATCCCATAAAAAACTCTTGTTAACATAGCCTTAATCTGCTCATGTGTAACCTTAATCGGACATCTGGCTTGGTAATTAATCATTATTGTAATAGTCTTTTTCTGGATTCCATCTCAAAATTATTTTTCCACATATTTTCAGCGCCTATATTATTATTATTTATTGTCATTCATCCATGACGCTAACACTAAGCATGTATATAGCCCTCACCTGATTCTGGGTCCGTGAATGGCGTTTTGTGCCTGTAATCACTTGCTTCCTGTGCCTGATCCTGATCAATTAGCGTATGATGGCTTTTAAAAGGAAGTCTGTGATGACTTGCACATGTACTGCCACATGTACAGAAAATCAGATATACTTTGTCCTGCGCTGTAGTTGGGTTCTTTTCACCAGGTTTGCAGGAACAGCAGTGTATTTCATCTTTATTTTCCATACTATTTTTCAGACTTTTTCTTCTTCTGCCGTTGTAATGCCGTGATTACACTACTGTGAGTGATGCGAGAAACTCGCACGAGTCTCTCGCATCAACACCCGGCACTGCCGCCGGCACTCAGGACCGGAGCATAGAAATACATGCAGCCGCAGCTCCGGTCCTGAGTGCTGGCGGCAGTGCCGGGTGTTGATGCGAGAGACTCGTGCGAGTTTCTCGCATCACACACAGTAGTGTGATGCCAGCCTAACGCTTGCAATCCCGTCAGTAATAGCACCCATAAGTTTTCTAATAGTGATCTTTGTGTTTTCCATTAACTGTAGGACATGCTGGTGAGCTGATTTTCTATGATTATGACTCGGTTCTTGGTAAATGTAGTAGAGGATCTTTACCGTGACGCTGACTACGAGCCTGATGCTGGGAAATTGTTTTTATTAGGAATTTCTGCAGTAATGTGGGTTTATTCTGTGAGACGGGACATTACTAATAGTGTGGAGGAGGACTTTGTAGAATTGTTGTCCCCCGGAGAAATACAGTGCCTACAAGTAGTATTCAACCCCCTGCAGATTTAGCAGGTTTACACATTCGGAATTAACTTGGCATTGTGACATTTGGACTGTAGATCAGCCTGGAAGTGTGAAATGCACTGCAGCAAAAAAGAATGTTATTTCTTTGTTTAATTTTTTTTTAAATTGTGAAACGTTTATTCAGAGGGTCATTTATTATTCAACCCCTCAAACCACCAGAATTCTGTTTGGTTCCCCTAAAGTATTAAGAAGTATTTCAGGCACAAAGAACAATGAGCTTCACATGTTTGGATTAATTATCTCTTTTTCCAGCCTTTTCTGACTATTTAAGACCCTCCCCAAACTTGTGAACAGCACTCATACATGGTCAACATGGGAAAGACAAAGGAGCATTCCAAGGCCATCAGAGACAAGATCGTGGAGGGTCACAAGGCTGGCAAGGGGTACAAAACCCTTTCCAAGGAGTTGGGCCTACCTGTCTCCACTGTTGGGAGCATCATCCGGAAGTGGAAGGCTTATGGAACTACTGTTAGCCTTCCACGGCCTGGACAGCCTTTGAAAGTTTCCTCCCGTGCCGAGGCCAGGCTTGTCCGAAGAGTCAAGGCTAACCCAAGGACAACAAGGAAGGAGCTCCGGGAAGATCTCATGGCAGTGGGGACATTGGTTTCAGTCAATACCATAAGTAACGTACTCCACCGCAATGGTCTCCGTTCCAGACGAGCCCGTAAGGTACCTTTACTTTCAAAGCGTCATGTCAAGGCTCGTCTACAGTTTGCTCATGATCACTTGGAGGACTCTGAGACAGACTGGTTCAAGGTTCTCTGGTCTGATGAGACCAAGATCGAGATCTTTGGTGCCAACCACACACGTGACGTTTGGAGACTGGATGGCACTGCATACGACCCCAAGAATACCATCCCTACAGTCAAGCATGGTGGTGGTAGCATCATGCTGTGGGGCTGTTTCTCAGCCAAGGGGCCTGGCCATCTGGTCCGCATCCATGGGAAGATGGATAGCACGGCCTACCTGGAGATTTTGGCCTAGAACCTCCGCTCCTCCATCAAGGATCTTAAGATGGGTCGTCATTTCATCTTCCAACAAGACAGTGACCCAAAGCACACAGCCAAGAAAACCAAGGCCTGGTTCAAGAGGCTAAAAATCAAGGTGTTGGAGTGGCCTAGTCAGTCTCCTGACCTTAACCCAATTGAAAACTTGTTGAAGGAGCTCAAGATTAAAGTCCACATGAGACACCCAAAGAACCTAGATAACTTGGAGAAGATCTGCATGGAGGAGTGGGCCAAGATAACTCCAGAGACCTGTGCCGGCCTGATCAGGTCTTATAAAAGACGATTATTAGCTGTAATTGCAAACAAGGGTTATTCCACAAAATATTAAACCTAGGGGTTGAATAATAATTGACCCACACTTTTATGTTTAAAATTTATTAAAATTTAACTGAGCAACATAACTTTTTGGTTTGTAAGATTTATGCATCTGTTAATAAATCCTGCTCTTGTGTGAAGTTTGAAGGCTCTAACTTATTTGCATCTTATCAAACCTGCTAAATCTGCAGGGGGTTGAATACTACTTGTAGGCACTGTATATATTCTGAAATACTTTAGATCTTTCACATTTGGTGTAATCATGCCTCTGTGTTTAGAAACAGACCATTCAGTCAGAGGAAAAAATCTGCCATGTGAACAGCCCCATAGACTATCATGCATAGATCTCGTACTAGGTAAGAGATGTGGATTAAATCTGCGCTGCCATATTAATTAAATACCAGAGGATAGTGAAATTATACAGTGGTTTATTCAACGCGTTTCAGGGTTCCAATGACCCCCTTCTCCAAGAAAAACCACATACAACATCTACACATATGTACAGGGGCCAGCAGGTGACATCCGTCTGATACTGGGGGGTTTCCTGTTTCCGGTTCTTCAGCGCCCTGTAGAGGGTATAAGCGTAAGGTGCATTTAGACAGTCTTGTATTTGGTGAACAAGTGATGGACTATGGTCTGTGGAAACATTCCAGCCATCGCCCGACGAACAAGTAAACTGCTTGTTCCTTGGTGCTATGATCCATCGTTCTAGGTAGCACAACCCCCTTGTAAGCAGGTGATGTGCTGCCGAGGACATGTCAGCATCCATACCCGTCAGCTGCTCAATAGCAGGCCTAGATCGGCCCATACACATACCGGTAGATGAAAGAGATCGGTCAGATTAATCATACTGCCTGGAGAAACAGGTGGGTCGTCCGTGCTGGAGATCCGATAGAAAGGTCCAGGGTACAAAGATTACTTGAAATGGTTTTATCATCAACATGTTACAAAGGGATGTCTTTTGTATGTGGTTATATCCTGATGAAGAAGTCTGAAGGCTTCAATCCATGTTGATAATAAAACCGCATCAAGCCATCTTTGTATCCTGGACCATTCTTTCGGACCTCCATTAGCAGCGCATACGGCCCTCCTATGGTTTCTCTTCTGGCACCCATGGCACAGCAGCCGCTGACCCTTGTTGTGCGATACACCACTTTACCAGCCATTCCCTGCACCTAAACACTCATTCATTGGGTGAAATGATTTTAAAACTTGCTATAAAAAAAACACAAAAATATTTTGGTCATTTATATGCTGGTGAGATGCTCACAGAACGATCTATTATTGATTGTTCTGTGCACATTGGACCTTTGGGTAGCCTTTTCTAAAAAGGCTATGTTGGCAGTTTAATAACGCTACATGTCAGCTTGTGTCAGCCCATTCTATGCTTTACACTGTTGAATTCCCTCAATGTATTCTTTGTTAAATATTAGAAAAAAAGCCATAGATAAAAAGAAAGCAGTTGTGTAGTTCTCATCTGCTCCCATGTTATCATGTCATTGATGGGGGGTATATTCACGAGATACATTCATTTTTTTTCTTCGGCATATTAAAATTTGAAGAAAGAAGGAAAATGTCTATGAATGTTCTTATTGCACAACATTAAACCGATTCTCCGGTTCTTCAAAGGGACTCTGTCAACACGGAACGACTGTTGAAAGCAAGCACTGGATTTTAAAGAACCAGAAACCTCTTTCTCTTTCCTTGGATTTGTCTGGTCAGCCTCGTGTTCTCATGTCTGGGGGCGATGATTCCTGATCTTGGTGCTTTTTATTTACAGTGGACCTGGAAAATAACGTTATCAAGGAAAGTTCCTTCCTCTTGTGAATTGCTCTCTGCATAGACTAGCACTTTATTTGCAGCTGCTAAGTATTTAGTAGACGTAATATGCAGTGTGGGCCCCGGGGAGGCTGGGCTTTGCAGTGCCCATTTTGGCTTCTTTTTCTTCTTTCCGCACAATTGGCTCCCAGTATTGGTACCGGAAGTTTGTAATCTTGAAGTGACAGGTGAGAGATTATCCTATTAGGATTAATTGTTAGCAGGTTTGTCAGGAAGGATCGTTACTCAGACCATTACGGTACATTGGACAGATCTTACAGATGAATGGGGGAAAGTTTTGTGCTACTCTTGATCCTGGAATGAGAAATTTCTTGGCGAAGAAATAATCTCAATCAATAAATCATACTTTGTTTGTTTTTTTAAAGAACTTTTAAGCTCAGTGTAAAAAGTTGCGACCTCCTTCCCCATCAGATCTCCTATGCATGGAGCAGGGACAGATAGACATTGCATTTTGTTACTTGCAACCAGCTGATAGACTCCTTCCCTTCCCAAACCTCTTCAGTGGGGCAGCAAAGGTAAAAGGGTTATGAAAGGGAAGGTGGGGAAGAATTTGAGCAATGTGACAAGCGTCTGTACCCTTTTTGTTCTAGACTGGTGGCTCCAAGCCCCTCAAAAGCCCTGCAATTTTCACCAGAAGGAAAAAAACGCAGCATGCAAAAATGTCAGACCCCTTAATGAGAACCCAATGGACCCCATCATAATTATTGGAGTCTGTCTGCTCTGTGTCCATCTTGTGACTGATCCATTGCCTTCACATATTAATTTATTTTACTCATTTATATAGCACCATTAATTCCACAGCGCTGTACAGACATTATTCTGTATTCTGTTATTCTCCTATAAGGATTATCGTTTGGACCGAGCCTTACTGCTTTAGGCCTGACTCATTTAGATTTCATGAATGAGTTCGATCTGTTTTTTTCATGGCTGAAATATGTACCCATTATAGACAATTGCATGTCCATTCATTTTTCGGATCGATTTGTCTGCAAAAATAATGGAAACATGTCTGGTTGTGATCCAATTTGTGGGAATTTGTTCATCAAATAACGGATAGCACTTGGATGCCACCATGAAAGTGAAGCTCATTTTTTGCTATGTAATGGGCTGGTATAAGTTTATGGTTGTCTTTTTTTTTTTTTTTTTTTTCTTTGCGTTCAAGAAAAACAGATTCCGCACGGTGTACGTTCGAACTGCAATTTTATCCGGCATTTTTTGAGCAACTCCGCCCCTAAAAACCTGGGAAAAAGCTCTTGCAAAAATGATCAAAAGAATTCCTTAGTCACCCTTGACGGCACCACGAGAGAGGGGAGCCGCCCTTCAGGGACAGGAAACCTTCAACATAAAAAGGGCGGCTCCTCTCTCCGCATCAGTTGGTTTCCTGTCCTTGATGGGGAATCCTCAAGATAAAGTCTAGAAGATAGAAGAGGATGCCTGGGCCGGGGTTTGGCAGATATGTGTCTGCTGCGGCAGCGCCTCGGAGGCCACAATAGTGTGCCCTCCCTGAGCAGCATGTGGAGAGGCCTCGTTTGCGCCATGCCACACCACCCAGAGCACATCGATGCCTGGAAGGAAGAAAATTAGGAAGTGGATGCCCGGGCCAGTTGGATTTTGTAGACCCGGTCTGCTGCCGAGGTACCGGTAGCACCTCAGAGGCCAGGCTATCCTGCTCTCCATGTGCGAATGGAGGCTGGACTCCGGGGGACGTTCTCTTTTTTTTTTTTTTTTTTCTAATGGGAAAAACGACTTACCGCTCGTATTTTGGGCTTTGGAGTGTCTTTTAAATGCTTTAGTCTTCCAAAAACGCCCAATTGTAGAAAAGAAAATGCTTGTCACTTCTTTGAAGTGGCTCCTTATGGAAAATGCTCCAAACTTGGCAGTGTCCCGTCTAAAGGCAGCAAAAAATGTTTCAGAAAATGCTGACACGACGATTGAAAAACCCCTTCAAAACCGCTGCAGGGAATCCTTCAGGAGGAGAGCTTTCTGCAGCAGTTTCCACTAGAAACTCCTATACTGCAGGATTACTGTGAACAAGCTTTCCTAGGAAAACCTCGTTTGTCGGGTGAACCGATCTGATCAGTGGTCATTTAATGCTTTGCACAGTCTAAAGGCCCCGTCACACTAAGCGATATCGCTAGCAATATCGCTATAACGTCACTGGTTTTGTGATATTGCTAGCGATATCGCTACATGTGATACTTACCTCCGACCGGCTCCCCCGCTGATCATCGCTGATCGCGCGAGAATGGCCTGGGCTGTTTCTCGTCGTCAGCTTCCTGTGGTGGCGCCGACGAGCGACGCGTGGACGCGGGCGGAAAGGCGTCAGGATCGCTGCGTCTGACAGGTAAGTAGCGACCCCCGACTGCTGCTATGTCGCTGGTGAGATCTGCCTGTGTGGCAGCTCACTAGCGACCACTTGACGATGCACCAGCGATCCATATTGTTGTCGGGATCGCTGGTGCATCGCTGTGTGACAGTACCCTTAGGCAATGTTCACATGCTGCATTTTTGTCATTTGTTTTTTTTCCAGGAAAACCGCAGCAGATTACTGTGTCAGCAAAATGAATGAGATGTCTGCAATGCGAAAAAATGCATCAAAAATTTGTTTATTTTACGCAGCGTTTTTCCTGCCAATGCATTTGAACGTGTGCACATGGCCTAAGCGGACTCCTTCATATACTGACCTGTTACCTCTAAGAAAAGTCATATTGTGCATGTTGAGACATTGATTTGTGTGCAAACGTCTATATAACCTAAATATTTGTTCCATATTTTTAAGTACCCATATCTGAACCCGGGGGGGGAATCATTGTTCCTTGGTCTGTTATTTCCATCGCCGATAGCTGGAGCAGTTTCCCTGCGTGTACGATGTCCCGCTTTACACTGTATAAACCATTATTCATCCTGCACTAGTGGCTCCTAGCAGTATATACTGAGCCGGAGCACCATGTCGGTACAAGGGCAGTGCATAGGTGTGCGGTGCATGGGTGTGCATCCACACTGCGATCATTTAACAAACAGAATCAAATGTGTGTGTATATATATAAAAATAAAATGCGCAAGTACCCTGTAGTGAGAATATAAATAGTGATAGTACATTTACATAACATGGGGTACTTGGTTAATGCTGTTTACGTTTTTTTTTTGTGTTTTTTTAAATCAAGACCATCCCACCACGACAAGGTGTACCCCAATTGGGATGGTACCTAACTTTTGTAGTTCATCTCGCTAAGTGTCAGCAGATGCAAAAATTGGTAAGGGCAGAGCAGGACCTGGGTCCCGAATGTTCAGACACTTGCTCATGGAAATGTGTGTAAATAAAATGTAAGCTGGGCCCCAATTTGTATAAAGTACAAAAAACTTTTATGAGGTGGCTTTTACACCTACATTGCACTTATTCCAACATATACTCTGGCTCAATTTTTTTTTTGTTTTTAGCTTTTTGCACTTTTGTACAAACTGGGGCATGGCTCCCCCTTTTTTCAGCAGTTCATTTTGCCTACACAGCTTTCCACGGGTGTCTGAACAGCCAGGACCCAGGTCCTGCTCTACCCTTATCTATTTTTACCCCGCTGACACAGATGAATTGTGGTACACTTTGTCGTGGTGGGATGGCCTTTACTGTTAGTTTTGATATTTAAAAAAAAAAAAAAAAAATATGTTAACACGTTAATGATTGCCAATATGCCTTTTAACAGCGGCAGTTAAGGGTACTTGTTTCTCAGGACCGCTTTGTAACGGCACTTAGAAATAAGGGTTTAGCCCCCCAGCACCGCAAAATGTCCGTGGTCTAGGCTACTGGGAATAGCTGAGACCCTAGAGAACATGATCAGAGCTGGTTTTTAGGGTCCCCCATCACCCGATCGCCGCTATTCACCGAATATCATCGATTAAAAAGAAAAAAAGTCTGATTTACAATTCATTTCTCTCTCCTCTAATATGATCTAGAATATCTGAGAAAAGAGAAATTGGATCCACCGAGCTCCCCCGGTGCCTCCGCCATCCCTGGGCCCTCTTGATTTGTCCCCCGGCCCGCCGCATTATTTACTGGAAAAAAGAAATGGCGAGCCCATGCGCAGTGCACCTTCCAAGATCTGCCAGCTGGTACCCGGCATAGGGAATTTTTCCTATTGGTTCCTTTTGATCACTGTCATAGAGCATATCACAGTGATAAAAAAAAAAAAAAAAAATAGTAAATCAAATCTCCCCTTTTGTCACCTCCTTAAAAAAAATTATAAAATAAAAAAAATTAAATTGTTTTCCATTCTTTGCACTTAGAGTTGGAGTTAGAATTGAGGTTTTATTCAAAAATAGAAAAAAAAATGGATGACGATATTACGGCTAGCTTTGGAGCAGATGATCACTACTCGAGTTTGCATCGGGTGCTCGGGTATACACAGAGTATTGCAGATCCTCACATGTTGTTTTTTTGTTTTTTTTGGGCTGTCTAACAGCCACAAAACGTGGGGCAGGGACTTGAGCATGTCACGCAAGCACCCGTGATATTCGGTGCATACCCAAGCGCCTGATACAAAATGGAGTAGCGATCACTGTGCTCAACACAAATGTCGATACATTGAACATGACAATCTAATGGTATCAAATTCTGTGCCGTACCTCTGGGTTCAAAATGCTGGATAAAATCTTTGAGGGGTGTAGTTTCCAGAATGGGGTCACTTGTGGGGGGTTTCCACTGTTTAGGCACATGATGGGCTCTCCAAACGCAACAAGGCGTCTGCCTTTGATTCCAGCCCATTTTGCATTCAAAAAGTCAAACGGCGCTCCTTCCCTTCTGAGCTCTGCCATGTGTCCAAACAGTGGATTTCCCCCAAAAATGGGTTATCGGTGTACTCAAGAGAAATTACACAACAAATTATGGGTTCATTTTCTCTTGTTTAAACTTGTGAAAAATAAAAAAAGTTTGGGTCTAAAGTAAATTTTTTGTGAAAAAGTTAAATGTTCATTTTTCCCTTCCACATTGCTTCAGTTCCTGTGATTCACCTGAAGGGTTAATAAACTTCTTGAATGTTGTTTTGAGCACCTTGAGGGGTGCAGATTTTATAATGGTGTAACTTTTGAGTATTTGCTGTCATATTAGACCCCTCAGTCACTTCAAATGTAATGTGGTCCCAAAAAAAAATTTTTTTTGTAAATTTTGTTGGAAAAATGAGAGATCGCTGGTCAACTTTTAACCCTTATAGCGTCTTTATAAAAAAAATCATGTTTACAAAATTGTGCTGATGTAAAGTAGACATGTGGGAAATGTTATTTATTGACTATTTTGTGTGGCATGACTTTCACATTTAAGGGCACAAAAATTAAAAGTTTGAAAATTGCAAAATTGTCAACATTTTTGTCAAGTTTTCTTTTTTTTCATAAATAAACACAAGTCATATTGAAGAAATTTTACCACTAACATGAAGTACAATATGTTGTGAAAAAAACTCTCAGAATCGGAGGGATCTGTTGAAAAGTTCCAGTTATTACCTCCATAAAGTGACTCTGGTCAGAATTGTAAAAATTGGCCTGGTCATTAAGGTCAAAATTGATTTGGTCACTAGGGTGTTCTATACATGTGCTATTGATTCACTTACTACAAGGTGTTTGCTTATTTTATTTGTAGCAGTATATATTGTCTGATCAATGTATCTTTAGATGTACATTTTGCTGTTTTAGGCAGTGCACTTAGCAGTAACCAGAGTTGGACTGGCCCACCAGAGAACCGGAGAATCCTCCGGTGGGCCATGGCTTCTTCTTCAGGAGGGTTCATAGTGCAAACCTTGAGTGGGGGAGAAAGGTGGGCCCTCAGAATCAAATCCTCTGGTAGACCCAATGTTCTTCAGTCTGACACTGGCAGTAACTATGGCCATTTCTTGCAATTTAAGACAAACGTCCTTTTAACTGCTTATTGACCCGCATGTATTTCTCATTTATTGTTGTTTAATTATAAGGTTAATATATTGTTCCCTATATTGGTGATGGCAGCCTTTCTTGGCCTGTGCTGGTCCAATAAAGAATCTTTTTTGCCGCTTTACTATCTTAAATGGACGCCGGTCAATACTTTTTGGGCCGTTTTTGGTATTTTTTGCCTTTTATAGGGGAATCTGAGCCGTTGAACCTGCATGTCTTTGAATATTACAATGTTTACGCTGCCTTATTAATTTACTTTTTGTGGATGGGCCGAATATTACTTGTACTTGGTGTTATAAAATGTTTTGTTACGTAGATTGGGCGATCTCCTAGGGTCGTTCTTGTTACTCAAATGTGAAAAGTAATAAGTAGTAGAAAGTAAGAGAGTAGGGACAGAACATGAACATCGGGTCACGTCCAGCATCTCTAGGTCACCCGCTGGTTTACTGGGCTAAAAATGCTTTGTGTAAAGATTGTGTAAATCCTCTTTAGACATACACTGTGTCCTTATTGGTTTTCGGCTATCTGTTATTGGATCGCTCTCAGAAGACTATGCTGTTTTCAACAAAATAAAATTGTATTTGGTTTGGGAATGGAAAAACTCCCCGGAGATAGAAGTGGGTATAATAATTGCTGCCCATTAGGGCATTGGATGTGAAAAAAAGCCTCTACTCAAGATCCTTCTCTATTAGCCGGAGCAGTGGGTAGGATTGTGTGCGCTACGAGTGGTGTATCTCGTTTGGGGACAAAGGATTGGGCATGTTGAAATACAACATGCCTGATCCCTTTTTCCTTGACATTCACTGGGAAGTGTCTGGCCATCCCATCCTCTACCCACACAGCCTATATTTTGGGTGCCTTTCCTGCATTATGCTGTTGGCTGTAGCTTTTGTGGCCGGCGTACCTCACCACTGAGTGCTCCAGGTGATCTGTGCCTGCGTCCTGGTATCGCTTTATACTTGTAGTGCTTCCTGCCAGCTGGGCCATTAATTACCCTGTAGGGAGTGATGTCACGTTGGGCTGGATAGGAAGCGCATTGTTTCATTGGGCATCCTATAAGGAAGCAGGGCGAGGTGACAAGTTCAGATGAAATTGGTGAATGGTGACCATATGAGGTGGCTGTGGACGTTATGTTTTGTGTAGTTTGTGTGGAGTGCTTCCTCCACTGTGGTAGAAACGACTGAATTCCAAGTGAACTTGATCTAACAGGAAACTTGTTTGACAGACACGTGAGCTCATGCTACGGCTTTTACAGTGTTGTGTAAGGTGATATGTTAAGTGTAATCCTGGTGAAGGTGTGCTGTGTGAAGAAAACTGCAGCAAGCCCCTAGTATGGTCTGTCGATGGTGAGCACACAGAACCAGTCACGTCCCGTAGTAACACGGCCATATCTGCCGGCTGTATGGGCCTGGACTAAGGTTTTCCCACTTACAGTAGTGTTCAAAATACTAGCAGTCCAATATAACTAACCAGATGAATCGCTGTTTTTGGTATAAATTATATTACCACATGTCAGACAATTTACCAGTTGGTGCAGTAGATTCTAGGAAACCCACAGACTCGGCATTCGTGATCTGCAGGTTTTTGAGTCTGTATTAGAATTAATTGAAAGGGGTTGTGTTCAATATAATAGCAGTGTGGCGATCAATCCGTGAGGTCAATCATTCTGTGATGAAACAGGTGTGAATCCGGTGGCCCTTATGTAACGGTAAAGCCAGGACATGTACATGCATTTCTCATTGAAAGCCTGAGAAATATGGGTCATACGAGACATTGTTCAGAAGAACAGCGTACTTTGAGTAAAAAGTTGATTAGCGAGGGTACAACTTATAAAGAAGTGCAGTCAGTGATCGGCCGTTCAGCTAAAATGATCTCCATTGCTTTAGAATGGAAAGCCAAACCAGAGCGACGTGGAGGAAAAGAGAAGATTACCATTCGAATGGATGGGAGAATAGCCAGAATGGCAAAGGCTCAGCCAGTGATCAGCTCCAGGATGATCACAGACAGTCTCACGGTACCTGTGAGGACGGACAGAAGACACCGGTGTGACGCTAATCTCTTAGCAAGAAGTCCCCGTAAAGTCCCACGGTTAATAAGACAGGGCCTGAAGCGGATATAATGTGCCAAAGAACACATCAACTGGCCTAAAGAGAAAAAGAGAAACATTTTGTGGACTGATGAAAGTAAAATTGTTCTTTTTGGATCCAAGGGCCTCAGACAGTTCATCAGACGACCCCCAAACTCTGCGTTCAAGCCACAGTACACTCTGAAGACAGTGAAGCATGGTGGAAGCATCATGATATGGGCATATTTCTCTTACTATTTACCACATACCAGGGAGCATGGACCAGTTTGCATATATTAAAATACTTGAAGAGGTCATGTTGCCTTAGCTGAGGAGGATATGCCCTTGGAATGGGTGTTTTAACAAGACAACGACCCTAAACGCATCGGTAAACAAGCAAAATTGAAAAATTTTGGTTCCAGTCCAACAAAATTGAGGTTATGGAGTGGCCAACCCAATTCCCGGACCTTAATCCAATAGAACACTCGTGGGCTGACATCAAATATGCTGTTTATGAGGCAAAGCCAACAAATGCCAAAAATTGGTGGGATGTAGTGCAAGCGTCCTGAGCTGGAATAACAGTGGACAGGTGCCAGACGTTGGTTGACTCTATGCAACATAGATGTGAAGCAGTTCTAAAAAAAAAACCTGTGGGTGTACAACTAAATATTAGTTTAGTGATTCACAGGAATGATAAATAGTCGTAAAAAATAGTAGATATTGTGAGTTTTTAAAGACAAGTGCAGATACTGCTATTTTTTTTTTTAGAATAGCCCAAAGTTCATTTTTTGTTATTTTTTTGTAAAGTAACGGTAGTTAAATTATATACTGTATTTTTTGGATTATAAGAGGCACTTTCGTCCAAAAATGTTTTTGGGGAAATGGGGGTGCATCTTATAATGCAGATATACCTTACCGGCCGCGGTGGAGCAGGTTCCCAGGGTCGCGGCTGGAGGAGGAAACAGTGGAGCGTTGCTACAGGCCGCAGGCTGGGATGAGGGGGTGTTTGGATGTGTGGCACGCTGCTGCGGGTGTCTGGATGACATTTTGTGAAAAGCCTGAGCCCCCGCAGTTGGATGGTTTCGTATTGGGTGGACTCCGGGAAAATGGCTGCTGAGGGCGGCGCATGCGCAGATGGAGATCTCATCTCCCGAGATATTTGTGCCGAGATCTCCATCTGCACATGCTCCGCCCCTGGCAGCCATTTTCCCGGAGTCCTCCGCATAGGAAACCATGGAACTGTGGGGCCTCTGGCTTTTCACAAAATGTCGGCAGAACCCCTGCAGCAGCATCGGAGACACCTTCATCCCAGTCTGCGGCCTGCAGCAATGCTCCACTCTTGCCTCCTGCAGCAGCGACCCTGGGACCCGGTGAGCAATAAGACGCCTGGATTTTAAGAAGCGCCACGATTTTATTAAAAAAAAAAAAAAAAAAGGTTTTTTTTTTTCCTATTTTTCTCCTGAAAATTTGGGGTGCGTCTTATAATCTGAAACGTCTTATCTGCAAAATACGGTACATTTCTCTTCATGTTTTGAATTGGAGAACAGTGTGCAATGTTCCCAATGCATGGAAATAAAAACTAGTATAAAGCTTTTGTGATGAACTCATGAACTCGCTGCTATTATTTTGAACACTACTGTATGATATAAGATCCCTTATTTGGGAAACAACACCCTAAAGCCACGTTCACATTTTCAGTATTTGGTCAGTATTTTACCTCAGTATCTGTAAGCCAGAATCGGAATTGGGTGATGACGTGTTTCTATTATATTTTTCCTCTGACTGTTCCACTCCTGATTTTGGCTTACAAATACTGATGTGAAATACTGAGCGTGTAAGGGTGTGTGCACACGTAAGCATTTTTTCGCGTTTTTAAGACTAGCTTCAGACTAGCGTTTTTGCCCGCAGCGCACGGCTCCGCTAAGCCCCTCCCCCTGCTGCGCCCCCTCCGGTCATCTCCGCCTAGTGTCACACATCGCTGCATGCGATTTGCACACCCTATCTTTAGCATAGGGTGCGCTGGCCGTGCGCTAGTAGGATTTTGCGTGCGTTGCGCCCTTTTGACGGTGCGCCAGACGCACCATGTTGCATTTTGGTGCGCTCGGAGCACCGTCAAAAGGGCGCAGCGCATGCAAAATCCTACTAGCGCACGGCCAGCAAACGGTCTGCGTATCCTTTGCTAAAGATAGGGTGTGCAGATCACATGCAGCGATGTGCGACACTTGGCGGAGGGGGCACGGCAGGGGCGGGGCTTAGCGGCGCCGTGCGCTGCGGGCAAAAACGCTAGTCTGAAGCTAGCCTAAGCATTTTTTTTCTGGCAAAAACGCTTAAACGCTTACAAGAAGCATCCCATTCATTTGAATGAATTCCGTACTTTTTGTGCATATTGATGCGTTTTTTTTCCATTGAAAAAAACGCTTCGCGGTAAAGAACGCAGCATGCTCATTAATTTCGTGGAAAAATCCGCATTTCTAACTATATTCTATGAGACTGGGGATGCTCTGGAAAAAATTGCGGCAAAAACGAGCAAAAATTGCGGCAAAAACGCGCGTTTTCTGGGAAGGAGTCCGTTTTTTTGTCAGGAAGTTTCTGCATACGTGTGCACATAGCTATTACCCGCCATCTCGCCTACAAATTTACTCTCCTGCCAGATATTCTCATATATAGAATGGATTTCAGTTTCCCAACACAATATCCTTTTTTGCTTTGGTTCAGTGTGTTTAATGGTTTCCATTATAAACGGGGACATGACGGACGCTGAATACAATGGTGCCTGCTGTGGCGTCCATCGCTTCGTTGGTGAGAAGAAAGCTGCATGCTGCACTGTTTTTTCAGCAGCGTGCCTTGTGTACAACCACATACTTGACATCTCTGAAAAGCATCTTATGGAAGCGTGTCCTTCCTATGAGAAACATTGGCTCCACTGACAACTCTTTGGTACGGAGCGTCTATGTCAGCATAGACTACATTGCTGCCACAAACTAATCCAATGTTTTTGCCATTACTATCAGTCTAACTAATTGGTATTAAAAAAGAGCAAGAAATGCATAAATAATTATTCTATATACCGTGTGTCTCCGGAGTTCAACCATCCCCTCCTTGTTCTTAAGCCCCCGTCACACACAGTGATCTTGGTAGCGAGATCGCTGCTGAGTCACAAGTTTTGTGATGTAACAGCGATCTCACCAGCGAGATCGCTGTGTGTGACACTTACCAGCGACCGCCCCCCTGCCGGGTATCGCTGATCATGCTGGAATGGCCAGGACATTTTTTTGATCGCCGGTCTCCTGCTGGACAGCACGCATCGCTGCGTGTGACAGACGGGAGACCAGCGAGCTGGAGCTGGTAACCAAGGTAAACATCGGGATTCTAAGCGCCGCGCGGCGCTTAGAAACCCGATGTGTACCTTGGTTACCAGCTCCCTGCACCAGCACGCTGGTAACTAAGGTACACAGTGGGTAACTAAGCGACGTGCCTCGCTTGTTACCCGCGTGTCGCTGTGCTGATCGCTGGTGAAGCTGCCTGTATGGCAGCTCACCAGCGATCCTGACAAGTTCACATCGTTGTCGGGATCGCTGGTGAGTCGCTATGTGTGACGGGGCCCTTACAGTTGCCGCTCCCCAATACGCGGTGAATAGATGACTGTTTTTGGGACAATCCCTTTAAGCGCTGCTCCTTGGCCTTTGCCGGCTGAAAATAGAAGAGATCTGGAGAAAATGAAGCCGTTTCTCTGACCGTTTTATACAACACTTGTTTGCTTTAGGAACACAGAAATAATCCTGCTGACAATAGCTTGGGCAGAATGATTTCCTGCTTACTTGCATGATTCATTTTTCGGTTTACTCTCCCTTTATGGACTTTAGCAGGTACAGTATGTAGTTCAGCTTTCCTAGAATATTCAGAGACACCATGATATAAAAGGAGCCATATTTGCATGAGTGGCTAAACTACAGCCAAAATGTTGCATCCCAAGACCGTCGATACTACATCTTATTTGGAGTGCTGCCCTCTTTACTGTAGAGTCTGATGTAGGTGCTTCATGCCAGCATTTTTTCCACCAGTAGACGTGAACCTACTTCAAGACTTGATCTTCTGTTTCACCATTTTTATTGAAGGTCAGGACAATTTCACAACTGAAATTAGTGGTATGGCTGTATAGGTTGTGGTACAGCAGTGACAATGATACTGTCATGCAGTAATTCATTGTGGTCAGTGCTGAGAAATCAAGTTTTAAGTTCTAGCATGTCCAGCTGGCCTCATCATGGAATAGTGGCTGCTGAGCTGAATAATAACTAGTTTGTATCTTTTAATTTCTCCTCTCCATTGTGGAGATACTAACTTGTAAAATGTAGGTTATATTCTATAATGAGACTAACCAGGCATTAGCAGAAATTCTCCTCTGGAGGCGTGTACTTCTCGTATGACATTGACCAATAATAAACAGGCAGCAACATACAGGGGGAAAAAAAGGTCACTCTCCCACAATAGTTTAGAGCAGGTTACTTTTGTGTGAGACATGTAATGAGTTTTCTCTCTTCACTGAACTCACTGCAGACCTGTGTGTGATTACAAAGCACCAGGAACAAACACCTTTCAGCTTTCATGTTGCCGCAGTCATTGTGGAAGATGGGGCAGTACAGCAGAGCTGAGCTTAGTCTTTTTACAAACCCTTGTTGCAGCTGTCCTCTCTTTGCTGTCAACTCTGCTGTATCCCCTTTACTCACAAACTGGCTGAGGTGACATAAAAGGTTTATGTTGTCAAACTACTCTCTCTTTTCTGATCCCAGAATTTGGTAATCACGCACATCTGCGTTGAGCTCAGTGAGGAGATCAGACAGACATTACTCACACTGAGAAAACTGCTCTAAGCTATTGAGGGGGCGGGTTCATTTTTTTTGCCTTGCTTATTGCTACCTGCTAATGATTTGTCAACCTCTTACAGGTGAATCAGTACACGCCCCCAGAGACAAATCTCTGGTAAAAATCCCCCGTTAACACACAGCGAGATCGCTAGCAATATCGCTGAAACGTCACAGGTTTTGTGACGCAGCAGCGATATCGCTATGTCTGATACTTACCTGCGACCGGCTCCCCCACTGGCTATCGCTGATCGCGCAAGAACGTCCTGGACCATTTCTCGTTGGGCGCTTCCTGTGGCGCCGACGAGCGACGCGTGGAGGCGGGCGGGAGGACGTCAGGATCACCGCGTCTGACAGGTAAGTAGCGACCCCCGACCGCTGCTATGTCGCTGGTGAGATCTGCCTGTGTGGCAGCTCACTAGCGACCACTTAGCAATGCACCAGCGATCCATATCGTTGTCGGGATCGCTGGTGCATCGCTAAGTGTAACGGTACCCTAACTCTCAATTGGATTTATCATAAATTATAACCTTAACTTTATATCTCTGCAGCAGAGAGAAGAAATGTATAAGATAAACAATAATTTTCTCAGCTCTGCGGCCACTATTCCGTGACGTGACTAGTTTAATATGCTCAAGTTGGTGAAATGTCCTCTTTAAAGTAAAATACAAATTATTCTGGAAGTGCATTGGGTGGGTGTCATTGCACTGTGAGTGCAGCAGCATGCCACAATGCACTTCCAGGCAAATTTGCTTGAGACTCTAGAGCTTGATTTCTGAATGGTGAATCTGTCACTTTAATGTACAGGTTATTGATAATGTATGTAAAGCGCTGTGGATTAATGGTGCTATATGAATGAGTAAAATAAATAAATAATGGTGACACATCAGATTTACTACAAAACCGATATCCTTTATGTTTTTGTACTAGGACAGAGACGCCCATGCTGCTGATTTCAGTAGTAAAATCGTCCTGGCAGGTTCCCTGTTGTTACCCTGCTCAAGTTTTCCGTTCTTTTCATCAAATTATGAGCAGACATTAGCGCAAAACTGCAATAACCGGAGTGAAAATCAGGAGAGCAGATTTCGGAGCGCCCTAAACATATGGTAAAGATTTCAGAGGAAAATGGGGAATAAAATGAAGGTTATTTATATGTTGATGAGAAGTCGCTTTTAATGTAAATTAAATGAAGATTGTGCAGGAGAAGAGAGCGCTGGTAATTGCTAGTGACTAATTGTAGAGGCTCGGAGCCAAATGCTTCTGGCTTAGAGACACAGTAATGGATTTGTTAGAAGACGGTGGCTTGAGAGTCGGAGGTTGAGGCTGGCCGGCCGGCTCGGTCTGCTGTCAGACATCTGCGTGTGTGACCTGGACTTACTGTTAGTCCAGCATTTAGCCGTCTGTTTATCACATGGACGGGGGAACGATGGGGCTCGATATGGACATGAAACCCTTAAGTACCTTGTACAGTGAAAGAAACAAATTCTGAAATTGCTCCAAGTCGTCTCTACAATGGATCTTTTAATTGGGTTTCAGGGCTAATTAGTGAAAGAGGTTTTATCTCTCCCAAAGCCTTAGAGCTCGCATTAGCCAGTAAGAGCTGAAGACATTAATTAATCATTAATCAGAGCAAGGCAAATAATTCAACTTTTGAGAGTTTCAGTGAATCTAGTTCCAAGGTCAATATATTACGGGAATATTGCAGATTGCAAGAATAGATTGTGCGGCCAAGTGACACAATTAACCCTTTGCCGGCAACAAACAATTAGCAGTGGGAGCTATATATAGATCATTCTTTATGGGTCCGTGATGATAATATAATTTACTGACTGCCTTTGGATTGGATTCACTTGTTGGTTATACTGAGTAATTATAATGGAAAGAACATTATGCAATCACCTTAAAGGCTAAAAGGGTTCTCCCGCTGAAGACCTTTGGGTTGCGACCACAAGGCGTGGTCAAGCCTCCGCCAGCAGCAATAGCAGCACAATGATGAAACGGAATTATGCGGCACTCTCCTCTATGGGAGGGCATCGGTTTGGCTTGGCGGTCTGTCTTGCATTTTGGTCTTACCTTTTGGTATATGAGTAGGAGATGTCCTTAATGTCTTACTGTGGGGAGTGCTTGGATCTTCATGGAGGAAGAAGGGTTAACCTGCTTTAATTATGGAATCTCATTATTAAATTTGGTAATCTAACGTTGCAAACAGGAGTGGTGCATTCATGGGTTAGAAAGTTCAAGTTCCCTGCCTTTGTCTCCCAGATACCGGCAGCAGAATACAGGCTGCCATTTATTTCACACTATAGGTATGATTCATTATTGCATTGGTGTCATTTTTTGGTCTAGTTTTCAGAGTTTTTTCATATTTGTCATTTGCACCTTATTTTAATTTACAACTTTTTTAAGTCTAGTGTTTTAATAGCCCACCTTTTTTTTTTTTTTTTCCATTGTGGACGGTTTTGGAGTTTCCACATGTTTTTGGTTGATGAAAAGACCTTTTTTAACTTTGCAGAAAGTTTAGGAACCACTTGTACTATTTTAAGTGACATTAGCCTAAATAATGTCAACAAATAATACAATATGATGATAGTGTTATGAATAGAGATGGGTGGATGTTCGGGTTGCAAAAAGTTCGGGTACCAGAACAATATCCGGACCTGGACCCCATTCACTTAAATGGGAGGGCGGCAAACACCACTTCTGATCGGCAGTGAAACCATCCCCGCTGGTCAGAGAGCCGCTGTTCCCACACTGTCAAAAGACAGCGTGAGTGCTCAGCTGTGATCGGAGGTATAAAGTTTACCTCCGGTCACTGGTGTCAGCTGATGGGACTACTGATCCCCCTCATCCGACATCTGCTGCCGCTAATTACAGTGAGAGCAGGAGCGGCGGATGGGAGTAATCATCAGCCGGCTCCCGCGCTGTAAATAAATAATTAAAAAAAAAATGGCAGGGGTTCTCCTGTATTTTTGCTAACCAGCCAGGCAAAACTCACAGCTGGGCGCTGCAACCCTCAGCTGTCAGCTTCAGCAAGGCTGGTTATCAAAGAATAGAGGGGTCCCCACTCTGTTTTTTAATTATTTAAAAAAAGCATGTGGGGTCCCCGAAATTTTTGACAACCGACCTTGCTTAAAGTAGACAGCTGGGGGCTGGTATTCTCAGGCTGGTAATGTGCCATGGATATTGGCCCCCCACAGCCTAAAAATAGCAGCCTGCAGCTGCCCAGAAAAGGTGCATCTAGCAAGGTTGGTTGTCAAAAATGGGGGGGATCCCATGCCAGTTTATTAAATTATTGGAAAAACAGCGTGGGGACCCCTCTATTCTTGATTACTAGCCTTGCTGAAGCTGACAGCTGAGGGTTGCAGCCCCCAGCTGTGAGTTTTGCCTGGCTGGTTAGCAAAGATACAGGGGAACCCACACCGGGTTTTTTTTTTTTTTAATTATTTATTTACAGCGCAGTAGTGGCTGATGAATACTCCCATCCGCCGCTCCTGCTCTCACTGTAATTAGTGGCTGCAGGTGACGGGACTACTGATCCCATCAGCTGACATCAGTGACCAGAAGCAAGCGTTATACCTCCGATCACAGCTGACCTTTCTGCTGTCTTTTGACAGCGTGGGAACTGTGGCTCTCTGACCGGCGAGGATGATTTCACCGCCGATCAGAAGCGTTGTTTGCCGTGATGCCATGCACATGACAGCGCGACAAACACCCAGTGTTCGGGCAGCCGGACCCGAACAATAACACGGACTTCCGGGTGAAGTCTGTGTTCGGTGTCCGTGCCTGAACAGTAGGTGTTCGGTATGGACACTGAACTTTACTGTTGGGTTTCGCCAATCTCTAGTTATGAATGAAATTCAGACTTTACAGTATGGATCTTTTTACACAAGTTTCTGCCCAAAACGAGCGCTGACTGACAATATAACATGATGTTCTGTGCACACGGCACTTCATCTTAGGCTATGTGCACACGTTGCGGATTTTGCTGCAGATCCGCAGCGTTTCTGGCCCTGCGGGTCCTCAGCAGAATCTGCTGCTCCGTTGTACAGTACTATATTACTCTATGTAAAATGGAAACCCCTGTGCACATGCTGCGGAATTTTCCACGCGGTTTTGCTGCGGTTTCAAATCCGCAGGAAGAAATTACGTGTCACTACTTTTCTGCTTATTCCGCTGCGGTCTACCATCTCCTCCATTGTAGAGGTGATAAACCGCAGGGTAATCCGCAGGTAAACCGCAGGTCTTTTGACCTGAAATTTACCTGCGGATTTTACAAAATCCGCGGGGAGAAATCCGCAGCACCCTCTTCATGTACACGCTGTAGATTGACAATCTTTACTGCAATCATTCTTTCTGATAAAATGTAGATATTCTTGCTAGCAAATCCCCAGTGTAGACGAAGAAATGGTTTGCTGATTGATCATTGATTGTTTTTATGCTGATCTACATATGCCTCGATCAGCAAACAAATCAGTGTTTTCTCATTTGGTGGCTAAGTGTCATGTTTACATGGTCTTATTCTTCTGCCGTTTTTGGGGTGTGCGAAAGGATCTTTACTTTTATTCTCTGTAACACCAACTTTCCTTGAGCAAACATCATCCATACATTGTTATACAGCGTATACTGATACACCAGTGTTCATGGCTTTATTAAAGGGAGTCAGGACAAAACAACTATTCAAATCAAGCACTTGCCCACTGTGCACCAATGGCTTAGGGCCCGGTCACATATAGTGATCTCGCTGGCGCGATCGCTGCTGAGTCACAAGTTTTGTGACACGACAGCGATCTCACCAGCTAGATCGCTGTGTGTGTGACAGCGATCAGCGACCGGTCCCCCTGCCGGTATCGCTGTAGGAAACCGCTGGACTTTTCTTTGGTCGCTGGTCTCCCGCTGGCCAGCACGCATCGCTGAGTGTGACAGGCGGGAGACCAGCGATCTGCTGGTAACTAACGTACACATCGGGTATCCAAGGGACGTGCGTCCCTTAGATACCCGATGTGAACGTTAGTTACCAGCTCCCTGCATCAGCGCGCTGGTAACTAACGAACACAGCGACGCCGCGTGCTCAGCATCGCTGTGCTGATCGCTGGTGAAGCTGTTTGTGTGACAGCTCACCAGCGATCCTGACACGTTGATACCGTTGTCGGGATCGCTGGTGAGTCGCTATGTGTGACTCCAGCTTTAGTCAAACAGTTCAGGGCATCTTCCCATCTATTGATTTTTCACTTTTTTCTCCCTTTCTCTGTCTCCTGTAAAGTCAGAGCTGTCAATCAAGGGAGAGGACTGTGTAGATTGATGCAAAACAGGGAATCTGTCAGCAGGTTTTTGCAATGAGAGCAGCATGATGTTGGGGCAGAGATCCTGATTCCTGTGATGTATTACTGGGCTGTTATTTTGTTACAATCATTGTTTCCACTGCTTCAGATTTACCAGTTTTCTGAATGCTGAGCCCTGTATAACCCAGCTGACGCCACTTATTGACAGCTTTCTTGTGTGTACACTGTGCATAGGAAGAAACTGCTAATGGATTTTATGAAATAAGAACACCCAGCCTAGTAAGTGACGCATCTCTGGAATCAGGCTCTCTGCCCTTACCACATGCTGCTCTCCTATTATGTAGCAAATACCTGCTGACAGATTCCTTTTACTATGGATACTGGTTATTTCTTGTATCTTGCTACTTCAGTTATTGGATTAGTAGAAAACACCGTAGATGTGTAGAGATGTTTTGACTTATTCACATACACGGCTGTAAGTGGACTGGATACACATGATGAGAGCATTATACTGCCTCTGTACAAATCTCTGATTAGACCGCACATGGAGTACTGTGTACAGTTTTGGGCACTGGTGCTCAGGAAGGATATAATGGAACTAGAGCGAGTACAAAGGAGGGTGACAAAATTAATAAAGGGGATGGGGGACCTACAATACCCAGAGAGATTAGCAAAATTAGGATTATTTAGTCTAGAAAAAAGACGACTGAGGGGCGAGCGGCGAAATAATAACCATGTATAAGTATATAAGGGGACAATACAAATATCTCTCCGAGGATCTGTTTATACCAAGGAAGGTGACTGTCACAAGGGGGCATTCTCTGCGTCTGGAAGAGAGGTTTTTCCACCAACATAGTAGGAGGATTCTTTACTGTTAGGGTAGTGAGAATCTGGAATTCCTTGCCTGAGGAGGTGGTGAAGGCGAACTCAGTCGAGGGGTTCAAGACAGGCCTGCATGTCTTCCTGGAGCGTAACAATATTGTATCTTACAGTTATTAGGTTCTTTAGAAGGACGTAGATCTGGCGATTTATTCTGACGGAATATAGCCTGAACTGGATGGACTAATGTCTTTTTTCGGCCTTGCTATGTATGTTACTAATCCCATAGGATCTTTTGGGTGTTTGTATGACTCATGTTATTGATAGCTTGCCTAATTCTATATATCAATAACATCATTGTACAATCTTTTTATTTAGTGACTTTTTTTTTCCCTTTACAGGTATATAACAGATTACTGAACAATAGGTTAGCGGAATACCTTTCTCCTGCTCCTCCGGATGCGTTAACAGGTAAATGTTTCATTGCTCTTTACTACTAAAAGGCAAGGTCCACACTTGCGAAATTTTTTTACACTAGTTTCTCTAGTCTATTTCTTAACCCATTGTGAACACCGTATTTCTTTAGCTGCTGTCCTTTCCAGTCATTTTTGGCAAATGCCTCTAGCTCCGTAATTTTATTACAGTATTGCAGATGCCGCGGCCGAGCTGTCTGGCCATCACATTTAGGTCCTCGTGAAAATTGCTCTGATACTTATTTTTTCTGCTTCCAAAATATCAACTTTCTTTAAAGAAATTTTTATTAGCGTTTTAAAAACAGATAAATCTTACCATATACCACAAGAACGCCAAATTCACAATACGTCCAAGTACTATTGGAATTTTAAAATAGAAATATTTCTGCTACAAAGGAAGAATAAATCTGTAGTAAGATAAAGCTTAAAGGGAATCTGTCACCTTTTTTTTCGACTATCAGCTGCCGTCACCTCCATCAGGGGCTTATCTACAGCATTTTGTAATGCTGTAGATAAGCCCCCGATGTACCCTGAAAGATGAGGAAAATGAGTTATATTATACTTACCCGGGGGCAGTCCAGGTCCGCTTTTGGTCCGATGGGTGTCGCGGTCCGGCGCCTCCCATCTTCTAACTGTGACGTCCTCTTCTTTGCTTCCCGTTGCGGCTCCTGCGCAGGCGCACTGTTCTACCCTGTTGAGGGCAGAGTCCTGCAGTGCGCAGGTCTACTACTAGTTGGGACTTGGGGCAGGCCATAGAGTACGCGGCCTCGCATTGTGTCCAGAGAACACCACAGAAGGGAGCAGGGGTGAATGGGGGGGGCAATCATTTATTGTAGGCAGGCAGGATACTACTGAGGGCCACGTGTTGGTGTTTAGTTATGTCAGGTGCAGATTGGCCACTTGGAGAAGGATGCGCAAATAGAGGAGATTTGGGAGTACGATGCCTTGTATAATTTTGAATAATAATTTCTACACATATGCCATCACCCTTTGTGTGACTAGGAAAAGGAGCGTTTCCAAAAGAAAAAGGGAGTTTTGTCATGACAGTCATTTTAGGAGTCAAGTGCCCAAACATGGAAGGGGGTAGAGATCCCCAAATGGTAAACATACGGGGTAATAAAGGGCATTACCAGGGAATAATTGTGCTTTGGAGATAAATGGACGCCTAATTATTTAATGACCATGACTAAGGCCTGCTAGCTGAAACGCGTTGGTTTTTCTGCAGTTCTGCAGTGTCATGACAATATGTTCGACTTGTAATATGCTTAAATGTGAAGTTTTTTACTTACCTGCTTTTCCATCATTGCTGGACAGTCCCTTTTTTTTCTACGTAACTATTTCATGCTATCAAACGTCCATATCAAAGGGAATGGAGCCATAAGAAATCACATTGGAATTTGAAGGACATCTAATGGGAAGGCCTTGGTTTTCGATGTGATAATCTGTATTACCCAAGGTTGAGCCCTATGCCGACTCTAAAGAGTGACGATTAGGGAGGTAAAGGTGAACGTTTTGGGGGAAAATCAGAATATCATCCATGAACTGAGAAATCTTTAACTGCTTCACCCTCACAAAAGCTCCACTAATTCTGCCATTCTCGCGTATACGATAGGCCAGTGGTTCAATACTCAATATGAAAAGCAGGGGTAGTAAAGGGTAAACCTACCACATTCTATAGTGTATGGGGTAATATAGGGCAAACCTACCACATTCTATAGTGTATGGGGTAATATAGGGCAAACCTACCACATTCTATAGTGTATGGGGTAATATAGGGCAAACCTACCACATTCTATAGTGTATGAGGGTAATATAGGGCAAACCTGCAACCTCTTATAGTGTATGGGGGTAATATAGGGCAAACCTACCACATTCTATAGTGTATGGGGTAATATAGGGCAAACCTACCACATTCTATAGTGTATGGGGTAATATAGGGCAAACCTACCACATTCTATAGTGTATGAGGGTAATATAGGGCAAACCTGCAACCTCTTATAGTGTATGGGGGTAATATAGGGCAAACCTACCACATCCTATAGTGTATGGAGGTAATATAGGGCAAACCTACCACATTCTATAGTGTATGGGGTAATATAGGGCAAACCTGCCACCTCCCATAGTGTATGAGGGTAATAAAGGGCAAACTTGCCACATCCCATAGTGTATGGGGTAATAAAGGGCAAACCTACCATATCCTATAGTGTATGGGATAATATAGGGAAAACCTACCACATTCTATAGTGTATGGGGTAATATAGGGCAAACCTGCCACCTCCCATAGTGTATGAGGGTAATAAAGGGCAAACCTGCCACATCCCATAGTGTATGGGGTAATAAAGGGCAAACCTACCACATCCTATAGTGTATGGGGTAATATAGGGCAAACCTGCAACATCCCATAGTGTATGGGGTAATATAGGGCAAACCTGCAACATCCCATAGTGTATGGGGTAATATAGGGCAAACCTGCAACATCCCATAGTGTATGGGGTAATGTAGGGCAAACCTGCCACATCCCATAGTGTATAGAGGTAATATACTGCAAATCTGCCGCATCCCATAGTGTATGGGGTAATAAAGGGCAAACCTGCCACATCCCATAGTGTATAGAGGTAATATACTGCAAATCTGCCGCATCCCATAGTGTATGGGGTAATAAAGGGCAAACCTGCCACATTCCATAGTGTATGGGGTAATAAAGGGAAAACCTACCACATCCCATAGTGTATGGGATAATATAGGGCAAACCAGCCACATCCCATAGTGTATGAGGGTAATAAAGGGCAAACCTACCACATTCTATAGTGTATGGGGTAATATAGGGCAAACCTACCATATCCCATAGTGTATGGGGTAATATAGGGCAAACCTGCCACATCCCATAGTGTATGGGGTAATATAGGGTAAACCTACCACATTCTATAGTGTATGGGGTAATATAGGGCAAACCTGCAACATCCTATAGTGTATGGGGTAATGTAGGGCAATCCTGCCACATCCCATAGTGTATGGGGTAATATAGGGCAAACCTGCCACATCCTATAGTGTATGGGGTAATAAAGGGCAAACCTGCCACATCCCATAGTGTATGGGGTAATATAGGGCAATCCTGCCACATCCCATAGTGTATGGGGTAATATAGGGCAAACCTGCCACATCCCATAGTGTATAGAGGTAATATACTGTAAACCTGCCACATCCCATAGTGTATGGGGTAATATAGGGCAAACCTGCCACATTCTATAGTGCATGGGGGTAATATAGGGCAAACCTGCCACATTCTATAGTGCATGGGGGTAATATAGGGCAAACCTGCCACATCCCATAGTGTCTGGGGGGTAATATAGGGCAAACCTGCCACATCCCATAGTGTATAGAGGTAATATAGGGCAAACCTGCCACATCCCATAGTGTCTGGGGGGTAATATAGGGCAAACCTGCCACATCCCATAGTGTATGGGGTAATATAGGGTAAACCTACCACATTCTATAGTGTATGGGGTAATATAGGGCAAACCTGCAACATCCTATAGTGTATGGGGTAATGTAGGGCAATCCTGCCACATCCCATAGTGTATGGGGTAATATAGGGCAAACCTGCCACATCCTATAGTGTATGGGGTAATAAAGGGCAAACCTGCCACATCCCATAGTGTATGGGGTAATATAGGGCAATCCTGCCACATCCCATAGTGTATGGGGTAATATAGGGCAAACCTGCCACATCCCATAGTGTATAGAGGTAATATACTGTAAACCTGCCACATCCCATAGTGTATAGAGGTAATATACTGTAAACCTGCCACATCCCATAGTGTATGGGGTAATATAGGGCAAACCTGCCACATTCTATAGTGCATGGGGGTAATATAGGGCAAACCTGCCACATCCCATAGTGTCTGGGGGGTAATATAGGGCAAACCTGCCACATCCCATAGTGTATAGAGGTAATATAGGGCAAACCTGCCACATCCCATAGTGTCTGGGGGGTAATATAGGGCAAACCTGCCACATCCCATAGTGTATGCGGGTAATAAAGGGAAAACCTGCCTCATCCTATAGTGTATGGGGTAATATAGGGCAAACCTGCCACATCCCATAGTATATGGGGTAATATAGGGCAAACCTGCCACATCCCATAGTATATGGGGTAATATAGGGCAAACCTGCCACATCCCATAGTGTATGGAGGTAATATAGGGCAAACCTGCCTCATCCTATAGTGTATGGGGTAATATAGGACAAACCTGCCTCATCCTATAGTGTATGGGGTAATATAGGACAAACGTGCCACATCCCATAGTGTATGGTCAAGTGTACAAGGAAAAAACTGCCGGTTATTGACCCCAGCCTGTGTCCGAGGTATATAGCCAACCTGATAATCCATGCTACCTCCTCCCCTGTCAGTGGTTTCAATGATATAATGGATACGTTCATATTACTGGTCGCTATAAATATTTGTTTTAATTATTGTGTTATATTTTCCATTTTCTTCAGTTTTGGCTGCTTTTACAAATGTGTTTCTCAGGACACAGCCGTGATCCATGCCGGTAATTTGGCTCTGCTGTGTAAGTGTGAATGCACGGCCCGGCCGCAGGTCTCCACCACCCACATAGGCCTGTGACGCTGTCAGGTTTGGGTCATGAGTCCTGCGGTAAGTCCGTACCCGGACCGTGATAAACACACGTCCTAACTTGCTCTAATGGGAATCTGTGCAAGTCTGCATTTTATCGCCAGCCACATCTGCGGCTCATAATACTGCTCTGTCCCTCCTCCATGCTTTACACTGACGCTCCTGTCACTGATGTGTGATGGAAGCTTTCACAATGAAATCTGGGCACAAAACAGATTTTTATTATTTCAAAATTATAATGATTCTAAACTACAAATGACTTGTGAAAAAGATGAGTATCAGGACACCGCCGCGTATACCGTAGTGTGTGCTAGTGATAAGGGAGGATACAATCCAGTTTAGTGTGTACTCCATAGGGTCATATTTGTCGTTGGTCCGAACTTGAACACTGAGAGCCTTACGGATATTTTGCAGAGCGTCATAACCCTTCACGTTTGCTTCATCCGGGGGGGCTGATGAAGCCACAGACTTGGATGGAGGAGCCGGGAGTCGTATAAAGTAGCATGGAGGTCCGCAGCGGACCCACCTATACACCGGGGATCACGATCCTCCTATAGCTGCGGTTACACTGTAACAGAAAAGTTTGATTTCAGGAGTATTTAGCATGAGAGGATGACTGTGCCCGAGAGAAAGCCGGCGCGCTGGCCTGTACTTTCCTGCTGTCAGATTGTGTGTTGCCGCATCCAGTCATTCCTTCCGCGATGTAATAAAAGAGCTGCGTATTATTTATAGTGTCAGGCGGTGTGCCTGCTCTCTGGCAAAATGGCTGTCTGTCAACGGGTTATGTCAGAGGAATGTTAAACCGCTCCCTGTAGTGAGTCAGTCTCCACTTGTTTTCCCTCACACAGGAAGCGGGGATTAGTGGGACGCTTGTGTACGGCGCAGGTATGTCGATGCCGAGTGTGATTTCTCCTCCTGCTCCTCCAGTGTTTGTGCATGTGAGTTATGATGGCAGGAGATGATCCGTCCTTACCAGGCCATGCTTTGTCATCCCATACTTAGCTGAGTCAGTCTGATTTTTATTTTTTTTCTGGGCAGCATAACAGAAATTACACTTATTGGACCTGTTGGCGCTGCTCTGCGGTACCCGGCAGCGGCCGCTACACACTGCATAGTGCTGCGGTTTGCAACGCTGTTCACATTGATTACATCCAGCCTCCACTAGAGCAAATAGCTGATTGGTGGCGGGAGATGGACGCCTGTCTAACAATGATCACCTGTTCCACTGATGAGGCCTTTAAGCCATTGTCAGCATTGTACTGTGTACTGAAAAGTGCTAGAATATGCACAATCATCTTCTGAAACATCCCAGATACATTTTTTCTTTCTAGCAGACAATAAATTAAACGGGTATTTTTACGAAATGTCTAGGAATTATACTATACATGACTACCCAAGGCTGAGGATAATGTTAATGTTTCCTTATACCCTGGAGTTATTGGCTTTCCACTAGGGTCAAGCGAGATGATATTCTCTCATTCAAGAGAATCCGGCTGATTGTGCTAATCACAGTGATAAGAGTGTGATCAGAGCGTGCACCGATTTTCTCACATGAGGAGAAGGAAAAAAAAGTCTCCATCTCCATTCAGTAAGTGTGTGAGAATTGGACTGCACTCAGGTGTCATCCGAGTGCAGTCCAATGGTTCTCCACATACTCATTAACTTGCATGGCTGAATGCAATTCGATAATCGGATCCAATGTGCACATGCTACAATTTTTTTTTTCTTTCTTGGACTGGCTCTGTACCAGGGAAAAATCGAGACACATGCATGGCCCCAAAGAGTAACATTGGCCGAGTGCCAGTGCTGTAGAGTCAGCGTTGAAGTGGGCGTCTGGGTCCATTTTGGTGGAGTTGATATGAAATGTACCCACTCCTAAAATATAGAATAAATTTGTACCATAGTACAATGCAGGCTGTGCTGTAAATGTTTTCATATTACTTTGGGAAAGTTATGAAATGTCCTATAAATGTCTGCTCTGTTCCTGATCTAAGGATCTGGGCTTTTAGTTGAGCTGAATCTGTGCTGCACTTTATGTACATGCTCAGTAGTGTTGTGGGGTCGGAGGTTTGGACAGAAAATCCGCTCATGTGCGGTCGTTATGGTAAAACGCTCTCATGATGATTCTTTTTTGAGGGTCTGTGCACACGCAGCGGATTTGGCCCTGCGGATCCGCAGCAGATCCGCAAGCAATGTACAGTACCATGTTAGCCAATGGGATTTCAAAACCGCAGTGCCCACGGTGCGGATTTTTCCATGCGGATTTGCTGCAGTTTTAAATCCGCAGCATGTCAATTCTGGCAATTCTGCGGACTCTGGCAAACTTCTGCAGATTCCGCAGCAGTTTGCCACCTGTTC
Source organism: Dendrobates tinctorius (assembly GCF_039654945.1). Classification (NCBI taxonomy): domain Eukaryota; kingdom Metazoa; phylum Chordata; class Amphibia; order Anura; family Dendrobatidae; genus Dendrobates; species Dendrobates tinctorius. The sequence continues at coordinate 8,777,471 of NW_027361750.1, read as the reverse complement.
CATTGTCCAGGTGTCAAACCGCTGGCAAATCCGCAGGAAAACCGCACAGGTCACTTTACCTGCAGTTTTACCTGCAAATCCGCTTGTAAAAATCCGCAGGTGAATCCGCACTGTGCGCACTCACCCTAAGTATTGATTTTATAAAAGTCTCTCTAGACTACACATAAGCCTTTTTTTATCTTTGGATCTAAACAGAGAGATCACATTAGACAGGCTGCGTTGATGAAATAACTGAATCTTGACAGTATGAGAAATAAGGTTTCTTTATTCGCCACGCATTTTACCGCAGAACCAGCATCCAATTGAAGTGTAAAAACCAAACGTGAGATCTAATATATAAAGCTCAGTGTGTGTGTGTGTGTGTGTGTGTGTGTGTGTGTGTGTATATATATATATATATATATATAATATATGTGTGTATATGTCCGGGATTGGCATCTGCACCGTCGCAGCTACAGCCACAAAAGTTGGCACAGTCACACGACCGGACCCCGAGAGCGTAATACACTATTGTGAGGCGAAATTTTAACCTCGCGCGTTCCAATTCACCAAACAATTTTGCCCCTATCTACATAATGGGGAAAAAGTGAAAGGAAAAGTGTTGGAGGCAAATTGACAGCTGCCAGATGTGAACAAGGGGGACTGAAAGAATGAGAGCGATGGCGCCAAACAGTATATACCGTACAGTTGCTAAGGTGGGGCCCTGACATGGGATACTCCACACACGGGGATATGAACACACACACAAAATGCGCCACACACTACCACGTGATTCCACACATATACCACCCTCAGCACACATTTCACCACACATACACCAACCTCGCCACATAGAAGTCGAAAAACAAAAGTCGCCACTCATAACTCGCCACGCTGTCCCAGAGCTGTTTAAAAGATGAAAAATGAGCTGTGATTGGTTGCTATCAGCAACAGTTTTCTTTGTAGACAGTTGTGGTAACTGAGGCCTATTATTCTTATCATTTCTATGGTGTTATCATCCTTCTGTAAAGCTGGAAATAACACAATTTATTACCATGCCAACACAGACCACCCTCTGACACAGACTGCAGGGGGAGCCCAGTATCACACAGAATAGGATTAGATACACGGCTCAGCAGTCAGTATCACACAGGATAGGATTAGAAACACAGCTCAGCAGTCAGTATCACACAGGATAGGATTGGATACATGGCTCAGCAGGCAGTATCACACAGGATGGGATTAGATACACGGCTCAGCAGGCAGTATCACACAGGATAGGATTGGATACATGGCTCAGCAGGCAGTATCACACAGGATAGGATGAGATACACGGATCAGCAGTCAGTATCACACAGGATGGGATTAGATACACGGCTCGGCAGGCAGTATCACACAGGATAGGATTAGATACGCAGCTCAGCAGTCTGTATCACACAGGATAGAATTAGATACATGGCTCAGCACACAGTATCACACAGAATAGTATTAGATACGCGGCTCAGCACACAGTATCACACAGAATAGGATTAGATACAGCTCAGCAGTCAGTATTACACAGGATAGCATTAGATACACAGCTCAGCAGTCAGTATCACACAGGATAGGATTAGATACGCAGCTCAGCACACAGTATCACACAGAATAGTATTAGATACATGGCTCAGCACACAGTATCACACAATAGTATTAGATATGCAGCTCAGCACACAGTATCACACAGAATAGGATTAGATACACGGCTCAGCAGTCAGTATCACACAGGATAGCATTAGATACACAGCTCAGCACACAAAATAGGATTAGATACATGGCTCAGCAGTCAGTATCACACAGGATAGGATTAGATACATGGCTCAACAGACAGTATCACACAGGATAGGATTAGATATGCAGCTCAGCACACAGTATCACACACAATAGGATTAGATACATGGCTCAGCAGTCAGTATCACACAGGATAGGATTAGATACACGGTTTTTATGTGCATTATAATCATTATAATTTGTTACAACTAGCCACAGTTCGTTACTATGCCCAGGCAACGCCGGGCTCTTCAGCTAGTGTATGTGTGTATGTATGTGTGTGTGTGTGTGTGTGTGTGTGTGTATATATATATATATATATATATATATATATATATATATATATATATATATATATATATATATAATATATATTATCGTTATATATTTTCTCCTTGATTTATTTATTGTTGCGCAGCCATTTTACTTGCAAAAGTTGTCACTTGGTTGTTTTTAGTTTCTGGTAGGGCATTTAATGAGAATTGCACTATTAACAATGAAATAATTTAGCTACAACTCGTACAAAAAGTATCAGTTTGTTAATATCTATTATAGGGTCTAAGTTATGTAATGGCCACCAATTCGTCTTTTAGGAATAAAAAAAAAAAAAAAATATTGCGCCTGAAAAATGCAAGAGCAAAACAGGTTTGTTAGTCTTTACTATGATTTATTTATTTTTTAAACAAAGTGTTTCTGCATCCATAGTACTGTGCTTGTACAATCACTTCTTCGTCTTCCCGGTCGATATTCGCAGCATTGTTGTCCTGCATTATCTAAGCGTTTAGCCGTACAACAGAGCTGTCAACCTGTCAGTGTAACCCCCCCAATCTAATGCTAATGAGCTCACTGCCCACCCTGCCCCATTCTACACAGCACTAGCTGAAAATAGGGAGAGTCGGCCTACTGTGTGCAGTTCATCAGCCAGAATATATATATATATATATATATATATATATATATATATATATATATATATATATGTGTATGTATATGTGTATGTATATGTGTGTAATATATATATATGTATATAATTTTATTGTCACATGAAAAATGCGTAGTAAAAAATGCGCCCCCACAATACATTATTATTGTTATTATTATTATTATTACTACCCGTTGCGCCCCAGTGGACAGGAGATTAAGGCCACGTGCCCACGTTGAGTATTTGGTGAGTTTCTTACTCCAGTATTTGGAGGCCAAATTCCGGAGTGGGAGAATCAGAGGAAAAGTATGATAGAAATACATCACCACATCACCACTTCCGAATTTTCACCCAGTCCTGGTTTTGGCTTGCAAACATTCGGGTAAAAAACTCATCGTGTGCACGTGGCCCAAAGGTGTGTTTTTGTCTTTAAAGTCTTTGTGCGTTAAAGCCCTGCCCCGGAAACCTCCATAAAAGCGTGCACCTCTGAGTATGTGAAGCCCCTTAAAATCAGCTGACGACTGTTTTTCTTCAGCATGTCGTTTTAAACCCTCTCTCCTGGCTCCGAAGTGCTAATTACAAAGCGTCTGTACATGTCATTATGCAGATGAAAGGCTGCTGCGGATTCTCGTGCCCTGCACATGACTTGGCACAAGGTGTAGACAGGAATCCAGGCTCGGGCATGTGGTACCCAGAGCTTGTTAAAGGGAAATAATGATTCATGTTGCGTTGTGCACTGTTATATCACGGCTAAGGTTGTTAAATCCTCTGCAGCAGAGGTTTCCATTGTTCACTTTCACCAGCCATGTCCCTGCGTACTAATGAATCACTGTCACAGCCCTGTGCAATGTGCCCACAGCACCCGAGCGAAAGGTAAAGTCAGGTTACACGCAGAACGAGAGAGTGGCGCAGAGTAATGTCCCCTCGCTCAATAAAGTAAATAGGTGTTATCTGTTCTTCCATCTCAGAATTATGACATCATGTACTTCACATTACTAGTAGTGGGTGAATGGACACAATGCTCTTTGGAATTATGGCCAACTGATAGTTAAAGGTCTACTAAATTCATAGTAGAAGTTTGTTGGTAAAAAGAGCTGTAAAAGGAGCTGTCCACCTTTTTTTTGTAGACTTGCTTTCAGGAAGAGTTTTCAGCAGGCTCACAATCATCAGAGGCAGGATTATACTGACAGGTAACACCCCTATACACAGCTGATAACACAGGATCCACCAATCACAGCAGGCCATGTCACAGCTTCCCCTGCTCCCCACCCTTTGCACAGGGTCTTTTGGCACTTCAGTACAATAGATGGGGGTCTGGATCCCACCATTGTGGCTTCCTTATGTGTGTTTATTACCTGAAACAATAGGAAGTTAAAGACTTAAAAAAAGCCTCAGTGACCGGTGTAAAAATTGGAAGATTTCTTCTTCTTTTTTTTTTTTTTTGAAATACAGATTGTGATATATTAAAAAAACTACCTGACAAAACATTTTAAGAGACTAAATAATAGATAATTTTCTGATGACACATTCCCTTTAAAGATCCCGCTATTGTCTCCCTTCCTGGCTGTCCTATTTCTGTATTTGCTTCAGCACAGGTGAAGTGTTTGTGGAGGACACAACACAGGACCCGTTCCTCCCACGTCACCAATGTGACATAACTACACAGGCACAGCTCTCCGGCGCCCCCTTGGTCTCTCAGGTCAGTAAGGGAACTGCACCTAGAGCAAATGGCCGCCGGGCAGGATGTCCTGTTACCCGTTTGGTATTCTAAGATTCGTGATCAGAGTAAAAGCATCAGCCCAAGATTAATTTTATAGTTTAATTGCCTTAAGGGTGCACTAGATAATTACAGAAATATACAGTAAGCTATACAATGGAATTACAGTGGATTTGCAGTCAGAGTAAAATATAACAATAAGGGTACAAGATATTAATCTGGAGGTCAATTTACCAGATTGTAGGGTGCATGTGGGTGCCGGGAGCTCTGCAGTCCACAGGTACAAGAATCTTAGTTGCTGGACAGACCCCCAAAGCGCGGGCCGCTGCTCCCCTTGGCAGGTCTGTCCCCTGTTCCTTCTTGGATCACCATTGTCTGGTTCTTCTGTGTGAGTGTCTGTCTCTGCCATGGGCTGCTAGTTCTTAAACACGCTAGGTTCCTCCCCCTGTGTCAGAGGGTGGGGTAATAATCTTCCACCCTTTAGCGCTCTGCAGAACTTATTCCCAGTATCTAAGAAAGGGGGTAACTTTCAACAGCGTGATCGGATCAGGACATGAGAGGTACCAGTGAATGCGGTTTGTTTTGCCTGTCGTGTGGAGAGCAAACATGGCCCTATTGGGTCTCTGTAGATTGCCAATCTATGTATCTCAGGTCCCAGAACCCTCACCGACTCAGGAGTCATACTGCCAGATGCGCGATTTCCTCAGGGTCACTCGGATATTTTTCATGAGTCCATAACTCAAAAGATGTGCTCATTATCCATGATCCTAGGATGGAGCCGGAGAGGCTGGGAGAGACAATGGATGTGTATTTCTGTGTCTAGCTGGCAGGTACCTTCTAATTGAAGCCCTCAGGCATCTTCCTGCCCCATGCTGCCGTGGCTCCTTACCTAAGCTTTGAAGTTCTGTTTTGGGCCTTATCTCATTATCATACTAAAAGGCCTTGCTATTCAGCATTGGAACACTAAATTCTGCTTTCTTCAATATGCTTACAGGCCATGGGGGGGGTAGGAGCAGTTAACTCCTTCATCACAGACTTGCTTTCAGGAAGAGTTTTCAGCAGGCTCACAATCATCAGAGGCAGGATTACACTGACAGGTAACACCCCTATACACAGCTGATAACACAGGATCCACCAATCACAGCAGGCCATATCACAGCTTCCCCTGCTCCCCACCCTTTGCACAGGGTCTTTTGGCACTTCAGTACAATAGATGGGGGTCTGGATCCCACCATTGTGGCTTCCTTATGTGTGTTTATTACCTGAAACAATAGGAAGTTAAAGACTTAATAAAAGAAAGCCTCAGTGACCGGTGTAAAAATTGGAAGATTTCTTTTTCTTTTTCTTTTTTTTTTGAAATACAGATTGTGATATATTAAAAAAATTACCTGACAAAACATTTTTAGAGACTAAACAATAGATAATTTTCTGATGACACATTCCCTTTAAAGATCCCGCTATTGTCTCCCTTCCTGGCTGTCCTACTTCTGTATTTGCTTCAGCACAGGTGAAGTGTTCTAGTAATGGCGCTCAGTTCAGCAGCAAAGCCAGCCCCCTTCATATGTAAAACTAGATCTATTGCTGCATAATTTGGCAGATCTATGCTAGAAAGGATTCTGATCCACTCACTAAAGGCATGTATTGTGAGAGAGGATAAAAAAAAGGGCAACGTAAAATAGTGACAGAGATCCTGCTCTTATTCCAGTGGGCATTTTACTATGGTTTTGATAAATAGTTTGTGTTACACCTCTGCTTAACCTCTCAATGAGGATCCTAGAATGGTTTGCTACCTATACTGCGCATAGGCAGAAAGAGGCCAATACGCGGTGGTGGGCGGAGATAGACACAGATCATGAATATTGTGAACTATGTAAGAAAAGTGTATTATTGAGAATTCTAGCAGAGCTTCAGCACATAACATGTTTTATCAAAACTAAAGCAAAAAGCCCAGTAACATACACATGCATCACTGGATACTGGGTCTCTTTTTCCCTTTTTTATGCTGTCTTCAGATGGTGCAGTAAAGACCTCATGAGTCATTTCAGATTTTCTTTAATAGAAGAGTCTGTGGGTGATGAAAGCAACTTTACAGCATTACTCCTTTTCATTACATGTTGTTTTTTTTCCCAGAGTACAGGCTAAGCAGTGACCAAAAATGTGGCATAGTGGATTCTTCTCCATGGCATTTCATTTAGGAACTAAGTCCTCGATTTTATCGTTCTTTGTGTAAAAGTCTGTTTTTTAGGGAACACTGCTGTTGTGCAATTATTTTTTTCCCAGTCTCCTTATATGTACAGTTCTTATTATCCAGATGTTTTAAGCTAATTCATCCTGATTAGAGCTCGGAGAACCCAAACAGTAAAGTTCGACATCCGTACCGAACAAGCACTTCAGCAGGAAGTCCGTGTACCTGTTTGGGTTCGCCCCTCCCCCCGAACGCTGGGGGTTTCTTGCACTGTCATGTGCATGTGCAAATCATTACTGCCGGTCAGAGAGCCGCGGTTCGCGGTTCCCACACCGTCAAATGACTGCATGAGAGCACAGCTGTGATCGGAGGTAAAAAATTTACCTCCGGTCACTAGCGTCGGCTGATGGGACTCCTACACCCATTAGCCTATGGCTGCTGCCGCTAATAACAGCAAGAGCAGGTGATGGCTGCTTGGAGTATTCCTCATCATACGCGCTAAATGAATAATAATTATAAAAATTAACAACGGCGTGGGTTTCCCTGTATTTTTTGATAACCAGCTAGGCGAAACTGACAGCTGGGGACTGCAACCCTCAGATGTCAGCTATAGCAAGGCTGGTTATCAACAATAAAGGGATCACCACATTACTTTTTTTTTACCATTATTTAAATAAATAAATAAAAAAAAAAACCTAACGGTGTGGGTTCCTCCTATTTTGCACAACCAGCCAAGCTAAAACAGGCAACTGGGGGCTTGTATTCTCAGGCTGGTAAGGGGCTATGGATATTACTAATCCTATAGTTTGCCTGGCTGGTTCTCAAAACTACAGGGGAACCCACGCCGTTTTTTCCTTTTTATTTATTTAGAGCACAGGCGCTGTCTAATGAATACTCCCATCAGCCGCCACCTGCTCTCGCTGTTTTTAGCGGCAGCAGGTGTAGGTTGATGGGAATAGTAGTGCTGTCAGCTGACGCAAATAGGAACTACGTCTGGCTGACCGGCGGTAATAATTTTACCACCGATCAGAGGCAGTGTTTGCTACGCTGTCATGCACATGACACAGTGGCAAGCACTGGATGTTTGGGGCCCCTCCCCCGTCCAAGTGAATCAGGATCGGGGATCTGTTCTGTCAAACCTGCCGGACCTAAACATCCAGGGGTCCGGTCCGCTCATCTATAATCGTGATGTTGCAAAATTTTGCACAATTTTCCAAGTACCGTAGTGAAGTATAAAATTTGTGGTTTTTTTTTGGTTTTTTTCGCACTAATGTGACATTTTAAATATTATGGAAACAGTTCTGTGACTTTTTGCTTAAATAAAAAGCACAAAGGGTCCAAAAATGTTTTACGTTTGTGTCAAACTCAAAACATTGTGCGCCATTTTTGTGAATTTGGCACTAAATTCACCAGCACAAAAATGCAAAACCAAAAAATGACTTATATGCAAAGGATGAACCATTGCCTATGGCTTTTTTGCAGCTATAGCAGGTGTGGTGTAACATTATGGGGCCTCGAGTTGCTCATCCATTACATCCTGAGAGTCGGGTCTGAACCTCGCGATCTATCATGTAGGAAAGCGTCCATTCCCATCTAGGTGCATCCTGTAAATTGCCTATGTGTGACCTAAATCTTCCAACATAAGCATTGTTCATTAGCATACCTGCACTCCAGCTGCTGCGAGGTTAGTAAAGCGGCATCGATCACAAAGCAGATCTTACACATGGAGTAAGAAGAAGTGTCAGCTTCATCCTTGCAGAGCAAGGACCAGCTCTTTACTTCATTCCGCTCTTCCGTGGTAAGAACTGCGACCCTTTTGCGTTCATGATTCAGAAATCATCCTTTCTGTGAGTCATTTTTTCTTCTATGAATTGATCTGTATGGTTGGTGTAATAATAATGAGTAGGAATATTTTTCTCTTAAGAGTTCGTGTTTACAACTGCATTACTGCGCCTCGCAGACGTCATATATTTATTGCTGCCTTGAGATCATCTTGCTCCTAATCACATTTCGGGTGGAGTTTTAATATTATTACAATTCTTTTGGTGGGATTTTTTTTTTTTTTTTTACTAGTTAAAAGATGGTGTGATAAGGGTTGGAACCGTCCCGATCAGGGTCACCTTGTTGACGGTGGGACGGCTTTTATGCGATTCTTGATCAAAAACAGTATTACTAACAACCCTGTGTTAATTAAATGCATTTTTGCTTTTTACTTTACTTTATTTAGTTACAGCAGGGTTTATGTTTATTTTGCTTCTTGTAGGTTTTGTCTAATAAAAAACAAGTACAATAATCTTAGTACAAGTCATGACTGGTACAGGTGGAGAGAGGTCCCTGCCCGTGAGGGGTCACAATCTACAAGGGATGGGTGAGGATACAGTAGGTGAGGGTAGAGCTGGTCGTGCAAATGCATGGTGGTTACTGCGGGATGTAGGCTTGTTGGAAGAGGTGGGTCTTCAGGTTCCTTTTGAAGTTTTCCACAGTGGGAGAGAGTCTGATATTTTTGGGTAAGAGTTCCAGAGTAAGGGGGATGTGTGGGTTTAATCTTGTATGCAATTGTGGGAAGAGGAGATAAGTGGGGAGCAGAGAAGGATCGGAGGTTGTGTGCAGGCAAGTATCGGGAGACGAGGTCACAGATATATGGAGGGAGACATGTTGTGGATGGCTTTGTTTGATGGCTAGGGTTTTGAACTGGAGTCTCTGGGTAATGGGGAGCCAGTGCAGGGATTGACAGAGGGGAGAGATCGGGGAATAGCGGGGGGACAGGTGGATTAGTTGGGCAGCAAAGTTTAGAATAGATTGGAGGGGTGCGAGAGTGTTAGAGGGGAGTCCACAGAGCAAGAGGTTGCAGTAGTCAAGGCAGGAGATGATGAGGTCATGCACTAGTGTTTTTGCAGATTGTTGGTTGAGGGATGTGCGTATCCAGGAAATATTTTTGAATTAAAATCGGCAGGAAGTGGAGAGGGTTTGGATGTGTGGTTTGAAGGAGTGATCCGAGTCAAGGATTGCCCCAAGGCAGCAAGTTTATGGGACTGGGGACAGTGAACAGGCTTTTACTTTAATGGATAGATCTGTTGGGGGGGGTCAAGTGAGATGGGGGAAAGATGATGAATTCTGTTTTGTCCATATTAAGTTTTAGAAATTAGCAGAGAAGGATGAAATAGCGGACAGACATTGTGGGATTCTGGTTAGTAAGGAGGTGATATCTGGTCCAGAGATGTAGATCTGTGTGTCATCAGCAAAGAGGTGATACTGAAAGCCGTGAGATTCTATGAGCTGTCCGAGGCCGAAGGTGTAAATGGAGAAGAGCAGGGGCCCTAGGACTGAACCTTGCCGGACTCCGATAGGGGGCGAGGTGAGGAGGTGGTGTGTGAGTGGGAGATGCTGAATGTCTGGACTGTTAGGTATGATGAGATCCAGGATAGGGCCAAGTCTGTGATGCCAAGAGATGAGAGGGTCTGTAGTAATAGAGAATGGTCCACTGTGTTAGAGGCAGAGGACAGGTCCATGTGTGACTCTCTTCATAGGTTTTAGTGGCAGTAGTGACTGTAGTGCAGCAAAGGTCTTAGCAATGCAGGACACCAATATATCTCCAGAAAAAGGGTCCTGACCTTAGTCTCGTATTGTGATGCAAACGCTGTAAATGTAAATGTTACTGCACATGTAGCTTTCTCTCCATTCCCTTTTTGGAAGGTCCCCAAGTAGCGGAGAACGCCTTGCACCTCCATTCACAGTGACCGTATTTATGGGTGAACAGGAATCCATTTTGGAGATAGGTTTTTGTACGAGAGATGGGACCAGCATTGATTGCATACTCATTGATAAAGATGGACAGAATGATTTGCAGAACCCAGTTCGGTCCTCTGTTGCAGCCGGACTACACCTCTTCGGGCTTCCTTGCCTCAGTCTCGCCTGGGTACTTTTTTCTGGTTCATGGGGCTATGGCACAACGCATCTCATGACATATTACCTAGGAAGCAACAGCAGCACCCAACCCGGGAGATTCCAGCCACTAAAATCAAGACCGCTGCAACGGCGGACCAGTCTAGAAGTCGGAATCGGCCATCGAGAATCATTGTGCTCCTCTTTACCTGCTGTGAGTTAAGCTGGAGTCACACATAGCGACTTACCAGCGATCCCAACAACATCAACGTGTCAGGATCGCTGGTAAGTCGCTATGTGATCGCTGGTGAGCTGTCAAACAGACAGCTTCACCAGCGATCAGCACAGCGACGCTGAGCGCCCGGCATCGCTGTGTTCATTAGCGCTGATGCCATATCCCTGTAAAAAAAATAGAATTAGAATAAAAAATATTGTTATTCTCACCTTCCGACGTCCCGCGCAGTCTTCCCGCCTCTCTCCACGCTCCGGTCCCAGTAATCCTTTGCGAGAATGACCGCGATGACGTCGCGATCTCGCGGGAGCACGACGTCTCACGGTGATTCGCGCAAAGGATCACTGGGACCGGAGCGTGGGGAAAGGCGGGAAGATTGCGCGGGACGTCGGAAGGTGAGAATAACAATATTTTTTTATTTTTTACTGCTGATTGCTGGTCTCCCGCCTGTCACACGCAGCGATGCGTGCTGGCCAGCGGGAGACCAACGACGAAAAATATGTCCAGAGATTTCTTGCAGCGATACCGGCACGGGGGTCGGTCGCTGTCACACACAGCGATCTCGCTGGTGAGATTGCTGTTGTGTCACAAAAGTTGTGACTCAGCAGCGATCTCGCTAGCGAGATTGCTATGTGTGACTCCCGCTTTAGAAAGAAACCCGTTATCTCCATATTTTGATCCTTTGCCATTCATACAATTTGAAGTATATGAAACCAGTAGTTTTCAGAATACATGTCCTTGATAAAATGGTAACTTTGCTGTTCAGAGGACGTATACTTATAGGAACCTGCCCTTAATGGAGATAACTATGATACCTGACCAGTAGGCCACATACACAGCATCCTGATTTCTGCTTGCTGCACCTCCATGATGATGTCTATACACAGTACTATGTTGTAATGCATAGTCATCTATAGCAGGTGTGAACATTGTATTATCCTGAACGTTTATCACCTTCCTTGCATTTCTGTGCCAGCCTTAACTAGACGACTGTAAATGACCACACGCTGCCTGGCAGCCATCTTCTTCATTCCCCCCTTCCTCTCAGTGTGATGTCCCTTTAAGTGATGGACGCCAGCCTCCCCAGCCTTTGTTATTCACCAAGATGTGTTTTTTCTTGCTTTAACACGTTCTCTTTAAGAAGAGCCTTTTTGCATTGTGAAGTAATCAGGTTGACAGCAGGAGAAGATAAATGCATACGCTTTACATTAAATGCAATATTGGCACTATGCAGCCTTCATCACGACTCATGTATTATTTCAATGAGGCTTCCTGGGAAGAACACATTATCCCCAACAGTAAAAATTCCCAAAGAGATCACATTATCCAATTTTCCTGCAATTTGCAGAGCTTTTCTGTAGAAGTGTAAAATTCATTGTGCGCAGCAAAGAGCATGCTGTTCCCAAAGATCTGCTGTACTTTCCGACACAGGCCATATCTGAAGCGGCGCAGTATGAAGCGTGTGTCGCGAGATTATGGAACGCCGTCTGGATTCGCAAGAGGTTCAGAACCTTAAAAATAGTGTCCTATGTCCTAAAATGTCGGCAATTTGTAAAGGGGCTTTGGTAGATTGGCCATGATTAGTTAGGTGGGATTGTCTGCGTATTTGAGATGTAGAGTCGTGGATGATATAACTTAGAAGACTCCTGAAGATCAGGAATGGTTTTTCCAATGTGTCAAAATTCATGTAACCTGCGCACTTCAAGGAGTTCTCAAAATAATTCTAGAAATCGTCCTGCAGGATCTGCGTGCTTTATATGTTCAGTACTTGTGTCTCTGATCCCCTTGTGAAGGACAGTAATATACTAGGGCCCAGACTGTAGATTAAGAGCTCCATTGATATAGATAGAGCTCCATTGTGTCGGCTTTGTTCGTGTTTGCATTGTCCCCCCCCTCCCTTTGTATTCGTAGTGCTCCTGCATCCTGGGCTCCAATATATAGGAATAATTAACACCTAGTAATTTAACCTGTGTTTTGTAACTTGTTGTTTGAAGCCTGCTCATTGGCTGACTTCTGTAGCCTAGACCACCCAGGCTTGTCCTCTGATATCTGCCCTGAGCCAGTGTGTCCATTCAGGGTCGGTGTGTAGAGAGGGATAGACTCCTGCCCAACATCTCTGATAGTGGCAGACCTCCTGCGGAAACCGTGGATCTGACGCGTGGAAATCGACCAATCCTGAATCTTCTTTCATCCAACATCTGTCATGAGGGGCATTGGGACCCCCCCATATACTGGATTCTGGCTTGGTAATGTATCCCCTTTTACTTTTTAAGTAAAGTAAAATATTGATATTGTTTGTTTTCTTAATCCGTTTTCATCTTGTGGTAGATATACAGTAACTATTTTTGTACATAATTATGGAAAAATGATCTTGACTTTTACCTTTTTATTTAACATCTTTAGCGGTGTGCTTTACAGCAGCCATATATACCAAATGGATGCTGATGCCAAGGGCCCTACTGCGGGAGCCCCCTGTCCTGAATGGGAGAGCGTGCTCCACCTCCATTGTTGCTGTGACTGGATTGTGGAGGGCTGTGCTCTGCCAGTCACATAGACCATGTATGGAGCAGAGATCGCGCTTGTGCTCCCTTCCAGACTAGCTCTATAGAGCCCCGTTCTTTGGATTTGGGGTCACTGAGGGTCCCAATGATCGAGCTCGTTCTCACAGCCATATGTGCCGTCCATGGAGATAAAAGGGACCACACTCAGACCAATGTTATTCAATAGGGGTGTTCATATGAGCACTTTTTTTTTCACGGACCGAATCTGCCCTTGAAGTAAATTGTAGCAGCATTAGTTTCTTCTATGTGAAGGATGAGACTCGCCCATTCAAGTCTATGGGTGCGCAAATAAAATCCGATTCCATATGGCGCCACCGCGCAGTATCCAATGCTTACGGATACATTGTCATTATTAACCCGGGAAACTGATTGTACGCGGATAGCAAGTGGGAAAAAAATCGCAACGTTTTCAGGGTAAAAAGCTGATTTTTTTTTTTTTTTGATTTTTTTTTTTGTTATGGGCTCAAGTGAACCCAGCTAAGGAGTATAAACTCTAGACCTCAAAACAAATGGTCCCCCTGTAGATGGTGGAGGCCAACGTGTCCCCGACATGAGCCAGGAGACAGCAGGATTGAAAGATTAACGCTAGAACAGCCTCTTCCCAGCACTGTCCTCCACACCGGGCATGGCAGGTAGAAGATTCTGAGCCTTCACAGATGGGTGACTGTTTTTAACGCTTTTTTTAAAATGATAAAATCAAGCTTCTAACACTAAAAATATCTGCCCGTCCATTAGTTCACTCCAGGATCAGATCACAAGTTTACTATTACAGAATTGCATCACTGATGTTCATTTTTTGTTTTTGTGCTCCACAATCTAGTGTGAAAGAGGCTTCATAGTCTAGATATTTATGTCCAAAATTCCCAATATTGTCTATTTGACCTATACAAACTAGCGGCCCAGCACGCACATTTATTGCATTATAACTTTTGCCACTCCCTTCCAAAGTGTGTTTGTTTTTTGTTTTTTTTAATTGCTTTGCAAATACTGAATGTGTGAACGTGGCCTAATAAATGCAGACAATCTGCAGAGTCAAAGACTCCCCAAAACCTCATTGTGGAAACGTAGCTTATATGTTTGTTATAACCTATAGAACAAAAATTTGGTGACCTATTACAAAGCTGCTTACCTTTTTTAAAAATTATTATTAGTATTTTAGACTATAAATGAAATAGTTGTGTTTTTTGATGTTGCGCGTTATTTTAATCTTTGGTTATATTACTATATCGGCCGGCCCGTTGTGGATCAGCCTGTGCAGCTGTATGACCAAGCTGAATACTTTCACCCACTTGTGCGGGGTTTGCTGGAGTACCGTGACGAGGGATCTCTGCTTCCTCTGTAGTTTTGGGCATATGTTATGAAATTTGTCTTTTCTAGGCTACTTGTGCCATGGATCACTGGGTGAAAGGGCAGTGTTATCAGCCAGATTCAGAAAGGGGCACTGTGCGGAGGAATATGCAGCGATTTTTTTTTTTTTTTTTTTTTTTTTTTTTTTTATAATTTTTTTTACATTTTTTCTTTGATAGTATCATACATTTAAATTAACTTTATTTGGTATTCTACATCTGTTGGCTCTGTAATCTGAAGCTGAGATCTAGAAGGCATTTGCAGTGTCACAAAGCAATCTTACTTTTTTATTGATATCGTTCATTCTTGGGCCTCATCACGCATTTTGTGGGTGATTTTCACAGATAGAACATGTGCCCGCTATGGTCCATGGGGCTGCTCACTTCTTCGTGTTTTTATATTCCATGCAGAAATCACAGAGACGTGTACCCATACAAGTCTATGGGTCTGTGAAAAACATGTATTTATTTAGTTTTTTTTTTTTTGTGTGCATGAAAAGCCACGTTTGTATGAATGAGGCCCTAGAGAAAAAGTTAATGTAACTTACCATTGACCAGGGTGATTGCAAGGCTTTCCTTCACCACCAGCCAAGATTTACATTCTAGCCCTAGTTCTCAGTTTAATAGAGTTTTCCAATGTATTTTATTTTTTATTCCATTGGTCTGTCCTGTTAAAAAAAAAAAAACCTTACTTGCCTTCTGCCATTCCAATGCTGCCTCTCTGCCGTTGCCTTCAATCTTTAGGTTGTGTTGCAAAGTACAGTTTGTGACCGCTGCTGTCAATCACTGGAATGGTGCCAAGCTAGCCTGCATGAGAATGCCGAGCCCAGTGATTGGATGCAGATGGCACATGTTGTATTTGTGGTGTGACGAGTACAAGGGGCAGCGGCAGTGAGGCGGCCCTGGGGTAAGTGACACCAATTTGTTATTTTCAACAGAGAGCTCATAGAAGTAACAAATTGAAAGTGGACAACCACAACCCTCGCCTCTCTTACGGGACTGTGTCCCAGATTGTAGTTTCCTCCAGTGCACTACTTTACATTACAGGGGTCTTTTCATTATCATAAATGGGAAAAGTTGTAACATGCTTGTAAAAAAACAACTCTGCAATTTACCCTTTATTAAAAATCATCTCTATTCTGAAGACCAGATCTTTTTAATTCTATTTTGTACAGTTCATTGCCACCTTTGATGTTTATCAGCAGCTCGTGCTTACAAACTCTTTGCTGTAGAGGTTGCACGCGCTGCTCCCCAACGGGGTGAATTACAACAATGCTGCTGATCCAAATGGTCAGTCATTCAAGAGCGCTCTGTCCCCAGAAGGCTGGGAGGAAGGGGGAGTGGTGCGCTCCTTAAAGGGAGTCTGTGAGCAGGTTTTTGCTATATAATCTGAAGACCGCATGCTGTAGGGGTTAAATCACAGAGTTGAGTGATGCCTTTCTTATCAAGCTCTATGGTTTTATTAGCTTGTAAAGGTACTGTCACACTAAGCGATATCGCTAGCAATATCGCTATAACTAGTGACGTTATAGCGATATTGCTAGCGACATCTCTGTGACTGATACTTACCTCCGACCGACTCCCCCGCTGGTTATCGCTGATCGCGCGAGAACGTCCTGGACCTCTTCTCGTCGTCAGCTTCCTGCGGCGCTTCCTGTGGAGAGACTAGCGTGGAGCCGGGCGGGAGGACAACAGGATCGCCTTGTCTGACAGGTAAGTAGCGACCCCCGTCCCCAGCGATGTCGCTGGTGAGATCTACCTGTGTGGCAGCTCACTAGCGACCACTTAGCGATGTACCAGCGATCCTGACCGCGTCATATTGCTGTTCGGGATCGCTGGTGCATCGCTAAGTGTGACGGTACCTTTATTGCTTTATCTCAAGGAGCTTATCATTGCTGGGACAAGGCAGCGTGTGCCTGGTAGTCTGACTCTGCCCCCTCCTGTGATGGGCACCACACTGTGTTTACAGAGCCTGGTGTGGGAGCAGCTTTCTCAGCTCTGCTGAATTGCTAAATCTAAAAATGCTCATTGCATCAGAATGGCTGCACCCAGTAATATAAGCGATACACCGTTAGATTCAGCTTCTCTTTACCTATTTCTGGCTGCTCTCAGATGATGTAACAAAAACCTGCTGACAGGTTCCCTTTAAGAGAGCTCACAGGAATAACCCTCCTAACCTTTTTATAGCTATTTTAACCCCTTTCCGACATCGGGCGTAAATGTACGCCGATGTTGGACTGCCCCTGTCTAGTGCAGGCTCTGGCGCTAAGCCCGCACCTTTTGGGAACATGTCAGCTGATCTATACAGCTGACATGTGCACGCAACAGCCACAGGTGGAATCGCGATCCACCTGCGGCTGTTAACCTGTTAAATGCTGCTGTCAATTTCTGACAGTGGCATTTAACTCACGCTTTCGACAAGCGTGCCTAAAATCCTACCCATCTGTGACCCTCGTCACATGATCATGGGTCACTGATGGGTTGGCATGACAACCAGAGGTCTCCAGCAGACTTCTGTGGTTGTCACAGCTAGATTGCTTTGAGCTCCGCCCGGTGGTTGGCGCTCATAGCAAGAGAGCATTTCTGCTACATGCATATCATCGCCTGTATGTAGCAGAGCCCATCAGATTATGGCATGTTTTAGTCTCCATGGAAACTACTGAAGCATGCCAAAAGTTTAAAAACTTTTTTTTTAAATATTTTTAAAAAGTTGATATCGCCGCGTTCAGAATTGCCCGATCTGTCAATATAAGAAAAATAATTAACCTGATCGGTAAACGATGTAATGAGAAAAAAAAGTCAAAACCCCATAATTACGTGTTTTTGGTCGCTGCAACATTACACTAAAATGCAGTAACAGGCGATCAAAAGATCGTAACTGCACCAAAATGGTATCATTAAAAACGTCAGCCCGGCACGCAAAACATAAGCTCTCACCCAAACCCGAGATCTAGAAAAATGGAGACGCTGTGGATCTCGGAAAATGGCACAATTTTTTATTTATTTTTTTAAGCAAACTTTGGAATTTTTTTTTCAACACTAAGATAAAAAAGAGCCTAGACATGTTTGGTGTCTATGAACTCCTAATGACCTGGAGAATCATAAAGCAATTTCACTGCACTTGGAATTTTTGTCCCATTTTTGAGTACATGATATGTTAAAACCAATGATGTCGTTCAAAAGTACAACTCTTACCGCAAAAAACAAGCCCTCACATGGCCATATTGACGAAAGGGGAGTGAAAAACAAAACTTCCTGCGGGGGTTAAATTAAGGTGTTGTACACTCTGTTTCCAGTTATGACAAAGTCAGACGGCAAATAATGAACCAGTTTGACTTGAGAGTTCTGTGGGATTTTCTCTTGCTATTCTTACTACCAAAGGTGTGACCAGTAGAAGCGCTACTGCAGGGCGAAACGGCCGTCGTCCATTCCACTGCTGCTCCCATCCTCCCTACGCCGATGTTTTAAAGTATTGGAATAAAGACGTTTTTTAACCGGTGAGTGCCATCCGTTCCTTTCAATTTTTGTATGACTACCAAAGTGACCCTTCATGTAGAAAAGGATGCTGCATTAGTAAAGGAATTGCTTCATGTCATTTACGTTCATAAAACCTTTCCCTTTTCAACCTGACTGTTGAATTTATTTCCCATTTTTTGCAGGGATACGAGACATCTTCAGACACATGACCTTGTTGCATATAAGCCCTACGTTAAAAAATAAAAAATGAATGCCCCCTTTGTCTGCACCTTGGTATAGCATTAGACTCTGTGCACACATGGGGTGAATGGGGGCAGAAATTTCTACACCATTTCTGCATCTCTTGGCAGGAAAAAACGCAGCTGCAGAAGCGAGCAGTTTTGGTGCGTTTTTGCCCTGCATTTTCTGATTGATTTGATGTCAGTGGCGAAAAACGCTCAGAGAATTGACACGCTGCAGATTAGTATCTGCACCAAATCTGCAAGTCAGAAAGACTCAACACGTGCATGACATGTTAAGCTTCTCATTCACTTTGCTGGTATCAGGATTGCTTCAGGTTTTGCTAGGAAATCATGCATGGCGAAAACGCATCAAATCTGCAACGTGTGCACAAGCCCTTAGGGTATGTGCACACATTGTGGATTTTGATGCGTTTCGGCAGCGTTTTTGGACACGTGGAATTGCCTCAAATCCGCAATGTTAATGAATGCAAAAACGCTGTGCACGTGCTGCAGAGGATTCCACGCGGAATCGCAGCGTTTCATTTTCCGCAGCATGTCAATTGTTTTTGTGGATCTGCAGCTGCGGTTTCCATTCTGGCACATAAAAAAAAAAAAAACCCCTCTCTCTCCATCAATTCCGCTGAAAAACCGCTAGCGTTTTACCCTGCGTTTTCTGCCAAGAGGTGCAGATTCTCTGCAGAAAAATCCGCAATGTGTGCACAAGCCCTTATGTTGCACAGTTTTGTTTTTTTTTGCATCTCGTGGTTTAAGAATTTTAGCACCCAACAGACACTGATAAAAAAAAAAAAAAATGCTGATATGCAAAATGAGACCCTACCACAAGTCCCTGACTTGGCTCTGTGCAGGCGGTGCCTTAGTAGTTCCTTGTATTTTGCAGCTTAAATCGAACCATTCAGCGGATTTGAATATTGTTTTGTCTCCTCATGTTCCGAGCAGTGATGTGACCATATTTGCCAGCATTACCGATACTATCAGCTTGTGATCTTCTTGTCGTGTGGCCCGAGCTACTGTTTAGCCGTGATATTAACAAGTTATAAAATGCACAAAATAACCGGATCACAGATTTTATGATGTAAATGAAAACATTTTTTGCACATGACAATAAGTGAAGTTGATGACTTAAGAGACGTTAATAAGTTCCATGACTTTATGTAATTGCTCGGCTTTTTACTGCGGCATATATTGGGCCTTGGGTATGTCCGGGCCGGTTCTAGAGCGTTTCGCTCATAGGGTGGACCTCCACACCGTGCCGTCACACACCTCATAATCTGCAGCTCCATGTGTTTACGTCAGTAAAAGGTGGTTGAGTATTAGTTATGCATCGTTGGAAACTTTTTATGTCTCATATTATAAAAACAGTCAAATATAAGTGGGATTAAACTCTTCATGATTCCTCGCGAATGCCGTACTGAGTGTGCGCTCGGATGGGGAATAGAAAGGCCCCTATTCACATGGATGTTTCCTACAGAGACTTCTTGACATGTGAACATGGTTCTTTTGCGGCCTTGTAGGCGATTGCCTCTATCCATGTGATGTAGTAGGTTGATGCTTCCGTATGGGTATGTTCCCTTGTAGCAGGTTTTCCAGGTAGAATATCTGCTACGTTTTACGGTAGAAGCAAAGTGTGTGAGTTTAGGAAACCTTATGCAGCAAAAACACGAGCTGTGTATGCTGACCCCATCCACCGCACGTCCGTTTATCTGGGTGCGATGCGAAGGGTGACGCGTTCAGCCTGTCCGCACCACTTTTATAGCAGCATTTACCACCCGGGTGATCATACCCTGAGGGGATTCGCACCCCGCACGGATGTTGCAACTGAAAATCTGTTCCCCGCATTTGATTGGGGTTGTGGTTTATGTAGGTAAGTAGGCAACTTAGGATGGTGGTCTTATCTGGAGGACACGTGGTGGTGGTCCTTGTTGGGATGCTGTAGGGCAGTCTTGGGCTGTCCATATCACCTGAAGGGGTGCAATGTAATACGATGTTTTTCCCTGTGACCGGGGAGATATTGGCTATATATTCCATGAACAATGGGTTAATATGCTTATTACAAGCTGTCAGTTCTGGCCCAGCTCCAGCTTCTCCCTTTTCTCACCCTGGTCAGCTGACTTCCTGTGGTCAGGACTGGTTTCTCAGAGACTCTCTATGATACTAATATGAGGATTGAGTGAGACACTCATGGCACGGAGCACACCCTCCAATTTGGATACCTGTGTAATAACCTGGCCGTTTTAATGTAGCATCCCTTGGGTGTGAATACCACATTCACACCCACTTATGTGTTTGTTAAGGAGCAGGGAGAGGTTGATAGAAAGTCATTGTTTTCTCCTGGTAGACCGGTGTGTTTGTGTGTCACTTCTTCATGTCGTTTGTTGTAGCTAGTAAATATATTTGCAGCATCCTCGTGAAGGGACCTGTCTGAGATCCCTGACCGCGTGACGTAGTGTCAGACGTTTTCAGCATTGGGTCGCTTATGTGCAGATAGGTTTTAGTTTTGTAGAACTTACAGATAAGTTTCAATGCCCTGTCGGCCCTGAGATCTAGAAGTCCGAGTGTTGGCCACAGAGGAATGGAGGTAGTGGAGCCGGGGCAGCCTGCCTCTCGTGGATACGTTGGACTTCTAGATCTGCACCTCTACGGAATAAGCTGTAAAGTTTTACCAAATAGAAACCTCTTCACACACAAGTGACAGCGCTGTGATCGGGCGTCTGTCACTACTTCTTACCAACAGAAATGGTCCGACGAGTCCTTTTTAAGGTGCTGATGAGATTTAGTGTCTACTGACGGAAGAACCCAGCAGCAACCGTAGTTACTGCCCTGGAGCACATTGGGGTGCACTCACACACAATCATTTCTCAGACCCATAGAACCTCACAGATCTATTCACAGACCTGTGAAAATGACAGATTGAGGAAACTCGGAGCATGTTCTGTTCTGACCCGATTTTTAGGACTAGAATAGGAGGCACTCAGTGGGCCCTTGTGCTGTCCAATAAAAAATTGGGCGGCACATGGCCATTCATACGGATGTGTGGCTGCACCGTTACCATTGACCCCTCCATTGCATTATGGTGCGTTTAGACACAGGGCTGTGGAGTCGGAGTCGGTGGTCATTTTGGTGGAGTCGGAGTTGGAGTCGGTATAAAATGGACCGACTCCGACTCCTAAAATATATAATAAATTGGGTACAGTAATTCAATGCAGGATGTGCTGAATATTTTTTCATAGGAGTTTGGGAAAGTTATGAAATGTCCTATAAATGGCTGTTATATTCCTGATCTAAGGCTACATTCACACACAGCGTTTTTCCTGTGTTTTTTGAGGATACGTTTTTCAGCTGCAAAAGCTGATCATCTTTTTAAAAAAACTGCATCACCTGAAAGGTTTTTGAGCTCATAGATAATGTTTTCAATAGCAAAAGCAGATTAGAAATCTGCTCTATCTATCCATTTATCCATATCTGTCTATTCATATCGTATCTGTACCAAAAAGAATGAAAACCGGGTAGTACACCAATATATATTTTGTTCTATCTAAATATCTTGATTATTGGATCATAAAAATGATTAAATGTCTGAGGTTCACATTGTACTACAATAAATTTTTCACTTAAATATAAGCAATATGTGTGGGAGTCGGAGTCGGAGTTGTGGAGTCGGAGTCGGTGTAAGGGAAATTGAGGAGTCGGAGTCGCAGGTTTGGCTTACCGACTCCACAGCCCTGTTTAGACAAATAGGTATTCAGCCGTGATGAGCTGAAGAGCGAGAAAAACACTGGTGATTCGGATCTTTTTACAGTATATAAAGAAAAAAGCCTGCGCTATTGTCAGCACATTGCATAAGCAGAGTGTGCTGCCGATCACCCGATGGGGACTCAGCGATCAGATCAGTGATCTGCACCCTGGACGGTCAGACGGCCATTTGTACATTGACAGGCTGAAACCTGCTCCACTCAATATACCATTAGGCTATGTTCACATGTTCCACGCGTTTTTGTAGCATTTTTTATGCTCCTTTTCAGCTGCGTTTCACAGTACCAGAAAAGTCCGTGATTTCATAAATCTCATGCACACAGCATGTTTGTTTATCCAGACTGTTTTATCAGAGCTAAATGCAACATGTCGCTTCTTTCAGCTTTTGTTTCAGCGTTTTTCACCCATTGAAAGCAATGGTTAGTGCAAAAAATGCAGATGTCAAGTTTAACTGCGATTTATTTTTTTTTGGTTCCAAAAGCTGATGAAATTGAATCAGGTTTTTTTTGTGCTCTATACTTTATCAGCATGCACAGAAGACAATGCACCCTGACAAAAATGCATCGAAACCCATGGCAAACACTCAGCAAATCTTGCTTTTTTGATGTTGATTGGTCGCTGCCAAGAGAGCAGGTTTTGCCTGCCGGAAAAAAAAAATGCTGCAAAATGCATTGTGTGCACATAGCCTAAGACTGAAAGCATCCATTGCGGTATCCATGTTGGTTGGTTGCCATCAGTCAGCGGTCATGTATTCAGGCTCTAATGGAGTAGTTGGCAACCAACCATCATGGACCCTGTAATGGAAGCTCATCTCAGCTGGGTGGAAATACTGGATTACATGAAAATACATGAAAATGTGGCAAAAAGTAAAAGAAGAGTTAGTGGAAACTTTGTGCCATAAGATTATTAGCGGTTAAATCATCCGTGAATTCCACTCCAGTGCTCACTTTGGCAGACGTTACTCTCCTGGCTTTAGTTTCTTGCACACATTGTTTGATTGCGTCCCACAAAAATCCTAGTTCAATAAAAATGCTAAGGAATCACTCAGGAAAACTATCATATTCCCAATTTTTTTTTTCCTAGTAAAGACATTTTCTATATTTTTGTCTATGTTCAGGATGTCATGGCCCAATTTATAATTGATGCAAGTTGTTATTATACAGGGCGTTTACCTTTATGACGTAACAGGTCAGTGTGAATAAATGGGTGCCAAGTGCTCATCATGGGTGCCAAGTGCTCATCATGGGTGCCAAGTGCTGATGGCGGCTGCGGTTTCACGCGCACACGTCTCACTAGATGACAGTCATAATTTTCGGGGAGGGAGAAGTGATATCCTTGATGAACTGGATGATGAAATTAACAAGTCTGTGTGAATGAGGTGCGTTATGTGCACAGGATCCGTACGGCTCATCCGTTGCCATCTTCATGTTTACATTTTGGAAATCCTTTTTTTTTTTTTTTTTCCCTTTCTGAAGCTCTTTCATGTCTATCATAATAAATGCAGAATGATCCGGCCCTTCAGATAAGAATTACCACTGGCTGCACTTTCTATCCAATGAATTGTTTAACACTTTGGGGGTTCTGGATTAGGTAGTCAGATAAAGATGGGTAATTACTGTGTTGCTAAGCACAACTACTGCATATGGCGGGCAAAAAAAAAATGGGATTTAATGTAATGTAGGATGAAGGTACTTCTGTCACTAATTTGAAATCCTGTGTCTGCAGATATCAGTACACCAACAAATAAAATGGCATGCGGTAGCGCTATATCATGCAAACATGATGTACAGTTGTGGCCAAAAGTATTGACACCCCTGCAATTCTGTCAGATAATACTCAGTTTCTTCCTGAAAATGATTGCAAACACAAATTCTTTGGTATTATTATCTTCATTTAATTTGTCTTAAATGAAAAAACACAAAAAGAATTGTCCTAAAGCCAAATTGGATATAATTCCACACCAAACGTAAAAAAGAGGGTGGACAAAAGTATTGGCACTGTTCGAAAAATCATGTGATGCTTCTCTAATTTGTGTAATTAACAGCACCTGTAACTTACCTGTGGCACCTAACAGGTGTTGGCAATAACTAAATCACACTTGCAGCCAGTTGACATGGATTAAAGTTGACTCAACCTCTGTCCTGTGTCCTTGTGTGTACCACATTGAGCATGGAGAAAAGAAAGAAGACCAAAGAACTGTCTGAGGACTTGAGAAACCAAATTGTGAGGAAGCATGAGCAATCTCAAGACTACAAGTCCATCTCCAAAGACCTGAATGTTCCTGTGTCTACCGTGCGCAGTATCATCAAGAAATTTAAAGCCCACGGCACTGTGGCTAACCTCCCTAGATGTGGACGGAAAAGAAAAATTGACAAGAGATTTCAACGCAAGATTGTGCGGATGTTGGATAAAGAACCTAGACTAACATCCAAACAATAAAAACATATGCACAAAGGCGCAAGTTCCTACGTGATAGTGCCTGCAGCTGCAAATATGGACAACAACCACCCAATTTGTCCAACCGTAAAAGTCAATTAATAAAAATAAGTAATTTGCGCTAGCAGGATAAATACTGAACAAACAGTGTGTAGATGCACACAGTGTATAGACACACACAGGACACTTCTCCCCTTCTCACACCAGGGGTAATACCGTTCAGACGTTGCAAGGAAATGTCCACAGTGGAACTGATTCACAAAATGTATATAACGATACCTTCGTTCCGATGAATTATGGACTAATGGAAGACTCCTTCCTCAAGCAGGGTCCCGGTGCAGAGGTGACGATGCAAGCAGTAGTAATACTGACAGTGGTAAGCTTTAGAACGTTGAAGCTCAGTTGGAAAATGCAGGTATTGGACGCTGCTCCGGCCGGTAGCAAGCGTCCTTCTAATCGCGTGACCGCCGCCGACACCCAGCGAGTATAACCGCGCGAATAGAATTCAAAAGCCGGCAAGGTAGCAAGACGTGCAGGACCTTGCGTGACGTCACGGTCACGCGGAGCACTACGTGACTGGCTAGTGAGCGCAAAAAAGACCAAAAAACTGTATTACGCGTTTCGGAATCACCGGATTCCTTCCTCAGAGATACCACCGTCAGTATTACTACTGCTTGCATCGTCACCTCTGCACCGGGACCCTGCTTGAGGAAGGAGTCTTCCATTAGTCCATAATTCATCGGAACGAAGGTATCGTTATATACATTTTGTGAATCAGTTCCACTGTGGACATTTCCTTGCAACGTCTGAACGGTATTACCCCTGGTGCGAGAAGGGGAGAAGTGTCCTGTGTGTGTCTATACACTGTGTGCGTCTACACACTGTTTGTTCAGTATTTATCCTGCTAGCGCAAATTACTTATTTTTATTAATTAACAAACAAACAAGTTCAAGCTGCCCTGCAGTCCGAGGGTGCAACAGTGTCAACCCGTACTTTCCGTCGGCGTCTGAATGAAAAGGGACTGTATGGTAGGAGACCCAGGAAGACCCACTTCTTACCCCGAGACATAAAAAAGCCAGGCTGGAGTTTGCCAAAACTTACCTGAAAAAAGCCTAAAACGTTTTGGAAGAATGTTCTCTGGTCAGATGAGACAAAAGAAGAGCTTTTTGGGCAAAGGCATCAACATAGCGTTTACAGGAGAAAAAAAAGAGGCATTCAAAGAAAAAAACACGGTCCCTACAGTCAAACATGGCGGAGGTTCCCTGATGTTTTGGGGTTGCTTTGCTGCCTCTGACACTGGACTGCTTGACCGTGTGCATGGCATTATGAAGTCTGAAGACTACCAACAAATTTTGCAGCATAATGTAGGGCCCAGTGTGAGAAAGCTGGGTCTCCCTCAGAGGTCATGGGTCTTCCAGCAGGACAATGACCCAAAACACACTTCAAAAAGCACTAGAAAATGGTTTGAGAGAAAGCACTGGAGACTTCTAAGGTGGCCAGCAATGAGTCCAGACCTGAATCCCATAGAACACCTGTGGATAGATCTAAAAATGGCAGTTTGGAGAAAGGCACCCTCCTAATATCAGGGACCTGGAGCAGTTTGCCAAAGAAGAATGGTCTAAAATTACAGCAGAGCATTGTAAGAAACTCATTGCTGGTTACCGGAAGCGGTTGGTCGCAGTTATTTTGGCTAAAGGTTGTGCAACCAAGTATTAGGCTGAGGGTGCCAATACTTTTGTCTGGCCCATTCTTGGAGTTTTGTGTGAAATGATCAATATTTTGCTTTTTGCTTCATTCTCTTTTGTGTTTTTTCACTTAACACAAATTAAATGAAGATAATAATACCAAAGAACTTGTGTTTGCAATCATTTTCAGGAAGAAACTGAGTATTATCTGACAAAATTGCAGGGGTGTCAATACTTTTGTCCACATATAATTGTAGGCTTTAGCCCAAGGGAGGATTCACATAGGCAGGTTCCCAGCAACGAGAATCTCCTTATCGTGGCTGCCGGGTACATATGAATTGGCCAATTTATGCACGAAGTATTCTCAGTTTTACTAATTTTCCAAGCAGTAATGCAATTCAGATAAGCACCTGTTCACACCTGATTTCTGTTTGGAAGTGACAGTCAGTCTTTTGATATTTGCAGATTATCAGTACAGTTTTCCAGTACCATTTTTACAATTTAATACTATGCTGTGCTTATATAGCCCCATCCATATTGCGTGTTGCTTTACAGACAAAATCACTGTCCCTGTTGGGGCTCACAATCTAATTTCCCTATCAGTATGTCTTGAGTGTAGGAGGATACCAGAGAACCCAGATGAAACCCACCAAATATGTGGGGAGAGCATTCAAACTCCTTGCAAATGTTGGCCTTGCAGCGATTTGAACCCAGGACCCCAGCGCTGCAAAACATGTTTTCCCAGGCGATACTGCTTCAGTTAAAATGCCATGCTGTTTTCCTGACACTTTTTTGCCATCTTTTGCTTTATACTTTCAAGATTAGAGATTTTCCAACTTCTCTGAAGAATAAGCATGTCACTACTTTTAAACGCTTGAGGTTTCTGAACCCTGGATCGGGTGTTATAAGACAGAACATTTGCACAGCAGAATGGTTTTGACACTGCTGTGCATTTATGGTCGTTTTATGGGGCGCTTCCTTCAGGAAATTTCTGGGCTGAATCAGCATGAAAAAGATGCTGTGTGCACATAGCCAAACGCTGATGGTAAGACCTGGCACAGAAGAAACGCTGATGGAAATCTGTTCTGATGTTGCAGATTTTCTGCACCTATTGGCTAGACTAGGTTACTTATGTTTTTTCCATTGTGTGGTTTTGTTTTTTAAGCACGATTGTGACTTTGCGGCATTTGTCTCTTTTTGGTACGTCATCGTTTAAATAAAGCTGCTTTGGGTTTGGTACTTCCTTGAATTTGGCTAAGGCAAAACGTTATCTGTGCGGTCACGTGTGGCTTACAGTCGGATTTTCTACATTTAATGCAATCATTACATGGGGGAAAGTGCACGTATAATACTCTGCGTTCCTGCAAGAAAAGTGATCTTCTACGGGTTTCTGAGTTGCACCGCAGGTCCGTTTCCGCTGTAGAGGGCACGAGCCTACTAATCCCATCTACGTTGCCGGTACTGTAAAATGCTGCATTCTTGTGCAGCGACGATACGCCGCACCGTGGGAACATAACCTTGGGGTTCATTTATACGCCGCTTGTGGTGGGGTCACTCATATTTCAGAAATCCGTGCACCTGCTGGAGATACGGCCTCCTCCAGTAGTGGGTTTACAGTGCTGGCAATTTCTTGCCTGTGTGATTACATGTTCTGCCTAAATAATATTATTTGTTTCTCCTTTTCCCATAGAGGATTCTACAAATATTACTTCCTGGTAGATACATTTTCACTTTCGCGTTGTTGTAGATTGCAGTACATGGCATCCGCTCTGTAGTTCAGCCTTTTTAACATATTTAATGGGCGGAAAACGGTGTAAAGTGTTCCCAGCCCCTTGGTGGATGTGAGCTGCATTTACCAACTTGTTTGCTGTGGGGCTGGCCTGATTACATAAGCCAGCAGCAGCTCTCTGGTGCCTCCCCACCACCCCCAGCCCTTCCTCCAGTGCCTGCACCCTGTAATGGGAGTCTGGAGGCAGATGTCAGAGGTGGGGCCCATGGCTCCCAATCAGCTCAGTCACACTGGCACATTAGCTCAGAGCGGAAGGAGCATTGCTTTTATTTTATGTGTCATTAATTAATCAGTGTCCACAAGCTCCAGAGTGAGCAAGCCTATATGTGTGTGCACTGGGAGGCGGATGCAGTGCTGCGCCATGTAACATGCCAGCAGCAGCAGGATGGTGTGTGAATGCATCCCTATGGGGCTGTAACCTGTGTGTGGCTGCATTCAGCCCAACTCTGCTCAAATCCTCTTAGCTTCTCCCCCTCAATCTGCTTCTTAGCTCAGTCTCCCTGCCAGGGTCTGTAATAAAGATGCCAGCATTGAAGATGGAGCGTTTCTCCCATGCAAGGCATAAGTGGACCTCGGCTGACAAACGGTTAAAGTCATAAAAGGTAGGTTGTTGTCCCAGCAGCATAGGAGGCTGGTGCTGGTCTGCAGGCAGGGCTGCTGGGGAAAGCATCATCCTGGCCTGGCTGCCGCCTCTGCAAGGGATCAGGCCGTGAAAGTTATTGTGGGGACCAGAGAGAAGATGCTACTGCAGGGATGTGGGGAGTGTATGGCAAGAAAGCGGAGAAATGTGGGCATGCATGCTGGGAATTGGGCCCTGGTCACATTTTGCTTACTTTGTTTCCCAACTTTGATGTACTATATGTAGGGATGAATGTTATTTCTATGTATTACAGGAAATAAAGCGGCACTAGTCCCGTGTGCAGGAGGGTGCAAGTCCCCGAACCACAGATCAGTGGTGCATTTTTGATGTTTTATTTGTGTTTCTTGATGCTAAATCATTTAGATCCCTAGGGAAAAACTACAGTAAAAACGTACTGCATTTATTTATTTTTTTTAAATATGCATCACAACCAAAATGCAAGGAAAAAACATGCTACTTTTTTTTTTCTGCATGTAAGGGTGTGCGCACACGCTGCGGATTCTGCTGCGGTTCCACAGCGGATTTGGCCGCTGCGGATCCGCAGCAGTTTTTGCTGTGGTGTACAGTAGCATAATATCCTATGGAAAAATAAACTGGCTGTGCAGACGCTGCGGAATTTTCCACTCGGATTCCGCTGCGGTTTACCATCTCCTCCATTGTAGAGTTGATAAACCGCAGGGCAAAATCGCAGGCTAATCCACAGGTAAAACCTCAGGTCTTTTGACCTGCAGATTTACCTGCGGATTTTACAAAAATCTGTGTGGCCAAATCCGCAGAGCATTCTGCAGCGTGTGCACACACCCTAAAAATGAGTGAGCGATCCCTTATCCCATCTCCTGGCCATCAGGCAAGGCTTCTAACAGCTGACAATTGGCCATATATTAAAAGCCACCAATGATCTCATGTTTTGCTTCCAGCACAATTGATGCATGATTACGTAAAATGGCCTTCTCATGCCGGAGCTAGGGAATTAGATATTACTTCTTAGGGAGCAAAATTAACAAACGCTTAATGAAGTCTCCTCCTGCCATATGGTCTCCCCCCCCCCCCCCCCTTCATCTGTCAGAGTAAATCCTGTTAGACTGGTTGCCACACTCGGGCCACATTGTGGAGACGGTTTGTGTTGTAGGACTGAAGGTTCTCGTGTCCTCCTCGCTCACGACTTGGATCCTGGCTCTTACGTAACGCTCGAGTGTTTGCCTCGCGGCTCTTATTCTGTTACCTTGGCTACCTGTTCCGTGTCTGTGTGTCGGCTGGTAAAGTGATGGCTGCTCTGTCGGCGTGGCTGTCGCTCACTGACCTGATAATTGCTGTGTTATATACATTGTTATAAATACAAATAGCATTCATTGTATATATCTGCTGTGTAACATCAGAACATATATACTCCTCCATCAGCATGGGAAAGAAAAGCCTAGAAATGTCCTACTGTGTTTATTAGTCCGTGGGCGCTGCTTTTGTCACAGCAACTGAAAATACGTTTGCGTGAACTTGGCCTAAGGGCTCCCTCACGTTTCTGTTAATTTGGCGTATGACATCTATCCGTGGTTCTCACAGACAAACTATACCAGTGTGTACTGGTCGCCGGAGGGTACTAGTCTGCTTCGGGGCTTTTTGCATGACCGATTTTTATTGATTACAGATTTATTTTTTTGTGTGGATGGAGCAGTGCAATTCAAGGCTATGGGCCCCTAAAAAATTGCTACTCCCAGATGCCTTCCTTGTGCTGATCTTTTCCCCCTACTTCTAGGTAGGAGAAAGTAGAAAAACTTTTTAGCCTCATCCGAAAAAAAAACCTTCTGAAACGTGAACCAAATCCACTGATAAAACTAGAACCATTTTCCTTGTATGTAAAAAGAAACCGGCGTCTGATTTTGCCCTAGGGCCGCTCTGCCGTCTTGTTTTTAAGAATAGACATGAGAATTGTTGTAAGCGCAAATTGGTTGTTTCACTGAAGCAGACGGAAGCAGCGGGTCAGTGGTGGGCCCCATAATAATCAATGGGGTCACTCTGCTTTTGCTTCCTTCAGTTATGTAACGGATCCATTATTTACCGTACATGAATTCTGTTAGTTGCAGACAAAAGGAATGTCTAAACGCAACATAAACTAACCCGCGCATTGTTCCACACACGTTTGTTATGCATATTGTCACCT
Source organism: Dendrobates tinctorius (assembly GCF_039654945.1). NCBI lineage: Eukaryota > Metazoa > Chordata > Amphibia > Anura > Dendrobatidae > Dendrobates > Dendrobates tinctorius. The sequence continues at coordinate 8,746,667 of NW_027361750.1, read as the reverse complement.
TACGCTATGTTCCTATACATTGAGTACCTGCACACAGTAAGTATTTGGAGCAGACTTTTCTGCAAAAAAAAACAAAAAAAACAAACAAACCTCTCTTGGCAGGAAAAATGCTGCGTAAAACACATGCATTTTTTAATGCATTTTTTTTCCATTCATTTGAATAGCTGAAAAATTTGACATTCTGCAGACTTGAAACTGCTTCTTATCAGCAAAGAAAATATCAGCAGCCTATGACTGAGGTTTTAGGAATCTTTCTCTTTGCTGGTACAGTGAAATGCTGATTTGTTTTTTTTTGTTTTGTTTTTTTTCTGTGAAAACTCAACATTTGAACAAGTCCATACATTGCTTTCTGCTGAGCGCTACGTTGGGGTTTGTCAGAATCCCTTTTTTTTTCATTGATTCAAATGTAAGGGTATGTGCACACAGAGCTTTGTGGTGGTGCGGATTTTGTTTATCTGCGGTTTATCTGTGGTTTTGCCCTGCGGTTTCACACCTCATAATGGATGAGGTGTGAAACTGCAGCGTTTCTGCACAAAAGAATTGACATGCTGCGGATTGTAAACCGCAGCAAAACCGCGCGGAAAAATCTGCAGCATGTGCACAGTGTTTTCCAGTTTACCATTGAAAACAATGGTACTGTACAACACACCTAAGTCTGCTGCAGAAACACTGCGGATCCGCAGCAGAATCCGCACCGTGTGCACATACCCGAAGATTTATCAGAATCCACGGATTCCGACTGAGATATGCGGTGGATGGAATCACTTCGTGAACACTGGCCTCCATCCTGGCACTGTTCATCTTTTTCAGTCGTGCAGAAAAACATGGAGGATTTTTTTTTTTTTTTTTTTTTTCATGTCTGGAAATGGCAAACACTGTCAGACGGTGTCCACACTGACTCGGCGTGCCTCAGAATAGTGATTGGCTTTGTCGGGTTTCGTAAGGTATTACTCCGTGGAAGCGCTGTATGTGTGAACCTAGCCTTAAACAGTTCTGTAAGAAGATAGAAACTTGTACACGTGCCATAAGTTATGGGGGCACTGCTAGTGTGCACCTGCTCCATAAACAGTATGATCACAACTGGTGGAGCATCCTCGTGGTATGACTGTCACCACTGACATTGAGCAATATAATAATACAGGAGTTCTATACACAGGTGGGCTTACAAGGATATGGTCAGTGACAGAATATTTTTAGTAGTATCTTTTACCTTTGTATCTGCCCAACATACCAGCCAGTGGCAAACAAGTCCAGCTGCCACGGCCCAACGTTCTGTGCCATGGTTAGGTGTCAGAGGATGTGACGAGAGGAGAACCTCATTATAGACTTTGCAGTTCCGCCGCCTTTTTATCACATCTCTTGGCACATAATTTACGAGTATTTTTATCTCTGCAGAATGCATACATATAAAGTGAACCTATGTACATGTTCCTCGTGGTGTCGATTATCGCTATCTGGGGATCGACGGATAAATGTTTTTCTTTCAATATTGACTTTCTGTTTATCCTCTTGCTTTTTATGTGCCGAAAGTGAGTGGAGTGTGGCGCTCGTCGTCTTCGGCTGGATGTCGAGCTTGAGAAATACGTGTAATGTTTGTTTTCTATTTCTGTCCTCCAGCCGGCTGAATATATTTATTTTCATCTGTTTGCCGAATAAAGAAAAAAGTGCGCCTTTCTTCTCCGGGGAAGTGATTGTTTTTCCTGCCCTCCTAATGTACTTGTCTATTATCTCCACACTCCAGTGAAATAATTGACAGGCGCCGCACACGCAGCGATCAGAGTGCATATAAATTCTCCAGACCTGTCGGGGATTAGGTTCTGGAGTGATCCGAGAATGATAACGAGAGAAGATTTGGCGTTCAGGACTCTCAGAAGACACGGGAAAACTTGCTTCAGCCATAGAGGAGGCCATATTGGCTGCCGCGAGGAGTGAATGAATTGATTTTCATCATTTGGCGATAGAAGACCAGGGATTAGGCTAAATTCACACGCAGTAATTTCACGCTGAGACGGCCATATAAATCGGAGCGCAGTGCACGGACTGGCCGTCGGCTCTCCCTACCGTAGCGTGACAGCCTCCTAGAAACACATGAAGCGGTCACACTCCGGTCTTTAGGGTTGCCGGACAGTCGGTGCACCGTGTTCCAATCACGCTCCGATTTATATGGCCGTCTGACTGTGACCTTAAAATAACAGGATGGAATCGGCCTAAATCTTTTGTATTTTACTTGTGGATTTTGGTCCAGACTGACGAACACATTTTATCACAATCAAATTTTATTGGGAAAGTCTGCAGCAACTTCACCGCAATGTGGGAATCCAGCCTTACGTCTTCTATTACGTCTTGTGAACATGAACTTGGCAAATAGATCTTCCAAAAAGGCCGGATTCACACATTGCTGTACAAGGGACTGCACAGCGCTAGTGCATAGGGGTTTAACTTAGCCTAGAGTTGGCAAATGGCAGTCACTGGGCGCTCGTTATATTAATACGTGACGTTCTGCCATAAAGGTGTAAGATGGGAATATCCCTTTAATGAGACATAAATTAAGGCACATAGTAGATGTCCAAATTACAGGAGACTAATGAATAGTATGGCATTCAGTAGGAGTCTCTAAGGCTTGGTTCACGTTTAACCATATAAGTGTCCACCAAGTTGTTCATAGTGGATTTCTATTAATATTGTTTTTAACCCCATTATTTTTTTCTAGGTAAAACTAATAAATTCAGCTTTACTTGCACTCCATTGCTCCAACAATGCCTGTCTGCTGGCATTCTGGCTCTTTGATGGCAGTGAATGTGACCGCTGCAGCCTATCACATGGCTGACTACTTAGGCATCAGTTGAGCTGCACAGGTTAAAAGCTGTATTTATGGGAAGCCGTTTTAATGGGAATCCGACCCCAGGTTCTGCTACCCCATCTGAGAGCAGCATAATGTAGATTCAGGGGCCACGATTCCAGCAATGTGTCACGTACAGGGCTGCTTGCTGCAATTTTGACTGGAACGTTTATGTCCTGCAAATCTAACCAGTTCTCTGAATGCTGAACTCTTTATAACCCCACCCCCATCACTGATTGTTGGTGGTTACTGTGCATAGGCAGAAAGCCACCAATCAGTAATGGGGGCGGGATTATACTGTATACAGCTCATGAATATGGAGGACTACATTGCAGCATGTTCAGTAGTCCTGTATTGATCTCTTGCTGATATAACAATAATTTTATACAAACTTAAGTAAGCAGCCCAGAAAGTAACACATGGAATTAGAGTCTCTGCCCCTACATTATGCTGATCTCCGATCCGGTGGCAACAACCTTATGACTGATTGTCGTCTATGCCTTAACTAGATACAAGATTTTGCACTTTGTGTACTGGTTCATTATCCTGTAAAAAGCTGCAATGTTTTTTCGTCCTTTCTCAAGGAGACTTCTATGTTCTCACTGAACACAAAGCTGATCGCATAGCAAACTTTGGGATTTTTTTCTGACACACATTCCCCAAAATCATGGACATGTGAGCAGTTCCATAGACTACAATGGGTGTGTGTTCTACCTGTGAAAACCACAGATATAGCCCATATGTGAAAAACAGACTTCTGAATGAGGCCTAAAAGTGTGCGATTCTTTGCGTGATCCCCATTTATCAGACATACTATATTTACTGCTAGATTGTCACCGTTTCAGATTTACAACATTGTATTTCATTAATTTTTTTTGTTTTTTCCCCAGGAAATAATGTCCAGATTTTGCAGTTTCTCCAATTGTAGCACCGCATTTGAGGAGATGGTTCCTGTCTAACTGAAAGGTGCGTAAATTGTACATGGCTGTCAGCTGCGGGAATATGCGACACACCGGAGGATGCAGAACGCTTTGTGTGTTATTTGTCCTAACGAAGGGGGTCACCGTATTCAGATCTACTTCTTGCCTTTTTTCAAACTTGCAGCATCTTTTCATTATCTGTTTGTAATTGGAAACACAGACCCCACCATTGCTTTCTTATATCCCCTTCATATTGCATAATAAGCAATTCAGGAACTCATGTTTTCTGAAAAGATGAGTCTGTGATGGTCATAGATCAGATTCTGACCATAGAAAGCAGGTACAGTGTAGACCAACAGTTATGCCATCCTGCCTGGCAGGGCCTACTCTTTATGACTATGGGCATTTAAAGGGGCTGTCCATCACCTGTCAGATCTGCATTTGGATGTGGGAGGCTGTGCTGACCTTGCAGCAGTGGCCACCACCAATATACCTGCTGACCATGCGTGAGACCTGGTGAGTGCCTCTTGTTCCAATGTCGGCAGTACCATTTTGCTCCCACAGTGAGAGGCTCTGGATGACCCACCCCTTTAATTCTCTTGCAGGAATATTAGTATGCTATGTGAAATAGTAAAAAAGCAGGGTGCTAGAGAGACTTGTGGAGTGGCACAGGTTACCTTTTGTTGTGAAGCGATCCACGACTTAGGGTCCCGTTATACTAAACGACGCACCAGAGATCCCGACAATGTTACGACCTGGTCAGGATCGCTGGTGCGTCGCTACATGATCGCTGGTGAGCTCTCAAACAGGCAGACTCACCGGCGATCAGGACAAGCAAGGACGCTGGTATCCAGGGTAAATAGCCGGTAACTAAGCGCGCGTCACTTAGTTGCACTCTGTTTACCTTGGATACCAGCGTGCTCGCGCTGGGAGCTGGTATCCTTGGTAAACGGCGGGTAACTAAGTGCGCACGGCGCTTAGTTACCCGCTGTTTACCTTGGATACCAGCCCCTAGCGTCTGCTTACGGCGCTGGAAGCTCACTGATCGTTGGTCTCCCGCTACCATACGCAGCGATGCGCACTGGCCAGCGGGAGACCAACGATCAGAAAATGGCCCAGGACATTCTTTCACGATCAGCGATACCCGGGGGGGGGGGGTCACTGATGCGTGCCACACACAGCGAGATCGCTGGCACATCACAAAATTGGTGACGCATCAGCGATCTCGCTGTGTGTGAAGTACCCCTAAGTCAGCCAGGAGGTAAATCATCAAATATGGTCAATTTGTTGTAGAAATTTCTGTGGTTAAAAATTACCGTTCTTCCATACATCTGAATGGGGTTGTTTCAGCAGCATGTACTGTACATTTTTTTTTTTTCCCTGCAAGTCCATTCACATGAATGGGACAATTGCAGAAATGTTTGCAGCAAATTTACTGCAATGATATATCCATGTTTGCGTTGGTTTCGTGCTTTGAACACTATGCAAAAGGACAAAACTACATCTGATTTAATAATGAGAAATAATACGTGACTGCATTTACACGTGGCCAGGTATAATAGAACATTTATTGTTTACATTGATCAGAGTCTTGGATGATGAATTGGATATAGAATTGTGGTATCTTGTACATGGGCTACTTGTTGTCGGCAGAGAGATCTGTTTTTCCCCTAATTTACTGCCCTCTTTGTTTTATATCACTTCCTTTCTGTTCCTTAATTTACAGTTAAAAAAAAGTTAAAGAACATTTAAAATAATAAAAAAATCAGTCTCTTCACAATTAGACAGGGTTGTTCATGTAAGGTTTAGTGGACAATAGCATCTGTGGGCAAAAAACGGCAAAATTCGCCTTTATAATAGTTAAACCACCATGTGGAGCATTGTTGAATTGGCCTCATCTGAAGGCCTAAATTGTTTCTGGAAATGTTCCTACACCTGTGCTGAAGTCTGTACAGACAATGACTCTGGAATATCGTTGTCACAAGCCACTTGGGAGGATGCATAGGAATTTCTGCAGTTGCTGCTGCGTGAATATACCACAGGGGCAATTTACTAATCCTCTGCTGTGTAATCTTAAGATCCCTGAATACTTCCTTAAATGGATTTTCCACTGCAGGACAACCTCAGCTTAATCAATTCATGACTCTAGAGAATAAGAACGGTGTATACGGATGCCCTGAAGAGGTGCCAATCCGGTGATCTTGGTGCTAAAGAGTGACGTGACTTGTGTCGTGTTCACACTGCAGCCAATGAGCGGTCGCTCGTCAGCTGCAGCTTTTCACTATTTTGTCAGAACTGACGAAGTTGAGATGAGCTGCAGCTGACGAGCGACCGATCATTGGCTGCACCTTGCACGTGACACATCAAGTCATGTCACTTTCTGAGAACAGCGGCGCCGCACAACCCCTTTTAAGCTAGAAAGTCTTAAAACTCACCACATTTATCTGTGGCTCTTCTTGGATGATATTTTTGCATATTTTTAGACCCATATCTAAGTTTACATCAGCATTTGGTTGGCTTACTTGGTGCCATAATCGTTTGCCATAATTTCAAGTTTGTTTATTACCGAGAATGAGCGGGTAGTGGGCTGGAAAGTAGAGGCAGGGGAGAGCCCCAAACCTGGCTGGTGCTCTTTGGATAACAGTGAAGGTAGTAGGTCATCAGGGGAAATGGGATAGTCTAGGTCACAAAGCCCTTAGCGAGAGAGGCGTAGAAAGAGAGAAGCAGAAGGGGCGCGAAGATTTTTACTATTGAGCACCTCTTCGCAGAGATTTATTTTCTGACCACAACCCTTCTCCGTATGTCCTATTGGGGTATGTGGGTGTTATTAGGAGAATCCTGTACTCGGGACCTTTTTCTGTATAAGCTTTTATTCTCAAGCACTGTCCTACTGTATTGCGTATTTCCACAATCATTTGTAAGAAAACTGTAATTTTACATTTATCCTGAAGTGGATTGAAAAATGAAAAATTGCTGCTGGATACTTTTGACAGTGGCCTGCAGAACAAACGGGCATCTTGAAAGACTTTTTTTTTTTATTTGTTTAACACCAAGGGGAAAAAAAATCTAATCGAAAAACTACATTCGATGATACCTCCTCTCTATTGCTCATTGAAGTGCAAAATTTAAGGAAATCATCATATCTTGGGCCACCTTGAGCCATCTTGGTTGGTCAGAAGCTCTGGGAGTGCTGGCAGTGTGGGTATTACATGGCATAAATACAGATAATGCTATTAATAAAAATTATATATTACTAAGGTGGTGAGCACATATGCCCTCACAGATGAAGATGTCATTGCTCTCCGCTTCTATGTGTGGTAATTTCAGTAATGATCCCACAAGTTCATAGATGGAAATGAAGCTGCACAGTTTCTACAATCTGCCATCTTCCTGTTCATCTCTACAAGCCTGGCACATGGAGTCCTAGGCCTCCTGTGGTTAGCGTCCATGTCCTGCCGAGATTTCACCCAGAAGTCTGTATTTTTATCAGAATGTACGGTATCTTCTGCCATTCCCTTTTACTTCTGGTTATAGAGTCCGCTCAGGAAGTCCAGAGACGTAAATCATCACAAAATGTACTTGTGTTGCGGTGAATCAACAAGTTCCTTCCTTCTTCAGGTGTTTTTTTTCTATATTTCCTTGCTCACGAGCAAAACATAGCCGAACAATAATGGCGATGGAGACCTGAAGAAGTACAGGCGCCAGTATATCCTGATCAGGCGGAGAGAATGTATTTGTGTGGGCAGCTTTAAAGGGCATTTATGAGTAACGGGATAACATGGGACCTAAGTTTAACGCTGTCGAATGAACAGGCCATAGGCTGGAAATGGCAGCACTCACATTTTTGTAGTCTATAGGCATCTTCTGCCTAAGAATAACAAAATGAGCGTTCCTTACCTCGCACCTCGCACTGCTCCAGTGTTGTCACCAGTCATTGTTGATATGGCTGTAGTGGCGACGTGTGACTGCCGCAGTTACGCCAAATTGACATGGAGGGTAAAAGGCCTTTTACATAGTGAAGGGTAAACTTGTGCAGCGGTTGAAAGATCTGCAAGAATTTGCTTACTTGTCGTTGATGACGTCTTTTATTATGGTTGTTTGGTTGTACATCTACTTCTATAAAGTGGGCGTCTGCTACTTATCAGAAATAGCAGGAGAGGCGGAAAACACATTCACACAAGCGATCGCAATAATGGAAAAAAGACATTGCAGCCTATAACACTAGCGAATTGTGTACATTATTAGTCACCAGACCCGTGTATCAACCAGTCGCTTCCAAATCCGGTGAGCATTGGGCATCACAGTGGTGGGAATGACAGATGCAGCATCAGTGATTATCTAAGGATATCTCCAGACCCAGCTGAAAAAAAACAACACCGATGGCAGTCACTTCCCAAATATATTACAACTTCACGTACATGAAAGTGTGAATTGATGACGCATTGCGGAAATGAGATTGTGGTATGTGCTTACAGATCATTGGCAGCTGTCAACATGGCAGCCATCAGTCAATGATCACGTAAATATGGTCAGCAGCACATTCCTTTGTGAAAAAAGACTAAATGGAATCTGTGCGATTTACATTGGTCCCTGTAAAAAAAAAAAAAAAAAAAGTCCTTGAAATGTGACTTTATTTTACAGCAACATTTATTTTGCTGACAGGTCCTGAGGTAGTGTATTGTTTCAGGACGCTTCTGCTGCATTATACATTTTTTAAAAAGGCGACTCTAAGGTACACAATGTTTTTTAAGCAGTAGGTGCTTCGGGAAAATGCTGGTGGTGTTGTTCCTAAAGCGTCTTCTCCGCTTCTTTATTTGGTCATTTTGGCTGCAGCTCTGCTACCATTGTATTTTTTTCCCTAAAACTATATACATAAACTAGTGAGCAGAAGCTTGTTGAAGAATAGTCAGGTCGTTTTTTAGCTGCTTCACAACAGTCAAAAAGTGAAGTGGTTAGAAGAAGCTCAAAAAAACCTGAATATATGCACAGCAATGTTCATTCGTTTTAGCATTTTTAGTGGGCTGTTTCAGGCTGAATCCACCTGAAAAGGATGTTATATGCACATACACATCAGCCGCTCTATACTTCCCTCTCCCATGTACAGCTCCCATGCACTTCTCACCTTCCTGAAAAACCTCAATCCATCTTGCCCAAACACATCACACAAAATAATTTCTTACAATTCCAATAACTATTTGCTCTTTATCTTCCTTCTCCTACTGACCTCAGGAGACATCTCCCCCAACCCTGGTCCACCATCCCCCAACCTCAACCCCCCCCAACCTCAACTCCTACCCTACCTCACATCGAAACCTTACTAACCTTATTAATGTTAGTTGCACTCCTCCATTTCTTTCGTGGATTCCAGAGGACACAATTAAAAGGTCTGTATGTAACAAACTTCCTTTCCTACACAATTACTTTCTGAGCAACTCTCTCAATCTGTTGGCCCTCATTGAAACATGGATTCAGGATTCTGACACTGTCTCCCCTGCTGCCATTTCACATGGTGGCTTACAATTCTCCCATTCCCCAAGACCCACAAACAGACATGGCGATGGAGTCCTGTCCCCACAATGCGCTTTCCAGGTCATCCCCTCAGTTCTATCACTCTCATTCCCTTCTTTTGAGGTCCACACCATCAGGCTCTTCCGTCCCCTCTCCCTCAAAGTAGCGATCATATAACGGCCCCAGGCTCACCCACCCACTTCCTTGACCATTTGTCTGCCTGGCTGCCACACTTCATGTCCTCAGAACTACCAACCCTTATCGTGGGACACGTCAACATCCCCATTAACAGCCCCACTTCCTCCTCTGCCTCCCAGCTCCTATCACTAAGGCTAGTTTCACATTAGCGTTTGGAGGCGCAGCGGACACTCGCTGTGAAGCTCCGCCCCCTGTCGCGTCGTGCCTTCTCCGGTCAGCTCCACCGATAAGCGCATGCCGCTGCATGCAGCCTGCGTACCCTATACCCTATCTTTAGCATTGGGTACGCAGGCCGGGCGCAGGTATGCTTTTGCTGCCGCATGCGTCCTTTTGACAGTGCGGCGATCGCACCAAAATCTTGTCCGACTCTGTTCAATCTCCTACCTAAATAACTCACGGCTTCCCCTCTCTGACCACAACAATCTCTCCTTCACGCTCACCAATCCTCGCTCACCCCAGCTCACTCCTACCTACCACACATTCAGAAATGTACAAGCCATTAACCCTCATACACTAGCAGACTCCCTACACTCATCATTGTCCTCATTCTTCTCATTTCCCTGTCCTGATCTGGCTGTACATCACTTCAACGACATTCTTAGGCTGCTTTCACACTTCAGGCTTTCTGAATCCGGCGGCCTGCGGTGAAAATGTGCAAAATATGATCCGGCTATATGTGTCACTGGATCCATTTTTTTCCCCCATTGACTTACATTGGTGCCGCATAGACACGTTGTGCATCCAGCTTTTGCCGGATACGGCAAAATGTGACGGTGCGGTGTCCAGAAAAAACGTTACATGTAACGTTTTTTTTCTGTGTCGGACCGCTTTTTTAAACAGCGCATGCCTGGTAGATTTTCTTTGGCATGAATGTTAACCCTGTAAGCGGCACAAAATAAGTCTCTCTCTCTCTCCCTCGTCCTATAACTTTAAATTTCAAACATTGCTGACTGAAACGAATCCGTCAAGACAAAGGATCTCAAACGGAAACGGATCCGTTTTTTTAATCTTTGCCGGATTGCGGCTGACTTAAAAAAACTGAAGTGTGAAAGTAGCCTTAGGCTGGTTTCACATTTGCTTCTGTGTGCGCAGGGTTTGATCCGCATGGGATATGCATTTGCATGCTTTTGCGTACGCATGCGTTGTATCGCGGTGTGCGGCGGGGCGCGGCGAAAGCAACATGTTGCATTTTTTTGAAGCATCAAATATGTGCAGACATGCGCATGCAGATGAGTGTTAAAAACGCATTACTGTCTATGGAAACGCATTGGTACGCAAGGACATGCGTACGCATGCATTCTTCAAAATGTAAATAGAAATCCCATGAGCCATGCCCATTTTTGTCTGTCATATCGAACACATACGCATAAACAACGCAAACGCATGCAAAACCACATACAAACGCATGCACACGCAGCGTTTTTCCCGTCATGCGTAATGATGATGCGCATAAAAATGCTGCGTAAACGTGTGTTTTTGCATGCGGATAATACGCTGCGGACTCAAACGCTAATGTGAACCTAGCCTTAGGAGCACCCTTGACCAAGTTGCTCCCCCCACCCTCAGAACCGCCAAGCATAGAGTAAAACAGCCCTGGCCGCACATCACAAATCCGATTTCTCCAGCGATGCTCTAGGTGTGCGGAACGCATATGGAGGAAAACGCTCACACCAGAAGACTTCAACCACTTCAAATTTATGTTAAGAACCTATAACGCTGCCCTTCATCTCGCCAAACACCTACTTCATCACCCTGATCTCCTCCCTATCCAACAACCCCAAGAAACTTTTTGACACCTTTCACTCCCTCCTCAGGCCGAACGCACAAGCCACTATCACAGACGTTTGTGCTGATGACCTGGCCTCCCACTTCATAGAGAAAATAGATAATATCCATCAGGAAATCCGCTCCCCTGGCTCACTCTCCATATTCAATTCTGTCACAGAAGAAGTCTCCAGGCTCCTCTCTTCTTCTTTCACTTCTGACCCCATTCCCTCACATCTCCTCCAGTCTCTCCAGTTGTCACAACTCTCCTAACTACAATATTTAATCTCTCCCTCTCCTCAGGCATTTTCCCCTCCTCCTTCAAACAGTATAGTTAGTCCATTATTAAAGAAACCCGCTCTTGACCCATCCAACACAAACTACAGACTAGTCTCCAATCTCTCCTGCATCTCTAAACTCTTGGAGCCCCTGGTCTGCTCCCGCCTTACCCGTTACCTCTCCACTCACTCCCTCCTAGACCCTTCACAGTCCGGCTTCCGCCCCCTACATTCGACAGAAACTGCACTCATCAAAGTGACCAACGACCTTCTGACAGCAAAATGTAACGGTGACCACTCTGCTCATTCTTCTCGACCTTTCTGCAGCTTTCGACACTGTTGACCGCCATCTCCTACTCTCTAGGCTCCAGTCACTAGGCATTAAGGACATTGCTCTCTCCTGGTTCTCTTCCTATCTTTCGGATCGCTCCTTCAGTGTTCTGTTCGCTGGGTCCACTTCATCTCCTCTTCCTCTCACTGTCGGGGTACCTCAAGGCTCAGTCCTTGGCCCCCTCATCTTCTCTCTACACGGCCACAATTGGACAGACCATCAGCAGATTTGGCTTTCAGTACCATCTTTATGCTGATGACACACAACCATACACATCCCCTGACCTTACTCCCGCGGTACTACAGAACGCCAGTGCCTGTCTGTCCGCAGTCTCCAACATCATGTCCTCTCTATCTGAAACTCAACCTTTCCAAAGCTGAACTTCTTATGCTCCTGCTGTCTACTAACCTCTCTAAATCTGACATTTCCCTCTCCGTGGGTGGCACCATAATAACACCCCGGAGGCAGATGCGCTGTCTGGGTGTTATCTCTCCTTCACCTCCCTTATACAATCTCTTGCCCGCTCTTGTTGCTTACACCTAAAGAACATCTCTAGAATCTGCCCTTTTCTCACCATAGAAACAACAAAAACCCTCACTGTCGCCCTAATCCATTCCCGCCTGGACTACTGTAACGCTCTATTAATTGGCCTTCCCCTCACTCGACTTTCCCCTCTCCAGTCCATCCTTAATAGAGCAGCCAGGGTCATCCACCTGTCTAATCAGTACTCGGACGCGTCCACTCTTTGCCACTCGTTACACTGGCTGCCCATTCACTACAGGATCCAATTCAAAGTACACAGTGCTCGAAACACATACAGAGCCTCTCTGGGTAATAGCAGCCATGTCAATGTTTTATTGATACCAATAAAGAATTTGGATTTTATTTCCTGGAGCTGGACCTTTCTTCTTTTGAACCAATTCAAAGTACTTTTTCTCACCCACAAAGCTCTCCACAGTGCGGCACCCACCTACAGCTCTTCCCTAATTTCTGTCTATCGGCCTAGCCGGTCGTTGTGCTCTGCAAACGACTTTCGACTAACCTCTGCACTAATCCGTACCTCCCACTTCCGACTCCAAGACTTCTCCCGCGTTGTGCCAATCCTCTGGAATGCTCTACCCCAAGAAATTAGGACCAGCCACAACTTGCACAATTTTAGGCGCTCCCTCAAAACACATTTGTTCAGAGCGGCCTATCAAGTTCACTAATCAAAGTCATTTTATGTGAAAGTGTGTGTAGCCCATTCACTATCTAGATCTATCCCTCACGCCCTCAAGATGGCTGGACCATCGTTGTAAATACACACCTGTACTTTGTATCTCCCCCACCTCATTGTAGATTGCAAGCTCTCACGAGCAGGGTCGTCTTATTTTGCTTTAATTAATTGTATTAACGTTACTTATTACTGTTGTGTTTTGAAACTGGTTAACTGTAAAGCGTTGCGGAATATGTTGGCGTTATATAAATAAAGATTATTATTATTATTACCCCCCCAAGGAGTAAATTTAGTACCCATTTAATAGTACGTGAACTGGGATGGTGAATGAACCTACAACCCAGATCCTTGGCGCTGCCGGCAGTGTTATCCTGAGCTTTGTACACGCAGTGTTTGTGCATGATCAGCTTACTCATTCTGCAGGGGCTACGACTTTATTATCAGGTTGTGTGGTATCCCACCAGATCCTGATCTGTCTGCACCCGGCTCGAGATGGGGGGGAAGCCTGATGAGAGAACTTGTGAATTCTCTAACGTCAACAAAAATATTCATTTATCCAAGCAAAAAGCAACAACTTTGTCGCTTTCACTTTTTGCTTGCTGCAGCAGCCTCAGCAGGAAAGCAGGAGAAAATTTTGAGTGCCCCTCCCTGTTGGTAAAGGGGGAGAGTCACATCTCTCTGCTCAGCACTTACCAGCAGATTTGTGTAGCTAGTTTGCCAGCTGTCACTAGTAGAGGACACAAGATAAGCTCCTATAAAGGAATGTCCTAGCCTAGTTTGCACTTTGCTTTCCACAGGACCTGATATGTATATGCAGCTCTAACTGCTATACAATGGTAATTTTTGCAGTAATCTTAGTTATTTCAGGAAAATTAATATTTTATCATGCATGTTTTACAATGAAAGCCTCGATATTCTGGACTTGAGAGAGAAAAATTCCAGGTGTTGTCTATGACGTCAGGGACTGGTAGATAGGAGTGAATCTTTGCATGGTATTCAGAACATTTATGTATCAGTCGAAAAGTTGATTAACAATTATAGCAGCGCTAATGGCAAAATGGGTAATTTCTGATGTCTTGGCGACTTACATGCTAATTTTGGCGGATCTGGCCATCCATCTATTGTGTGTGAGGTTTCCCAACTTTCATTCCAGATATTGGGATATGGCAGATATTGGGGATAGGAAACGATGATGTTGGATTTCAACATGCTTGGCCCTTTTCTTCTTAAAGGTGGCCATAGCTTACTCTTGTCTGCTCATACAGAACGCACACATGCACGCTCGACTACTGAATTATCAGCCAACCATCATATGACCCCAACACCCTATTTGTCACTGTGGAGGAGACTCAGAAGTGTATTTCTGGGCTCCAAAGAAATTCTGCGCCAATGATTGAGACCCATGTAATTGCCAACTATTAGATTTTCTTAATGATGTAGGGTAAACATGCAGTGACACGTCTCTCGAATTATGAAGCCCACTACTTTATTTGGTGTCTGGGGAGCACGTTTATTGACTGTGTAGGACAAAGTCGACATCCCCTCTCCTGATTTTTGTAAATCGCGAGGCGTTTTTGTAACTGGGAGAGTGCAAATTAGACATTGCATCAGCGTAGTAAAGTAGGGCTCTAATGCTCTGAGGAAGTAGTAATTCAGCCATTAATTCCAGGGTAATCTGTGTTTATTAAGCCATCTTCTCAGTTGCACATTGAGGAGTCTGCGTTAAAACATTGATGAGGTTTTTTCTGACCGTCTCCAGAAGTGGAACATTCGTTCCCCTTTCATCTGTACGAGGGAAAGTGACATTTGTCTCAAGGAAGCTGGCATCTACAATGGTTGTACAAGAGGGGCTTCCAGTTATGTTCCTCTAGGCCAGGATTGGCATAAAAACAGGAAAAGTCACAAACCTGACTCCCCCCCAGCTACGAGTTGCGCAATGACAATTGTGAGATTTCAAACAGTTTAACGCCAGAATTCTGGTGGAAAGTTTCAATGAATCGAAGCATATGTGTTATTATACACTTAGAAAGAACAGCTAAACCCATCCTTCTCTGTTTGGAAGAAGAGTTGGTGCAAATGAGGGCAAGGGGTTGTATACGATGACCCTTGAGGTTCCTTCCAACTCTAACATTCTATGATTCTAAATCAATTTGCAGGACCCAGTTCATTGATCTTGTCCGCAATCTGTGGTTGCTGGACGGGAGCCCTGAGAACCACCTATTACTGACAGCTTCTCCAGCTTTTCTTTTGATTAGCGTTATTGTTGAGGCGTGCTATCCAGGGCTGTGGAGTTTGAGTCATGGAGTCAGAGTCTGTGTCTATTTTGGTTGATTCAGTATACAATGGACCGACTCCTAAAATATATAATAAATTCGGTACAGTAGTGCAATGCAGGATGTGCTGTAAATGTTTTCATGAGAATTTGGGAAAGTTATGACATGTCCTCTAAGTGTTTGTTCTGTTTCTGATCTAAGGATCTGGGCTTTTATTTGAGATGAATTTATGCTGCGCTTTATATACTTGCTCAGTAGTGAGGCAGTGCTGTGGGGTCAGGAGTTGGGATATTGAGGAGTCGGAGGTTTGGCTTACTGACTCCACAGCCCTGGTGACATGTCATGTCAGGTCGGCTTATTAAAAGAAAAGTGTCAGGCCAGGATGTAGAATACAGTTCTTGCAGCTATCGTCCAGCAACCACAGAATAGTGCCATTGGTGATGGACCTGGTCTTTATTACACATTGCGCCCTGTGCATTTTCTTTCCCGCTTCACTGTACGTAGTTATTGTGGCTGTTCCTGGTGAGCCAAACATCTGCCTGAATGGCCGGGTCTTTAGCTGGATGATTGTTCACAACATCAGTAAAATGTCAGTGCAGGTGACAGCTCTTACTGGATGCACATAGCTTTTCTTTCTCCGTTTCACGTTGGGCCAGTGAATGGCTCTGCACTGCCCTCCGTAGTGCGGTGTATTAGCTGTGGTCCACGATGCACCTCTCCAGTAGTGAATTCTACTTTTTTGAATTGTTGGCAGCTATGTGAAGTGAAATAAATGACTCATTAACAAACCTGTATATTCTTGGTTACCCACAAGGTTATTAAATATTTGCATAGTGAAGTGTCTCCATTGAGTTTGAGAGGTGGGCCGGCCATGTTTGAACTGTTATTAGGTTGTGAATCACCTCGGCGTTGCACGGCCTTCCTGACTCTGTAACAGCAGTCATCTTGACGTGAAGTTATGTGCACCACATTCATTGAATTTCTGGCCACTGACGCAGCTTGTTTTTATCTGCTTTGAGTTTTTTGCGTTTTATGTCCGTGTCACATTACTACCTGAATCCAAGGACTAGGATTAGACAGATCTTCAGTCCTTGCGCTTTCCGTGTGCACGATGGCCTGCACGTGGACAACATATTGACCAGTGTTTGTCACTGTGAGGTGAACATGAGTGATTTTTCCCACAGACCTAAGACCAGGCCCTGATGATATTTATTTCGCCGGTCACGTCCCGAGCTCTGTGATCTTCTCGGAGTTGCTGACGGTTGCAGGACCTTCTGCCTTTCCTTACACTGCTCTCATCCTTAACATGGTCAACTTTATTCTGTGAAGTTTTTCCTTTTTTTTTTTTCCATTTACTAGAGGTCCATGCGCAGTGTGTTGCCCACTGGCAGAAAGTGCGCTTGTCTGTAATACCAACTTCTCCATACAGGAAAAACACTCCCAAAACGTGTGTTCATTTCAATTGTTTTATGGATGAGAAAAGTGCATATAATGACACGCAGCTCTCGCATCCAACTGTGATGTGGACAAGCACACGAGTGGCGCGATGACGTGGTTCTCCTGATTACTTCAACAGTCGTATGTGTATGTGGCCTAAAGTGGGCCATGGAATGGACGACTGACTACTTGCCCAACAGTGCGTCTGACCATTACACATGCACAGGATATAGAACATTCACACTAACAGCAATTGCCGACAAATTCTTCACTTTGCCAAATATATATCAGGTGGGTGTAACATGCTGATGAATTATGACAACCGCGTCACCATTCACATAATTCAGGCTTTGCGGCCAAACTTCTTAATGTGTACTCTCTACCGCTCTGTGTTTTTCTGTATCGTCTATCCATTATGTGAACACGTCTTTATAATGTATGGTACTGCAGGTTACTTTCCACAACATGGCCCTTCACGTTTCGCTTCTATCGGCCTTTGTCAGGAAGCCCTGCGTACTTCCTCTTTCATACTCTGTCATCAGTCACATTAGTGTTCGCACTGTTGATAGACTTTGCATTGCGGATGATCTGGGTTTAAGTTGTCAACGCTTCCTGTTTATAGAGCAAACTACTACTACTCCCACTTACTACCCCCATGTATCTGCTAAATCTCCTACCGGTCTGTGTCCGTACCAGGGAATCTGTGGCTAGAAAAAAAAAAATCTGTTTATGATGTGGACCTGCTGTTATCGTGGCCATGATAAAAGCACCTGCCTGCTATAATATGTGCCACCCGATCTACAGAACCTTATATATCCGCGCTCAGCAGTTACCATGGAGTTATGGACCTACATAGAAATACACGGCCTTGTTCCCAATCGCTCCAGCTGTTTTCCATTTGTGAATGACATAACCTCTTTAATATTAAAGCATAGCCAAAAATCTAAAGCTAATGTTGTGTTGTGGCGTTATTGTGTGTAACATGCCTGTCACTAAGGTAATGCCGGCCTGTGTGATCTGCGGCCAGTGCCGCCATGCTTCAGAAGCATTCCAGTGCCCGCAAACACAGCATTACTTCTGTTGGCAAAAAGATGGTTTTAGTAACCTAGTAATTGGTTTCTGGGGCCGGTTTCCTTGCGGTGATTCATTGCTAGGTTTGTTAACATAATGGCTGGTAAATGAAGTACTTTTACGTTTGTCATCATTCTTCTTTAATTAGCATGGCTGTACTGTAATTTTCCCCTTAGACTGCACACTGTAAATATACCTTTTATTATAAGCTACTAAACATTTCTTCCCTCCTCGGTAAAATCCGTAAAACAGATGGGAGAAGTGTATTAGCTGCTTGCAAGAGGTAAATATGGGGGAACAAAAACCTTTTGGAGAGATTATAATCATATGCGTCTTGTTAGGCCTCATTCAGACGTCCGTGTTGTATCCGTTTTTTTTCACAGATACAGCACATACCCATTATGATCTATGGTGCTATTCACATGTCTATTTTTTTTTTTTCCAGCAGCACGGATGACATGGGCCAATTCAAGACTATTCTTGAAAAACGCGTTCCACATACGGATAGGCTCTGTGTGCGGTCTGTGTCTAACATTGCAAAGTATAGGAGAAGATTTCAATTTTTCTTTATCCAGTGGGGAAAAAAACACTGACACACTGATGACAAAAACTGACTTACGGACGGACGCACAGCACTTATGACAAAAACTGACATACAGACGGACAACACTGATGACACACTGATGGCAAAAACTGACATATGGACTCACAGCACTGATGGCAAAAACTGACATACGGACGGACAACACTGATGACACGCTGATGGCAAAAACTGACATACGGACGGACAACGCTGATGACACGCTGATGGCAAAAACTCACATACGGACGGACAACACTGATGACACGCTAATGGCAAAAACTGACATACGGACGGACAACACTGATGACACGCTGATGGCAAAAACTGACATACGGACGGACAACGCTGATGACACGCTAATGGCAAAAACTCACATACGGACGGACAACACTGATGACACGCTAATGGCAAAAACTCACATACGGACGGACAACACTGATGACATGCTAATGGCAAAAACTGACATACGGACACACAACGCTGATGACAAAAACTGACATATGGACGGACAACACTGATGACACGCTGATAGGAAAAACTGACATACGGACACACAACGCTGATGACACGCTGATGGCAAAAACTGACATACGGACGGACAACGCTGATGACACGCTGATGGCAAAAACTGACATACGGACGGACAACGCTGATGACACGCTGATGGCAAAAACTGACATACGGACGGACAACGCTGATGACACGCTAATGGCAAAAACTCACATACGGACGGACAACACTGATGACACGCTAATGGCAAAAACTCACATACGGACGGACAACACTGATGACACGCTAATGGCAAAAACTGACATACGGACACACAACGCTGATGACAAAAACTGACATACGGACGGACAACACTGATGACACGCTGATAGGAAAAACTGACATACGGACACACAACGCTGATGACACGCTGATGGCAAAAACTGACATACGGACGCACAACACTGATGACAAAAACTGACATACGGACGCACAACACTGATGACACGCTGATATCAAAAACTTACATACGGACGCACAACGCTGATGACACGCTGATGGCAAAAACTGACATACGGACGGACAACGCTGATGACACGCTAATGGCAAACACTGACATACGGACGGACAACACTGATGACACGCTAATGGCAAAAACTGACATACGGACGCACAACACTGATGACAAAAACTGACATACGGACGCACAACACTGATGACACGCTGATATCAAAAGCTGACATACGGACGGACAACGCTGATGACACGCTGATATCAAAAACTGACATACGGACGGACAACGCTGATGACACACTGATGGCAAAAACTGACATATGGACGGACAACACTGATGACACGCTGATAGCAAAAACTGACATACGGACACACAACACTGATATCAAAAACTTACATACGGACGCACAACGCTGATGACACGCTGATATCAAAAGCTGACATACGGACGGACAACGCTGATGACACGCTGATATCAAAAACTGACATACGGACGGACAACGCTGATGACACGCTGATAGCAAAAACTGACATACGGACACACAACACTGATGACAAAAACTGACATACGGACGCACAACGCTGATGACACGCTAATGGCAAAAACTCACATACGGACACACAACGCTGATGACAAAAACTGACATACGGACGGACAACACTGATGACACGCTGATAGGAAAAACTGACATACGGACACACAACGCTGATGACACGCTGATGGCAAAAACTGACATACGGACGCACAACACTGATGACAAAAACTGACATACGGACGCACAACACTGATGACACGCTGATATCAAAAACTTACATACGGACGCACAACGCTGATGACACGCTGATGGCAAAAACTGACATACGGACGGACAACGCTGATGACACTCTAATGGCAAAAACTCACATACGGACGGACAACACCGATGACACGCTAATGGCAAACACTGACATACGGACGGACAACACTGATGACACGCTAATGGCAAAAACTGACATACGGACGCACAACACTGATGACAAAAACTGACATACGGACGCACAACACTGATGACACGCTGATATCAAAAGCTGACATACGGACGGACAACGCTGATGACACGCTGATATCAAAAACTGACATACGGACGGACAACGCTGATGACACACTGATGGCAAAAACTGACATATGGACGGACAACACTGATGACACGCTGATAGCAAAAACTGACATACGGACACACAACACTGATATCAAAAACTTACATACGGACGCACAACGCTGATGACACGCTGATATCAAAAGCTGACATACGGACGGACAACGCTGATGACACGCTGATATCAAAAACTGACATACGGACGGACAACGCTGATGACACGCTGATAGCAAAAACTGACATACGGACACACAACACTGATGACAAAAACTGACATACGGACGCACAACGCTGATGACACGCTAATGGCAAAAACTCACATACGGACGGACAACACTGATGACACGCTAATGGCAAAAACTGACATACGGACACACAACACTGATGACATGCTGATATCAAAAGCTGACATACGGACGGACAATGCTGATGACACGCTGATATCAAAAACTCACATACGGACGGACAACACTGATGACACGCTGATAGCAAAAACTGACATACGGACACACAACGCTGATGACAAAAACTGACATATGGACGGACAACGCTGTTGACAAAAACTGACATACGGACGGACAACACTGATGACACGCTAATGGCAAAAACTGACATACGGACGCACAACACTGATGACAAAAACTGACATACGGACGCACAACACTGATGACACGCTGATATCAAAAGCTGACATACGGACGGACAACGCTGATGACACGCTGATATCAAAAACTGACATACGGACGGACAACACTGATGACACGCTGATAGCAAAAACTGACATACGGACGCACAACACTGATGACAAAAACTGACATACGAACGCACAACACTGATGACACGCTGATATCAAAAGCTGACATACGGACGGACAACGCTGATGACACGCTGATATCAAAAACTGACATACGGACGGACAACGCTGATGACACACTGATGGCAAAAACTGACATACGGACGGACAACACTGATGACACGCTGATAGCAAAAACTGACATACGGACACACAACACTGATATCAAAAACTTACATACGGACGGACAACGCTGATGACACGCTGATATCAAAAGCTGACATACGGACGGACAACGCTGATGACACGCTGATATCAAAAACTGACATACGGACGGACAACACTGATGACACGCTGATAGCAAAAACTGACATACGGACACACAACACTGATATCAAAAACTTACATACGGACGCACAACGCTGATGACACGCTGATATCAAAAGCTGACATACGGACGGACAACGCTGATGACACGCTGATATCAAAAACTGACATACGGACGGACAACGCTGATGACACGCTGATAGCAAAAACTGACATACGGACACACAACACTGATGACAAAAACTGACATACGGACGCACAACGCTGATGACACGCTAATGGCAAAAACTCACATACGGACGGACAACACTGATGACACGCTAATGGCAAAAACTGACATACGGACACACAACACTGATGACATGCTGATATCAAAAGCTGACATACGGACGGACAATGCTGATGACACGCTGATATCAAAAACTCACATACGGACGGACAACACTGATGACACGCTGATAGCAAAAACTGACATACGGACACACAACGCTGATGACAAAAACTGACATATGGACGGACAACGCTGTTGACAAAAACTGACATACGGACGGACAACACTGATGACACGCTAATGGCAAAAACTGACATACGGACGCACAACACTGATGACAAAAACTGACATACGGACGCACAACACTGATGACACGCTGATATCAAAAGCTGACATACGGACGGACAACGCTGATGACACGCTGATATCAAAAACTGACATACGGACGGACAACACTGATGACACGCTGATAGCAAAAACTGACATACGGACGCACAACACTGATGACAAAAACTGACATACGAACGCACAACACTGATGACACGCTGATATCAAAAGCTGACATACGGACGGACAACGCTGATGACACGCTGATATCAAAAACTGACATACGGACGGACAACGCTGATGACACACTGATGGCAAAAACTGACATACGGACGGACAACACTGATGACACGCTGATAGCAAAAACTGACATACGGACACACAACACTGATATCAAAAACTTACATACGGACGGACAACGCTGATGACACGCTGATATCAAAAGCTGACATACGGACGGACAACGCTGATGACACGCTGATATCAAAAACTGACATACGGACGGACAACACTGATGACACGCTGATAGCAAAAACTGACATACGGACACACAACACTGATATCAAAAACTTACATACGGACGCACAACGCTGATGACACGCTGATATCAAAAGCTGACATACGGACGGACAACGCTGATGACACGCTGATATCAAAAACTGACATACGGACGGACAACGCTGATGACACGCTGATAGCAAAAACTGACATACGGACACACAACACTGATGACAAAAACTGACATACGGACGCACAACGCTGATGACACGCTAATGGCAAAAACTCACATACGGACGGACAACACTGATGACACGCTAATGGCAAAAACTGACATACGGACACACAACACTGATGACATGCTGATATCAAAAGCTGACATACGGACGGACAACGCTGATGACACGCTGATATCAAAAACTCACATACGGACGGACAACACTGATGACACGCTGATAGCAAAAACTGACATACGGACACACAACGCTGATGACAAAAACTGACATATGGACGGACAACGCTGTTGACAAAAACTGACATACGGACGGACAACACTGATGACACGCTGATAGGAAAAACTGACATACGGACACACAACGCTGATGACACGCTGATGGCAAAAACTGACATATGGACGCACAACGCTGATGACACGCTGATATCAAAAACTTACATATGGACGCACAACGCTGATGACACGCTGATGGCAAAAACTCACATACGGACGGACAACACTGATGACACGCTAATGGCAAACACTGACATACGGACGGACAACACTGATGACACGCTAATGGCAAAAACTGACATACGGACGCACAACACTGATGACAAAAACTGACATACGGACGCACAACACTGATGACACGCTGATATCAAAAACTGACATACGGACGGACAACACTGATGACACGCTGATAGCAAAAACTGACATACGGACGCACAACACTGATGACAAAAACTGACATACGGACGGACAACGCTGATGACACGCTGATATCAAAAACTGACATACGGACGGACAACACTGATGACACGCTGATAGCAAAAACTGACATACGGACGCACAACACTGATGACAAAAACTGACATACGGACGCACAACACTGATGACACGCTGATATCAAAAGCTGACATACGGACGGACAACGCTGATGACACGCTGATATCAAAAACTGACATACGGACGGACAACGCTGATGACACACTGATGGCAAAAACTGACATACGGACGGACAACACTGATGACACGCTGATAGCAAAAACTGACATACGGACACACAACACTGATATCAAAAACTTACATACGGACGCACAACGCTGATGACACGCTGATATCAAAAGCTGACATACGGACGGACAACGCTGATGACACGCTGATATCAAAAACTGACATACGGACGGACAACACTGATGACACGCTGATAGCAAAAACTGACATACGGACACACAACACTGATATCAAAAACTTACATACGGACGCACAACGCTGATATCAAAAGCTGACATACGGACGGACAACGCTGATGACACGCTGATATCAAAAACTGACATACGGACGGACAACGCTGATGACACGCTGATAGCAAAAACTGACATACGGACACACAACACTGATGACAAAAACTGACATACGGACGCACAAAGCTGATGACACGCTAATGGCAAAAACTCACATACGGACGGACAACACTGATGACACGCTGATAGGAAAAACTGACATACGGACGGACAACACTGATGACACGCTGATAGGAAAAACTGACATACGGACGGACAACACTGATGACACGCTGATAGGAAAAACTGACATACGGACACACAACGCTGATGACACGCTGATGGCAAAAACTGACATACGGACGCACAACACTGATGACAAAAACTGACATACGGACGCACAACACTGATGACACGCTGATATCAAAAACTGACATACGGACGGACAACGCTGATGACACGCTGATATCAAAAACTGACATACGGACGCACAACACTGATGACACGCTAATGGCAAAAACTGACATACGGACGCACAACACTGATGACACGCTGATATCAAAAACTGACATACGGACGCACAACGCTGATGACACGCTGATGGCAAAAACTGACATACGGACGCACAACACTGATGACACGCTGATATCAAAAGCTGACATACGGACGGACAACGCTGATGACACGCTGATATCAAAAACTGACATACGGACGCACAACACTGATGACACGCTAATGGCAAAAACTCACATACGCACGGACAACACTGATGACACGCTAATGGCAAAAACTGACATACGGACACACAACACTGATATCAAAAACTTACATACGGATGCACAACGCTGATGACACGCTGATATCAAAAGCTGACATACGGACGGACAACGCTGATGACACGCTGATGGCAAAAACTGACATACGGACACACAACGCTGATGACAAAAACTGACATACGGACGGACAACACTGATGACACGCTGATAGGAAAAACTGACATATGGACGGACAACGCTGATGACACGCTGATGGCAAAAACTGACGTACGGACACACAACGCTGATGACACACTGATGGCAAAAACTGACATACGGACACACAACACTGATGACACACTGATGGCAAAAACTGACATACGGATACACAACACTGATGACACGCTGATGGCAAAAACTGACATACGGATGCACAACACTGATGACACGCTGATGGCAAAAACTGACATACGGATACACAACACTGATGACACGCTGATGGCAAAAACTGACATACTGATGCACAACACTGATGACACGCTGATGGCAAAAACTGACATACGGATGCACAACACTGATGACACGTGATGACAAAAACTGACATACGGATGCACAACCTTGATGACTCGCTGATGGCAAAAACTGACATACGGACGCACAACACTGATGACAAAAACTGACATACGGACGGACAACACTGATGACACGCTGATGGCAAAAACTGTCTTACAGACGCACAACACTGACACGGCGCTATTTTTTCACATACGTCTTTTAAACCCGATATGTGAATGAGGCCTTAATGAGTGATTGTGAAATTTCATAGCCATCAGTAGAAAACAACCCAAAGAATCAATGAAGGGCTATGGCCGCATTACAACACTGTGCACCATGGCACTTGTAGCCTTCTTATCTGTTTCGTTGGACACGCCGAGTATCGTGGGTGCTCGAGTGACATGTTCAAATCCCCGCGGCCGCACATTTTGAGGATGATAGACAGTCGCAAACCGATCCCTGCATGTCTTGTGGCTGTCTAATAGCAGTGAAACATGTGGCCACGGGGGCTTGAACATGTCACTCGAGCACCTGTGATACTCGGTGTAGACCCCAGCACTTGCGCCCAGCTCTATAGGCCATGATGAGTATTTTGTGAGTTTTTAGTGTTGCAGAATTTCTGCCCTTACCTAATTAGTTGTGGTGTTGTTTTTTGTTTTTTTTACATGCGTTTTCATTGCTGCAGTTTTCATCTCTTTTTAGTACTTCATGTTTTAAATAAAGCGTCTTCATTTTTGATACTTCCTGGTATTTGGCTTTGAAAAAATGTGATACCGTCAAGTGTGGATTACATAATGATTTTTTACCTGCACATTTTCCTCTTCTAATGCAAGTCTATTGGGAAAATAGCCACGTAAAACTCGGCGTACACACAAGAGAAAGTGACAAGTTGCGGATTTCCACTTTGTCACTTTACGCTGCTAAAAAAAAAGACACAGTGGGCATGAGATGTCTATAAATCCCACTTTGCTTCAAGGGTAAAATACTACATATTTTGTGCACACATCATAAACTCATTATGGGACCTTAACCCTATGTAGCATGTAACACGGTGCTGCCACAATGGAAAATAGAGACTTGAAATTCTCTTTTACATTTTGTGGAAATTTTCCGCACCTAAGTTCACCTTCTCAGGCTAAGTGCAGACGTACTTTTTTGCCCTGTGTATTTTTCCGCACAGAATTGAAGAATCCGCAGGTCAAATAACCTGCATTTTTCCTGCGGATTTCTTCATTTTTTCTTGTGGTTTTTGTGCGGTTTTCCCCTGCGGATTTGGAGAATGGAGCAGGTGGAAAACCTCACACAGAAGTAACATGCTGCATATTTTGAACCACAAGAAATCCGTGCGAAAAATCCGCAGCGTCTGCACAGCGTTTTTTTTTTCTATTGATTGATCGTGTGCACATGGCCTTAAGGCACATGATGCAGATTTCCAGCGGATCCGCAGCGGATTTAACAGCGCAGAAACGTTGCATATCCGCATTGTGATGTACAGTAGCATGTTAATCAATAGAAAAAAAAAAACTACTGTGCAGACGCTGCGGATTTTTCCGCGCGGTTTTCTTGTGGTTCAAAATATGCAGCATGTCACTTCTTTTGTGCGGTTTTCCACCTGCTCCATTCTCCAAATCCGCAGGAGAAAACCGCACAAAAACAAACCGCAAGAAAAAAGGAAGAAATCCGCAGGAAAAATGCAGGTCATTTGACCTGCGGATTTCTTCAATTCTGAGCAGAAAAATCCGCAGGGCAAAAAACCTACGTGTGCACTTAGCCTTATGGGTTTTGGAATCTGCATGATGATTCTTTGCGCACGGACTCATTGCGGTCTGCACTCTTCATTGCATCTAACACAATAGGATTTTGATGCAGAAATGCAGTGGAAAGTCCACAATGGCTGCATGTACATGGCATGGCAGGCCCGTTTTACATGTTTCATGGGCTACGATGGTCTCCTGGCCCGAACTCATCAGTCCTCTGAGGTTATTAGTGCAGATCAGGAGCCCGGTGGTTAATCTGGCCCTTACAATCCATACACACGTGAAATACCGATATGTGAACTCCAGCTGAGTCTTTATACACTACTTAAATTGATGGATGTGGGACTTGAAGCTTTTGAAACAATTGGGTTGCGGTTGCCTGTGGTCCTCCATGCCACTTTAATGACAATCCATGTATGCAATAGTGAGGTCTTCATGTCGAAGGACACGACGTAGCCCTAGCCTAAGGCATTGCCCTGCTCTGGTTCTTCCCCACTGTGATTTATAAGGATGTTAGTCACGCATAATATGGCTGTATTCTTTGTAGTGGACATCAGGGTCAGAACCTATAATTACTCCCACTGGTGTGAGACCTGTCACTTCTACCCCACTGGGCAAGAAAATCTACCATGATGCCTAACAACTGGCTCTGATGGATGAGAAGTAGATATTAATTTCCTTAAACTTGACCTGGTGGCTCAGCGAGGATGATTAAGGTTTGAGAAGAAGGCGACCAGCTAATTTGTTCTTTAAAGGCTTTAGTTAGACTCACAATGGATGGCCTGCTATGACAAGCTGTTTGGAAGATGGCCTGCAGAGATAAGGGATGAAATACATGTGATCCTCAGATTAGGATGCCTTGTGCTGGTGATATTCTAATGTCTTACTCATTATGAAAGATAAGTGGGAGCAGCGAGCTTCTGAGCTGTGTGGCGCAGGCTTTGTGTAGAGCCCGTGGTTAGGTCAATAATGTGCCGCTCACATTGAGGATGGGTAAGTCGTAGCCCTTATCTGATGGGGCTGGCTCCATGGTGGATAGGCTGCAGAGATTGGGTTCGTGCAGTGCACGGTTTTCTTTCCACGGTCTTTCACTTGTGTGACTTGTAACATAATCCACACTGGTTTCTACTGCTGCAGCTCTCTAGGAATATTTGCTTGGATTCTTTTTGCTGTAAGTTTTCTATCCATCTTCTTCTATAACAGAACACATATACTCTATGGGCCTGTTCACACAAGCTTTTTGTGTCTGCCTGCTTTTTTTTAGGCTATGTAGCCGATTCCAAAATGAATGAGGTTGTTGCATCTTCTGTCTTCAGGAGCGCATAGTAGGTCTCTTCAGCCTCCAGACTTACTGCTTTCTAGGGGATGATGCTCTCCTGATGATTGACAGTCCTGACCAGCAGCATGGAGGAGCATAAAGGAGGGCATAGAAGCAGGCCGGATCCAGCCAGATGACAGCCGTGCTTGCTTCCGCTCCATGCCTAGGAGACTGGCTACCTCTGATAGATTGCTTAGGTGGCTGGTAACCCAAGCAGCGAGCTGTAAGGTATAAAATTAAAAAATCCTGTTGTTCTTGAGAATGGATAAGAGAGAAACTGCCAGGTTGCTTGATATTGAAGGGGCCATGTGTTGGTGACAGACTTCACATGAAGGTCCTGCTGATGGTGACATACACCCAGCTTTGATGGTGCATGGTAGAATTCACTTTCTGTTTACTTCCCTTTTCCTGTGTAACAGAATGACATTTTAGAAGCCCATAATGTCATATTACATGTCAGCGTGGGGTCTTACTGAAGGCAGGAAGTGTAAGATGGTAAGAATGACTCAAACTGTCATCTGAAGCAAAACCTTGACCTTTCAGAACTTCCTAACCTAAGGGAAATATGTGAGGCTGCCGCGGCGTCGGCATCGGTGGCCCGTGCGTTTCCTATATAAAGGGTCTTCTACATGTGATGGTGACACAAGTCTAGCATGTCTTCTGTAGAAATCAGACCGGTGAGGTTGGGCGCTGCTTGTGTCCATTCTGACAAGTCTCTGCCCTGCACTGTGGCTTCCGTTTCGTAACAGAAACCACAGAACAGATGTGAGCGCAGCGTAGCCGTATTATTTGAGCGCTCGCTTACTGTGTACACAGGGAAGGCTGTGATGTATACAGTGAACGCTGTATCCATTAGGCCTCAATCACCCGATGACACCCAGGAGTGTGGGTTGGGTTTTTTTGTTGCTATTAGGCTATGTTCACACGTTGCTTTTTTTTTCTGCTGGTAGCTTTATTTTTCTTTTACAGTGTTTTTATAGCATTTTTTTCTAATGGGTGTTTTTTTTCTGTATCTCCATTCGACAATGTAGAATCCTGGGTGTCTTTTGAGCCTTCCCAATGACTTTTTGTTGTAACTGATGGAGCAGAAGACGCTTGAAAAATAGGTCACTAATTTTAACCCCTTGGTGCCTTTTGAAATCTGAAGTGGTTAAAAACCCCCTCTAAATACCGGATATATTATTATTGAATGTTTTCTGGAGGCTTTTTCAGGCCCAGTTTTGGGTGGAGCGGCCTGAAAACACAGTGTGCTCCCATTACTCCTCATTCCTAGGCCGTATTGCATGGACGTGCTTGGATCCATTTTTTTCATGGATACACTAGGTACCGCTATAAACCTCTGTAGCTATCCACATGTCCGTATTTCTCTCCGACCTTGTGTCCGTGCAAAACACACAAAGACGTCCATTTTTTTCCGGCAGCACAGATGAAAATGTCCCGTACAAGTCTAAGGGTCCGTGAAAAACCCATACAACACATTGCAGAGTATAGGAGAAGCTTTGTCATTTCTTTCTTTATCCATCGATGAAAAACCCTGGTGACATGGGTGACATCATTTCACGTTCGTGTTTTGACACGGATGTGTGACCGAGGCCTAAGGCATGTGGAGGGCTTACAAGAATGTGTGTATTGGGGCATTATTTAGGCAGGAGGGTCTCTTATAAGAAGAGGCTGGGTGGTGACTAGGTCTATTTGTGGCTTTTTGAAATTATGGATTTTTGACAAGATACCGACAATTTCTAGTTGAATTATTTCAAGCAAAGATCTAGTGAATAATTTTTCATTCAACCTTCCTGGGGATTTGAGGCCTTTGGTTGGGGGATTGAGCCTGGGTGAAAATGCAGCTTTTCTGCTGGTGCCTGTAGGAGCCGTTTGTGAGCGGACATGTTGGAGAATACATCTCACCCAGGTTCTTGGTTGTGGGGGTTCTTCAGGTTTCCAGGTCACAGGTTATCAATATGGCTGCTCTTTGGACTTTTCCTCAGTTAACTCTTTAGTGGCAGCCTGTATAGAGGCCTATTACCACTGCTGTCCCCCACCGTTGCGCTGTCCTACTGTGCAGGTATACGGGTCTACAGCACTGACTAATGGTATATAAAGGGAGGTCACAGCCGGGAACCCCTGAATGCGGGGGCTTATAATTTTGGTATTTCTCAAGCTCATCTAGTGAACATTCAGACACAGAGTTTATAGCAAACAAGATATTGATGGATTTTTTTTCTGGAAAATGTGATTATTTGGGATTTCTTGAATTAAATTAGATCACAAGTCTCCAGTGTGCCCAGTAGGACCTGCACCGAGACCTGCCATCAGCCCCCCGCTGTGTGCTGGGGGTCACAGACGTCTCAGTCACTGGTGACATGGCGCCTGCCCGCCATGGCCCCCTTCTTTTGGAGACTGGACCCCATCAGTCGGCGCTTGTTCAGACCAGCATATTTTCCGTGCGGCTCATTGCTGGTCAGTGGGGTAGACTGACCGTCTGTGTGTAAGATATCGCAGTGTGCATACTCTCGGCCATGTTTCAGATCAGACGCGCCAATTAAACTCAGATGTTTTAGAAGCGATGTTCTCCTGGGTCCATGGTGGTTACTGACCCGGGACGCTGTATTCTATTCAGCATTTATTAGTATTTGTTGATGTGTTTATATTGGAGGCCGGATGGAGCAGAGATGGCCTCTTCTGGCTCCGGGTTAGTTGCTATGGGCAACAGCCCCCCTGTCTGGACCGGGTCTAGTACTGTGGCCTTGTGTGTACAGAGAGCCCTAAGTGGCTCCGTTACCCATAGCAACCAATCAGCGTTCACTTTCCCAGCGCCCACTACGGAATGAGAAAGCTCAGCTGATTGGTCGGTTTATTTCCTGGACTAGTTTATTAGGCGGCGATAATAAATGATTGCGGATGTCCCTGTCTGTTAGTGAGGCGCGGTGCGAAGCAGGGTGACGGGGGCCGGGCTCCTTCTCTGGGGACCGCCAGTCGTGTGGCTGCTGGCTCGGAGGCAATGACGGGGTGAAGCGTAGCAGGAAGACATTGGACTCTAGTGTTAGTTGCATGGCTCCTCCCTGCGCCAGAGGAAACTGACAGAAACTAGTGGCGGCCGTCGGGACCGAACTCCAGTCATAGAGCGCGGCATAGTAAACACTGAGCAATGTGAGGAGGAGGGGCGGAGGTGTGACTGCAGAGCTGCCCCGTGCCCTCACTCCAGGGCCGCCCCGTGCCTTCACTCCAGGGCCGCCCCGTGCCTTCACTCCAGGGCCGCCCCGTGCCCTCACTCCAGGGCCGCCCCGTGCCCTCACTCAGGAGCAGTGTAGATGCCCTGTGCCTTCACTCCAGAGCCGCCGCCCCCCCCCCCTCGCACCCGCCCTGGCCCCTTGCTCCAGAGCCTTCCCATGCCCTCACTCCAGAGCCTTCCCATGCCCTCACTCCAGAGCCTTCCCGCGCCCTCACTCCAGACCAGGGCGCCCCGTGCCCTCGCTCCAGACCAGGGCGCCCCGTGCCCTCGCTCCAGACCAGGGCGCCCCGTGCCCTCGCTCCAGACCAGGGCGCCCCGTGCCCTCGCTCCAGACCAGGGTGCCCCGCGCCCTCACTCCAGACCAGGGTGCCCCGCGCCCTCACTCCAGACCAGGGTGCCCCGCGCCCTCACTCCAGACCAGGGTGCCCCGTGCCCTCACTCCAGACCAGGGTGCCCCGTGCCCTCACTCAGGAGCAGTGTAGATGCCCTGTGCCTTCACTCCAGAGCCGCCGCCCCCCCCCCCCCTCGCACCCGCCCTGGCCCCTTGCTCCAGAGCCTTCCCATGCCCTCACTCCAGAGCCTTCCCATGCCCTCACTCCAGAGCCTTCCCGCGCCCTCACTCCAGACCAGGGCGCCCCGTGCCCTCGCTCCAGACCAGGGCGCCCCGTGCCCTCGCTCCAGACCAGGGCGCCCCGTGCCCTCGCTCCAGACCAGGGCGCCCCGTGCCCTCGCTCCAGACCAGGGCGCCCCGTGCCCTCGCTCCAGACCCTTCCCGCGCCCTCACTCCAGACCAGGGTGCCCCGCGCCCTCACTCCAGACCAGGGTGCCCCGCGCCCTCACTCCAGACCAGGGTGCCCCGCGCCCTCACTCCAGACCAGGGTGCCCCGTGCCCTCACTCCAGACCAGGGTGCCCCGTGCCCTCACTCCAGAGCCTTCCCGCGCCCTCACTCCAGACCAGGGCCGCCCCGTGCCCTCACTCTGGAGCCGCCCCCGTGCCCTCACTCTGGAGCCGCCCCCGTGCCCTCACTCTGGAGCCGCCCCCGTGCCCTCACTCTGGAGCCGCCCCCGTGCCCTCACTCTGGAGCCGCCCCCGTGCCCTCACTCTGGAGCCGCCCCCGTGCCCTCACTCTGGAGCCGCCCCCGTGCCCTCACTCTGGAGCCGCCCCCGTGCCCTCACTCTGGAGCCGCCCCCGTGCCCTCACTCTGGAGCCGCCCCCGTGCCCTCACTCCTGCCCTGGCCCGTGCCCTCACTCCAGAGCCGTGTAAATGCCCCGTGCCCTCACTCCAGGGCCGCCCCGCTCCCTCACTCCAGAGACGCCCGTGCCCTCCAGAGCCGTGTAGATGCCCTGTGCCCTCACTCCTGCCCTGCCCCGTGCCCTCACTCCTGTCACTAGGGGGAGGCGGAGCTGCGGGCTGTGCTGTCACTCGGGGGAGCAGTGTAGATGCCCCATGCCCTCACTCCTGCCCTGCCCCGTGCCCTCAATCCAGAGCCATGTAGATGCCCCGTGCCCTAACTCCTGCCCCGTGCCCTCGCTCCAGGGCCGTCCCGCGCCCTCACTCCAGACCAGGGCCGCCCCGCGCCCTCACTCCAGACCAGGGCCGCCCCGCGCCCTCACTCCAGACCAGGGCCGCCCCGCGCCCTCACTCCAGACCAGGGCCGCCCCGCGCCCTCACTCCAGACCAGGGCCGCCCCGCGCCCTCACTCCAGACCAGGGCCGCCCCGCGCCCTCACTCCAGACCAGGGCCGCCCCGCGCCCTCACTCCAGACCAGGGCCGCCCCGCGCCCTCACTCCAGACCAGGGCCGCCCCGCGCCCTCACTCCAGACCAGGGCCGCCCCGCGCCCTCACTCCAGACCAGGGCCGCCCCGCGCCCTCACTCCAGACCCGGGCCGCCCCGCGCCCTCACTCCAGACCCGTGTTTAGATGCCCCGTGCCCTCACTCCAGACCCGTGTATAGATGCCCTGTGCCCTCACTCCAGGGCCGCCCCGCGCCCTCACTCCAGACCCGCCCCGCGCCCTCACTCCAGACCCGTGTATAGATGCCCCGTGCCCTCACTCCAGGGCCGCCCCGCGCCCTCACTCCAGACCAGGGCCGCCCCGCGCCCTCACTCCAGACCAGGGCCGCCCCGCGCCCTCACTCCAGACCAGGGCCGCCCCGCGCCCTCACTCCAGACCAGGGCCGCCCCG
This sequence comes from Dendrobates tinctorius, assembly GCF_039654945.1. Lineage (NCBI taxonomy): Eukaryota > Metazoa > Chordata > Amphibia > Anura > Dendrobatidae > Dendrobates > Dendrobates tinctorius. Next base: position 8,712,594 of record NW_027361750.1, on the reverse strand, counting down.
CGCCCTCACTCCAGACCAGGGCCGCCCCGCGCCCTCACTCCAGACCAGGGCCGCCCCGCGCCCTCACTCCAGACCAGGGCCGCCCCGCGCCCTCACTCCAGACCAGGGCCGCCCCGCGCCCTCACTCCAGACCAGGGCCGCCCCGCGCCCTCACTCCAGACCAGGGCCGCCCCGCGCCCTCACTCCAGACCCGTGTTTAGATGCCCCGTGCCCTCACTCCAGACCCGTGTATAGATGCCCTGTGCCCTCACTCCAGGGCCGCCCCGCGCCCTCACTCCAGACCCGCCCCGCGCCCTCACTCCAGACCCGTGTATAGATGCCCCGTGCCCTCACTCCAGGGCCGCCCCGCGCCCTCACTCCAGACCCGCCCCGCGCCCTCACTCCAGACCCGCCCCGCGCCCTCACTCCAGACCCGTGTTTAGATGCCCCGTGCCCTCACTCCAGGGCCGCCCCGCGCCCTCACTCCAGGGCCGCCCCGCGCCCTCACTCCAGACCCGTGTTTAGATGCCCCGTGCCCTCACTCCAGGGCCGCCCCGCGCCCTCACTCCAGACCCGTGTTTAGATGCCCCGTGCCCTCACTCCAGGGCCGCCCCGCGCCCTCACTCCAGACCCGTGTTTAGATGCCCTGTGCCCTCACTCCTGCCCTGCTCTGCCCCGTGCCCTCACTCTTGTCACTCGGGGCAGGCGGAGCTGCGGGCTGTGCTGTCACTCGGGGGAGGCGGAGCTGCGGGCTGTGCTGTCACTCGGGGGAGGCGGAGCTGCGGGCTGTGCTGCCACTCGGGGGAGGCGGAGCTGCGGGCTGTGCTGCCACTCGGGGGAGGCGGAGCTGCGGGCTGTGCTGTCACTCGGGGGAGGCGGAGCTGCGGGCTGTGCTCTCACTCGGGGGAGGCGGATCTGCGGGCTGTGCTGTCACTCGGGGGAGGCGGAGCTGCGGGCTGTGCTGTGACTCCGGGCAGGGGGGAGGCGGAGCTGCGGGCTGTGCTGTCACTCGGGGGAGGCGGAGCTGCGGGCTGTGCTGTGACTCCGGGCAGGGGGGAGGCGGAGCTGCGGGCTGTGCTGTGACTCCGGGCAGGGGGGAGGCGGGGCTGTGCTGTGACTCCGGGCAGGGGGGAGGCGGGGCTGTGCTGTGACTCCGGGCAGGGGGGAGGCGGAGCTGTGCTGTGACTCCGGGCAGGGGGGAGGCGGAGCTGTGCTGTGACTCCGGGCAGGGGGGAGGCGGAGCTGTGCTGTGACTCCGGGCAGGGGGGAGGCGGAGCTGTGCTGTGACTCCGGGCAGGGGGGAGGCGGAGCTGCGGGCTGTGCTGTGACTCCGGGCAGGGGGGAGGCGGAGCTGCGGGCTGTGCTGTCACTCGGGGGAGGCGGAGCTGCGGGCTGTGCTGTGACTCCGGGCAGGGGGGAGGCGGAGCTGCGGGCTGTGCTGTGACTCCGGGCAGGGGGGAGGCGGAGCTGTGCTGTGACTCCGGGCAGGGGGGAGGCGGGGCTGTGCTTTGACTCCGGGCAGGGGGGAGGCGTAGCTGCGGGCTGTGCTGTGACTCCGGGCAGGGGGGAGGCGGAGCTGCGGGCTGTGCTGTGACTCCGGGCAGGGGGGAGGCGGGGCTGTGCTGTGACTCCGGGCAGGGGGGAGGCGGAGCTGTGCTGTCACTCGGGGGAGGCGGAGCTGCGGGCTGGCTGTCACTCCGGCAGCAGTGGTCACGTTTTCTCGCTTCCTCTCCGGCTGGGGTTGTTGTTGCTGCCTGGCGCTGGATGTTGCTCGCAGGGAGATGATCCCCACCACAGACTTCGGCTGACAGCGATGTGCTGCTCTGGATGTGACTGCAGGTAACTTGGAAACTTTTCTGCTGGCTGCCGAGTAAGCAGATTTACCAACATGGAGGCCAGAGAGCTGTGAGTGTTGGGGGGTCCTCTGACCTTGGTTCCCACATGACCTCTTACCTTTGGGGGTAGCTGATGACCTCAGGTGGATGGTGGGGGCTGCTGTTGGGGGGCGCATTGGGCACAGGCCATGTCAGTGCACTTGATTTGCCTGTGAATAGGGGGATTGGTTGGAGATGCTGATCTGCTCCTTGTGATCCAGCAGCATCTCTAGGAGATCTCCAACTTTTCCCTCTGCCCTCATTGGTCTCCCTGTTCCTGTTGCCGTGGTGACGCGGTATCGCTGCGGCCCCTCCTGGCTGTGTGGACATGGCGTTATTCCTGTGCTCGCTGCTGCATTCCTCACTATTGAGGTGGAGTTCACTTAGGCAGATACTCAGCTGGTTTCCCTTTGTAAAACCAGCAGAACCAGTTCCCCTCCTCCTCCTCCATTAATAATGGCATAGTTTAATGATTATCATCTCCTGACCTTCCCATAGTAATTCCAGGCCAGGAATGCCGGAGCTGCTGCATCATTAGTGATGGCCTAGGTGTCGTGTGAGCGGCCATGTGACTGCTGCACTGTGCTGTCAGCTGAGCGCTGTGTATACAGTGTGTATACACTGTATACGGTGCTGATCACTTCCTAGGTGATGAAGAGTTCAGACATGTGCAGACCTTGGAACCAGCCACAGCGTCGCTCCTGTACATGAGGACGATCACCGCCTTCTGGTTTTGGATCTGGGAGCTTCCAGATTTCTTGCGATCTTGTATTGGAAACCAGTCTCTGGAGTCAATCTTTAAGGGTTTATTTTGGCCTTTAACAAACTTTTTTTTTTTTTTTTAACGGAAAGAACGGTGCAGTCAGCAGCATCGGTTTCGCTGGTCAGAGTCCCTGGACCGTGGCTGACCCTATAGCGGCAGTAGGGGGCTGCCAGGATTTGCCAGAATTCATTTTGGTGGATGTTTCATACCTGTCATGGTGTTGGTGTAAACCGTTTTAAGGGTAAAGTGTTTTTTGTTTTTTTTAAGTAATGACATGCCACTTAATCACTGTATAATCAGTGAGGTTAGCGACTTCTGTGATCCTGAGACTATCCCTGTATTTTGGGGGAAGGACCCTTCATTCTCAGCATTTGTTGGAGATCCTAGAGGTCAGGGCCCCACCAATTATAAAGTGATCACTTATTCCAGCAATGTGCTACTATTTTATAAAGTGTGAATAAGGGCGAAAACACAGAACGCTGGTTCCATTGCACGAAGGTCAGAAAATGTCCCATCTTCTGATACAATTCTAATGAGATAAATGAAACCATTAATGAGCTGCAGACATTTCTGAAAGTTAGCAATCCTGCTTGTCAGATTTGCCATTCAGGATCCTGGGACAGACGGTAACAGCCCCTTTAGTAGCTGTTATGGCTACCATTTACCATTGTCATTTTGAAAAACACCAAAGAAGCGACTAAATACAAAATAGGTAAAATGAATTTGCAGTGAACGAAGGAGCATTTTTACCAGGAACAAAAAAAAAAATCACCAGGGTTAACTTTACATTCGTGACCTTGGGAAGATATTCTGTCATCACTGTATGACGGGGCTCAGAACCTCAGCCAGACGTGTGCATCAAATGACCACTGGACGAGGGGCAGCGCGCCGCTGCTGCCATAACAGAAGTGTGACAGGAGTCCTAGCTGCACCCACTGGGGTGTCTTAGCCAAGTCGGTGGGGAGATACTGGAATCTCTTGTCCAACCTGAAGTTCCATAGATAAGAATGTGTATCGCATTATATGAACCATCTTATAGACATTGTAGATGGCTCCTATTAAAAGGATATATATATATATATATATATATATATATATATATATATATATATATATATATTATATTTGATATACCTTGTTGACATATTCTGAGATAATGGAGGGGCTGCCTCAATTCAGGATCCTCATCTTATGTTCAAAGTTGATAGCGGGAAAAGTCTGTCCCTCTGTACGTCTGTCTCTCATCTTTTCTTTCCTATTGATGTGAATGGTTATTGATTAATTCTTCCCTGTATTGCTAATGGAAAGTTGAATATTTACTGTCGAGTCACCCTACAGATTGTAACTTTACACAGGGGGATCCAGCAAGGGAAAAACTGTGATCATCTTTTGTTAAATGGAAACTGTCATCAGGATTTTGCTGCTTAATAGTCGCATAATTTACAGACCGAGACTTTGATAGCAGCGATGTGTCACTTACTCATCTGCTTAGGGTAGTTTTCATACAATCAGTGTTTTATCAGCAGGAGATTGACTGGAGGACTAGTAATCCTGATGCCATGTAGTCCGCCATATTCATGAACTCTGTATAACCCTGCCCCCACCACTGATTGGCAGCTGAGGTGCACACGGGTTGTACAGAGATCAGCATTTGGAGAACTGCTAGATCTGCAGCAGTTAAAACACTGATTTTTATCAAAACTGCACTGAGCAGCCCAGTAAGTGATACATCACTGGAATCAGGGTCTCTGCCCCAACATCACGCTGCTCTCAGATGGGGTAGCAAAAACCTGGTGACAGATACCTTTTAATAGACCTAATGTACATGTACATTTTTCTCTGACATGTTATCTGTATTTTAGGCCTCATTCAGGCATTGTTTTCACTGATGGAGCACGCACCCATTAAAGTCTATGAGGCTGTTCACATGTCTGTGTTTCTTTGCGAACAGTGTCCATGCAAAAATCATGGAGACTTGATCGTTTTTTGACCGTTGTTATCTGCATCTCAAAAACATTTCTAGAATTCAACCTTTTCTTACCTTTGACTCCGCAAAAACTCTTACTGTTTCTCGTATTCATTCTCGTCTCGACTATTGTAACTCTCTTCTAATCGGTCTCCCTCTTACCAAACTCTCCCCCCTCCAATCTGTCTTGAATGCTGCAGCCAGGATCATATTCCTCGCCAATCGTTACACCGATGCCTCTACCTTGTGCCAGTCATTACACTGGCTTCCCATCCACTCCAGAATTCAGTACAAACTTATTACCCTCACCCACAAAGCTCTCCATGGCTCAGCACCACCCTACATCTCCTCCCTTGTTTCAGTATACCACCCTACCCGCACCCTCCGTTCTGCTGATGACCTGAGGTTAGCATACTCAATAATCAGAACCTCCCACTCCCGTCTCCAAGACTTTATATGTGCTGCGCCAATTCTTTGGAATGCACTTCCCAGGTCAATACGATTAGTCCCCAATCCCTACAATTTTAAGCGTGCCCTGAAAACGCATTTATTCACATTGGCCTATCGCCTCAACACATTAACCTAACTATCCTTGTGTGGCACAGTCAAAAGTTTTACCATAACCAGGTTCCCAGTATCATGTTCCCACATGCTTTATGCGTCTATCAGCCCTCTGTGTCTGTACTGTCACACACTTAACATTATGGTTGGTCCATAGAATCAGGGCAATTGTTACCACCCACCTTTCGTGTCCACCTCTTTCCTCATAGACTGTAAGCTTGCGAGCAGGACCCTCATTCCTCTTGGTATCTGTTATGATCTATGTGATTATTGCTATGCTGTAATGTCTATTGTCTGTACAAGTCCCCTCTGAAATATAAAGTGCTGCGGAATATGTCGGCGCTATAGAAATAAAATTTATTATTACCGTATTTGCTGCGGTTTTGAATCCGCAGAAAGAATTGCATGTCAATTCTTTCTGCGGAAACCGCTGCGGGTTGTGGAGATAGTGAATCCGCAGGACCAAACCGCAGGCAAAACCGCAGATAATCCGCAGGTCTTTGGACCTGCGGATTATCTGCGGTGTTTGCAAAATCCGTGCGGATTAATCCGCAGCGGAATCCGCAGCGTGTGCACACAGCCTAAGGGTTATCGCCTCTCCTGATTTGGATGCATTGTGTGGTGAGGATCATGGGCTGCTCAGTGATCCACAACTTTGAGACCCTCAGAATGACTGGTTCTTTAACCCCTTCACCCCCAAGGGTGGTTTGCACGTTCATGACCGGGCCAATTTTTACAATTCTGACCACTGTACCTTTATGAGGTCATAACTCTGGAACGCTTCCATGGATCCCGGTGATTCTGACATTGTTTTCTCGTGACATATTGTACTTCATGTTAGTGGTAAAATTTCATTCAAATAACTTGCGTTTATTTGTGAGAAAAACGGAAATTTGGCGAAAATTTTGAAAATTTCGCGATTTTCCAACTTTGAATTTTTATGCCCTTAAATCACAGAGATACGGCACACAAAAAACTTGATAACTAACATTTCCCACATGTTTACTTTACATCAGCACAATTTTGGAACCAAAATTTTTTTTTTGTTAGGAAGTTATAAGGGTTAAAAGTTGACCAGCGATTTCTCATTTTTACAACACCATTTTATTTTTAGGACCACATCACATTTGAAGCCACTTTGAGGGGTCTATATGATAGAAAATACCCAAAAGTGACACCATTCTAAAAACTGCACCCCTTAAGGTGCTCAAAACCACATTCAAGAAGTTTATTAACCCTACAGGTGCTTCACAGGAATTTTTTTGAATATTTAAAAAAAAAATGAACATCTAACTTTTTTTCATAAAAAAAATACTTCAGGTTCAATTTTTTTTATTTTACCAAGGGTAACAGGAGAAATTGAACTGCAAAAGTTATTGTGCAATTTGTCCTGAGTACACAGATACCTGATATGTGGGGGGGAACGACTGTTTCGGCGCATGGCAGAGCTCAGAATGGAAGGAGCGCCGTTTGACTTTTTCAATGCAAAATTGGCTGGAATTCAGATTGGACGCCATGTCACGTTTGGAGAGTCCCTGATGTACCTAAACAGTGGAAACCCCCTACAAGTGACACCATTTTGGAAACTAGACCCCCTAAGGAACTTATCTAGATGTGTGGTGAGAACTTTGAACCCCCATGGGCTTCACAGAAGTTTATAACATAAAGCCATACAATTAAAAAATCATATTTTTTCCACAAAAATGATCTTTTCACCCTCAATTCTTATTTTTCCAAGGGTAACAGGACCCTAAAAGTTATTGTGCAATTTGTCCTGAGTACGCTGATACCCCACATGTGGGGGTAAACCACTATTTGGGCGCATGGCAGAGCTCGGAAGGGAAGCAGCGCCATTTGACGTTTTGGGCTGGAATTGAGATCGGACACCATGTCGCGTTTGGAAAACTCCTGATGTACCAAAACAGTGGAACCCCCCCACAAATGACACCGTTTTGGAAACTAGACCCCCTAAGGAACTTATCTAGATGTGTGTTTTTTATTTTCCCAAGGGTACCAGGAGAAATTGGACCCCAAAAGTTGTTGTCCAATTTGTCCTGAGTATGCTGATACCCCATATGTGGGAGAAAACTACTGTATGGGCACACGTCGGGGCTCGGAAGGGAAGTAGTGACGTTTTGGAATGCAGACTTTGATGGAATGGTCTGCGGGTGTCATGTTGCCTTTGGAGAGCCCCTAATGTACCTAAACAGTGGAAACCCCCCACAAATGACCCCATTTTGAAAACTAGACCCACTAAGGAACGTATCTAGATGTGAGGTGAGCACTTTGAACCCCCAAGGGCTTCACAGAAGTTTATAATGCCAGGGCATGAAAATAAAAGAAATCTTATTTTTTCCACAAACATGATCAATTAGTCCCCAATTTTTTCATTTTCCCAAGGGTAACAGGAGAAATTGGACCTCAAAAGTTGTTGTCCAATTTGTCCTGAGTATGCTGATACCCCATATGTGGGAGAAAACTACTGTATGGGCACACGTCGGGGCTCGGAAGGGAAGTAGTGACGTTTTGGAATGCAGACTTTGATGGAATGGTCTGCGGGTGTCATGTGCGTTTGGAGAGCCCCTGATGTACCTAAACTATTGAAACTCCCCACAAGTGACCCCATTTTGGACACTAGACCCCCCACGGAACTTATCTAGATGTGTGGTGAGCACTTTGAACCCCCAAGTGCTTCACAGAAGTTTATAACACTCGGAGGTGAAAATAAAAAAAATCATTTTTTTCCACAAAAATGATATTTTTGCCCCCAATTTTTTATTTTCCTAAGGGTAACATGAGAAATTGGACCCCAAAAATTGTTTTGCAATTTGTCCTGAGTAGGCTGATACCCTACATGTGGGGGTAAAACACTGTTTGGGCGCATAGCAGAGCTTGGAAGGGAAGGAGCACCATTTGACTTTTTCAACTCAGAATTGGCTGGAATTGAGATCAGACGCCATGTTGCATTTGGAGAGCCCCTGATGTGCCCAAACAGTGGAAACCCCCAATTCTAACTCCAACCCGAACCCCAACACGCCCCTAGCCCTAACCCTAGCCCTAGCCCTAACCCTAGCCCTAACCCTAGCCCTAACCCTAGCCCTAACCCTAGCCCTAACCCTAGCCCTAACCCTAGCCCTAACCCTAGCCCTAACCCTAGCCCTAACCCTAGCCCTAACCCTAGCCCTAACCCTAGCCCTAGCCCTAACCCTAGCCCTAACCCTAGCCCTAACCCTAGCCCTAACCCTAGCCCTAACCCTAGCCCTAACCCTAGCCCTAACCCTAGCCCTAACCCTAGCCCTAACCCTAGCCCTAACCCTAGCCCTAACCCTAGCCCTAGCCCTAACCCTAGCCCTAACCCTAGCCCTAACCCTACCCCAACACACCCCTAGCCCTAACCCTAGCCCTAACCCTAATGGAAAAATGGAAATAAATACATTTTTTTAATTTTATTATTTTTCCCTAACTAAGGGGGTGATAACGGGGGGTTTGATTTACTATTTATGGCGGTTTTTATGTTTGGCGGCTGTCGCACGCTAAAAGACGCTTTTTATTGTAAAAATAGTTTTTGCATCACCACATATTGAGAGCTATAATTTTTCCGTATTTTGACCCACCGAGTCATGTGAGGTCTTATTTTTTGCGGGACGAGTTGACGTTTTTATTGGTACCATTTTCGGGCACGTGAAATTTTTTGATCGCTTTTTATTCCGATTTTTGGGACGCAGAATGAACAAAAACCAGCGTTTCATGAATTTCTTTTGGGGGGGGTGCGTTTACACCGTTCCGCGTGCGGTAAAATTGATAAAGCGTTTTTATTCTTCGGGTCAGTACGGTTACAGCGATACCTCATTTAGGTCGTTTTTTATGTTTTTGTCGGTTTTATGCAATGAAAACTATTTTATATAAAAAATAATTATTTTTGCATCGCTTTATTCAGCGAGCTATAACTTTTTTATTTTTTTGCTGATGATGCTGTGTGGCGGCTCGTTTTTTGCGGGACAAGATGACGTTTTCAGCGGTACCATGGCTATTTATATGCGTCTTTTTGATCGCGCGTTATTACACTTTTTGTTTGGCGGTATGATAATAAATCATTATTTTTTGCTTCGTTTTTTATTTTTATTTTTTAAGGGGTTCGCTAAAGGGGTTAACTAATGGGACAGTTTTATAGGGCGGGTCGTTACGGACGCGGCGATACCTAATGTGTACTTTTATTGTTTTTTTTTTTATTATTTCCAAAAAATGGATTTATTGGGGGAATATTTTTTTTTTTTTTTTTTCGAATTTATTTGGCGATTTTTTTTTTTTTATTATTATTTTTACACTTTTTTTTTTTTTTTACTTTATTAAATAGTCCCAGGTGGGACATCACTGTCCTGTGACAGATCGCTGATCTGTCACATCACAGATCACTGTGACAGATCAGCGATCTGACACAGGCACTGCAGAAGGCTTCCTCATGCCTGCGCTTTGCAGGTACTGAGGAAGCCAGCTTCCGCAGGCCCCCGAAGGCCCCCGTCGCCATCTTGGATTCGGGGGCCTGGAGGAAGGGAGTCCCCCGCAGCAGCGCTGCACATTGCGCTGCCGTGGGGGGCTCAGGGAAGCACGGAGGGAGCCCCCTCCCTGCCGATGCTTCCCTTTAACCCCCGGTACACCGCGATCGTGTTTGATCGCGGTGTGCAAGGGGTTAACGTGTCGGGGGCGGTCCGTGACCGCCCCTGATACATTGTGCCGGGTGTCAGCTGTGATAATCAGCTGACACCCGGCCGCGATCAGCGGCGCTCACCACGTGGACGCCGCTGATCGCGCCAACGTACTATCCCGTCCCCGGTCATATGGGCCCGGGTACCGTGGACGGGATAGTACGTCGGATGGCAGGAAGGGGTTAAAGGTACTGTCACACTTAGCGATGTACCAGCGATCCCGACCAGCGATATGACGCGGTCAGGATCGCTGGTGCATCGCTAAGTGGTCGCTAGTGAGCTGCCACACAGGTAGATCTCACCAGCGACATCGCTGGAGTCGGGGGTCGCTACTTACCTATCACACTAGGTGATCCTGCGTCCTCCCGCCTGGCTCCACGCTCGTCTCTCCACAGGAAGCGCCGCAGGAAGCTGACGACGAGAAGCGGTCCAGGACGTTCTCACGCGATCAGCGATAACCAGCGGGCGATATTGCTTAGTGTGACAGTACCTTAATTGTTGCTCACATATTTCTTAAACATTTATGATCGGGGTCTAATAATGCCTTCATCCCCATTCTAGAAGCTGACCTGGGGCAGGTTGGTTATGGCATGCTCCGGTCTGGCTAATGTCCATCCTCATTTCCTCTAAGATTGCTAAATATTGCTGGAGCTAGCAGAAGGCCCATTTTGAAACCTACCTGGCATAGTGCCTCTTATTTTACAGGTAGCACCCTTGCCTCCGTATATCTAGTAAAATGTCTACATGTTAAAAAAAAAAATAAATAAAAAAAAATAAGGAACCAAGTGGTAGGGGAAGTACAGTAGCCTAGATCGCAATGAGCCGTGTGTTTTATGTTTTATACCGGGGCTGGTAGAAAAACACTTTTTTTTCCCCCTTCATTTTCTCTATCCATAAGTAAAATACATTCATCAGTCCTTGTGAAGGACGAGGGCCTTAGATATCAATGTTCTGGGGTCCATACAAACGTAACGCTTTTCTGCTTCACATCATTGTGGCGACAGATATCTGAAGCCGGCCATAAACGTTAGGTGGCTGTCAGTGGAACGATGCTTCTGCCAATCATTCACCTGACAATCATTTCATCCGACTCTCCCGTACAGAGTAGCACCCGTTTGGCTGAGCGCTCCCATGTTCTCTAGAAGAAAGGCTGTGGTTCTGTGTGAGAAGAATGCGATCTGCAGTCCGAAATCTGACATGCCCAAATGACATAAAACATTAGATTGGGGAGTAGAGTGTAGTCTGCATGTGACGACAAGTACGCAAATCAAGTGAATGCTCTCCTGCACTGGTTAAACAAGGGAACAGTGACAATGTTCACATTGCGCACTGTCAATGTGGCAGTCTGCAGTCACGACTTTTCTTCTTACACTGGACCTCCTCTTTTAAAGGCACTTATTCCCTTTAAAACCTTGATACATTATTAGCAGTGATTCAGGGTGAAATCTAGTATAGAAGCCGTATGAAAATCAGGTTGGCTGTTCACTGGGGACATATCAGTGTAGTCGGTAGCAGGACTTTCCTACTCATTTGCCTATGGCTTCTGCACTGGATTTCTCATGACTGGCACATCGGATCGTTCTGTATAAGAGAAGCCAGGTTCCTTTTAAAAGCTTTCCGTTCTTCTGATGTTTTATAGCGTCGCTTTTACAGACAGTTTTAGAAACGATGCAAAAGAGCAAAGCATCTCTGATCCCTAATATGATGTAGCCAGAAGCTTTGGCCACAGGAGCGGACAGAATCTGAACAGCAAGACTTCTAGGAGTCTGACAAGCCCACTGTTGCCTCTGTAGACCTGTCAGCAGTCAGATTGTTCAATGACAGCCTGCTATGCTGTGCACTGACGGATCACAGACTGCCACAAACAGCAGCTTGCTGATAGGTGTGCAGTCGGGGCAGATCTGCGCTCACCATTACTCCTGTAGTGACTTCACCAGAAGCTTTTTTGCTAGTACAGGAAACACTTCTGATAACATAATGTTATTTCTGCAATACCCTATTTTCTGTATGTACATAACACCTTAGTGTACACATTATTATCACTTGGCAGCACATGTGGATCTCTGCTGATCATCATTCCTTTTTTTCTCTTTGCTTTAGTTGCTGATATGTGTACAAGATGAGTGGAATAGGAGATAATCCCTCAGACCCTTCTAGGGTGGAGCAGCGGAAGAGGAAAGAAAGCCCCGATCAGCTTGGCCCAAGGTAACTGTGCTGTGTTATTATAGGGCAGCTAAACGATTTTACTTCAGTTCACAGACAAGACAGGAATCATGGCGTCCAGGAGCCCAGAAATCCTACAAGACCTTCTGTCCTGCCAAATGGTGTGCGTTGTGCAGAAAGTTTCTTTGGAATACAGCGTTTTTATACTATAAGGATATGTTCGCACAAAGTTGCGCTCACAACTACCACAATTGGAAATCCATTCAGTTGCCATTCATACGGTCACACATTTCTCTTCTTAGGATTTGAAAACCGCCTCAATAAGTGAGATGTTACCCATTGAGGCATATCCTACTCGAAAACAACCCGGGACAGTTTGAACTGCAAATCTGTGGTAGAAAAGGATTTCTTCTGCAGAGTCTTCTACAAATACGATTTGTTTTTTTCTGACAAAAAAAAACCCTTTGTGTGAACATACTCTTAAAGTTGCTCTAGGCTCCTATTAAAGGGGCTCTAGGTCAGCACAGAGCGACTGTTCAAACCAAACTCTGGCATCATAGAACCAGAGGAGGGAGGAGATCGATGGAAACCAAGCAGGTGGGAAGGTGTATATAAATAATTGGCCCCGCCATGATGCACACAGCGCCTGGACTTGGTTTCAACAGTCGTTCTGTGTTGATGAGTCCCTTTAAGGGAGAGTTGTACTTACTTTCAGCTGTGAGCACATGGAATATCTTCTAGAAAAAGCTCCTGGCATATATTTAACTTTCCCATATGCCGCCCTACACCACATGGATGTTCTTTTGGTCTCCATCTGGCAGGTGTACTGTTAATTTAACCATGTATAAAAGAATACACTGAGCTTTCCTACACATATGGTTGCCTAAAAAGAATAGATCCTGGACTGTATACGTTTCTTGGGGGGCAATGTGTCTTTGAGGACAAGTGCCTTGGACAGGACAGGTTTTTAGCATCTATTCGTTGACAGCAAGCAAACTATGAAAACTGTTTAAAGGGCTTATTTTAAGTTCCTGTTGACAGGAGCGCATTGATCCCCAGCCTCTGTTTCCTGCTTTCTATGGGGTGAAGTTTGACAGCTGGGCTAGCAGCATGGATGAGCTGCTGGCCTGAAATGTTCCCTGCTGCTAGCAGAGGCATCGCAGAAGCACATGGGCTCTGAAGCTGGCTGGGTCTGGTCAGCGATCTGTATAGAAAACAGCCTGCAGGCACATAGCATACTCTTCACCTAGGAAATCGGCCACCTCTGAGGTGGCTGGGAACGAATCATAAACTATAGAAATAATAATCCCCAATTCATTGAGAACAGAAATTTTTAATAAGCGTTAAATGGCAAAGCAGATTGTTTTTACAAGCAATTTGCAGTTGTACCCAATTAATAAGGTGAGACGACCTCTTTAAGTACAGCTCGTAATTGTACATGACTCACACATTAAATTTTTGCTATCTGGACCCCCTGATAAGATGTGTATGGGAAGGGGCAGCTATGGGGTGGAAATGTAATGGCATCCTTCAGTTCTTGTTGCATTCCCTATAGATGGCGGCCATGATTTTCAGGAGTTTGATGAGTTTTATTTGGATGTTTTTTGTGATGAAATTGTGTCCGGTGTGATGTAAACCTCCCCATGTTGTACATGCACACGTATGTACGTTGGATCTTGTGGGGGGTGGAGGAGAGACAAGCCCTGTGACTAATAGATTCTTGTGACTGTTTTGTATGATTGAGATTCATGTTTTGCTCTGGACTGAAGACTAGAATTATTGTTTTATCGCTGAAATCCAGCATGTGGTGTTACAGTGTTAATTCCCTCACAGAGTCTCATTATTTTTCACATTCCTATTAAGCCCGTACAAATCAGGCACACATGACCCTAAGGAAGAGGGCCGTGCTAATCATTTACATGCCGTAGTTATTACTTTACGGGTACTTTGTGGTGTATGGAGGAATGATGTGTCCCCACTCCTGGCTCCTCTTGTAGACACTTCTCAGGCACTTACTAGAGATTATATTTATACAAAGTTTCCTATGACAGGTGTTTCCATTCTTCTTAGGAGGGTCAGGTGGTAATTTGTAGAATATCCCATTGACTTCCATTAATAATAATAATAATAATAATCTTTATTTTTATATAGCGCTAACATATTCCGCAGCGCTTTACAGTTTGCTCACATCATCACTGTCCCTGATGGGGCTCACAATCTAAATTCCCTATCAGTATGTCTTTGGAATGTGGGAGGAAACCGGAGTGCCCGGAGGAAACCCACGCAAACATGGGGAGAACATACAAACTCCTTGCAGATGTTGTCCTTGGTGGGATTCGAACCCAGGACCCCAGCGCTGCAAGGCTGCAGTGCTAACCACTGAGCCACCGTGCCGCCCATATTAAATGTTAATATGCTCATCATATGTAGGGGAAACGCTAAGAATGGCTTTTTAGAAATGAAATTGCTTTGTATTTACTTTGTGGTTGACATTTTTGTTCCACTTTAATTCTTTGGTGCCACTTGTATATTTTCAGACCTGCTGCTATGTAGTTGGCCTCATAAATTTGCAGCATTTGGTGGACTTAATCACTCCCATCCCAGATATCTACCGCCTTATATACCACAGTCAGCGCAATAATGATCACAGCATCTGTGTGGTTAGCGGGCTGTACTAAACGACCGCTGATCAGTAAACTTTTACTGATCACCAGTCGTGTAATAGCCTGTTTACACTGGCAGGCCACAGTAAACAATGTGTCCTGAGCGATCTGTAATTGGTCGCTCCGAGCGCTTCGTCCTCCATTGCTCTTGGCAGTGTGAGTCTTGCTTACACAGGACGGTGCATCGTAGAGAACAATGATCATTTCACCCAATGGACGAGCATTTTGTTTGCTCATTGGGTAATCAGCCTGTTTACACAGATTATGGTGAAGAAAGCATTCTTAAAAACTCTGAAAAGTTCTTGAAAATTCTTTATCATTACCATTTTTTAACAAAATATAATTTTTTAAGCTAACAAATTCTATATGGCAAACGTCTATGGTTCTAATTGGCTGTAAGTAGTTGATTGCAGTAGATCACCCAGAATATCTGTCTTGCCTGTCAAGTAACGTGGTTTCCGTAAGCTTTTGTGTTGTCGTTTTTTGGCGTTTTGTCTACCTCTTCACGGCAGTTGTATTGTTCTGAAAATGGTTTGGAAGCAAAGCCTGTCCTATCTGACATCTGGAGTCTGATCACAAGAAGTCCGTTTTATTCCTTGCATGCTATAAAAGTACTGAAAGTGACATAAACAATGTGTGTGGTATTTTTAAGCCTTTCTAATAAATACATATAGAATTTATGTCTACTCTCTCAATGTTCCCTTAGTTTATAGTTGGTCCAAGCTTTCTGAATAATTTTTCTTGATACATTTGTCTACATTTACATCTTCAGTTTATTAATATTATCATGGCCCCTTAAACACATTAGACTAAATCTGCTGAACCCACCGATATCGGCAGGATCGTCCGGGGCCACCTGACTCGCAGAGGACACCGCAGCGTTCGGCCAAGTGCTCCTGTGCATGAGGGAGTCTGGGGGGATTGCTTTTGGCTGTACGATGGTTCAGGAGGTCTTGGTAGAACGTTGTGTTTTGTGTATAGCCATCGTAACGTTTACTTCAACTGCACGGCATGTCTTCGCAATCTTGACACTGTGAGCACTTGATGGGACAACGTCAGAGTAAATGTAGTCCAATGCTTCTTTCACAAGAGGAATGGGAATACACAACTGTAAGTGTAGTCATATATTTCCAGGGGGAGTAGTTGAGGAGTGGCACAATGTAAAGTTCTAAGAAGAAGGGTCCCAGAATTATTTTAGGATGACTATATGTATTTAATAAATTGAACATTTCTGGAGAGCCGATGGGTGCTCTACAAATACACATTGCCCCGCAGTAGTAGTAGACCAGTGAGCTCGTCACACCCATCGCTGTAGTGTAAAGAACATAGTGTCCTTTACAAAAAAAAAAAAAAAAGCTGTTATGTGCTACGCATTGGATCGTGCGTGATACGTATTGTACCTTGTTTGGCTGAGGAATGTCCCCATTACCTGTGCAGTCCATTCATTCTTTCAATGTATTTTGCAGCCCCAAGAGGAGCACTGAGAAGCGTAATCGAGAGCAAGAGAACAGATACATTGAGGAACTGGCAGAGCTGATTTTCGCAAATTTCAATGATATTGACAACTTCAACTTTAAACCCGATAAATGTGCAATTTTGAAGGAAACTGTGAAGCAGATTCGGCAGATCAAAGAGCAAGGTAAGACATTGAGAAGAGCGTGAAGCAATAGGGAAGGAGCACCTGTACCGTTGGAGGTGTTTCTCTGAAGCCGGATTCTTTAAAGATGCGCTGCCAATTGGAGCATTAGCTCTGCGCAAACCATTCCAGTATAACCAGCTTTCCCAGTGTTATTACAATATTTTCTCCATTTAGTATGACGAGTATAACATTATGCAAGGTTTTTATTCAGCAAGCATCTTATTAGGATGAAACTTAACATAGTGCTTGCTAGCCACAATAGTATCTGTCAAAATGGGAAAACAAACCATCTCTTGGCCGGTCAGGTGCCGCAGTAGTACAATTAAAGGGCAAAATCTGTAAAAATTTGCCAGCTTCTAAACTGGCTTCTATCCAGCTTTTCCAGCATCGAGAATGACATATCTGCCCAATTCTGCCTGGCTTTGAAAATTTGTTCAGAAGTCTGGGGATGCCAGGTGGTGATCTATATAGAATCTGTATGGGTGGTTTTATTGGTTGTCACTACCTGGCGATGTAGCCGGCACACTACCGATGAGCCATATGCTTGGCCACAGCAGTGGGAGGGGAGTGCTGGCTTGGCACGAGGGAAGCACAATACATTGTTATTTTTGTCCATTAATATACTAATTGTATCCTGGAAAACCCAATAAATATCATTTGAAATAAATTGAAAAGAATATTTAACAACTTAACAGAAGAAGACAAAGCTGAAGTTGAAGAATCCCCGGCAGCATCCCTCCTGCCATGCTCCCCTAGACTGACAGATCTCTATATACACGCACATAGCGGGAGACCTATCAGGGCTCCTAAAAATTAACAGTAACTAAAAGGCTCATATCTGGGAAACCATACAGTTAATCCCCCCCCCCCCCCCCCCCAAGAAAAAAAAAAAAAAGTACAGTACTTGGCAGTGGGGGTAAAAAAAAAGCTGTCTTGGATATGGCAAGTTCCTCTTTAAGCTCTTTTTTCCCAAACTGTGTAACCCCCATGGTTGAGAACGTGAGGTTCTGGAGATCTTCTCTCCCCTTAATGGTATGTGCACATGTTGCGGATTTGGCCTTGCGGATCCACAGCAGATTCTCATGCGCTGTACAGTACCATGTAAATCTATGTAAAACAAAAACCATTGTGCACATGCTGTGGAAAATTCCACGTGGAAATGCAGCGGTTTATTTTCCACAGCATGTCAGTTCTTTGTGCAGGTCATTTTACCTGCGGATTCTGCAGATTCCGCACTGAAAAATCCGAACTGGAATCCACAACATGTGCACATACCCTTACAATTCTAGTCGCCATGTCTTGTACGTTGAAGCCTCGATTCTTTTTCATGTGTCGTCTGACATGACTTGTATATAGGCGCCCCAAGATCCCTGTCAGGAGCTTCTCTGCCTCTTTATCCTGTGAATAATCTATCCTAAGTAATAATAACTTAAAAGACAACACTTGATGACATTGTATAATGTCAGGACTTACACTTACACACAAGAAATTTCTTGGTCTGTGGGAGGGTAGCATCTGCGTGCTACATTCTCATGGCACCTGGGCATGTGCAATCTGGTGCTGATTGTAATGATGTATGATGACACCATGATGTCATCATCTAATTAATTACTGGCACTTGTTAGGCTATGTGCACACGCTGCGGATTGGGGTGCGGATTTGGCCGCGCGGATTTTGTAAAATCCGCAGGTAAATCTGCAGGTCAAAAGACCTGCGGTTTTACCTGCGAATTGCTCTGCGGTTTTGCCCTGCGGTTTTTCATCTCCTCAATTGAGGAGATGGCAAACCGCAGCGGAATCCGCAGAAAGAATTGACATGTCAATTCTTTCTGCGGTTTCAAAACCGCAGAAAAACCACGCGGAAAAATCCGCACCATCTGCACTGCGGTTTTTTATTCCCATAAGGAATAATGGTACTGTACACTGCAGCAAAAACTCCTGCGGATCTGCAGCGGCCAAAACCGCTGCAGAACCGCAGCAGAATCCGCAGCGTGTGCACACACCCTGAGGCTGTCATTAGCCACCAGTGTTCTACAGATGCCCGTTCATCACTCGGCACTTCATCTGACAGGCATGTGTTTGTCTTGCAGGGTCCTGGTACTTGCTTTGTAGGTGTATCTAGAATTTCTAGACACCTGCTCCCTTCTACATAGGTGCAGGTGTGCTCTAGTAGGATTGTAATCACACATAGCGGTTAACATTTCATCAAACCCACATCTGAGGAAATGCTTGAGTTTTTGCATCAATTTGCTGCTTTTGTGATTTATGACGCAGTAATTGGCTTCACAGTTTTTTCAGGTATCTCGCATGTAAAAATTGTGAAGATGGTTCAATGCAAAATGGCCTCAAATTGTGGTAAAATGCATGCTGTTCTTAAGCAACTTTCCCACGCCAATGAAAGGCGTCCGGGATGTTCCCACTTGGTCCCTGTACGTTTGCTCTGCATGACATGTCGGCTGTAAGTTCATGTTCGTCTGTATGTGTTGTCTGGTTTTTATTAATTTGCCAAGTGCAGGAAAAATGGAAATAAGTGTGGCCTTCTCTAATTCAGAATATATTCTGTAACATTAAATGTGATCTATGACCAAAACTTCCAATACAAACCATATAAATTAATAAATAGATCTTAGACCTCATGAGGCTGGTGTACTTAATTTGAAAGTGACGGTCAGAATGGCAGTATAATCTACTTGTAGGGTTTACTGCCTGATATTAAAATGCCTAATACAGCGTTTCTGACATGGATGTTTAAAGTAAGTACATCAGTTTCACCAGGCCTCACAGATTTATTTAACAATGGATGCAGTTTAATGCAAAATCTGGTGGCACCTCCGGGTTTGTCTCCATCAGGGGTCATCAAACAGCTGCTTTTGCTGGAAGGGGGAAAGCTTTAGCTAAAAGCATGGTCGCCTATGTGTGGTATGTTTGACACCCTCACGGCAGATGCCACGGGTGCAGATCAGCACCTTGCTCTGGCACATGCAGTGGTCCTTGTGGGGAACCCCACCATATGATGATAAAATCTCTTAATAGTACAATTTGTGAAGTTTATCATGAGACTCCCTCTTTGACTAGTCTGTGGGTTTTGCAGCTAAAATGTAACCACGCTGCAGCCTCCTGGAACTGCGCAGTGTGATGGCACATTTGGATGCTTTACTCGGTGACCTTTGTTATTACATAGAAAGTTTCGGATAATTTTGTCGTCCATTCCGTTCTGCCTCCTTGTCTTTGCCGGTGGTTTTGCTTGCATTGCCTGTGAGTCTTATCCCCCTTATTTCTCTCATGTGTTTCACTTCTGCATTTTAGGTTTCACTTTTATATTTACCGCTGGAGTCTTTCCCGTAAACAGTCTTTTCTTTATTCAATTATGCAATAACTTGTCCTCAGAAATGTAGAATGGAGCAGTTTCCGAGGTGCGTATTATGGGTGCATTAGTGTGCCTGTATTACGGATCTACAAAAACGGTCAGCTTGCATCCATAATGTGGCCACACAAATCCACCCATTATACACTCATCTGAAACGGGACTATTTTTTGCTGCGTCGTGACCATAATATGCCGTTATAGAGGTAGTCCAGGTTTTGAAAACCATGATTGCTGTAGGTCTACAACAGTGCTACACCTGATTTTAGGTTGCCTCTGGTGTTTCAGCTCTTCCCCACTGAAGTGAATTGGGCTCTGATACATTAGCTGTGGTAGTGAACGATCACAGAAAGAAATGTATCATTTATAGTAGATTGTGCTCTGAATGTTTGCTTTTAGGATGGTGTAAAAAGTTGACATTCAAGTAAAAAATATTGCTACTTTGGGGTTATCTTTCAGTATTTTAGGACTGGAAAAAAATAATCATCGGCAGGCATATTTTTTTAATGTGTATATGTATAAGTGTGTATGTCTGTGTTATGTCTGTGTGTGTTATAATATTTATTTTTGCGTAAAATCCCTGAACAGCTCTGGTCAGTAAAGATTAAATGAGTCCTAATTGTTTTCGGACCACGATGCACAGACCGGCCTCAAATCTCCAGACTCGCCACTCGACAGTCTCATAGATGCCGTTGCGTTGGAGCATCGGGAAAAGACCTGCTGGGTCGTGCATTGTGAACCGTGGCGCACACATGTGTGAATGCAGCCCATGGATGAGTTCATACATAGAAACCGTGGTGTACAAAATGCACCGCCGCTGCCACCTAAATAACAGAGACTTAATGAGATTTTCCTGTATTAAAGAGCTGGTTTGGAGCCGGGGTATTGCCTTTTGAATTACGCATTCAGTTGTAATCATATAGACGGGTAGTTTGCCGTTCTGATTGAAGGGATACATGGTGAGGGTACAAGTGTTTGCAGCCACCATGCATTTCACCTGTAATAATAATAATAATAATAATAAATTTTATTTCTATAGCGCTGACATATTCCGCAGCACTTTACATTTCAGAGGGGATTTGTACAGACAATAGACATTACAGCATAACAATCACAGTAGATTATAACAAATACCAAGAGGAATGAGGGTCCTGCTCGCAAGCTTACAGTCTATGAGGAAAGAGGTAGACACGAAAGGTGGGTGGTAACAGTTGCCCTGATTGTATGGACCAGCCATAATGTTAAGTGTGTAACAGTACAGACACAGAGGGCTAATGGATGCATAAAGCATGTGGGAACATGATGCAGGAAATCTAGTTATGGTAAAACTTTTGGCTGTGCCACCCAGGGATAGATTAGGTTAATGTGTTGAGGCGATAGGCCAGTCTGAATAAATGCGTTTTCAGGGCACGCTTAAAATTGTGGGGATTGGGGACTAATCGTATTGACCTGGGAAGTGCATTCCAAAGAATTGGCTTCGATAGCTCAGCTGGTAGAGCGGAGGACTGTAGTTGTTTTGTTATCAATGTCTGGTTGTTCAGACTTTTTAATTGTTTTTAACCACAAAGTGTCTGTTTGTTGTGTCCGTTAATAAAATTGATACTTTTTTCATATCTTTGTGGTGATCCCTATTTGTGTGCATATACTTTTCCCTTTTCATGTGTTCCAAAGAATTGGCGAGGCACGTGTAAAGTCTTGGAGACTGGAGTGGGAGGTTCTGACTATTGAGGATGCTAACCTCAGGTCATCAGCAGAACGGAGGGCGCGGGTAGGGTGGTATAGTGAAACAAGGGAGGAGATGTAGGGTGGTGCTGAGCCATGGAGGGCTTTGTGGGTGAGGGTAATAAGTTTATACTGAATTATGGAGTGGATGGGTAGCCAGTGTAATGACTGGCACAAGGTAGAGGCATCGGTGTAACGATTGGTGAGGAATATGATCCTGGCTGCAGCATTCAAGACAGATTGGAGAGGGGAGAGTTTGGTAAGAGGGAGTCCGATTAGAAGAGAGTTACAATAGTCGAGACGAGAATGAATAAGAGAAACAGTAAGAGTTTTTGCAGAGTCAAAAGTAAGAAAAGGTCGAATTCTAGAAATGTTTTTGAGGTGCAGATGACAAGAGCGAGCCAGTGATCGAATGTGGGGGGCAAAGGAAAGCTCGGAATCAAGTATGACCCCAAGACAGCAGGCATGTTGCTGGGGAGTAATAGTGGAACCACACACGGAAATGGCAATGTCGGGTATAGGTGCATTAGTAGAGGGAGGAAACACCAGGAGTGCAGTCTTTGACAGGTTCAGTTTCAGATATAGTGAGGACACCTGTAAAAATTGTGCGGACAGGCCCTTGATTTAACAGAAATTTTTGCTGGAATTCTTGAGTAAAACTAACTAGATTTTTTGCGCTGCTTGTAGTTGTAAGACTTTTTGAAAAATAGGCAGAGCTTAGTGAAGAGGTGGCATGGCCAATCAGTCAACTTTTGCACTGCGCCTAAGATGCTGCATTCTGCAATACAAGCACAGTGGATGAGATTTATAGGAATCCCATGCCCGTGTGGATTTATTTACCACTGCGTAAACTCGCCCGCAGTACGGGTTTTCGAACCGCAGCATGGCAATTGCTGTTTGGGAGTCACTACCGCTGCCGATTTTGACCAGTAGACTGTCAGGACATGCGGATTCACTGCATCTAATGACAAAGAAGTGTGGTAATTAGAATGCGTTTTGGACTTAGCAAAAATACGCTGCTCCCAAAACACTACTATTCCTGATCATGGGGACGTAGCCTTATAATTGCACCTTCTTTTTTAAGCATGATAACTATTGTAAGCTCCATCTGCGTTTCCTTCATGTTTATGCCTGTGACGTATAATTACAGATTAGATGCAGAACCCTGTGTAATCCGTTCTCTACGATTTACCACCCCAAACAAGAAGTAGGGACAGATAAGAGATTATTTATGACAATAGGGTCAGATTATTTGTGGTCTGTATAAGAGCCGTAAGAGAAAACAGTAGAAAATGTATCATCTTTGATAGTTGCAGAGTTGTTTGGTTTTTGAGCAAGATTTTGGTTTTGCGGAGCTGCAGTATGGAGCTTCTGGAAGACCTTGCTTTCCCTCCCACCAGTGTTATATAATAACAGTGATGTTAGTGGGGTTTCCCATCTTTACACTTTTGTCTATTGGTTTGATGTGTGGTAAAATAAGAAAATCAATGTTACGTATGTCCTCTGTGTCTGCACCGCTACCCCTGGTCTTTGTTGGCACGACTGCAGCCTTGTCACCAAAGACCCCGTGCAGAGAGGTGCAAGAAGCGTTTTTAATATATATTCACATATACTAAGGCCTTTAGTCTCAATTAAAGGTGAACCTGGGGAGGCCCCACTCACATTATGTACGTGTTCTTCCTGCAGTAAGCGGGTAGAGGGAATTTTTCCTGTCTCACTGAGCAGTACACTGTGTACTCTTGATAAAGGATCTAGTTTATGTTTTGCAGGTTTGTGACAGCTACAGTGAAATGTAATTGTATGGTTTAACTTTACAGCACTTTAACCAAAAGTGTTGTCCGCTCCGTGGTCGTCCCTTGTATGCTTAGTCATCTTGTCACGCGCGTCACGAAACAATTCCTGGCATAGCTGACAGCGCTTCAAAGTCTCACTTTCTTGGCTAAGAAGGGAAAAACAGAATTGCGCCTGGACCGGTGATATCTTCTCTGGGGAAGCTGTGATTCTGCTAATGAGGGTGAAGTATATCTGTGATAAAGGGGAAGTGATTGTCTGATCTGCGGCAGGCTGCTCCTGGTGAGAACGTGTGCAGCTGCGCTCATTGCGTTTTTTTCACCCGGCACTGTGGGAGTTTTCAGCAGCCATATGATATATGGGGCATTATTGGTGAAAAGATAGATTCTAGAGCGCAGGAAGGGACTTGTGTTTTTCTGCTAGCAGAATGCTTCCTAATGAATACGAATGTGATGCCGGCTTCACCAAGCCATATGGCAGCTTTTCTAATTTTAGCATTGTGCAGATGTATAATTGTCTCACTTGCTTACCTACTAAAGCTTTCCTGAGTAGCAACATGTCCTTAATTCCCAAGAGGCCTACATTGTCTTACATGTGTGTTCTAATGGAGAAGCCCTGTCATGTGACCGCTGGCTGTATCTCTGAATGGTCTCCCATTCATAGGTCCTGGTTGTCTCCCCAATCTTCTTACTCAGTAGTCTAATAATCTGGAAATTGTATTACTGATCCAGCAGAGATCTGTTGTTCTGGGATGGATTTCTTTACTCCCCCATCAGTCTGTTCTGTAACACATAGGACTTAGTAGAAATATCTGCGTTTTCTCCATAATACAATGAGACGTATTCTTCAAAACAACAGCATATTTTATTATTGCTGTCCTAACCCCGATCGGTGCATTTTGCTAGAAATGAGTCATATTCTGATTCACTGCTGCTCAGCCTTTCCATCTTGGGAACCAAGTATGTCTGGTGTTAAAAGGAATGTATCAAATTTATAAGTTATCCCAAATTATAGGGGATAACTTCCCGATCGCTCGGGGACCAAAATCTACTCCTCGAACCGGTTCTCTTGAACGGACTTGCGGTCAGTCATGTGCATCTCCACTCCATTCATGTTTAATGGGAGTGCCTAAGAGCTGCCGATAGGGTGGTCCTATAAAGAATGAATGGAGCGGAGGTCATGATCAGACGCAATGCCGTTCACACGAAGCTCTCAGAAACAGTGGGGGTCCCAGCGTCTGGGCTCCCAGCAATTGTGAAATTATCACCTTCCCTATCGATAGAGAATTGTTTAAAATGGGTACCCCACCTTTAAAAGTTTACAATGCAGTGACCAGATTACCTCATTATAGTCGCAGTGTAGGAAACATTCACACATTCTGTACCATAAATTCAGGCAGTAGGTAGTGAAGTGCAAGTATTTTTTTTTTCTTTTTTACATCCATGTTTTTCATTATCTATATGTGTATCATGTACATCTTGCTTTTTTGTTTTTTTTTTCCCCTCCCATAGTCTATTCTGTATCACTTAAAGTGTCAGAATAAATGAATGAGCAAAATTTCCAATGTACCACCAAAAAAAAGGGAAAAAATTCTTTAAAGGGAATCCGTTACCTTTTTTTCGACTGTAAGCTGCGGCCACCGCCATCAGGGGCTTCTCTACAGCATCCTGTAATGCTGTAGATAAGCCAACGATGTAACCTGAAAGAGAAGATAAACTAGTTAGATTAAACTCATCCAGGGGCGGTCCGGGACTGGTCCGATGGGTGTCGCGGTCGGGCGCCTCCCATCTTCTAGCGATGATGTCCTCCTCCTTGCTTCCTGTCGGGGCTTCGGCACACTGCTCTGCCCTGTTGAGGGCAGAGCAGAATGCTGCAGTGCGCAGGCGCTGGACCTCTCTGACCTTTCCCGGCGCCTGCGCACTGCAGTATTCTACTTTGCCCTCAACAGGGCAGAGCAGTGTGCTGGAGCCGCGACGGGAAGCAAAGAAGAGGACGTCATTGCTAGAAGATGGGAGGCCCTGGACCGTGAAACCCATCGGACCCGGACTGCCCCTGGGTGAGTATAATATAACTTGTTTTTCTTCTTTTTCAGGTTACATCCGGGGCTTATCTACAGCATTACAAAATGCTGCAGAGAAGCCCCTGATGGCAGTGGCCGCAGCTTATAGTCGATAAATAGGTGACAGATTCCCTTTAAGATATAACACTTGAAATTCATAGCATTTTTTAGAAGCTGTGAAAAACACAGTGCTGTTGCAGCTTTTGTCACCTCCTTGTGATTTCTTCCTTTGAGTCTTGTAGTGGGAATGCTGAGGCATAAGATAATTGTAAGGACAGCCGGTAATCGTAGTTGGGCCAATGGCAGCCTCGGTCTCTTGCGCTATTGAGAAATTAATATATACCCATTGTAGGGGTGAATTAACCCTAGACTTACCAACACTTCACACTGGTTGGAAGAGAGTGAAATGTTCCCGTCTATAAGGACCTCACCACTGTTTTGTCATATCACGAGCAGTGAAGAAAGCCCAGTTGAAATGGATTTGCCGCATACTGGAAATTACTTTATTTGCCTAGGCTTTTTGAAGGGTGCTACAAAGCCCCAATGTAAGCGGACGTCTCTCCACGACTACATTAGCGTAGCCACTTCTTTTCATAAAAGGTCGGATTGAGTTTCAAATCTGGGACAAGATTCAAATTAAACCCCAGAAATCCCCTGATGCTGATTTTACTAGAGAGCGGTAGGAAATGTCTGTTTGTTTCTACATTGCCAGATAAAAGAGCATTTTTCATGTGCGAGCTGTAAACCCAGCTGAGCGTCGTCGGTCTTCCCTCTACCTTTCAGAATAAGTTCCCATTGATGGGGGAATAAGAGCTATTTGTGGAATGCAGATGGACAGGACCTCTCCATTTGGAGATCTTTACAATTTAGCTGAGACTGCTGTGTATTTGCTCAGTATGGTGTAAAGATTCCTTGCATATGGAGATCAGTCTAAATCTACAACCTGGCGTCCCTCAGACTAATTAAAGTGTTGATTAGTTTGCAGAGTATTAGGGTATGTCTATAAAGGGCATGAATTCAACCTAAAATATCAGCCAGAAAATCGTCTCACGTGTGTTTTTCTGTGAATTTGACGATTGTTTTGCCCTATATATCGCATGCTCTGGGATTTTTGGAAAACGCTTACATGTACTGCCTGCTGGGCTATTTGCGATACTCGCAGGATTTCATTATGCAAATTTTAAGAGTAAGGCTGTGTTCACACGTTTCCGTGCCATTGGTTGTTTTCTGCACTTACAGCAAAAAAAAGCATAATTTTGCTCAGGTTTTGGAAATCAAACCGTTGAAATTCTCTTATGATTGCAGCCTAAGCGTTCTCATAAGATTTTTGTCAAAATTGTATTTTTTAATCAACTGAAATGTCGTAACTTGTCTAAAACTAGTCAAACTCTTTAAGCTCACACTAGGATGTCCTGCCGCTTCTGCCTAATGTGGTCTAATATGTATGGGGCACTGGCCGACTGATGGTCAGGGGAGATGTTTATTCGTCGTGTCTGATTTCAGACTGCCGATTGCATAATTTTCCGAGATAACCACCTGGCCGATGTGTAGGTCAGTAGCTTCCTCATAGAGAACATAGGAGCCCTTAGCCAAAAGACTGGCAAAGTTGGAAGCATCGGTCCGCTCTTAGCCATCTAAGGGGGCAGATAGACGGCCGTGTTTCTCGTGTGAGGCTCGCACTGCACTGTATGGATTGGCTGGCATCTCTCCTGACTGGAGCATGACAGTGTGATGTATTTCTATGTAGCTGTCACACTCCGGTCAGGAGAGCCGACAGTAAGTCCAAGGAGTCCAATGTGATCCTCGCATGAGAAATACAGCAGTCTGCCTCCTAAAGTGTATGACCAGCCTAAGGAAACAGCTATTGTATTGTATTTATGTGCAGTGTTAACTATTCAATCTATTTTAGTTATTTTGATATCCTAATAATTCTCTTCTTTTATGCAGAAAAAGCAGCAGCTTCAAATGAGGATGAAGTTCAGAAGGCAGATGTATCCTCAACAGGCCAAAGTGTCATAGACAAGGATGCACTCGGACCGATGATGCTCGAGGTATATGTCACACCCATAGTGTCGGCTTTACAATTACTGTGGAATGGCTCAAATATTAAAAATTATTTTTACATGTCTTCCATGCACTGGCAGAGCCACCATCCGGTTCCACTTAAGAGGCATTTCGAAGGGACAGTTCCTTCGATTGAGAAGGAATTGTTCCAGAAATGACCTCTTTCAGAGACAGGCTGGGGACATGTTCTGTCGCTTCCAGGAGAAGGGATATCCAAGACACATCCTCGATACCGCTTATGATTTTGCAAATAAATCAAACAGACAGCAACTATTGCAGAAACGTGTAGCGGAGGATTCGGAGGAACAAATAAGGATCATTGGGACATTTGATACCAGACACCAGGAGGTCAGAAGGGTTTTATCTAGACATTGGGATGTTCTTAGATTAGACCCTGATCTCAAGGATGTACTAGGGGA
Source organism: Dendrobates tinctorius (assembly GCF_039654945.1). NCBI lineage: Eukaryota > Metazoa > Chordata > Amphibia > Anura > Dendrobatidae > Dendrobates > Dendrobates tinctorius. The sequence continues at coordinate 8,684,866 of NW_027361750.1, read as the reverse complement.
GCGCCCCAACATAACCTTTAGGAAGGGCAAATCCATTAAGGATATGCTAGTACACAGCCAGTATAGAAGACAAGTGAATAGTGGGACATGGTTGGACTGGAAACCCTGTGGCTTCTTTAAATGTGGAGACTGTAGTTTTTGCAAGTTTATGAGACCTGGGAAGTCCTTCTGCAGTTCAAGTACAGGGAAGTCTTTTTACCAGAGGGATTTCTCGAACTGTAAAACCACAGGGGTTGTCTATATGGCCACCTGCTCCTGCCCTAGAGATTATATAGGGAAAACCAAGAGGGAGTTTAGGAGGAGAGTGGGAGAACATCTTGGTGATATTAGGAACCAAAGGGAGACCTCACTCGCGAAACATATGAGGTTGTGCCATAGAGGGGATCCTGGTGAAATTAAATTTAACATAATAGAGGTTGTGAATATTAATCCAAGAAGGGGGAATATAGATAAGATGATCCTGAGGAGAGAATGTGAGTGGATATTTAGAATGGAATCCCTGGAGCCGAAGGGACTAAATGAGCAATTTTCTTTTGCCTGCTTCTTATGAGTGACGACTGATGGATGTGACCCTTTTGAGTCTATCGGTCATCCCAGATTTTGTTTTGTTTCCTCGTTAATGGAGGATTCTCATGTATTATCATGAAATATTACTTACAGTAAGTTCCCTTTATCGCCTGCCTCCTTTGATAGTTGATATTCGTTGATTATGGAAAATAGGAGGATGTCTGCCTTTTAATATAAGTGAGGGATTAATTAATCTCCTACTCTGTAAATAATGTAAGCATCCGCTTAAGTCTGGTCATATAATACAGATAAGAGGGCTAAATCAGCTGTGATATAGTGTATGACCGGAGATATATTGGGAGCGGGGATTGTGATCTCACAGAGTAAGAGGAGATATGTCAGACATCTTTATGGAGTCCTGGGCATGAGCATTGAGCGCTGGACGGATAAGATGCTCAGCCTCTAGTGACGCCGATATGGCGATCACAACATTAGTGCTCTGAGCCTGTGCAGTAGAGCGTCGGATGACGCGATCTATGAGTGCCCGTGATCCCACTGTCATCTGCAGCTGGTGAATGCTGAGCATGCGCTATAGACCATGTCTTGGTGAGATATGCGCATGGACGGAAACTGAGGGAGTGATCATGGTGTGGAGAGCATGGATTGGTCACATAGTGGTGACGATTCTGACATGCGCTTTAGGAGCAAGGGGAGGACGCCATACTATGTCAGTACAGGTGGGCGTACACCGATATGCTGATAGCGGCGGTTTTAAAAAGGGAATTGAGCATGGTATCATTACACTATTGCACCTTATTTTGGACACATGGCATTGGACTATCTGGCCTCCTGATGAGCCTATATGGGCGAAACGCGTTGAGGCGTTAATTAACCCATGACGGGTGGTGGATGACACAGATGAGTATCGCTGTTGCAACTCTGTGTTTCTCCTTTTTTACATATATGCTGGCATTAAGTTTTAAAGTGTCTATTTGAGCCATGGATGAAAGCTATTGAGCACCAAGCCATCTATGATAGTAAATGTACTGGTAACACAGTGGAATATCGCTGTTGCAATTCTGTGTTTACTTCTTATATGCTAGCATGAATTTCTATTTGGGCTATATATTATAGCCATTGGGCAACTCTGTGTTTTTCTTTTTTACATATATGCTGGCATCAAGTTGTAAAGTGTCTATCTGAACCATCGATAAAAGCTATTGAGCACCAAGCCATTTATGATAGTAAATGTACTGGTAATACAGTGGAATATCGCTGTTGCAATTCTGTGCTCGCTGCTTATATGCTAGCATGAATTTCTATTTGAGCCATATATGGGCAGCACGGTGGCTCAGTGGTTAGCACTGCAGCCTTGCAGCGCTGGAGTCCTGGCTTCGAATCCCACCAAGGACAACATCTGCAAGGAGTTTGTATGTTCTCCCCGTGTTTGCGTGGGTTTCCTCTGGGTACTCCGGTTTCCTCCCACACTCCAAAGACATACTGATAGGGAATTTAGATTGTGAGCCCCATCGGGGACAGTGATGAAAAATGTGTGCAAACTGTAAAGCGCTGCGGAATATGTTAGCGCTATATAAAAAAAATAAAGATTATTATATATGATAGCCATTGGGCATTAGGAGAGTCATCATCTCTATGTGGCATTAATTTGAATCTAGTGACTGTGGTATTCATAAGAAAGTATCCTATGATCACAAGATCAATAAGAGTTTGTGTGAAAAAAGAAATACTTTATCTAAAAGTTTCCCCCTTTATACCACCTGTTTATGTGGATTGAATGTGTTCTATTGATTTTAACTATAAGGGACGTAGGGCCCTCCTTAGAGCAGTATCTATATTGTCTAGAATTATTACCGGGTAGAGGATAACCCTAGTGGCTGCAGGGCACATCAGGGCCCCTAGGGACAGCCATCGTTGAGCGGGGGCGCCACAACGTCCCCCCCTAGGGTGCCAACCTCCGCGGCCAGGCAGGTAAAAGCTCACGATATCTAATAGGGATTCTTAGTTGTTCCCTTATTGGGGTTTTTGTTTGAACACTTTTTGGTTTGATTTTTGTCACTTTTTTTGTTTGTGGTGCATAACCAATTTTTTTGTTATTTTTAAATTTAATAAAGTATCTTTTTAGGGGATATTCTTTATGATTATACTTTAGACCCTTGTGCATTATATAGAGATTGTCATGTCTTCCATGCGTGCCAAATTGTATATTATATATAGGTATCCGTTGTAACCTCCTCGTGTGAATACCTCCGCTGGTCCTAGGTGCTACGTGAAGGATGTAGCAGACGCTCGGTGGCTGGTAGCCGCAGTCTCCCAGTGACGGCGCGTCCTCCTGCCGCCCGCTGTCATGCTCGCAGTAGCCGCTGACTTCAGTTTCTCCTTTCTGCGCTCGTTCCCCTCTGCTTCCTGCATTATGTCCACCGCTCTCTGTAGTGAGACCTTTTGTAATAACCAGGTCACCTTTCTGCTAGATCCCTGTTAGCATTTCTCATGTCCGTGCCCCCTCACCTGATTGTTTTTTCTTGTGTGGGGAATCAACTGGTTGTGCAGACAATGTTCTCCTGGTATTGTAGACGCCTGGCATAGCGTCATGAGAGCTGCTGCCGCTGTATGTGCCTCTCAGTAAGGAAGCATCTGTTTCTTATTGTTTCTGGAAATGTCTGCATTTGCATGTCATAAGTATATGGCCGTCACTAAGCAACAGAGCAGGAATTGCAGTTTCCTTCAGAGGAGTAAACATCACGTGACTGTGCCGAGATGCACGCTCGGCGGCGGCCTTGTGCAGGGCATGCTTGCTTCTGCTTAGTTACTCAGTAATAGTATGGTCAAGCCCTAGGAGCAGCTGAAGACAGCTCCTGCACACATGTCGGGAGAGGTCTGTTAAGAAAAGCTAAGGAAGAACGCCTCCTGCTCACATCTTGCTGATTATAAAGGAAGATTTGGTCCAAGGAAAGATGACTAACGAGCGCTGTAAAGCTGTGCTTGTGGGCATATTAGTTGGCACACAGCTGCTGTAAAAGCGGGTATGACTACAAGACACAAAATCAAGTCTGCTGTGTTAGATAACACGCGAAAATGACATTTAACTCGGTCTACCCGACTAGTCCGCCGCTCCTAACTCCTGCGTTACACTGCTGCTTGTGTGGCTGTGTGTTTACCTCCCTCGGTGCGTGCTCCGGCCCCCCGCGTTAGTCACCCTATGTAGGTGTGCGCTCTGTCTCATGCATTCTCTCGGTGTATGGAAGCCAGTGTACATCAGTAAACAAATGAATCATGAAACTAAACCCATTTGTGCATCCTGGCAAGTAATTCACGTATTATGTTTGGCCTGCAGTTTTTTCATGACTAATTGCTCGTTTTATAAAGTTTGCAAGATAAACGATGGGTGCTTAACTTAAAAGCCCATGTCCCTTTTCTCGGTAAAAATATGTACTCTGCATCTGAAATGCTGTACATGGCAGACAGGTGAGACTCAGTAAGGCCGAATTCTGACGTCCATGTATCAGGGTCTGAGTACGGACCGCAAATCTTGGACTCACCGTGGTCTCCTGCACTCAACCGGCTCCTATATGTTTGAGACTGCCGATTATAGGTCAGTCTGTGCATTGCAGGTCGTACTCAGGCCGAATTCAGACATCTGTGTATCGTGGCCCAAGGGGGGTAATCATTTTGTTTGTGCAGTGTCCATTTGGCGAATGTACCACAAAAGCTCCTCGTGTATACATGAAACATGTCCATACTGTCCAAGATTTGTTCTTTTAGTCTTTGTTAGATGGGTATGTGTAGTTTTACCTGGCAGCATATGGGCGATTTATGCCTACAGAATGGAGAAAGTCAGAGACTTTTTTGGAGGTATACAGCAGGAAATCCTCCCAACGTATACCTGTACACGTCAGACACCACGAGGAGGTACACTACCATGAACAGAAGCTAAACCTGCATATAAGCAAACTGCTGTATGGGGGTGTAAGCAACCTGCTGTATGGGGGATATACATATTCTCACCTATCAGAATCCTTAGGATTGCCACCAATGAGCACCCCAACGATCAATAGAACGGCAGTTGCATATCGATGCGCTATTTAATGTTTATTGTGCTTCATGTGTCGCTGGACTTTGAATGGAGTGGCAATGTGCATGCTCGAGTGCCTCACCATGCAAACCGGGGACTGTTGTGATCGGTGAGGGTCCCAGCAATTAGCAGTTGTGATTGTGGTGCACGCTCTGAGCATTTTATATGGCAGTAGCTGCCGACTGTACTGGGCAAACATAAATGTCTACTGCACCTTCACTTCCATGTACCACGCTTTGTCCAGGGGGGATGCAAGTGTCAGCCCCCATCTATATAAAAACTGATTACAGCCAGGTCTATAAAGCTCATTCTGTGATCAGGACCTACTGTAAATGCTGATACATGTGACATTACTTTCTTTCCCTAGGCCTTGGATGGGTTCTTTTTCGTGGTGAACCGTGAAGGGAATGTAGTGTTTGTCTCTGAAAATGTGACTCAGTATCTCCGGTACAACCAGGAAGAGCTCATGAATACCAGTGTATATAACATATTACATGTCGGAGATCACACAGAGTTCATCAAAAACCTGCTGCCAAAGTCTTTAGGTAAAAACCAGCATCTTGCTCTAATTCTCATTTACTGATTTTTAGAACCTGGCTTATATAGTTTTTTTTTTAATATATATATATATATAATATATTTATGTTTTCTGCACAGTTAATGGGGGACCTAGACGAAATAGCCATACCTTTAATTGCCGCATGCTGGTGAAGCCAACAGCAGAGTGTGAAGAGGAAACTCATGACAGTCGAGAAACGCACCAGAAATATGAAACTATGCAGTGCTTTGCCGTATCCCAACCAAAGTCCATTAAGGAAGAAGGAGAAGGTACGATAATTGCGGAAACAGATAAGGGGCTGGCAGTTTCTCTTCTCTCGGTATCGCGTCACGTAATGTGCATAAACCTGTCTTATGACTTCACCTTCTCTATGATTGTCCACCTTCTCATTGTAGTCGGTAGATCACCTGTAAACAAAGCCATCATCCCCTTTTATTTAATTGTTCGGAGTGAACTTTTCATTCTTGTATGAAATAATTGTTTCCCTCTTTTGAAGATTTACAGTCTTGCTTGATATGTGTGGCCAGAAGAGTTCCAATGAAAGAAAGACCTCCTCCTCCCTCATCAGAAACATTCTCAACTCGTCAGGACTTGCAAGGTAATCGTCCCCCATGCTGTCATCGCCTGTCTATCACTGAGAAGAGTAAGCATAGTGCAGAGTTTTAGGAAATTGTTTGCAGAGCTGCAATAGATGATCAGTAATGGACCGGAAGTTCAAGCACTTTGAGTAGTTGAGTTCATGATTTACACAAAGCAGCATTAGGGCTGATCCACACAAACCTATTTTGGTTATGTTGTATGGATCCCGATTACACAGCCCATGATATCCTATGTCCCCGCTCACTGACTCCTGACGTAATACACCAAACTACATACATTACATATCCGTAGAAGTATTTCCTCCATGGGGAGTTATGAGGAGCAATGTGGACTGCAATAAGGTTATGTATTGTGGATCCAGATTGCTATCTTTGCCTAGCTATCTGTCATATCGTGTGTGTGTGTATTATTTATACATATTTTTTGAATTTTTATATTCTAAAGAGTTTATAAAAACTGTGATTTCATATATACTATAGTTTGGTATCCTCGAAACACAGAAGGGTGAGATATTTGATCTATTCACACATACGATACATTTCAAGTCAATTCTATACATTTATGTATCCTTCAACTGGCTGTTGGTAGTTCCAAAAGTATATTCCCTCAGGTTTTAATGTTAACCGACACAATATGTTTATGCTGTCCTTTCAGGTAAAATCACCTCTTTGGACACGAGCACCATGAGGGCACTAATGAGGCCAGGCTGGGAGGATTTAGTGCGACGATGTATTCAAAAATTTCATTCTCATGATGGCGAATTATCTCTCAGCAAAAGACATCACCAAGAAGGTATCTGTGATTATGAAAGCTTGGAAAATGATGGTACATTTCATGAATGTTTTCTTAGTGTACTTCCAGTTTGCTAAAACTTTTGTTATGGTAAGTTGACGTTTCTGGCATCTTCAGGAGTGGGGTCCTGCGTGCTGAAACGCCGACTGATTGCTGAAATAATGTGACAAGTGATTTGCTGAGCACTGTGCCCCTTTAGCTGTGTTGGGCTCTACTCTGTTGGTCCTTGGAAAGATGGTAAGAAGTGTTCAGATTCAGGAGTCTGTACACTGCTCCACTTGTGTCTCTGAGCCTAGCTGAAAACTGGCAATGGCGCACAGCACTCAGATGAGCGTTTCTGATATGATTGATGGGTGCCTGGGCCCCCAGATGCTCACCAACCAAACCTGATATATATCACTATGACAAGTCTGAAAATGCAGATACGTTTTTAGCAGTTGTCCCACGTTGAATACTTAAAATTTTCGTCCCTTCTCAATTTTATCGGCAACAAACACAAATGCAGGTGGACTAAAAAGGATTATCTACATAAAAAAAAGTGTTGATGTGTTAGAAATCTTATATTTACAAACATGACCCAATCTTCAGATGACTGCAACTGTCCCTGGGGTGCCGGCAGATCGACACAGGAGTATTTCCTACGTGGTCACATGTGTGTGCAGGGAGCTGGCTGGCTCATTTCAGTAGCTAATCCAACTCTCGTCTTTGTAGACTGTAACAGAGAAGGGGGCTGGCTTGGCTCTTGAAATGAACCATTCAGCCAGCCCAGCATTCTTTACACACAGCACTGATGTCACAGAAGAAGCTCTCATTTTTATTAAGTGGTTAACTTTTTAGATGTACATTCTGACTTATTAACCACTAACTATCACAGCGATTTATGTATTTTTCACGTCTATGCTGTTTTAATATTTTTACACTTATTGTAATTTTAATAACTGTTTAGCGAATTATAGCATTGAAGGTGCAAATTACCGTAATTCCTTCCAGAGCACGTTGGCTTTACCTAAGTATTATTGAACAGCGTGAGAAAATGTATATGCAATATACCAATTAATCCATCTAATTAGCTTGGTTTAATGACTATTAATATCACCCACATCTCTTCTTCCTGCAGTTCTCAGGGTAGGACTTTCCTTAAGTCCTACATACCGATTTTCATTGTCTGATGGCACAGTTGTTGCTGCCCAAACGAGGAGCAAGCTCATCCGCTCTCAGAATACAAATGAACCTCAGCTTGTAATATCCATACACGTGCTTCAAAGGTAAGGACCCATGTCATGGGGATCTCAGAAGCCGGCAACCACTGTTATTGCTGTAGTTTGCGATCAGCATATTTGCGAGTGAGGCAGGGTATCTACTCACATGAATACGAACGGCCTCTTATGGCCGATACGGTGCTTTCCATGAGTTATAGATGGGTTAGGAGTAGGGTTGTAGAGACCACAGCACCCTGTGTATGTATGTGCGTAAGCTGTTAGGGCTCGAGAGGCTGTGAAGAATTACTATGCAGAGGTCTTAAGTTACAGCAGTTGCAAAACAGGTGCAAAGTTGTAGCTGAGAATCTATAGTTAGCCGGCGGCCTCACATTGTCATCGCGATCATTACGCTTTTTAGTGGGCTTATTGTTCTACGCTGTGACTTGTTTTTCTCTGGCCAAATGGATGTTCTTTTTTTTTTTTATTTATTTCTCCTGCACTTACATGCACACTAAATTCAGCACATTTAATGTATGAATTTCCAGTTTTATGTACACTAAGCTTAATTACCATTTAAATAGAAATTTTTAGAACTTCCTAATATACTTTTGCCCTAATTCATACAGACCAACATTTTTCACACCAGCATTGGTGAGGTGGCATGCTGGAGTCACACTCCTGATCCAATGAATGTGGTGCGTTTTGCGTCTGTGTGCACCTCACCACAAATCTTGTTCCAGTCAAGGACTGGAGTAAGTTTTGTGGCATGAAGAACAAGCTAGGGATGCCACGCACCAGTTTCTCCCACTGTGTCGGAGATGGGGAAAAAATGATATCGGAACGCCAGAAGTCGCAGTATTTTAGAGTTGCTTCAAAATTTTACACTTTTTTTTTTCCCCAAAACTTTTTACCCCAGCATTTTAATATAAAACTTTGATGAATCACTCTTTTGTGTTTCATTTCTTTAATATTTTACCATCAAGGTAATATTTTGCTCTAAGTGAATGCGGACACTTCACAGCTGGTCCTGCACTGTAATTGTGTCCAGTCTACATAATGCTTGGCTATGCTGATACAGTGTAACATACTATCAGAGAGACTTGTGCTGCTACATTTATTTTCACCATTATGCTAACACAGTTTCCTTTGTCTTCCAGAGAGCAGAATCTATGTGGATTAAACAGTCAGGACATGACTGGACAAAACATGGGTAAGACGATAGACCCAGTTGTTTCCAGCAGCCCGGCTCATCAAGCAGTGTGCAGCGGTAACCCTGGTCAGGACATGACCATAAGTAGCAATATGAATTTTGCCATAAATGGCCCAAAGGAACAAATGGGCTTGTCAGCTGGCAGATATGTTGGCTCGGGAGGGATGAACCATGTCTCCAGCATGCAAGCTACCACTCCTCAGGGTAATAACTATGCACTCAAAATGAATAGCCCTTCACAGGGCAGTCCTGGCATGGGCCAGGGTCCACCTACTTCTATGCTTTCTCCAAGGCATCGTGTAAGCCCGGGAGTGGCGGGAAGTCCTCGTATTGCAACCAGTCAGTTCTCCCCTGCAGGAATCTTGCATTCTCCCGTTTGTAGTAGCACAGGAAATAGCCATAGTTTTGCCAATAGCTCTCTGAATGCACTTCAGGCTCTTAGTGAGGGCCACGGGGTCCCTCTTGCCCCACCCATGGCATCGCCTGACCTGAAAAGTGGGAATGTACAAAATTCGCCTGGTAGCATGAATCCACTCCAGCTGAGAAAAATGGGGAGTTTGGAAGCTAAGGATTCATTTGGGCTTTATGGGGAGCAGTCTGACGGTGGGACCGGGCCAGCAGAGACTAACTGCCAATCTGACCAGAAGGATTGTAGTGATAGTATGGCTCCTGCTGGGGACAAACTGGATGGTCAGAACAGACTGATGGACAGGCAAGGCCAGACTAAACTATTGCAGTTACTTACCACCAAATCTGATCAGATGGAGCCCTCACCACTTAACTCTTTGGGAGATACAAACAACAAAGACTCCTTGGGTCATTTTGCAGCCAACAGTATGTCTGCCTCAGCACACGGAACCTCACTGAAAGAGAAGCATAAAATTTTGCACAGACTTCTTCAGGACAGCAGCTCACCGGTTGACCTGGCCAAGCTTACAGCAGAGGCCACTGGCAAAGAACTGAATCAGGAGTCCAATAGCACAGGCCCAGGCTCTGATGTTACCATAAAGCAGGAACCAGTGAGCCCCAAAAAGAAAGAAAATGCACTACTTCGTTACTTGTTGGATAAGGACGATAGTAAGGATAATCTAGCGGATATCACGCCCAAACTGGAGCGCTTGGATAACAAGATGGACTCTTCAAATTGCACCAAGATGACATCTATAAAGGTTGAAAAAGAGGAGCCCGGATTTCCATCTGATCAGGTAAGAGCACAAGAAATATCAATGGGTTATTATTTAGTCTCACTGTACGCAAGGAGCTGTCCCATCAACTTCACTGGTGCGCCACCTTGCAAAATTCACATGAGCACTTGGTACTTTGTTCTGCATTAGTTACAGTGTAGCCACAGCCACATTCAGATGTCCATATACCATGGTCTGAGTACCAACTGCAACTTCAGGACTGACTGAGGGTCCTGACCCCAACCCAGTGGCCTCATTTATGTCTGAGACTATTGCGTTTGGGTCAGGAGCCTCTCTGCCCGTTCTGGGACCATTGTCTACAGACAGATGAGGTGCTTATGTAAATAGTGATCAATCTCCGGTGGTGTCAAATGGACAAGCTGCTGATATTGTCAATCTCACTGGGAGAGTGCTAGCACAGTTTGTTTATTTTATGTTACAACTTTTTCTCACACGTTTCTTCCGTATAACACACTAGATTACTTTGTAGTCATCCATATACAGTTTGGGGAACTGTTTGCAGTCATGAATCAGACAGAAAGCCTTCACCATGGAACAGGCAGAGTGGACACTGGACAGCGTCCTGTGTGCGATCCTTCATTCTATACACCAGGATACTAGGTGGACTGGATAAAACGCCATGAGGAGCCGAGGGTTTAATGTCCATTTTCAGTGGGTGTCATGTAATGTATGATGTACATTTTGTTTGCACCTTGGATATGACATTTTATCACCTTGTTATTACTCATCCTGGGCAGTTTCTCTTTAAGCCGAGCAGCAAGTGTTACCCCACCCTTTGTGTTGCTGGCTCAGTACCAGATCACTTCTCACGTGCCCTTTCCTGCCGTTTCCTTCCCTCATCCATAGCGCCGGCTCTTTAGTGCCCTACAACCCATCCAAGTATGTTTCTCGTCGTAAAATATTACACAAGTCTGTAGTTTGTCATCAAACTCTTGGTGAGACCACCATAGCTGGTATTGCCCCACTGGCCCATCTGTCCCTACATGGCTTTGGATCTTTAATACTGTGCTGTCATTTTCTGATGTAGTGAATGTACCATGTCTGCTCAGTATGAAAACAATAAACCAGGTTTCTCTGGAATAAAAACGAAACCGGTCACTGATCTGATCATATTATTGCGCTGAACAAGAGCAGTATCAATCATACAGTCAGCCTTACACTGAGTGTCTGTGAGACAGTAATGGCATCAGGGGTCTCCCAGGAATGGGACCATCGATTAGCGGTGACCCTGCGCTTCACGGAGCAATATTTGTACTCAAGATCACAAACCCGGTTACTTTATTAGCATAAAATGTGGCAGTGTGTGGACAGAAGGTTGTATTCGTGCCCTGGAAAAATAAACCTGATGCCCCTGAATATTTTTGTCATTTGACAAGGCTTGTGGTATGGAAGATTGTCTGAGGATGCTCGCTCTGCTGTATGAGAAGTTCACAGAGGGTTAATGTGGGAAGGTCTGCAATTTAGGCAGGAACTCTAGGTGATGTAAGCGGTAATCCATGGGTGTATGTTCACCTGTCATCTACATATTACAGTCTAAATATAGAGTGACTCTATAGAAGAGGTGAGAACAGTGTAATTATAGCCCATTGTAGCCACACTTCTGCAGGCTGCAGAGCTCCCATCTCTCCCTGCTGGTTCAGGGTCTGCCCTTGTCCTTTATTTTTGCCTCTGGGACTGTAACAACTAATGTCTGTTATTTCTCCCAGTCACCGGCAGCATTTCTTACCTATACCAGGTCTGTGATTGGAACTCCTTTTTTGTATGATGTTTGATTAATGACATTAACTATCGCGTCCTCGGTGCACACAGTATATAGATTATGTCTGTATACTGCAGTCTGAAATGTGTCATTCTCTGCCACAGTCCAGCAAGACTCAACAGCGAGGCCAAAGACATAACAGCAGCACAATCAGATCTGGGCCGGTCTCTCAGCATCAGTCTCGTCCTTCCTCAAGGTTAACCCCAGCTCCCGACATTTCTGTACATGATCTACAGAAAGTTTGCTGACCTAGCATACAATGGGAAATGTCTACACTTCTAAGGCTATGTTCACGCTCCTGGCACATACTCCCAATGTATCAGTGAGCTCCCATTCACCTGTCAAAGCCCACAGAGCGCCCTGTCCGCATCCAGCGCTGTGGTATAAGCTGGTATTTTTTGTACTGTATGAAAAGTGTAGTGCTATTCTATAGCCAGCCACTGCAGAAAAACATGGTGTATAAGTCAGGGAATAGACCTGATGATGGACAGAGCATAAACAAAACATTTACCCTTTGTCGTTGCTCGCGCCATGTTCGTCAGTGTATGGCACGCTTACGTCATGTTGGTGTATGGCAGCGTTACATCATGTTGGTGTATGGCAGCGTTACATCATGTTGGTGTATGGCAGCGTTACATCGTGTCGGCGTTGGCAGCGTTACATCGTGTCGGCGTATGGCAGCGTTACATCGTGTCGGCGTATGGCAGCGTTACATCGTGTCGGCGTATGGCAGCGTTACATCGTGTCGGCGTATGGCAGCGTTACATCGTGTCGGCGTATGGCAGCGTTACATCGTGTCGGCGTATGGCAGCGTTACATCGTGTCGGCGTATGGCAGCGTTACATCGTGTCGGCGTATGGCAGCGTTACATCGTGTCGGCGTATGGCAGCGTTACATCGTGTCGGCGTATGGCAGCGTTACATCGTGTCGGCGTATGGCAGCGTTACATCGTGTCGGCGTATGGCAGCGTTACATCGTGTCGGCGTATGGCAGCGTTACATCGTGTCGGCGTATGGCAGCGTTACATCGTGTCGGCGTATGGCAGCGTTACATCGTGTCGGCGTATGGCAGCGTTACATCGTGTCGGCGTATGGCAGCGTTACATCGTGTCGGCGTATGGCAGCGTTACATCGTGTCGGCGTATGGCACCGTTACATCGTGTCGGCGTATGGCAGCGTTACATCGTGTCGGCGTATGGCACCGTTACAGCGTGTCGGTGTATGGCACCGTTACAGCGTGTCGGTGTATGGCTGTAATGGGGCAGCTAGAGTAGGGGCTCGTGCACCTCTATATCTCAGTGCTGAGCTTATTCTTGTTGGTGTATTAGATCAGGCTTTATATGCCCTGTCTCCTTATTTAGTCCATCAGTCCTACAGAGCGGGTACATGTAGTTTTACAACACTTCTTTATTCATTTTCTGCTGTTTCTGCTGTTTTGGGGCATTGAATACTTGGTTATTACTTAGAAATTTCTCCAGAATTTTTACATGTCACCTGCATACAAATTGTTCAGCTTTTCATGCAAAGGAAAAGAAGGATACGGCGTGTCTGTGTTTTTCTTCCTTGATGGCTGACTTTTCTCTAATGAGGCTAAATGACTCTTCTGCTTCCCCTCTAATTACAGAGTGAACACGTCTTGGTAGTTGCCGGTTGTTGCCGATAGCTGGGAAAATGGAGGTTTCAGATGTTAGATTTCAATAAATTCCAGCTAAGTAATGTGACAAGCATGGTACATAAGTGTGCAGACACATATAAGCCTCTCCATGTATGCAGCACAGCCTGCGCCTGCAGATGTGACCGTTTCCTACTGCAGTTAGGCGGCACTTCACCTAGAAAATAGAAGTAAAACTAAGCAGTGCAGACCTAGGCACCAGCAATCTGCAGACGTTCGGTTGATAGAGCAGTGGCAATTCTTCACTTGCTTTCTCCATTGCACAAGCCTTGCTCACATATCTCACATGTGCTCATTTCTTGCAGTAGTGATCAGTGAAAATGGAACAACATGGGCCAAATACCATAGCAGGCAGAAAAAGTGCTGCCGATGTGATACATGTTCATGCCAAGGTTTTAGAGCTGGATATCGATTCCCAGGCCCTGGTCCGGTGGCCACATCAGTAATCTGTGGCCGCTGGTCGGGAGCCTTGAAAACCTCTTTTTCTTTGTGTGATTTAATTTCCACCACTTCTGATATTTTTGCTTTTTATTTCTATTTCCTTCTCTGATTTTGTGATCAACACAGAATTGTGGATTTTGTTCATTTTTTGTTTCTTTTGCTGCAGAAAACTAGAATGACAATCCTGGAATTTTGTTTTGCAGCTTATAATAATTTTTGGCGGTTTTGTAGTTGGCGTTATCCTGGTTTTGTCCTGGATGGTCTCTCTGCATCAGGATCCTTGCCCCCCATTCTGTGCATCATCCATTCTTATTTTCTCCCCTTTAACTGTGAGCATTGTGGTTATTTTAAGATGTTTTGTGTGATTAAGCTGTAATGATTCTCTCTCCTTATGTGACAAAAATACTATTTGGGTGATCCGGGGGTAGCAATGCCATCTGGACCGCTTGGCTGTTTTTCGGCTTTTTGTAAAGTATTCTGGGACTTGTGCGTCTGTTGTTTAATTGAGAGCCATTACTTGGACGGGGCGGCCCAGATTACAGCTGCTTATGCTTTAGAAAGGCTTCTTGCTGGGTAGCAGGTTCAGTGTTTGTACAAGGGCAGAGCCAAGAAAAGCTGACAGGGAGGCAGATTGCCGCTGTTAACACTTCCTGTGCTGCTACATTTCAGCCGGGTGCTTGCACGCTTAAATTCCTCTCCATTATGAATGTCTCAGCATCGTCTCATTCATTGTACGTGGTGGTTGGTTACCTGTCCCTAGATGACCTAGATGCTGCACATCTCAGCATTGCCGTCCTACAGATTCTGAGCGTGTTCTCACAAGGAGCTGTGGGTGACGTCCGTGCCTATGTTCGCTGCCGTTTCCCTGGCACGTTACAGCTGGGAGAGATTTTTGACATTTCTTAGTCTGGAGATTGATGGCGGATACATCACAGCCAGGAGAATGAGCTGCTCCTTTGGTCTGGGCTGGTAGTAATACACAAAAGAAGACACTGTGCCCAGTCCATGTACAGTGTCATTGATGACCCTGGCACTGTGGTGTGTGGCACACTAGACCTGATGGCATAATGCTGATCTCTGCCCCTCGACACTGCCCACAGCGATGATGTCGCCCGCTCATCCACATCGGTAGGAACTTTATCCTGGATGTAGAAATACTTGTCTGCTTTTAAAGACAACCTTTCAGCACAATTTCGTTAATGTAAAGACTCGGCTGTAATGGAGCTGATTTGGTGACGTTTTCGTCTAATTATTTTTTTAGTGCACTGGTGCTGGACTGTGCACTAGGGATTCTCCTCCTGCCCCGACCCCTCCGTCTGCCTCCGGTGTTTGAATGACTGGTCACCAATATTTTTTTTCCAATGACCAGCTTCCCTTTTGAAATTTGCTGCTAGTACCGTCATTGCTGTAGTTGTAAAGTGTAGACTGTACATGTAGAGATTGGTTTCCCAGCTGGTCTCTAATAAAATGGTGCTGGGGGTGTCACATGTGCGCTCTCCTCTAAAACGTCACCGAGTCAAGATCCAGATGTGCATGTGCCGAACATTGTGCCACTTTATTATAGACCAGCCAGGAAAGCAATCTGCGCATGCAGTGTCCACGACAATGATGGTGCCAGATTTCAACCAGGAGTCAGGCAGAGGAGATGGGGCAGAAGACCCGGTGCACAGTCCGGCCCCTGTGCACCTAAATCTCATTAGCAGAAAACTTCATTTGCTGATTACAGAGAACAAAATAGCAGATTTATTCACCAAAGGTATCGATTTAATCAGTATCACAGCGCCATTACAGCCTTGTATTTACTATATGATGCAAAATTGTGCCGACAGGCTCTCTTTAAGTGTGAATACAATAATTTTCATGACCTTCGTAGACATTGAATTGTGGACATTTTACTATTCAGCCTTCTCTTCCTGCAGTACTGGTTCTGTTTTTCTATGCCATCATTTTGGAGCACTTATGATTTATTGATTAGCATTCTATTCAATTTTATTTGGCATAGTTGAAGAGGAAAGCTGCATTTTTTTTTAATAAAATCAAGAACCAGATTGTCAGATTCTGAATTATCACGTAATCCTAGAAAATGATGTAAATGTAGGTTGCCACCCGGGAGACACCACAGACTCTGCCCGTATAACATGTTTCATCAGGGAGTTGTCATCTTTCTGCTCAATAGTTTGATGAAATCTCGTATTCTGGATTACCAGAATTCTGTATTATTAGGTGTCTGATCAAAGGACAAAACTTGCATGATGCATTAACCCTTGCTGTGATGTTAAACAAACTGTTGCTTTTTTTCTTATGATATCGAAAGCTTTTACCGACCAGCTCTGATTTGGATAACCTGGATGAAATCCTGGATGACTTACAGAAAAGCCAGCTGTACACTGACCCTCGGTCTGATGCTAACTCTGTGGATAAACAAGCGATCATCAATGACCTGATGCAGATCGCCGGTGATAACAGCTTGGCCCTACCTCCCAGCGTGCACAGGCAGAGAATTCTCCAGATGCAGCAGAACAGTAAGTTTCCCACCCTGACGTAGGATTTCCTGTTCCTCTCTGTCTGGGAGCAGCAGCCTCTTGTTTTCTTTGTTTTGCCTTAGAAATATTGTTTGTAAACAAGCAGCGCCCCCTGCTGCTGACTATTGTAAATTAAAGCAATGAGCTCTTTAATGTATGGACCTAAGGAAAATGTACACGTTTTCTTGCATGTGTCAAAATGCTCGGCCCATTTACACGAGACGATGGCTGGCTGAACGAAATACCATCCTGCCTAAAAAGTCTCAATAGAGTTGCTGTTTTCACATCTCTTTCCCATTGGAAACATTTTGTTCATAGAACATATATTTTCACCCATTGCAGTGGTTCCCTATTGACTTTCTATGAAATGTGTGCTAGCGTTCTTTTCACTTTATATCCATGCAGTGTTCAATAATCCCCATCCTGCACAGCTTCAGCTTGGAAGACTTTTACCAAACCAGAATGTACCAGTGGATATCAGTTTACAAAACCAGACGCCCCCTGGATCCTTCCAGCCGATGAGGAATACCAGCCCCTTCTCTGCCATGCCACCATCTGGAATGATAAGCAGTCAGGGAATGATGGGAGGGCAGGGTGGTGTTGGCACCAGTAGCCCTGGTAGGTGAATCTGTGTGCTTTACTAAATTACATCTTTTTATTCCTAGGGGGGCTTTTTCGGTTCTCTCCGCAGCAATATATGTCTTTAATCCATTGTGCCTGATATTATGTCCATTGATATACAGTCACTGCATTGGCGGGGATGGCTGTGGTTGGCATGTTTAGTGGGAGATTTGCAGAAATAACCTAAAACAGACCTTAAAATATTATATAAAATTATTTGCCAATAACTTTTTTCTCATGGCAACCAGGTGAATCCTGCAAAACGAAATTCAAGGATATCAGTGGACCACCTCAGCTCTTTATTCATAGTACGATAACAAAACTGCATAAAAAAATATTTATTTGTAAGGAAATGTTTAAAATGTAATTTAATTAGCAAATATCAGTAACTTCCGCTAGCGAGCCACTAACCTTTCTTTGTGCAGCGCCCTGTTTGGCAGCTGGTTAAGTACCTACAACTTGCTGTTTGTTTTTTTTTTTTGTTCAGTTTTTTACTACTTTTAATAGAAACATATGCATTGTTTTGTGACTGTAATATAAATGCTTCTTATGTGTCTGCTTGTATTGGAGATGGGGTGGTTCTACTACAGTCGTAATGATCGCTTATCATGGGATCCAGATAGGTCACCAATATACAGGTGGGGGTCTGACAGTTGGCACTCCTACCAATCGGGGGTTACCTGTAGTGGCCGGATGTAAGCAGTGTATAGAGTCTACTGCCGCCGAACCATCACACTGCTTAGTGGCCGCTGCTGAAATGGAGGACAGCAGGGTGAGTGATTATGGACCCCCACCAGTCTGATGACCTAAAAAGTAATGAATATCAAGGAAAAAAATAACCTTTAAAACAACCGGGCATATGTGAACTTAATGCCAAATATAAGAAAGTATATGAATGTTCATACATGAACCAAACCCTTCATTGGAAGCAGTCTGAGTTGCATGGAGGGTAACTTCTGGCTGATTATCTGCACATAACACAGATGTATGGCTAGCAGTAGTCACAAATGAGCGAGCCAGTCTCTTGGGCAATCCCTGCATGTGTTGGGGCAGTTGGAACATGCAGCCGCAGGGATTGGAGCATTTTTTTGAGCATGCCAAAACTACTCTATTAAGACACGACCGTGCCCAGATGACAGCTTATCCGAGCAGGCTCGCTCATCACTATTCATGAGTCATCATGCTGGCAGTCCTCATGTCTCTTCTGACCTAAATGTCTTTTTTTTTTTTTTTTTTAAAGATGTTAATGAAGTGTATACGTTGCTAACACCAGAAATTATTGCTGTTTGATATTTGGGATTTCCGTAGAATAACGCCCCTCTAACACTGGCCAAAGTGAGCGTGCAGCTATGATTGTCACGCCGCCTGCTTCTAGGCCTTGTCATAAGGTGTATATTTCTGTGTTCGACTTAAAAAGTAAACATTACTAAAAGTTTTGAATTTTTTTCAGGTATAATGGGTGGAAATGCCTCCAGGCCAGCTTTACAGTCACCTGAGTGGGGTTCACAGACAGCAAGTCCTGTGAGGGCAACATGTCCAACAAGTGGCAATGCCATGAGCAGGCCAATGCAGGGCATGATTCGCAGTCCGACCTCAAATATTCCAATGAGGTCCACCAGCCAGGCATGTCCGAGGCCCATGATGCAGTCCCCTGTTATGAGTATGGGTAAGTCTAACCGATGTATAGCAGCATTCATGTATTTTAAGATTTTTTATTTTTGATAAAAAGACTAATATTCCTGGTCCTTTAGCCACACACTGTATTGTTTAGTAGGGGTAGACTGCATGCATATTAAATCCAGCATTTATCAAAACACACGGTTGCAAAGCTATACAAATTTATTCACTTCAGGAACTTCTGATCTGGACATGAACCTGACAGGAGCACCATATACCCAGCAGCAGGCACCTCCGAACCAAACCGCTCCATGGCCTGACAGTATTTTGCCTATTGATCAAAGTTTCAACAATCCGAGCAGGTAAAGCGTCTAAGAAGTCCGGTGTGATGTGTGGCCATAATGTGAGAAGCTCATGGCATTGTTTTCCTACTTGGTGTGTGATGCCTTCACTATTGTTATTTGTAGGCAGCAGTTCAGCTCATCAGAAGACTTACTTTGCCGACCACCTCCATCAGAGTCTCCAAACGAAGAGGGGAACCTCCTTGATCAGCTTTATATGGCTTTGCGGAATTTTGATGGTCTGGAGGAGATTGACCGAGCACTTGGAATACCAGAATTAGTCAGTCAGGTACCTTGCTTGTTACCAATGTAATTTTTTTTAAATCCTTTGCTTACATATATTTAATATAAATGTCTATGTGCTAATTGTAGTTAAACAGACCGTGTGTGTTTTTGTATGCAGAGTCAGAGCGTTGATCCAGAATCGGCGTTCGTTAGTCAAGACTCAAATTTGATCATGGATCAAAAAGCGCCTCTCTTTAACCACGCTTACAGTGCTCAAGGACAGATGGCTCAGAATAGCTATGGTCAAATGCCGGATCCAAACTTCCATCCTATGGGACAGCGTCCAAACTATGGGATGCTGCGCATGCAAACCCGGCCTGGGCTGAGGCCCACAGGAATGGTACAGAACCAACCAAACCAGCTAAGGCTCCAGCTGCAGCATCGGCTTCAACAGGCACAGCAGGTACCTGTTATCTCACTTTTTTTTTTTAATTTGTATATTAACCATAAAACATACACACATGAATACTGCCAAAGTGATACACGTGCACTTGTCCAAGCAACTATAAAGGAACAGCAGTCTTACATGTTAGATCCTTAATACATCTAATGAACTCATAAGTCCATGTATTGCTATAAGGATAATAAACCAAATCAACAAGTGATCAGAACATTTTGTTTTATTATATCCATTTGGCGATATATATCTGAAAATGACACTACATATCTAATTAACCTGCAACTACTACTAACACACTGCCAAGCACATTTATGCAGTATTAATACCTTACAATGCCATAGAGTAACCTGAAATATTTTAATCATATTATTTACAGAGGTGCTGAACCACTACGTACTAGAATGGTGAGATGAGAGGAGTTCCACCTATCCCAAATTTTATCAAATTTCCCTGGACAGCCCCGGTTCTGATCTAACGCTCGTTCAAACGATATAACTGAATTTACCAATTCAATCCATGCTCTGAGAGAAGGATGTGCACCACCCATCCACTGTAGCTCCAGCATCTTTCTAGCCAGAAAGAGAGTCTCCCGCAAGAGATCGCTGATTTTGTGACGCCACAGCGATCTCGCTAGCGATCTCGTTGTGTGTGGCACGCATCTGCGAATCCCCCCCCTGCCGGGTATCGCTGATTGTGCAGGATCGTTCTGGGCCGTTTTTTTGATTGCTGGTCTCCCACTGGCCAGCACGCATTGCTGCGTGTGGCAGCAGGAGAGCAGCGATCAGCGAGGCTGGGAGCTGGTATCCAACGTAAACATCGGGTAACTAAGAGCCGTGCGGTGCCTAGTTACCCGCTGTTTACCTTGGAAACCAACGTGCACCCTGGTTTCCAGGGTGAACAGCGGGTATCTAAGAGCCGCGCGGCTCTTAGATACCCGCTGTTTACATTGGATACCAGCTTGCTCGCTGGTCCTGATCGCTGGTGGGTCTGTCTATGTGACAGCTCACCAGCGATCAGCTAACTATATCCCAGCGATCCCATCCACGTCGGATCGTTGGTGGGATCGCTGGGACATTGATGCGTGTAACGGGGCCATTACTCAAGGCCTTAACCTGCCCAGCAAGATACTATAAATGGAAATCCAGCAGAGCCACCACGTCCATCTGTTTAGATCTCTGCAGAGGTGATAATTTAAGCTTGGATCTGGTTTTCCCCCAAATAAAAGATGTAGTTAAAGAATTTAAATTTGCAAAAAAGGACTTGGGGATCAGCACCGCACTGTGTTGGAGGGAATAACTTAGCTTAGGGAGCAAAATCATCTTAATGAGGTTTATACGACCAGCGACAGATAGCGGGAGTTTACTCCAGGAAGCAAATTTAATCCTAATTAGATCCAATAGTGGAAGGACATTAAGTTGTAGGTCAAGTTCACTATTTTTTTGGAATATTAATTCCTAGATACTTAAAATGTGACACTATAGGCAATGAAGATAAAGTATCAAGGTGAGCTCCCGGGTTATGAGAAAGGGGTAACAAGGCAGACTTCTCCCAGTTATTGTATAGACCCGAGTATTTACTGAATTTATGAATGGTATCGATTACTTATGGCAGAGTCTCCTCTGTGTTATCCATGAATATCACCATGTCATTGGCATATAGGCCGATTGTCTAGATACTATCTGCTATGTTTATGCCCTTTAATATTCGGAGAGGATCTTACGTGTATTGTCAGCACCTCGATCGCAAGGGCAGAGAGGGCCGGGGAGAGGGAGCACCCCTGCCGCGTCCTTCTAGATAGGGAAAGTGGTTCCGATATGAAGTGGTTTATAATTATACGGCCCTTAGGTTTTGCGTAAATTGTGCCAATCCATTTTTGAAATCTATCTCCGAAACCATACTTCTGCAAACACGCGAATAGGAAAGGCCATTCAAGGGAGTCAAAGGCCTTAGCAGCGTCTAACGATGCCAAAGCCCAAGAATTGTTCAACACCAAAGAACTATACTGAACCACCGACTGGATCCGCCTAATAGTAATGGAGGTGCTTTTGCCAGGCATGAAACCAGTTTGGTCAGAGTGTATGAGATCCAATATAACTGAGTTCAATCTAGTGGCCAAAACTTTAGTGAAAATGTTACAATCTACATTTACCAGTGATATGGGGCGATATGATCCACACTCAAGTGGGTCCTTCCCTTCTTTTTTAAGTACAATAAAATTTGCTTCGTAACAGGAACCCGACCTACACCCCCCCTCCAAATCCCCTGAAACACCTCTAAGAGAAGTGGCACCAATACGTCTCTATACTTTCTATATAGTTCAATTGGGAACCCATCCGGTCCAGGAGCCTTCCCAGAGGCCATATCCATCATAGCACCTTCTATTTCTTCTATAGTAAAACCAGCGTCCAGAAGGGCTCGCTGAGTAAAGTCTAACGAGGGGAATTTAATGTCTGATAGATAGTCCAGACATTCTGGGACATCAAAACCACTCCTAGAAGTATATAATGTGTTATAGTAGTCAAAAATGCAATGAAGTATGTCCTCAGTTGAGGTTGCTAATAAATTATCTGGTTTCCGAATTTGGAGTATAGTGTTAGGCGTGTTGTGCTGGTGTACCAAGAAGGCCAAAAAATGTACCTGCCGTTATCTCACATTTTAGTAGGAATACATGTTGTACTTTCTCTTGTCTTGTGTAGCAGTAAGTTTAAAGGGAACCTGTCGGCAGGATCACCGCTTCTAAGCAGTTTATATGGGCATGTAGGCCATAGGAAGCTAAATAAAATGATATCTTGATAACTGTGATCTGATGGCATTTTACCCCATAAAGCCACGTTTTTCTTATAAATATGTAAATGAGCTGTTACGATCTATGGGCGGGATACCCCCGCCCATAGATCGTAACCAGGGGAAGAGTCTTGAGGAGATCATTTGCATATTCCCAGTGCCTTCTGGGATAAGTGAAGAGTCTCCGTGAGCTCAACGATCACTGGGTTTTGGCCGTTGCAGCTGAAAAGAGGAAATCGGAAAACCAGGGGAAGAGTCTTGAGGAGATCATTTGCATATTCCCAGTGCCTTCTGGGATAAGTGAAGAGTCTCCGTGAGCTCAACGATCACTGGGTTTTGGCCGTTGCAGCTGAAAAGAGGAAATCGGAAAAACCGCGCGCCTGTCGGCGAGCGAATTTTGGCTCATCCTTCATTGTTTTTAAGAAATCTCAAGATGGAAGAGGCCAGGAGCCATTTGGTGAGCTGCATTTCTTGCTACATGTTCACAGATTTACCTGTGGAAAAGCCAAACTTCACATGCCACAAATGCAAGCTTGTGTCCCTGTTGGAGGAAAAGTTGCAAAATCTCGAAGAGAGGTTAGCTACGCTGAAGATCATTAAGGAAGGTGAAGAGTTCTTAGACAGAGCAGAATTATCTCTTCATGTTACAGAAAGAGAAGAAATTCGAAGTGCACCTGAAGAAACAGAGGAATGGAGACATGTGACCCAGAGAAGCAGGAGGATCAGGAGGCAGTCAGCACCCATACTGCTCAGAAACCAGTACCAGGCTCTCACGCAGGAAAACGATGAAGAAATACATCAGGATAAGACTTTGCCAACAAACAGCAACCTTATACGCCTTCAGAGTCCTCCTGGATGGAGAAAGAAAAATGTTGTGAAGAAGAAACGGAGAGTGGTGGTCATGGGGGATTCCCTGTTGAGAGGAACAGAGGCCGCTATCTGCAGACCGGATATAACTTCAAGAGAAATGTGCTGTCTTCCAGGTGCAAAAATTAAAGATGTGTCTGACAGGATATCAGGACTCTTCAGACCTACAGATGACTACCCATTCCTGCTACTACATGTGGGGACAAATGACACCGCAAGAAACGACCTGGAAACCATCTGCGGAGACTTTGAAGACTTAGGCAAGAAAGTGAAAGAACTGGGAGCGCAGGTGGTCTTCTCTTCCATCCTCCCAGTGGATGGCCATGGAACAAGGAGGTGGAATAAGATTCTGCAGGTGAACAACTGGCTACGTCGATGGTGCTGTCAGCAACGATTTGGATTTCTGGATCACGGAGTGAACTACTTATACGATGGACTACTTGCTAGAGATGGGGAGCACCTTACGAAGACTGGAAAGCATGTATTTGGAAGTCGCCTTGCTACACTTGTAAGGAGAGCTTTAAACTAGAACAACATGGGAAGGGAAGCAAAAGGCCAGAAAAAGCCATACACCTGACAAATGCTATTGAGAACTCTGCTATTAGAAGTGGAAAGGAAGAACAAAGAAGAAAGAATCTAATTAATAAAAATATTGGAGAAAGAGAAACCAATCACAAACTAAAATGTTTCTATACTAATGCACAAAGCATGGGCAACAAACAAGGAGAATTGGAACTACTAACACAGGAAAAGAAATATGTCATTGGAATCACTGAAACTTGGTGGGACAATACACATGATTGGAATACAAGACTAGAAGGATACAACTTATTTGCAAGAAACAGACTTGATAAACGAGGAGGGGGTGTCGCATTGTATGTTAGAAACGCGTATATCTGCACAGAGATTGAAGCTTCAGAGACTGGGAGTTCTGTGGAAACTGTTTGGGTAAGAATACAAGGACAGAACAATGGAAAGGACACCATTGTAGGCATTTACTACAGGCTGCCTGTGCAAGCTGAAGATATGGATGAACTCTTTATGCATCAAATGGCCAAGTTCTCCAAAAAATATGACATAGTTGTCATGGGAGATTTCAACTATCCAGACATTTGTTGGGAATCTCTCTCAGGCAAAACTAACAGGTCAAGGAAATTCTTATCCTCTCTTGCTGACAACTTTATCTTCCAAAAGGTAAGGGAGAAAACAAGGGGAACTGCTACCTTGGATCTAATCCTTGTAAACAGGGAGGAAATGGTTGAGGAGGTAAAAGTGGCTGGGACCCTAGGAGGTAGCGACCATGCTATTTTAGAATTTTGGATAACTAGAGGCGGAAGACCTGTGAAGACTCAGACGTCAAGGTTAGATTTCAGAAAGGAAGATTTTAAGGGATTCAGAAAGAGAATTGGAGGGATCCCATGGCTGGATATCCTTAAAGACAAAAATGTCCAGGAAGCATGGGAAATCTTGAAAAATGAAATTCTCAAAGCACAGTTGTTAACAATTCCGAAGAGGGAAGAATAGGAAGCATTTAAGGAAACCAGGATGGATGAACACAGAACTTAAGCACATGCTAAAAAGGAAGAAAAAAATGTTTATAAAATGGAAAGAGGGAGGCATATCTAAAGAAGAATATAATGCTGTCTGCAGAACCTGCAGGGCACAAATCAGATTATCTAAAGCTGAAAATGAATTGAGGCTTGCAAGAGATGTCAAAAGCAATAATAAAGGATTTTGGGGATATGTCAAAAGTAAAAGAAAAGTCAAAGATGCTATAGGATTTTTACAGGATGAAAATGATGAAATGGTAAGACAGGATGTTGAGAAGGCTGAACTTTTAAATTCCTATTTTGCATCTGTTTTCTCTCAGAAAGGAAATGTAACATCAACTGTTATTCACTGTCCTATTAAGGGAGTAGAAGAATCCAGGATATCTATAAACAGAAAGATAGTGAGGAAACACTTAGCTAACCTAAATGAATTCAAGTCTCCAGGTCCAGATGAATTACACCCCAGAGTACTGAAGGAGATAGCAGAAGAAATTTTTGAACCCCTCTCCATAATCTTTGAAAATTCTTGGAGAACAGGAGAAGTGCCAGAAGACTGGAGAAGAGCAAATGTTGTTCCTATCTTCAAAAAGGGGAAGAAGGTGGACCCAGGCAACTATAGGCCGGTGAGTCTGACTTCTATACCAGGAAAGATCTTTGAACAAATTATTAAACAACATGTATGTCAATACCTGGATAAGAATGAAGTGATTAAACAGAGTCAGCATGGGTTTGTAGCTAATAAGTCATGTCAGACTAACTTAATTTCCTTCTATGACGGAATCACTGATTGGGTGGATCAAGGAAATGCTGTAGATATAGTATATCTTGACTTCAGCAAAGCATTTGACAAAGTCTCTCATACAATCCTTATTGAAAAAATGACTAAGTATGGAATGGACAAGGCAACTGTTAGGTGGATTCATAACTGGCTTAGTGATCGGACCCAAAGAGTGGTCGTAAATGGCTGCACATCCAGTTGGAAGAATGTCTCAAGTGGGGTACCACAGGGCTCTGTCCTGGGCCCTGTATTGTTCAACATCTTTATCAACGATTTAGATGAAGGAATTGAGGGTAAACTGATTAAATTTGCTGATGACACAAAGCTAGGAGGGATAGCTAATACTAGAGAAGAGAGAGGATTCAAAAAGATATAAATAAACTGGAGAAGTGGGCAGCAACTAACAGAATGGTTTTTAACAGGGAGAAATGCAAAGTACTACATCTGGGCAATAAAAATGAAAAAAGCATATATAGAATGGGAGGAATAGGGCTAAGTGACAGCACATGTGAAAAAGACTTGGGTATTCTAATAGATCACAGACTGAATATGAGTCAACAGTGTGATGCAGCAGCAAAAAAGGCAAATGCAATTCTAGGATGTATTAACAGAAGCATACAGTCTAGATCACGTGAAGTCATTATTTCCCTCTACTCCTCTTTGGTCAGACCTCATCTGGAATATTGTGTCCAGTTTTGGGCACCACATTTTAAAAAAGACATCAACAAACTGGAGCAAGTTCAGAAAAGAGCGACCAGAATGGTGACCGGTCTGCAAACCCTGTCTTATGAGGAAAGGTTGCAGGACTTGGGAATGTTTAGTTTGCAAAAGAGAAGACTGAGAGGAGACTTAATAGCTGTCTACAAATATCTAAAGGGCTGTCACATTGTAGAAGGATCAACTTTATTCTCATTTGCACAAGGAAAGACTAGAAGCAATGGGATGAAACTGAATGGGAGGAGACACAGATTAGATATTAGAAAAAACTTTTTGACAGTTAGAGTGATCAATGAGTGGAACGAGCTGCCACGAGAAGTGGTGAGTTCTCCTTCAATGGAAGTCTTCAAACAGAGGCTGGACAGACATCTGACTGGGATGATTTAGCGAATCCTGCTTTGAGCAGGGGGTTGGACCAGATGGCCCAGGAGGTCCCTTCCAACTCTACCATTCTATGATTCTATGATACAGATCTCCCAGAAAATCTGCCTCTAGGGATTATTTTCAGTTAAATGGGGGGTTACCAGTGTGAGACATGTAGATCAGGAGAGCAGACTGTCAGTCATTACATGTCTCACACTGGTAACACCACTCTTCATTTACAATAATCTCTGGAGACCGATTCTCATGCAGATCTATGTCTGGCCCATAGAGCTTAACAGCTTATTTACGTATTAAGAAAAACATGGATTACTCTGTAATAAGACAGCAGATCGCAGATATCAAAGTATCATTTTATTCACTTTTCTATAACCTACATGCACATATAGATGGTTTAGCAAGGGTGATCCATCTGACAGGTTCCTTTTAAAGGGGTTGTCCTAGACATGAAAAAGGCTAAAAAAAAAAACAGAGCAAAAAAAAAAACCCACGGTTCTGCTGCTTTGGCTTGATGTTTACCTGGCAGAATAATCATGTTAGCTGCAGTAATAATGCCTTCTGCACGGCTGAATGCCACGCTGTAGAGATCACATGAATGTATGGCACGTGATCACTGCAGCCAAGTAGACAGAAACCACCAGAAAAAGCAAATGTTTATAATACCGCCATATAAGGCAACAGCAATACTCAAAATCAGTATACCAAACCACAGATAGAGTACACAAAGCTGTTTAGAATGCTATAAAAATTTGACAATGTTATCATTACATGAAATAAAAGTATATAAAATACACTTCAAAATTATTTATGGACAACAGTTTATTCAATATTGCAAAGGAAATGAACAGTGATAAAATAAGTGGTATACTGTATATAGTAGAGAATTTTTTCTGTCCGCCAGAAATGATTTCAGGGTTAAATTTCCACCTGAAATCATTCCTCCGGGCATGCGCACTATAAAATGCGGGTCCTGCAGCAAAAAAAAAGGCTGCATGGTCCGACGGGGCATGTCGGCGGACGCAAAAAATTTGGCGGATCAGCAAAAAAACGGATCCAACGGATGGCCATCCGTCAAGATCCGCCGGTGATGCAAATCAATGGGGAATAAAACGGATCCGCCAAAAAAAAGGCGGATCCGTTTTTTTTTGCAAAACGGCGGATTTTGACTGATGGTCAAAAACGGAAGTGTGAAACAGGCCTAAGTAATCTCTACTGTTAGGAAAAGTAAACCCTGCACATCCCCTTTAACAGTATAATCAGCAATGCATAAAGAAGTGTTGTGAAAAGTGTATGGAAATCGACCCTGACTTGAGAATTTCTTTCTCTCATAGAATCGGCAACCACTAATGAATCCTATGAATAATGTCTCCACCATGAGTATGTCTATGAGGCCAGGAGTACCAGCACAGATGAGGGAGCAGGTAACGCGCAGGGCACATTGTAGGCTTAGACGGTCTCCTCTTCTGCCTGTTGTGAGGCTGTAAGGAGCAGCATGTAACGTTACTCATGACACCATACAGTATGCTGTGTCACCCTTACGGGCGACCTCTTATAGTACATGTTTAGGAGAAGATTGTAAGCCTTATTAAGGATTCATATTCCTGACTTGTTTTATACTTGAGTTACGTAAATATAAAATATTTGCATATCAATGTTATAGTTAATATTTTCATGTTAAATTGTGTAAATATTCCAATTTTTGTGCATTAACAAAATCCAGTTTTGTAATTTCTGCTAAATGTATTTGCAGGGGCCCATCAATGCTCAAATGATGGCTCAAAGGCAAAGAGAGATCTTGAGTCAGCACCTAAGGCAAAGGCAACTTCAGCAGCAACAACAACAACAACAGCAGCAGCAGCAAGTGCAGCACAGGGCCATGATGATGAGAGGACAAGGACTGTCTATGCCACCAAACATGGTGGCTTCAGCAGCCATGTCAGGATCAATAAGCAGTCCTCGGATTCCACAAGCCAATGCACAACAGTTTCCATTTCCTCCAAACTACGGTACTGGAATTCCATCCCCACCACCTTTCACCAGTCCTTTCTCCCCAGTGCCCCCCAGCCCTGGGTCACAGTCGCTCTCTCACAGCTCTTTGCATGGCTCTCAGATGAATCTGGCTAACCAAGGGATCATGGGGAGTATGGGAGGACAGTATGGCCCTGTCTTGAATCCCCCAATTCAGCACAATGCCTTCCAGTTTGCCAGCTCAGGTACCACCTTCCACTTTTAAGTGCAGGTTTTGCTTAACCTCTTTAGTGTCGCTAGGCCTGCAACCTATTGCAAAGCAGTACATTGCAGTCCAACCCCTTACTTATCATGGGGTTTCAAGTATCCGCAGTCTTCATAGGCTTGACGAGTTCTTGGAAGTGACTGGGTGGCAAACAAAAGAACCAGTCATTGCTCAATCATAATTTCACTCTTATATGTGCTAGAATCGGTTTATAAACCTGCTTTATAAGCTCGATACCTCTAGATCCCAGTAGATGAGTCTCAGCTGCTTCTATTTTACTGTATCCTACAGAATAAGCCACTTAAAGAAGGCAGTAGATTTACTTTTGGCATATACAAGAGTGAAAATGTTAAAAATACAACTCATTATTCTCTTTATCCCTGCAACTGAAGTTTGGTTCCAATATCTGAGATGTTGAATTATTTAACTGCATGTGATTACTAACATGTCATTAACATCCACTGACCGATCTAATACATCTCGTAGATTTATTTTAACCTGTGAATACTAGGCCAGTACACCGAATTTGCCAAGCCTATAAACATCAATTAGCTTTGTCATTCCTGTGCTTGTGTAAAGCTTCTCCTGCAATTTTCTGGCGTTGACCTGTCCTGTGCTTAGATCATGTCTCCTCTTTTTACACGTTACCTCTGTGTCTTTTTTTGGCTTGGCTTTTTCTTGTGTGCTTCATTTTCCATTCTGAATGTTTCATGATGTTGTTATGGTATATACTGTCACCACCTATCATATTAAGACTAGCTGACAATGCAATGGCTTTTAAATCTGGAGCACCACAGCCCGGGGGCTACATACATCTGGCAATGTAGCTGTGAGGGGGGCTACATACAGCTGACAATGTAACTGTGAGGGGGCTACATACAGCTGACAACGTAACTGTGAGGGGGCTACATACAGCTGACAACGTAACTGTGAGGAGGCTACATACAGCTGGCAACGTAACTGTGACGGGGGCTACATACAGCTGGCAATGTAACTGTGAGGGGCTACATACAGCTGGCAACGTAACTGTGAGGGGGCTACATACAGCTGGCAATGTAACTGTGAGGGGCTACATACAGCTGGCAACGTAACTGAGGGGGCTACATGCAGCTGGCAACGTAACTGTGAGGGGCTATATACATCTGGCAATGTAACTGTGAGGGGGCTGCATACAGCTGGCAATGTAACTGTGAGGGGGCTACATACAGCTGGCAACGTAACTGTGAGGGGGCTACATACAGCTGGCAATGTAACTGTGAGGGGGCTACATACATCTGGCAGTGTAACTGTGAGGGGGCTACATACAGCTGGCACTGTAACTGTGAGGGGGCTACATACAGCTGGCACTGTAACTGTGAGGGGGCTACATACAGCTGGCACTGTAACTGTGAGGGGGCTACATACAGCTGGCACTGTAACTGTGAGGGGGCTACATACAGCTGGCAATGTAACTGAGGGGGCTACATACAGCTGGCAATGTAACTGTGAGGGGGCTACATACGTTGCCAGCTGTAACTGTGAGGGGGCTACATACAGCTGGCAACGTAACTGTGAGGGGCTACATACAGCTGGCAACGTAACTGTGAGGGGGCTACATACAGCTGGCAATGTAACTGTGAGGGGGCTACATACATCTGGCAATGTAACTGTGAGGGGGCTACATAGAGCTGGCAACGTAACTGTGAGGGGCTACATACAGCTGGCAACGTAACTGTGAGGGGGCTACATACAGCTGGCAGTGTAACTGTGAGGGGGCTACATACATCTGGCAATGTAACTGAGGGGGCTACATACAGCTGGCAGTGTAACTGTGAGGGGCTACATACAGCTGGCAACGTAACTGTGAGGGGGCTACATACAGCTGGCAATGTAACTGAGGGGCTACATACATCTGGCAATGTAACTGTGAGGGGGCTGCATACAGCTGGCAATGTAACTGTGAGGGGGCTACATACAGCTGGCAACGTAACTGTGAGGGGCTATATACATCTGGCAATGTAACTGAGGGGGCTGCATACAGCTGGCAATGTAACTGTGAGGGGGCTACATACAGCTGGCAACGTAACTGTGAGGGGGCTACATACAGCTGGCACTGTAACTGTGAGGGGCTACATACAGCTGGCACTGTAACTGTGAGGGGGCTACATACAGCTGGCACTGTAACTGTGAGGGGGCTACATACAGCTGGCACTGTAACTGTGAGGGGGCTACATACAGCTGGCAGTGTAACTGAGGGGGCTACATACAGCTGGCAATGTAACTGTGAGGGGGCTACATACGTTGCCAGCTGTAACTGTGAGGGGGCTACATACAGCTGGCAACGTAACTGTGAGGGGGCTACATAAAGCTGGCAACGTAACTGTGAGGGGGCTACATACAGCTGGCAATGTAACTGTGAGGGGGCTACATACATCTGGCAACGTAACTGTGAGGGGGCTACATACAGCTGGCAACGTAACTGTGAGGGGCTACATACAGCTGGCAACGTAACTGTGAGGGGGCTACATACAGCTGGCAGTGTAACTGTGAGGGGGCTACATACATCTGGCAATGTAACTGAGGGGGCTACATACAGCTGGCAGTGTAA
Organism: Dendrobates tinctorius; assembly: GCF_039654945.1. Taxonomy (NCBI): domain Eukaryota; kingdom Metazoa; phylum Chordata; class Amphibia; order Anura; family Dendrobatidae; genus Dendrobates; species Dendrobates tinctorius. The sequence goes on along the minus strand of NW_027361750.1, from coordinate 8,653,150 downwards.
CTGTGAGGGGCTACATACAGCTGGCAACGTAACTGTGAGGGGGCTACATACAGCTGGCAATGTAACTGAGGGGCTACATACAGCTGGCAACGTAACTGTGAGGGGCTATATACATCTGGCAATGTAACTGTGAGGGGGCTGCATACAGCTGGCAATGTAACTGTGAGGGGCTACATACAGCTGGCAACGTAACTGAGGGGCTACATACAGCTGGCAATGTAACTGTGAGGGGGCTACATACAGCTGGCAATGTAACTGTGAGGGGCTACATACAGCTGGCAACGTAACTGTGAGGGGGCTACATACAGCTGGCAACGTAACTGTAAGGGGGCTACATACAGCTGGCAATGTAACTGTGAGGGGCTACATACAGCTGGCAGTGTAACTGTGAGGGGGCTACATACAGCTGGCAGTGTAACTGTGAGGGGGCTACATACAGCTGGCAACGTAACTGTGAGGGGCTACATACAGCTGGCAATGTAACTGAGGGGGCTACATACAGCTGGCAACGTAACTGTGAGGGGGCTACATACAGCTGGCAATGTAACTGAGGGGGCTACATACAGCTGGCAACGTAACTGTGAGGGGCTACATACAGCTGGCAATGTAACTGAGGGGGCTGCATACAGCTGGCAATGTAACTGTGAGGGGGCTGCATACAGCTGGCAATGTAACTGTGAGGGGGCTACATACAGCTGGCAATGTAACTGTGAGGGGGCTGCATACAGCTGGCAATGTAACTGTGAGGGGGCTACTTACAGCTGGCAATGTAACTGTGAGGGGGCTACTTACAGCTGGCAATGTAACTGTGAGGGGGCTACATACAGCTGGCAATGTAACTGTGAGGGGCTACATACAGCTGGCAATGTAACTGTGAGGGGCTACATACAGCTGGCAACGTAACTGTGAGGAGCTACATACAGCTGGCAATGTAACTGAGGGGGCTACATACAGCTGGCAATGTAACTGTGAGGGGGCTACATACAGCTGGCAATGTAACTGAGGGGGCTACATACAGCTGGCAATGTAACTGTGAGGGGTTACATACAGCTGGCAATGTAACTGTGAGGGGGCTACATACAGCTGGCAATGTAACTGTGAGGGGTTACATACAGCTGGCAATGTAACTGTGAGGGGGCTACATACAGCTGGCAACGTAACTGTAAGGGGGCTACATACAGCTGGCAATGTAACTGTGAGGGGCTACATACAGCTGGAAATGTAACTGTGAGGGGCTACATACAGCTGGCAGTGTAACTGTGAGGGGCTACATACAGCTGGCAATGTAACTGAGGGGGCTACATACAGCTGGCAGTGTAACTGAGGGGGCTACTTACAGCTGGCAACGTAACTGTGAGGGGCTACATACAGCTGGCAATGTAACTGATGGGGCTACATACAGCTGGCAATGTAACTGTGAGGGGGCTACATACAGCTGGCAATGTAACTGATGGGGCTACATACAGCTGGCAATGTAACTGATGGGGCTACATACAGCTGGCAATGTAACTGAGGGGGCTACATACAGCTGGCAACGTAACTGTGAGGGGCTACATACAGCTGGCAATGTAACTGAGGGGGCTACATACAGCTGGCAGCGTAACTGTGAGGGGCTACCTACAGCTGGCAATGTAACTGTGAGGGAGCTACATACGTTGCCAGCTGTAACTGTGAGGGGGCTACATACAGCTGGCAACGTAACTGTGAGGGGCTACATACAGCTGGCGGTGTAACTGTGAGGGGGCTACATACAGCTGGCAACGTAACTGTGAGGGGCTGCATACAGCTGGCAATGTAACTGTGAGGGGGCAACATACAGCTGGCAATGTAACTGTGAGGGGGCAACATACAGCTGGCAATGTAACTGTGAGGGGGCAACATACAGCTGGCAGTGTAACTGAGGGGGCTACATACAGCTGGCAATGTAACTGTGAGGGGGCTACATACAGCTAGCAATGTAACTGAGGGGGCTACATACAGCTGGCAACGTAACTGAGGGGCTACATACAGCTGGCAATGTAACTGTGAGGGGGCAACATACAGCTGGCAATGTAACTGTGAGGGGGCTACATACAGCTGGCAACGTAACTGTGAGGGGCTACATACAGCTGGCAATATAACTGTGAGGGGGCTACATACAGCTGGCAGTGTAACTGAGGGGCTACATACAGCTGGCAACGTAACTGTGAGGAGGCTACATTCAGCTGGCAATGTAAATGTGAGGGGCTGGCTACATGCAGCTGGCAACGTAACTGTGAGGGGCTATATACATCTGGCAATGTAACTGTGAGGGGCTACATACATCTGGCAATGTAACTGAGGGGCTACATGCAGCTGGCAACGTAACTGTGAGGGGGCTGCATACATCTGGCAATGTAACTGTGAGGGGGCTACATACAGCTGGCAATGTAACTGAGGGGGCTACATACAGCTGGCAACGTAACTGTGAGGGGCTACATACAGCTGGCAATGTAACTGAGGGGGCTACATACAGCTGGCAATGTAACTGAGGGGGCTACATACAGCTGGCAGCGTAACTGAGGGGGCTACATACAGCTGGCAATGTAACTGAGGGGGCTACATACAGCTGGCGGTGTAACTGTGAGGGGGCTACATACAGCTGGCAATGTAACTGTGAGGGGCTGCATACAGCTGGCAATGTAACTGTGAGGGGGCAACATACAGCTGGCAATGTAACTGTGAGGGGGCAACATACAGCTGGCAATGTAACTGTGAGGGGGCAACATACAGCTGGCAGTGTAACTGTGAGAGGCTACATACAGCTGGCAACGTAACTGTGAGGGGCTACATACAGCTGGCAATGTAACTGAGGGGGCTACATACAGCTGGCAACGTAACTGTGAGGGGGCTACATACAGCTGGCAACGTAACTGTGAGGGGCTACATACAGCTGGCAATGTAACTGAGGGGGCTACATACAGCTGGCAATGTAACTGAGGGGGCTACATACAGCTGGCAATGTAACTGTGAGGGGCTACATACAGCTGGCAATGTAACTGTGAGGGGGCTACATACAGCTGGCAACGTAACTGTGAGGGGGCTACATACAGCTGGCAACGTAACTGAGGGGGCTACATACAGCTGGCACTGTAACTGTGAGGGGCTACATACAGCTGGCACTGTAACTGTGAGGGGGCTACATACAGCTGGCACTGTAACTGTGAGGGGGCTACATACAGCTGGCACTGTAACTGTGAGGGGGCTACATACAGCTGGCAGTGTAACTGAGGGGGCTACATACAGCTGGCAATGTAACTGTGAGGGGGCTACATACGTTGCCAGCTGTAACTGTGAGGGGGCTACATACAGCTGGCAACGTAACTGTGAGGGGGCTACATAAAGCTGGCAACGTAACTGTGAGGGGGCTACATACAGCTGGCAATGTAACTGTGAGGGGGCTACATACATCTGGCAACGTAACTGTGAGGGGGCTACATACAGCTGGCAACGTAACTGTGAGGGGCTACATACAGCTGGCAACGTAACTGTGAGGGGGCTACATACAGCTGGCAGTGTAACTGTGAGGGGGCTACATACATCTGGCAATGTAACTGAGGGGGCTACATACAGCTGGCAGTGTAACTGTGAGGGGCTACATACAGCTGGCAACGTAACTGTGAGGGGGCTACATACAGCTGGCAATGTAACTGAGGGGCTACATACAGCTGGCAACGTAACTGTGAGGGGCTATATACATCTGGCAATGTAACTGTGAGGGGGCTGCATACAGCTGGCAATGTAACTGTGAGGGGCTACATACAGCTGGCAACGTAACTGAGGGGCTACATACAGCTGGCAATGTAACTGTGAGGGGGCTACATACAGCTGGCAATGTAACTGTGAGGGGCTACATACAGCTGGCAACGTAACTGTGAGGGGGCTACATACAGCTGGCAACGTAACTGTAAGGGGGCTACATACAGCTGGCAATGTAACTGTGAGGGGGCTACATACAGCTGGCAACGTAACTGTGAGGGGCTACATACAGCTGGCAATGTAACTGAGGGGGCTACATACAGCTGGCAACGTAACTGTGAGGGGGCTACATACAGCTGGCAATGTAACTGTGAGAGGCTACATACAGCTGGCAACGTAACTGTGAGGGGCTACATACAGCTGGCAATGTAACTGAGGGGGCTACATACAGCTGGCAATGTAACTGTGAGGGGGCTACATACAGCTGGCAACGTAACTGTGAGGGGCTACATACAGCTGGCAATGTAACTGAGGGGGCTACATACAGCTGGCAATGTAACTGTGAGGGGGCTGCATACAGCTGGCAATGTAACTGTGAGGGGGCTGCATACAGCTGGCAATGTAACTGTGAGGGGGCTACTTACAGCTGGCAATGTAACTGTGAGGGGGCTACTTACAGCTGGCAATGTAACTGTGAGGGGGCTACATACAGCTGGCAATGTAACTGTGAGGGGCTACATACAGCTGGCAATGTAACTGTGAGGGGCTACATACAGCTGGCAACGTAACTGTGAGGAGCTACATACAGCTGGCAATGTAACTGAGGGGGCTACATACAGCTGGCAATGTAACTGTGAGGGGGCTACATACAGCTGGCAATGTAACTGAGGGGGCTACATACAGCTGGCAATGTAACTGTGAGGGGGCTACATACAGCTGGCAATGTAACTGTGAGGGGTTACATACAGCTGGCAATGTAACTGTGAGGGGGCAACATACAGCTGGCAATGTAACTGTGTGGGGGCAACATACAGCTGGCAGTGTAACTGAGGGGGCTACATACAGCTGGCAATGTAACTGTGAGGGGGCTACATACAGCTAGCAATGTAACTGAGGGGGCTACATACAGCTGGCAACGTAACTGAGGGGCTACATACAGCTGGCAATGTAACTGTGAGGGGGCAACATACAGCTGGCAATGTAACTGTGAGGGGGCTACATACAGCTGGCAACGTAACTGAGGGGGCTACATACAGCTGGCAACGTAACTGTGAGGGGCTACATACAGCTGGCAATGTAACTGAGGGGGCTACATACAGCTGGCAATGTAACTGAGGGGGCTACATACAGCTGGCAGCGTAACTGAGGGGGCTACATACAGCTGGCAATGTAACTGAGGGGGCTACATACAGCTGGCGGTGTAACTGTGAGGGGGCTACATACAGCTGGTAATGTAACTGTGAGGGGCTGCATACAGCTGGCAATGTAACTGTGAGGGGGCAACATACAGCTGGCAATGTAACTGTGAGGGGGCAACATACAGCTGGCAATGTAACTGTGAGGGGGCAACATACAGCTGGCAGTGTAACTGTGAGAGGCTACATACAGCTGGCAACGTAACTGTGAGGGGCTACATACAGCTGGCAATGTAACTGAGGGGGCTACATACAGCTGGCAACGTAACTGTGAGGGGGCTACATACAGCTGGCAACGTAACTGTGAGGGGCTACATACAGCTGGCAATGTAACTGAGGGGGCTACATACAGCTGGCAATGTAACTGAGGGGGCTACATACAGCTGGCAATGTAACTGTGAGGGGCTACATACAGCTGGCAATGTAACTGTGAGGGGGCTACATACAGCTGGCAATGTAACTGTGAGGGGGCTACATACAGCTGGCAACGTAACTGTGAGGGGGCTACATACAGCTGGCAACGTAACTGAGGGGGCTACATACAGCTGGCACTGTAACTGTGAGGGGCTACATACAGCTGGCACTGTAACTGTGAGGGGGCTACATACAGCTGGCACTGTAACTGTGAGGGGGCTACATACAGCTGGCACTGTAACTGTGAGGGGGCTACATACAGCTGGCAGTGTAACTGAGGGGGCTACATACAGCTGGCAATGTAACTGTGAGGGGGCTACATACGTTGCCAGCTGTAACTGTGAGGGGGCTACATACAGCTGGCAACGTAACTGTGAGGGGGCTACATAAAGCTGGCAACGTAACTGTGAGGGGGCTACATACAGCTGGCAATGTAACTGTGAGGGGGCTACATACATCTGGCAACGTAACTGTGAGGGGGCTACATACAGCTGGCAACGTAACTGTGAGGGGCTACATACAGCTGGCAACGTAACTGTGAGGGGGCTACATACAGCTGGCAGTGTAACTGTGAGGGGGCTACATACATCTGGCAATGTAACTGAGGGGGCTACATACAGCTGGCAGTGTAACTGTGAGGGGCTACATACAGCTGGCAACGTAACTGTGAGGGGGCTACATACAGCTGGCAATGTAACTGAGGGGCTACATACAGCTGGCAACGTAACTGTGAGGGGCTATATACATCTGGCAATGTAACTGTGAGGGGGCTGCATACAGCTGGCAATGTAACTGTGAGGGGCTACATACAGCTGGCAACGTAACTGAGGGGCTACATACAGCTGGCAATGTAACTGTGAGGGGGCTACATACAGCTGGCAATGTAACTGTGAGGGGCTACATACAGCTGGCAACGTAACTGTGAGGGGGCTACATACAGCTGGCAACGTAACTGTAAGGGGGCTACATACAGCTGGCAATGTAACTGTGAGGGGGCGACATACAGCTGGCAGTGTAACTGTGAGGGGGCTACATACAGCTGGCAACGTAACTGTGAGGGGCTACATACAGCTGGCAATGTAACTGAGGGGGCTACATACAGCTGGCAACGTAACTGTGAGGGGGCTACATACAGCTGGCAATGTAACTGTGAGAGGCTACATACAGCTGGCAACGTAACTGTGAGGGGCTACATACAGCTGGCAATGTAACTGAGGGGGCTACATACAGCTGGCAATGTAACTGAGGGGGCTACATACAGCTGGCAATGTAACTGTGAGGGGGCTACATACAGCTGGCAACGTAACTGTGAGGGGCTACATACAGCTGGCAATGTAACTGTGAGGGGGCTGCATACAGCTGGCAATGTAACTGTGAGGGGGCTACTTACAGCTGGCAATGTAACTGTGAGGGGGCTACTTACAGCTGGCAATGTAACTGTGAGGGGGCTACATACAGCTGGCAATGTAACTGTGAGGGGCTACATACAGCTGGCAATGTAACTGTGAGGGGCTACATACAGCTGGCAACGTAACTGTGAGGAGCTACATACAGCTGGCAATGTAACTGAGGGGGCTACATACAGCTGGCAATGTAACTGTGAGGGGGCTACATACAGCTGGCAATGTAACTGAGGGGGCTACATACAGCTGGCAATGTAACTGTGAGGGGGCTACATACAGCTGGCAATGTAACTGTGAGGGGTTACATACAGCTGGCAATGTAACTGTGAGGGGGCTACATACAGCTGGCAACGTAACTGTGAGGAGCTACATACAGCTGGCAATGTAACTGAGGGGGCTACATACAGCTGGCAATGTAACTGTGAGGGGGCTACATACAGCTGGCAATGTAACTGAGGGGGCTACATACAGCTGGCAATGTAACTGTGAGGGGGCTACATACAGCTGGCAACGTAACTGTAAGGGGGCTACATACAGCTGGCAATGTAACTGTGAGGGGCTACATACAGCTGGAAATGTAACTGTGAGGGGCTACATACAGCTGGCAGTGTAACTGTGAGGGGCTACATACAGCTGGCAATATAACTGAGGGGCTACATACAGCTGGCAGTGTAACTGAGGGGGCTACTTACAGCTGGCAACGTAACTGTGAGGGGCTACATACAGCTGGCAATGTAACTGATGGGGCTACATACAGCTGGCAATGTAACTGTGAGGGGGCTACATACAGCTGGCAATGTAACTGATGGGGCTACATACAGCTGGCAATGTAACTGAGGGGGCTACATACAGCTGGCAACGTAACTGTGAGGGGCTACATACAGCTGGCAATGTAACTGAGGGGGCTACATACAGCTGGCAACGTAACTGTGAGGGGCTACCTACAGCTGGCAATGTAACTGTGAGGGAGCTACATACGTTGCCAGCTGTAACTGTGAGGGGGCTACATACAGCTGGCAACGTAACTGTGAGGGGCTACATACAGCTGGCGGTGTAACTGTGAGGGGGCTACATACAGCTGGCAACGTAACTGTGAGGGGCTGCATACAGCTGGCAATGTAACTGAGGGGGCAACATACAGCTGGCAATGTAACTGTGAGGGGGCAACATACAGCTGGCAATGTAACTGTGAGGGGGCAACATACAGCTGGCAGTGTAACTGAGGGGGCTACATACAGCTGGCAATGTAACTGTGAGGGGGCTACATACAGCTAGCAATGTAACTGAGGGGGCTACATACAGCTGGCAACGTAACTGAGGGGCTACATACAGCTGGCAATGTAACTGTGAGGGGGCAACATACAGCTGGCAATGTAACTATGAGGGGGCTACATACAGCTGGCAACGTAACTGTGAGGGGCTACATACAGCTGGCAATATAACTGTGAGGGGGCTACATACAGCTGGCAGTGTAACTGAGGGGCTACATACAGCTGGCAACGTAACTGTGAGGAGGCTACATTCAGCTGGCAATGTAAATGTGAGGGGCTGGCTACATGCAGCTGGCAACGTAACTGTGAGGGGCTATATACATCTGGCAATGTAACTGTGAGGGGCTACATACATCTGGCAATGTAACTGAGGGGCTACATGCAGCTGGCAACGTAACTGTGAGGGGGCTGCATACATCTGGCAATGTAACTGTGAGGGGGCTACATACAGCTGGCAATGTAACTGAGGGGGCTACATACAGCTGGCAACGTAACTGTGAGGGGCTACATACAGCTGGCAATGTAACTGAGGGGGCTACATACAGCTGGCAATGTAACTGAGGGGGCTACATACAGCTGGCAGCGTAACTGAGGGGGCTACATACAGCTGGCAATGTAACTGAGGGGGCTACATACAGCTGGCGGTGTAACTGTGAGGGGGCTACATACAGCTGGCAATGTAACTGTGAGGGGCTGCATACAGCTGGCAATGTAACTGTGAGGGGGCAACATACAGCCGGCAATGTAACTGTGAGGGGGCAACATACAGCTGGCAATGTAACTGTGAGGGGGCAACATACAGCTGGCAGTGTAACTGTGAGAGGCTACATACAGCTGGCAACGTAACTGTGAGGGGCTACATACAGCTGGCAACTTAACTGTGAGGGGCTACATACAGCTGGCAATGTAACTGTGAGGGGGCTACATACAGCTGGCAACGTAACTGTAAGGGGGCTACATACAGCTGGCAACGTAACTGTGAGGGGCTACATACAGCTGGCAACGTAACTGTGAGGGGGCTACATACAGCTGGCACTGTAACTGTGAGGGGGCTACATACAGCTGGCACTGTAACTGTGAGGGGGCTACATACAGCTGGCACTGTAACTGTGAGGGGGCTACATACAGCTGGCACTGAAACTGTGAGGGGGCTACATACAGCTGGCAGTGTAACTGAGGGGGCTACATACAGCTGGCAATGTAACTGTGAGGGGGCTACATACGTTGCCAGCTGTAACTGTGAGGGGGCTACATACAGCTGGCAACGTAACTGTGAGGGGCTACATACAGCTGGCAACGTAACTGTGAGGGGGCTACATACATCTGGCAATGTAACTGTGAGGGGGCTACATACATCTGGCAATGTAACTGTGAGGGGGCTACATACAGCTGGCAACGTAACTGTGAGGGGGCTACATACAGCTGGCAACGTAACTGTGAGGGGCTACATACAGCTGGCAACGTAACTGTGAGGGGGCTACATACAGCTGGCAGTGTAACTGTGAGGGGGCTACATACATCTGGCAATGTAACTGAGGGGGCTACATACAGCTGGCAGTGTAACTGTGAGGGGCTACATACAGCTGGCAACGTAACTGTGAGGGGGCTACATACAGCTGGCAATGTAACTGAGGGGCTACATACATCTGGCAATGTAACTGTGAGGGGGCTGCATACAGCTGGCAATGTAACTGTGAGGGGGCTACATACAGCTGGCAACGTAACTGTGAGGGGCTATATACATCTGGCAATGTAACTGAGGGGGCTGCATACAGCTGGCAATGTAACTGTGAGGGGGCTACATACAGCTGGCAACGTAACTGTGAGGGGGCTACATACAGCTGGCAACGTAACTGAGGGGGCTACATACAGCTGGCAGTGTAACTGTGAGGGGGCTACATACAGCTGGCACTGTAACTGTGAGGGGGCTACATACAGCTGGCACTGTAACTGTGAGGGGGCTACATACAGCTGGCAGTGTAACTGAGGGGGCTACATACAGCTGGCAATGTAACTGTGAGGGGGCTACATACGTTGCCAGCTGTAACTGTGAGGGGGCTACATGCAGCTGGCAACGTAACTGTGAGGGGGCTACATACAGCTGGCAATGTAACTGTGAGGGGGCTACATACATCTGGCAATGTAACTGTGAGGGGGCTACATACAGCTGGCAACGTAACTGTGAGGGGCTACATACAGCTGGCAACGTAACTGTGAGGGGGCTACATACAGCTGGCAGTGTAACTGTGAGGGGGCTACATACATCTGGCAATGTAACTGAGGGGGCTACATACAGCTGGCAGTGTAACTGTGAGGGGCTACATACAGCTGGCAACGTAACTGTGAGGGGGCTACATACAGCTGGCAATGTAACTGAGGGGCTACATACAGCTGGCAACGTAACTGTGAGGGGCTATATACATCTGGCAATGTAACTGTGAGGGGGCTGCATACAGCTGGCAATGTAACTGTGAGGGGCTACATACAGCTGGCAACGTAACTGAGGGGCTACATACAGCTGGCAATGTAACTGTGAGGGGGCTACATACAGCTGGCAATGTAACTGTGAGGGGCTACATACAGCTGGCAACGTAACTGTGAGGGGGCTACATACAGCTGGCAACGTAACTGTGAGGGGCTACATACAGCTGGCGGTGTAACTGTGAGGGGGCTACATACAGCTGGCAACGTAACTGTGAGGGGCTGCATACAGCTGGCAATGTAACTGAGGGGGCAACATACAGCTGGCAATGTAACTGTGAGGGGGCAACATACAGCTGGCAATGTAACTGTGAGGGGGCAACATACAGCTGGCAGTGTAACTGAGGGGGCTACATACAGCTGGCAATGTAACTGTGAGGGGGCTACATACAGCTAGCAATGTAACTGAGGGGGCTACATACAGCTGGCAACGTAACTGAGGGGCTACATACAGCTGGCAATGTAACTGTGAGGGGGCAACATACAGCTGGCAATGTAACTATGAGGGGGCTACATACAGCTGGCAACGTAACTGTGAGGGGCTACATACAGCTGGCAATATAACTGTGAGGGGGCTACATACAGCTGGCAGTGTAACTGAGGGGCTACATACAGCTGGCAACGTAACTGTGAGGAGGCTACATTCAGCTGGCAATGTAAATGTGAGGGGCTGGCTACATGCAGCTGGCAACGTAACTGTGAGGGGCTATATACATCTGGCAATGTAACTGTGAGGGGCTACATACATCTGGCAATGTAACTGAGGGGCTACATGCAGCTGGCAACGTAACTGTGAGGGGGCTGCATACATCTGGCAATGTAACTGTGAGGGGGCTACATACAGCTGGCAATGTAACTGAGGGGGCTACATACAGCTGGCAACGTAACTGTGAGGGGCTACATACAGCTGGCAATGTAACTGAGGGGGCTACATACAGCTGGCAATGTAACTGAGGGGGCTACATACAGCTGGCAGCGTAACTGAGGGGGCTACATACAGCTGGCAATGTAACTGAGGGGGCTACATACAGCTGGCGGTGTAACTGTGAGGGGGCTACATACAGCTGGCAATGTAACTGTGAGGGGCTGCATACAGCTGGCAATGTAACTGTGAGGGGGCAACATACAGCCGGCAATGTAACTGTGAGGGGGCAACATACAGCTGGCAATGTAACTGTGAGGGGGCAACATACAGCTGGCAGTGTAACTGTGAGAGGCTACATACAGCTGGCAACGTAACTGTGAGGGGCTACATACAGCTGGCAATGTAACTGAGGGGGCTACATACAGCTGGCAATGTAACTGAGGGGGCTACATACAGCTGGCAATGTAACTGTGAGGGGCTACATACAGCTGGCAACTTAACTGTGAGGGGCTACATACAGCTGGCAATGTAACTGTGAGGGGGCTACATACAGCTGGCAACGTAACTGTAAGGGGGCTACATACAGCTGGCAACGTAACTGTGAGGGGCTACATACAGCTGGCAATGTAACTGAGGGGGCTACATACAGCTGGCAATGTAACTGAGGGGGCTACATACAGCTGGCAATGTAACTGTGAGGGGGCTACATACAGCTGGCACTGAAACTGTGAGGGGGCTACATACAGCTGGCAGTGTAACTGAGGGGGCTACATACAGCTGGCAATGTAACTGTGAGGGGGCTACATACGTTGCCAGCTGTAACTGTGAGGGGGCTACATACAGCTGGCAACGTAACTGTGAGGGGCTACATACAGCTGGCAACGTAACTGTGAGGGGGCTACATACATCTGGCAATGTAACTGTGAGGGGGCTACATACATCTGGCAATGTAACTGTGAGGGGGCTACATACAGCTGGCAACGTAACTGTGAGGGGGCTACATACAGCTGGCAACGTAACTGTGAGGGGCTACATACAGCTGGCAACGTAACTGTGAGGGGGCTACATACAGCTGGCAGTGTAACTGTGAGGGGGCTACATACATCTGGCAATGTAACTGAGGGGGCTACATACAGCTGGCAGTGTAACTGTGAGGGGCTACATACAGCTGGCAACGTAACTGTGAGGGGGCTACATACAGCTGGCAATGTAACTGAGGGGCTACATACATCTGGCAATGTAACTGTGAGGGGGCTGCATACAGCTGGCAATGTAACTGTGAGGGGGCTACATACAGCTGGCAACGTAACTGTGAGGGGCTATATACATCTGGCAATGTAACTGAGGGGGCTGCATACAGCTGGCAATGTAACTGTGAGGGGGCTACATACAGCTGGCAACGTAACTGTGAGGGGGCTACATACAGCTGGCAACGTAACTGAGGGGGCTACATACAGCTGGCAGTGTAACTGTGAGGGGGCTACATACAGCTGGCACTGTAACTGTGAGGGGGCTACATACAGCTGGCACTGTAACTGTGAGGGGGCTACATACAGCTGGCAGTGTAACTGAGGGGGCTACATACAGCTGGCAATGTAACTGTGAGGGGGCTACATACGTTGCCAGCTGTAACTGTGAGGGGGCTACATGCAGCTGGCAACGTAACTGTGAGGGGGCTACATACAGCTGGCAATGTAACTGTGAGGGGGCTACATACATCTGGCAATGTAACTGTGAGGGGGCTACATACAGCTGGCAACGTAACTGTGAGGGGCTACATACAGCTGGCAACGTAACTGTGAGGGGGCTACATACAGCTGGCAGTGTAACTGTGAGGGGGCTACATACATCTGGCAATGTAACTGAGGGGGCTACATACAGCTGGCAGTGTAACTGTGAGGGGCTACATACAGCTGGCAACGTAACTGTGAGGGGGCTACATACAGCTGGCAATGTAACTGAGGGGCTACATACAGCTGGCAACGTAACTGTGAGGGGCTATATACATCTGGCAATGTAACTGTGAGGGGGCTGCATACAGCTGGCAATGTAACTGTGAGGGGCTACATACAGCTGGCAACGTAACTGAGGGGCTACATACAGCTGGCAATGTAACTGTGAGGGGGCTACATACAGCTGGCAATGTAACTGTGAGGGGCTACATACAGCTGGCAACGTAACTGTGAGGGGGCTACATACAGCTGGCAACGTAACTGTGAGGGGCTACATACAGCTGGCGGTGTAACTGTGAGGGGGCTACATACAGCTGGCAACGTAACTGTGAGGGGCTGCATACAGCTGGCAATGTAACTGAGGGGGCAACATACAGCTGGCAATGTAACTGTGAGGGGGCAACATACAGCTGGCAATGTAACTGTGAGGGGGCAACATACAGCTGGCAGTGTAACTGAGGGGGCTACATACAGCTGGCAATGTAACTGTGAGGGGGCTACATACAGCTAGCAATGTAACTGAGGGGGCTACATACAGCTGGCAACGTAACTGAGGGGCTACATACAGCTGGCAATGTAACTGTGAGGGGGCAACATACAGCTGGCAATGTAACTATGAGGGGGCTACATACAGCTGGCAACGTAACTGTGAGGGGCTACATACAGCTGGCAATATAACTGTGAGGGGGCTACATACAGCTGGCAGTGTAACTGAGGGGCTACATACAGCTGGCAACGTAACTGTGAGGAGGCTACATTCAGCTGGCAATGTAAATGTGAGGGGCTGGCTACATGCAGCTGGCAACGTAACTGTGAGGGGCTATATACATCTGGCAATGTAACTGTGAGGGGCTACATACATCTGGCAATGTAACTGAGGGGCTACATGCAGCTGGCAACGTAACTGTGAGGGGGCTGCATACATCTGGCAATGTAACTGTGAGGGGGCTACATACAGCTGGCAATGTAACTGAGGGGGCTACATACAGCTGGCAACGTAACTGTGAGGGGCTACATACAGCTGGCAATGTAACTGAGGGGGCTACATACAGCTGGCAATGTAACTGAGGGGGCTACATACAGCTGGCAGCGTAACTGAGGGGGCTACATACAGCTGGCAATGTAACTGAGGGGGCTACATACAGCTGGCGGTGTAACTGTGAGGGGGCTACATACAGCTGGCAATGTAACTGTGAGGGGCTGCATACAGCTGGCAATGTAACTGTGAGGGGGCAACATACAGCCGGCAATGTAACTGTGAGGGGGCAACATACAGCTGGCAATGTAACTGTGAGGGGGCAACATACAGCTGGCAGTGTAACTGTGAGAGGCTACATACAGCTGGCAACGTAACTGTGAGGGGCTACATACAGCTGGCAATGTAACTGAGGGGGCTACATACAGCTGGCAACGTAACTGTGAGGGGGCTACATACAGCTGGCAACGTAACTGTGAGGGGCTACATACAGCTGGCAATGTAACTGAGGGGGCTACATACAGCTGGCAATGTAACTGAGGGGGCTACATACAGCTGGCAATGTAACTGTGAGGGGCTACATACAGCTGGCAACTTAACTGTGAGGGGCTACATACAGCTGGCAATGTAACTGTGAGGGGGCTACATACAGCTGGCAACGTAACTGTAAGGGGGCTACATACAGCTGGCAACGTAACTGTGAGGGGCTACATACAGCTGGCAGTGTAACTGTGAGGGGGCTACATACAGCTGGCACTGTAACTGTGAGGGGGCTACATACAGCTGGCACTGTAACTGTGAGGGGGCTACATACAGCTGGCACTGTAACTGTGAGGGGGCTACATACAGCTGGCACTGAAACTGTGAGGGGGCTACATACAGCTGGCAGTGTAACTGAGGGGGCTACATACAGCTGGCAATGTAACTGAGGGGGCTACATACAGCTGGCAACGTAACTGTGAGGGGGCTACATACAGCTGGCAATGTAACTGAGGGGGCTACATACAGCTGGCAACGTAACTGTGAGGGGCTACATACAGCTGGCAATGTAACTGAGGGGGCTGCATACAGCTGGCAATGTAACTGTGAGGGGGCTGCATACAGCTGGCAATGTAACTGTGAGGGGGCTACATACAGCTGGCAATGTAACTGTGAGGGGGCTGCATACAGCTGGCAATGTAACTGTGAGGGGGCTACTTACAGCTGGCAATGTAACTGTGAGGGGGCTACTTACAGCTGGCAATGTAACTGTGAGGGGGCTACATACAGCTGGCAATGTAACTGTGAGGGGCTACATACAGCTGGCAATGTAACTGTGAGGGGCTACATACAGCTGGCAACGTAACTGTGAGGAGCTACATACAGCTGGCAATGTAACTGAGGGGGCTACATACAGCTGGCAATGTAACTGTGAGGGGGCTACATACAGCTGGCAATGTAACTGAGGGGGCTACATACAGCTGGCAATGTAACTGTGAGGGGTTACATACAGCTGGCAATGTAACTGAGGGGGCTACATACAGCTGGCAATGTAACTGTGAGGGGTTACATACAGCTGGCAATGTAACTGTGAGGGGGCTACATACAGCTGGCAACGTAACTGTAAGGGGGCTACATACAGCTGGCAATGTAACTGTGAGGGGCTACATACAGCTGGAAATGTAACTGTGAGGGGCTACATACAGCTGGCAGTGTAACTGTGAGGGGCTACATACAGCTGGCAATGTAACTGAGGGGGCTACATACAGCTGGCAGTGTAACTGAGGGGGCTACTTACAGCTGGCAACGTAACTGTGAGGGGCTACATACAGCTGGCAATGTAACTGATGGGGCTACATACAGCTGGCAATGTAACTGTGAGGGGGCTACATACAGCTGGCAATGTAACTGATGGGGCTACATACAGCTGGCAATGTAACTGATGGGGCTACATACAGCTGGCAATGTAACTGAGGGGGCTACATACAGCTGGCAACGTAACTGTGAGGGGCTACATACAGCTGGCAATGTAACTGAGGGGGCTACATACAGCTGGCAGCGTAACTGTGAGGGGCTACCTACAGCTGGCAATGTAACTGTGAGGGAGCTACATACGTTGCCAGCTGTAACTGTGAGGGGGCTACATACAGCTGGCAACGTAACTGTGAGGGGCTACATACAGCTGGCAGTGTAACTGTGAGGGGGCTACATACATCTGGCAATGTAACTGAGGGGGCTACATACAGCTGGCAGTGTAACTGTGAGGGGCTACATACAGCTGGCAACGTAACTGTGAGGGGGCTACATACAGCTGGCAATGTAACTGAGGGGCTACATACATCTGGCAATGTAACTGTGAGGGGGCTGCATACAGCTGGCAATGTAACTGTGAGGGGGCTACATACAGCTGGCAACGTAACTGTGAGGGGCTATATACATCTGGCAATGTAACTGAGGGGGCTGCATACAGCTGGCAACGTAACTGTGAGGGGGCTACATACAGCTGGCAACGTAACTGTGAGGGGGCTACATACAGCTGGCAACGTAACTGAGGGGGCTACATACAGCTGGCAGTGTAACTGTGAGGGGGCTACATACAGCTGGCACTGTAACTGTGAGGGGGCTACATACAGCTGGCACTGTAACTGTGAGGGGGCTACATACAGCTGGCACTGTAACTGTGAGGGGGCTACATACAGCTGGCAGTGTAACTGAGGGGGCTACATACAGCTGGCAATGTAACTGTGAGGGGGCTACATACGTTGCCAGCTGTAACTGTGAGGGGGCTACATGCAGCTGGCAACGTAACTGTGAGGGGGCTACATACAGCTGGCAATGTAACTGTGAGGGGGCTACATACATCTGGCAATGTAACTGTGAGGGGGCTACATACAGCTGGCAACGTAACTGTGAGGGGCTACATACAGCTGGCAACGTAACTGTGAGGGGGCTACATACAGCTGGCAGTGTAACTGTGAGGGGGCTACATACATCTGGCAATGTAACTGAGGGGGCTACATACAGCTGGCAGTGTAACTGTGAGGGGCTACATACAGCTGGCAACGTAACTGTGAGGGGGCTACATACAGCTGGCAATGTAACTGAGGGGCTACATACAGCTGGCAACGTAACTGTGAGGGGCTATATACATCTGGCAATGTAACTGTGAGGGGGCTGCATACAGCTGGCAATGTAACTGTGAGGGGCTACATACAGCTGGCAACGTAACTGAGGGGCTACATACAGCTGGCAATGTAACTGTGAGGGGGCTACATACAGCTGGCAATGTAACTGTGAGGGGCTACATACAGCTGGCAACGTAACTGTGAGGGGGCTACATACAGCTGGCAACGTAACTGTAAGGGGGCTACATACAGCTGGCAATGTAACTGTGAGGGGGCTACATACAGCTGGCAGTGTAACTGTGAGGGGGCTACATACAGCTGGCAACGTAACTGTGAGGGGGCTACATACAGCTGGCAATGTAACTGTGAGAGGCTACATACAGCTGGCAACGTAACTGTGAGGGGCTACATACAGCTGGCAATGTAACTGAGGGGGCTACATACAGCTGGCAATGTAACTGTGAGGGGGCTACATACAGCTGGCAATGTAACTGTGAGGGGGCTACATACAGCTGGCAACGTAACTGTGAGGGGCTACATACAGCTGGCAATGTAACTGGGGGCTACATACAGCTGGCAATGTAACTGTGAGGGGGCTGCATACAGCTGGCAATGTAACTGTGAGGGGGCTACATACAGCTGGCAATGTAACTGAGGGGGCTGCATACAGCTGGCAATGTAACTGTGAGGGGGCTACTTACAGCTGGCAATGTAACTGTGAGGGGGCTACTTACAGCTGGCAACGTAACTGTGAGGAGCTACATACAGCTGGCAATGTAACTGTGAGGGAGCTACATACAGCTGGCAACGTAACTGTGAGGAGCTACATACAGCTGGCAATGTAACTGTGAGGGGCTACATACAGCTGGCAATGTAACTGTGAGGGGCTACATACAGCTGGCAATGTAACTGTGAGGGGCTACATACAGCTGGCAACGTAACTGTGAGGAGCTACATACAGCTGGCAATGTAACTGAGGGGGCTACATACAGCTGGCAATGTAACTGTGAGGGGGCTACATACAGCTGGCAATGTAACTGAGGGGGCTACATACAGCTGGCAATGTAACTGTGAGGGGCTACATACAGCTGGCAACTTAACTGTGAGGGGTTACATACAGCTGGCAATGTAACTGTGAGGGGGCTACAAACAGCTGGCAACGTAACTGTAAGGGGGCTACATACAGCTGGCAATGTAACTGTGAGGGGCTACATACAGCTGGCAGTGTAACTGTGAGGGGGCTACATACAGCTGGCAATGTAACTGAGGGGGCTACATACAGCTGGCAATGTAACTGTGAGGGGCTACATACAGCTGGCAACTTAACTGTGAGGGGTTACATACAGCTGGCAATGTAACTGTGAGGGGGCTACAAACAGCTGGCAACGTAACTGTAAGGGGGCTACATACAGCTGGCAACGTAACTGTGAGGGGCTACATACAGCTGGCGGTGTAACTGTGAGGGGGCTACATACAGCTGGCAACGTAACTGTGAGGGGCTGCATACAGCTGGCAATGTAACTGAGGGGGCAACATACAGCTGGCAATGTAACTGTGAGGGGGCAACATACAGCTGGCAATGTAACTGTGAGGGGGCAACATACAGCTGGCAGTGTAACTGAGGGGGCTACATACAGCTGGCAATGTAACTGTGAGGGGGCTACATACAGCTAGCAATGTAACTGAGGGGGCTACATACAGCTGGCAACGTAACTGAGGGGCTACATACAGCTGGCAATGTAACTGTGAGGGGGCAACATACAGCTGGCAATGTAACTATGAGGGGGCTACATACAGCTGGCAACGTAACTGTGAGGGGCTACATACAGCTGGCAATATAACTGTGAGGGGGCTACATACAGCTGGCAGTGTAACTGAGGGGCTACATACAGCTGGCAACGTAACTGTGAGGAGGCTACATTCAGCTGGCAATGTAAATGTGAGGGGCTGGCTACATGCAGCTGGCAACGTAACTGTGAGGGGCTATATACATCTGGCAATGTAACTGTGAGGGGCTACATACATCTGGCAATGTAACTGAGGGGCTACATGCAGCTGGCAACGTAACTGTGAGGGGGCTGCATACATCTGGCAATGTAACTGTGAGGGGGCTACATACAGCTGGCAATGTAACTGAGGGGGCTACATACAGCTGGCAACGTAACTGTGAGGGGCTACATACAGCTGGCAATGTAACTGAGGGGGCTACATACAGCTGGCAATGTAACTGAGGGGGCTACATACAGCTGGCAGCGTAACTGAGGGGGCTACATACAGCTGGCAATGTAACTGAGGGGGCTACATACAGCTGGCGGTGTAACTGTGAGGGGGCTACATACAGCTGGCAATGTAACTGTGAGGGGCTGCATACAGCTGGCAATGTAACTGTGAGGGGGCAACATACAGCCGGCAATGTAACTGTGAGGGGGCAACATACAGCTGGCAATGTAACTGTGAGGGGGCAACATACAGCTGGCAGTGTAACTGTGAGAGGCTACATACAGCTGGCAACGTAACTGTGAGGGGCTACATACAGCTGGCAATGTAACTGAGGGGGCTACATACAGCTGGCAACGTAACTGTGAGGGGGCTACATACAGCTGGCAACGTAACTGTGAGGGGCTACATACAGCTGGCAATGTAACTGAGGGGGCTACATACAGCTGGCAATGTAACTGAGGGGGCTACATACAGCTGGCAATGTAACTGTGAGGGGCTACATACAGCTGGCAACTTAACTGTGAGGGGCTACATACAGCTGGCAATGTAACTGTGAGGGGGCTACATACAGCTGGCAACGTAACTGTAAGGGGGCTACATACAGCTGGCAACGTAACTGTGAGGGGCTACATACAGCTGGCAGTGTAACTGTGAGGGGGCTACATACAGCTGGCACTGTAACTGTGAGGGGGCTACATACAGCTGGCACTGTAACTGTGAGGGGGCTACATACAGCTGGCACTGTAACTGTGAGGGGGCTACATACAGCTGGCACTGAAACTGTGAGGGGGCTACATACAGCTGGCAGTGTAACTGAGGGGGCTACATACAGCTGGCAATGTAACTGTGAGGGGGCTACATACGTTGCCAGCTGTAACTGTGAGGGGGCTACATACAGCTGGCAACGTAACTGTGAGGGGCTACATACAGCTGGCAACGTAACTGTGAGGGGGCTACATACATCTGGCAATGTAACTGTGAGGGGGCTACATACATCTGGCAATGTAACTGTGAGGGGGCTACATACAGCTGGCAACGTAACTGTGAGGGGGCTACATACAGCTGGCAACGTAACTGTGAGGGGCTACATACAGCTGGCAACGTAACTGTGAGGGGGCTACATACAGCTGGCAGTGTAACTGTGAGGGGGCTACATACATCTGGCAATGTAACTGAGGGGGCTACATACAGCTGGCAGTGTAACTGTGAGGGGCTACATACAGCTGGCAACGTAACTGTGAGGGGGCTACATACAGCTGGCAATGTAACTGAGGGGCTACATACATCTGGCAATGTAACTGTGAGGGGGCTGCATACAGCTGGCAATGTAACTGTGAGGGGGCTACATACAGCTGGCAACGTAACTGTGAGGGGCTATATACATCTGGCAATGTAACTGAGGGGGCTGCATACAGCTGGCAATGTAACTGTGAGGGGGCTACATACAGCTGGCAACGTAACTGTGAGGGGGCTACATACAGCTGGCAACGTAACTGAGGGGGCTACATACAGCTGGCAGTGTAACTGTGAGGGGGCTACATACAGCTGGCACTGTAACTGTGAGGGGGCTACATACAGCTGGCACTGTAACTGTGAGGGGGCTACATACAGCTGGCACTGTAACTGTGAGGGGGCTACATACAGCTGGCAGTGTAACTGAGGGGGCTACATACAGCTGGCAATGTAACTGTGAGGGGGCTACATACGTTGCCAGCTGTAACTGTGAGGGGGCTACATGCAGCTGGCAACGTAACTGTGAGGGGGCTACATACAGCTGGCAATGTAACTGTGAGGGGGCTACATACATCTGGCAATGTAACTGTGAGGGGGCTACATACAGCTGGCAACGTAACTGTGAGGGGCTACATACAGCTGGCAACGTAACTGTGAGGGGGCTACATACAGCTGGCAGTGTAACTGTGAGGGGGCTACATACATCTGGCAATGTAACTGAGGGGGCTACATACAGCTGGCAGTGTAACTGTGAGGGGCTACATACAGCTGGCAACGTAACTGTGAGGGGGCTACATACAGCTGGCAATGTAACTGAGGGGCTACATACAGCTGGCAACGTAACTGTGAGGGGCTATATACATCTGGCAATGTAACTGTGAGGGGGCTGCATACAGCTGGCAATGTAACTGTGAGGGGCTACATACAGCTGGCAACGTAACTGAGGGGCTACATACAGCTGGCAATGTAACTGTGAGGGGGCTACATACAGCTGGCAATGTAACTGTGAGGGGCTACATACAGCTGGCAACGTAACTGTGAGGGGGCTACATACAGCTGGCAACGTAACTGTAAGGGGGCTACATACAGCTGGCAATGTAACTGTGAGGGGGCTACATACAGCTGGCAGTGTAACTGTGAGGGGGCTACATACAGCTGGCAACGTAACTGTGAGGGGGCTACATACAGCTGGCAATGTAACTGTGAGAGGCTACATACAGCTGGCAACGTAACTGTGAGGGGCTACATACAGCTGGCAATGTAACTGAGGGGGCTACATACAGCTGGCAATGTAACTGTGAGGGGGCTACATACAGCTGGCAATGTAACTGTGAGGGGGCTACATACAGCTGGCAACGTAACTGTGAGGGGCTACATACAGCTGGCAATGTAACTGGGGGCTACATACAGCTGGCAATGTAACTGTGAGGGGGCTGCATACAGCTGGCAATGTAACTGTGAGGGGGCTACATACAGCTGGCAATGTAACTGAGGGGGCTGCATACAGCTGGCAATGTAACTGTGAGGGGGCTACTTACAGCTGGCAATGTAACTGTGAGGGGGCTACTTACAGCTGGCAACGTAACTGTGAGGAGCTACATACAGCTGGCAATGTAACTGTGAGGGAGCTACATACAGCTGGCAACGTAACTGTGAGGAGCTACATACAGCTGGCAATGTAACTGTGAGGGGCTACATACAGCTGGCAATGTAACTGTGAGGGGCTACATACAGCTGGCAATGTAACTGTGAGGGGCTACATACAGCTGGCAACGTAACTGTGAGGAGCTACATACAGCTGGCAATGTAACTGAGGGGGCTACATACAGCTGGCAATGTAACTGTGAGGGGGCTACATACAGCTGGCAATGTAACTGAGGGGGCTACATACAGCTGGCAATGTAACTGTGAGGGGCTACATACAGCTGGCAACTTAACTGTGAGGGGTTACATACAGCTGGCAATGTAACTGTGAGGGGGCTACAAACAGCTGGCAACGTAACTGTAAGGGGGCTACATACAGCTGGCAATGTAACTGTGAGGGTCTACATACAGCTGGAAATGTAACTGTGAGGGGCTACATACAGCTGGCAGTGTAACTGTGAGGGGGCTACATACAGCTGGCAACGTAACTGTGAGGGGCTACATACAGCTGGCAATGTAACTGAGGGGGCTACATACAGCTGGCAACGTAACTGTGAGGGGGCTTCATACAGCTGGCAGTGTAACTGTGAGGGGCTACATACAGCTGGCAATGTAACTGATGGGGCTACATACAGCTGGCAATGTAACTGATGGGGCTACATACAGCTGGCAATGTAACTGTGAGGGGGCTACATACAGCTGGCAATGTAACTGATGGGGCTACATACAGCTGGCAATGTAACTGAGGGGGCTACATACAGCTGGCAACGTAACTGTGAGGGGCTACATACAGCTGGCAATGTAACTGAGGGGGCTACATACAGCTGGCAACGTAACTGTGAGGGGCTACCTACAGCTGGCAATGTAACTGTGAGGGAGCTACATACGTTGCCAGCTGTAACTGTGAGGGGGCTACATACAGCTGGCAACGTAACTGTGAGGGGCTGCATACAGCTGGCAATGTAACTGTGAGGGGGCAACATACAGCTGGCAATGTAACTGTGAGGGGGCAACATACAGCTGGCAGTGTAACTGAGGGGGCTACATACAGCTGGCAATGTAACTGTGAGGGGGCTACATACAGCTAGCAATGTAACTGAGGGGGCTACATACAGCTGGCAACGTAACTGAGGGGCTACATACAGCTGGCAATGTAACTGTGAGGGGGCAACATACAGCTGGCAATGTAACTGTGAGGGGGCTACATACAGCTGGCAACGTAACTGTGAGGGGCTACATACAGCTGGCAATATAACTGTGAGGGGGCTACATACAGCTGGCAGTGTAACTGAGGGGCTACATACAGCTGGCAACGTAACTGTGAGGAGGCTACATTCAGCTGGCAATGTAATTGTGAGGGGCTGGCTACATGCAGCTGGCAACGTAACTGTGAGGGGCTATATACATCTGGCAATGTAACTGTGAGGGGCTACATACATCTGGCAATGTAACTGAGGGGCTACATGCAGCTGGCAACGTAACTGTGAGGGGGCTGCATACATCTGGCAATGTAACTGTGAGGGGGCTACATACAGCTGGCAATGTAACTGTGAGGGGCTACATACAGCTGGCAATGTAACTGAGGGGGCTACATACAGCTGGCAGCGTAACTGAGGGGGCTACTTACAGCTGGCAATGTAACTGAGGGGGCTACATACAGCTGGCAGTGTAACTGTGAGAGGCTACATACAGCTGGCAACGTAACTGTGAGGGGCTACATACAGCTGGCAATGTAACTGAGGGGGCTACATACAGCTGGCAACGTAACTGAGGGGCTACATACAGCTGGCAATGTAACTGTGAGGGGCTACATACAGCTGGCAACGTAACTGTGAGGGGCTACATACAGCTGGCAACGTAACTGTGAGGGGCTACATACAGCTGGC
Source organism: Dendrobates tinctorius (assembly GCF_039654945.1). NCBI lineage: Eukaryota > Metazoa > Chordata > Amphibia > Anura > Dendrobatidae > Dendrobates > Dendrobates tinctorius. The sequence goes on along the minus strand of NW_027361750.1, from coordinate 8,628,569 downwards.
AACGTAACTGTGAGGGGGCTACATACAGCTGGCAATGTAACTGTGAGGGGGCTACATACAGCTGGCAACGTAACTGAGGAGGCTACATACAGCTGGCAATGTAACTGTGAGGGGCTACATGCAGCTGGCAACGTAACTGTGAGGGGCTATTTACATCTGGCAGTGTAACTGTGAGGGGGCTACATACAGCTGGCAATGTAACTGAGGGGGCTACATACAGCTGGCAATGTAACTGAGGGGGCTACATACAGCTGGCAATGCAACTGTGAGGGGCTACATACAGCTGGCAACTTAACTGTGAGGGGTTACATACAGCTGGCAATGTAACTGTGAGGGGGCTACATACAGCTGGCAACGTAACTGTAAGGGGGCTACATACAGCTGGCAATGTAACTGTGAGGGGGCTACATACAGCTGGCAATGTAACTGTGAGGGGCTACATACAGCTGGCAATGTAACTGTGAGGGGCTACATACAGCTGGCAGTGTAACTGTGAGGGGGCTACATACAGCTGGCAATGTAACTGAGGGGGCTACATACAGCTGGCAATGTAACTGAGGGGGCTACATACAGCTGGCAACGTAACTGTGAGGGGGCTACATACAGCTGGCAATGTAACTGTGAGGGGGCTACATACAGCTGGCAGTGTAACTGAGGGGGCTACTTACAGCTGGCAACGTAACTGTGAGGGGCTACATACAGCTGGCAATGTAACTGATGGGGCTACATACAGCTGGCAATGTAACTGTGAGGGGGCTACATACAGCTGGCAATGTAACTGTGAGGGGGCTACTTACAGCTGGCAATGTAACTGAGGGGGCTACATACAGCTGGCAACGTAACTGTGAGGGGCTACATACAGCTGGCAATGTAACTGAGGGGGCTACATACAGCTGGCAACGTAACTGTGAGGGGCTACCTACAGCTGGCAATGTAACTGTGAGGGGCTACATACAGCTGGCAATGTAACTGTGAGGGGGCAACATACAGCTGGCAGTGTAACTGAGGGGGCTACATACAGCTGGCAATGTAACTGTGAGGGAGCTACATACGTTGCCAGCTGTAACTGTGAGGGGGCTACATACAGCTGGCAGTGTAACTGTGAGGGGCTACATACAGCTGGCAGTGTAACTGTGAGGGGGCTACATACAGCTGGCAACGTAACTGTGAGGGGCTGCATACAGCTGGCAATGTAACTGTGAGGGGGCAACATACAGCTGGCAATGTAACTGTGAGGGGGCAACATACAGCTGGCAATGTAACTGTGAGGGGGCAACATACAGCTGGCAGTGTAACTGAGGGGGCTACATACAGCTGGCAATGTAACTGTGAGGGGGCTACATACAGCTAGCAATGTAACTGAGGGGGCTACATACAGCTGGCAACGTAACTGTGCGGGGCTACCTACAGCTGGCAACGTAACTGTGAGGGGCTACATACAGCTGGCAACGTAACTGTGAGGGGGCTACATACAGCTGGCAGTGTAACTGTGAGGGGCTACATACAGCTGGCAGTGTAACTGTGAGGGGGCTACATACAGCTGGCAATGTAACTGAGGGGGCTACATACAGCTGGCAACGTAACTGTGAGGGGGCTACATACAGCTGGCAATGTAACTGTGAGGGGGCTACATACAGCTGGCAGTGTAACTGAGGGGGCTACTTACAGCTGGCAACGTAACTGTGAGGGGCTACATACAGCTGGCAATGTAACTGATGGGGCTACATACAGCTGGCAATGTAACTGAGGGGGCTACATACAGCTGGCAATGTAACTGTGAGGGGGCTACTTACAGCTGGCAATGTAACTGAGGGGGCTACATACAGCTGGCAACGTAACTGTGAGGGGCTACATACAGCTGGCAATGTAACTGAGGGGGCTACATACAGCTGGCAACGTAACTGTGAGGGGCTACCTACAGCTGGCAATGTAACTGTGAGGGGCTACATACAGCTGGCAATGTAACTGTGAGGGGGCAACATACAGCTGGCAGTGTAACTGAGGGGGCTACATACAGCTGGCAATGTAACTGTGAGGGAGCTACATACGTTGCCAGCTGTAACTGTGAGGGGGCTACATACAGCTGGCAGTGTAACTGTGAGGGGCTACATACAGCTGGCAGTGTAACTGTGAGGGGGCTACATACAGCTGGCAACGTAACTGTGAGGGGGCTACATACAGCTGGCAACGTAACTGTGAGGGGGCTACATACAGCTGGCAACGTAACTGTGAGGGGCTGCATACAGCTGGCAATGTAACTGTGAGGGGGCAACATACAGCTGGCAATGTAACTGTGAGGGGGCAACATACAGCTGGCAGTGTAACTGAGGGGCTACAAACAGCTGGCAATGTAACTGAGGGGGCTACATACAGCTGGCAATGTAACTGAGGGGGCTACATACAGCTGGCAACGTAACTGTGAGGGGCTACCTACAGCTGGCAACGTAACTGTGAGGGGCTACATACAGCTGGCAACGTAACTGTGAGGGGGCTACATACAGCTGGCAACGTAAGTGTGAGGGGCTACATACAGCTGGCAACGTAACTGAGGGGCTACATACAGCTGGCAATGTAACTGTGAGGGGGCTACATACAGCTGGCAGTGTAACTGTGAGGGGGCTACATACAGCTGGCAGTGTAACTGTGAGGGGGCTACATACAGCTGGCAACGTAACTGTGAGGGGCTACATACAGCTGGCAACGTAACTGTGAGGGGCTACATACAGCTGGCAACGTAACTGTGAGGGGGCTACATACATCTGGCAATGTAACTGTGAGGGGGCTACATATAGCTGGCAGTGTAACTGTGAGGGGGCTACATACAGCTGGCAACGTAACTGTGAGGGGCTACATACAGCTGGCAACGTAACTGTGAGGGGGCTACATACAGCTGGGAGTGTAACTGTGAGGGGGCTACATACATCTGGCAGTGTAACTGTGAGGGGGCTACATACATCTGGCAGTGTAACTGTGAGGGGGCTACATACAGCTGGCAGTGTAACTGTGAGGGGGCTGCATACATCTGGCAATGTAACTGTGAGGGGGCTACATACAGCTGGCAGTGTAACTGTGAGGGGCTACATACAGCTGGCAACGTAACTGTGAGGGGGCTACATACAGCTGGCAACGTAACTGTGAGGGGGCTACTTACAGCTGGCAATGTAACTGAGGGGGCTACATACAGCTGGCAATGTAACTGTGAGGGGGCAACATACAGCTGGCAACGTAACTGTGGGGGCTACATACAGCTGGCAATGTAAGTGAGGGGGCTACATACAGCTGGCAGTGTAACTGAGGGGGCTACATACAGCTGGCAGTGTAACTGAGGGGGCTACATACAGCTGGCAGCGTAACTGTGAGGGGGCTACATACAGCTGGCAACGTAACTGTGAGGGGGCTACATACAGCTGGCAGTGTAACTGTGAGGGGGCTACATACTGCTGGCAGTATAACTGTGAGGGGGCTACATGCAGCTGGCAATGTAACTGTGAGGGGGCTACATACAGCTGGCAATGTAACTGTGAGGGGGCTACATACAGCTGGCAGTGTAACTGTGAGGGGGCTACATACAGCTGGCAGTGTAACTGTGAGGGGCTACATACAGCTGGCAACGTAACTGTGAGGGGGCTACATACATCTGGCAACGTAACTGTGAGGGGGCTACATACATCTGGCAACGTAACTGTGAGGGGGCAACATACAGCTGGCAATGTAACTGTGAGGGGGCTACATACAGCTGGCAGTGTAACTGTGAGGGGCTACATACAGCTGGCAACGTAACTGTGAGGGGGCTACATACATCTGGCAACGTAACTGTGAGGGGGCAACATACAGCTGGCAACGTAACTGTGAGGGGGCAACATACAGCTGGCAATGTAACTGTGAGGGGGCTACATACAGCTGGCAGTGTAACTGTGAGGGGGCTACATACAGCTGGCAGTGTAACTGAGGGGGCTACATACAGCTGGCAACGTAACTGAGGGGGCTACATACAGCTGGCAGAGTAAGGCTGAGTTCACACGTGGCGTTTTTTTTTCGCGTTTCCGCGGCATTTTTAACCGCGCGATTTTGCCGCGAAAAATAAGCATCCCATGCATTCCTATGGGATTCCGCAATGCTGTGCTAATGCTGCGGTTTTTACCGCGGCGGAATCTCTTCGCGGTAAAAAACGCAGCATGCTCATTAATTTGCGGAATCGCGGCGATCCCGTACCCATAGGAATGCATTGTTCCGCTTACTTCCCGCATGTGGCTGTGTACACCATGCGGAAAGTAAGCAGAACAATTGCGGATGGTACCCACAGTCCAGAGGAGAGGAGGAGGCTGTCCTCCGGGCTTTGGGTACCATATCCCTGTAAAAAATAGAATTTAAAATAAAAAATATTGTTATTCTTACCTTCCGGCGTCCCGCGCAGCATTCCCGCCTCTCTCCACGCTCCCAGTCCCAGTAAGCCTTTGCGAAAATGCCCGCGATGACGTCCGTTCTCGCGGGATCGCGAAGTCTCGCGGTCATTCACGAGACGTCATCGCGGGCATTTTCGCAAAGGATTACTGGGAACGGATGCGCGGGACATCGGAAGGTTAGAATAACACCATTTTTTTATTTTTTTTTACATTCTATCTTTTACTACTGATGCTGCATATGCGGCCTCAGTAGTAAAAAGTTGGTCACACTCGTCAAACACTGTTTGACGAGTGTGACCAACCTGTCAATCAGTTCTCCAAGCGATGCTACAGATCGCTTGGAAAACGCTAGCATTTTGCAAGCTAAATACGCTTGCAAAATGCTAGTTTTTCCGCGGGAATTTAAAATGCGATTTTCCCGCGGAATGGAATTCCGGATTTCTCGCGGTAATTTCCGCGAGCGTTCCGGTACGTGTGCACTTAGCCTAAGGCCTCTTTCACACTTCAGTTTTTTGTGTCAGTTAAAATCCGCCAAATAGGCGGAAAAGCGGAACCGTTCCTAACTGATGTGAACGGATGGCACAGGATCCGTTTTGTGACGGATCCGCAGAATGAAGAATTTTAAAGGAACCGCTGAGAGAGAGAGTGTGTGTTTTTGTTCGTCCGCGGATTTCAGGGTTAATTTTCTCCCAGAGTTCCTTTCTCCGGGCATGCGCAATGGAAAATGCGGATCCAACAACAAAAAAAAGTTGCAAGGTCCGTCCAGGCATGCCGGCGGACGAAAAATTTTTGGCGGATCCTCACAAAAACGGATCCAACGGATGGCCATCTGTCAAGATCCGCCAGTAATGCAACTCAATGGGGGAAAAAAACGGATCCGCAAAAAAAATGGCGGATCCGTTTTTTTTCAAAACCTGGCGGATTTTGACTGATGGTCAAAAACGGAAGTGTGAAAGAGGCCTAACTGGCAACGTAACTATAGGTTGCTGTTGTAGCCAGGCATATTGCCCCCTCTTCCTCATCGGTGAAATCAATGCCAGGGACATGTCATAGCTGTAGAGCTTGATACTACTTGAGATTAAGAGCTTACAGGTATTCTTAAGTTATCCTGTATCAATGGGATAGGGGTTTACATCCCAATTGTTGGGGGTCCAACTGCTGGGACTCAACAGATCCCGAGAACCTGTGCTCTGAAAATCTCCATGTGAATGGAGCTGTTGATCATGCACACCTTCACTCCAATAATTCCTAATAGGACTACCACAGCGGATGCGTTTGCGTGGTTTTCGGCACTCCTATAATAAGCGGCAGTTCACACAATCAAGCGCCGCACCATTCATACAGGGCTCTTCAGAGTCCCAGTTTTGGGGGTCTCAGCTGTCAAACCCCCAATGATCAGGAGGCTATTCTATGGATATAACATTGAAACTTGAGAATACCCCATTAGTCTATGTTCACACGTTGCTTTTTTTATGCAAATGAAAAGCTGCGTTTTACAGTTCCTGCAAAAGGTATGAGATTTCAGAAATCTCATGCACGCATTGTTTTTTTTTCTTCCTGATTTTGAAAACTGCACAGTGTCACTTCTTGCAGCGTTTTTTCACCTATGGAAAGCAATGAGTAAGTGAAAAATGCAGCAAAAAACGCAGGTATCAGGTTTTGCTGTTATAAGTGCAAAAAACCTCAGGAAGTTGCATCATGTTTTTTTTCTTCATGCACTAAAGTTAATCAGCATGAACAAGAGATAAGTGTACCTGATAAATATGCAGCAAATCCAACTTTTTGTAAGCGGCTTCTTTACTGCCAAGAGGGCAGGTTTTGCCTGCAGAAAAAAACGCAGTATGTGAAATAGCCTAAGGGTTACACGTCTGCATACAGTACTGTGATAGCAATGCCCTTATTTATGTTTTACACTTCATTTTTAGTTGTGGATGTAGGTCACATACACGTGCACACCTAGCAGCCATTGTCTCTTGGATTTATCACACAGACCTTAGATGCACTAAATTAAGTCTCTTTAATTTAAATTAATTTGGATTATAGGTTAAAAAGTAAGCACGACTTTGTGTATATTTTATGTCCTGAATGTAATTTATTAAATCTAAATTAGAAAGTAAAAAAAACTAAAAGGGTAATCAGACTCTTCCTCATTGGGAGATGAGCTAGTGACGTCGTGTCTACAGATGTCTGCTGGGTGGTGTGCAGTCCTGGCCTATTAATTTGGGCAGTTGTGCCATCACTGCCGTTTGTGCACACGACTCTTCCCTATTTAAAAACGGGAGAAGTCAGATTACCCCTCTAATAGGAGTCTATCAGCTGCCATGAGCCCCCACAAAAAAAGGTGTAAAAAAAAAAAAATGACTGTTCAAACCAAGAACAGACGCTCAGTGCACCCTTGGTGTGGCCAAACATTTAGGTGCACCTTCTTGTTTTCACTCTTATCTCCACCCTCTGTGGCTTTTAAAGCTAAAGCTCTCAATGAAGAGGACGGCTGGAGATAGAGCGCCTGTTCTAGGTTTGAACAGTCATTCTGTGCTGACAGTCCCTTTAAACATATCAACGTTCGGGCACCACACACAGATAAGCAGGCAAGTGCCCATTAGGTGTTCATAGAGCCTAAATGTGCTTCTGTGAAGCCTCCCTCACCTTCCTACTTTAATGTGGTAGTCCCCTGCTCCACGGCGTGGGACACATCAGGCACAACTAGTTACACCAGTAAAAGCCACAAAAGGCTTTACAGCAGAAGTCAGTACACTTCACATTTTCACATATGAGATGACTCTTAGCTGGTTTTTTTTCTGCCACGTGATGGGCAATATAAATGTTTAAAGCAAATCTGCTACCAAATTTCAAAATACAAGGTGCATATATTGTTAAATAGATCTCTTAGACTGGATGAGCCTGATATACTTACTTTGAAACCATGTCAAAATTGATATTTAATCCTATTGTTAAAAGGATAATTGTATCCCCAGTCTGCACTTCTATAATGCTCATTTTAATATTAGGAAGAGAACCTTTCAAAAAGCATTGTCCAGTCTTTCTGACAATGCAGTAAGTACACCAGTCTCAGCAGGTCGAAGTAATGTACTCAATAATGTAAGCAGTTTGTGTTGTGAATTCAGTGACCGTTTGGGCTCTGATCTGTGGCAGAATTTCTCCCTGTCCAGTTATTCTAATTTACAGAAGGACTCGAGGATGACATTACTCCTCACCCGCTCACTTTGGCTATGCATTCCTTCATCTCTCACAGTATCTCTCCATTTCTGCAGCGCTTTGGGTCTGGCTTGTTTCTGGTTGGCATTAGCGGGTGCTGTCCAGTGCTTGTCTTTCTGTTTGACGTGCCGCCTGCCATGTGAAAACTCACTGAAGTCTAAATGAATGTGTTCTTTAGGAATGAGCCAGCAGTCAGACCCTGGATTCACTGGGGCAACTACACCTCAAAGCCCAATTATGTCACCCAGAATGGCCCATAGCCAGAGTCCCATGATGCAGCAGTCACAAGGCAACCCAGCGTACCAGTCAGCTGACCTGAATGGATGGGCACAGTCAAATAACGGAGGAAACAGGTATGAAAGCAGGATACTTGTACACTTGATTCAGATTTACTTTCATATTGTAGTGTTAAGAGATACTGATTAGTGATGAGCGTGCGCGAACGTGCTGGGATAAGGTGTTATCTGAGCATGCTGGGGTGCAAACAGAGTGTTTTCAGCATGTGCGAAAAATATATTCGAATCTCCGCGGCTGCATGTATCATGGCTGTTGCAGCCGCAACACATGCAGGTATATTCTGTTTGTTAGGGAATCCATGCATGTGTTGCGGTTGTCGAACAGAGGCGAGACAAAACTGTGGAGACTCGAACATATTATTCGAGCACACCAAAGATGCTCTATTAGCACCAGAGCATGGAGGGATAACACCTTATCCCCAGCACATTCACTCATCGGTAATTCTGATATCTAGATTGATATTGGCTGTGATACTGTAGAGTTTTAGTAGCTTCATATTGCTATTTTGTCTTTTAGTATGTTTTCACAACCATCTCCACCCCACTTCAGTCAACAAACTGGAGCTGGCATGTATAATACCAATATGAACATCAACGTGTCCATGGCATCCAATGGCAGTGTCATGAATAGCATGAATCAGATGGCTGGACAGATCAATATGACTTCAGTGACCTCTGTGCCTACATCAGGGCTATCCTCTATGGGTCCAGAGCAGGTAAGCGCGACACATTCATTTTTTTTTACTGCCATTCAGGAATCTCTGTGATCCAAATTAGTCAGATGTGCACCCCATCTGGATGAAGACCATGACATCAAGACCACATGAGATCTTAGACCTCGTGCAGGGGCTTGTGTTATAGGAGCACAGTTGGGCTGTTCACGACTTGTTTGGCAACCACACGCTGACTTTTTTTTTTTTTTTAAAGGAAAAACCTTTATCACAACCATGATATAACAATATAGACGTCCAAAGATGCTGAATGATTTATATCAGGACTAACATTGTAACATAGTTATTAAGGTTGAAGGAAGACTTTTAAGTCCATCTAGTTCAACCCATATCCTATCCTAACCCATGAACTGTAAAATGATTTTCAGCACTGAACATACCCTCTAAGGCTCAAATAGCAATGTATATAATGCAATCATAGGTTTATATAGCACTGTATGTTGTATTCGTGTGGAGTCACCTTTTGGTATTGATAAGTAAAGTGGAAGGTACTTGCTCACCTTCCAAGGTTACTGATCCCACTGTGAGAGGATTCAACCTTTTTCTAAACCAGCTACCTCTGGTTATGTCACGGGTGTGCCCATGGGTGTGTAGGATGATGCATGCCCCTGTCGGCGCTTTCTAAATACCGCTGTCTGAGATTGACAGGATTTAACAGGCACCGCTCCACCCTTGGCTGTTAAAGGCACATGATGGCTCATGGAATCAGCCATCATGTGCTGGGAAAGATGCGGGCTCAGCATGTGAGACCACATCAGAGACAGCGACACAACATATGACATAAATATACATCATATGTCGTGAAGGAGTTAAGAATGTGCAATGATGAGGACCATATACAAACTGGTCAGTATGATGTGTCTTGTGCACTTAGTTTCCTTGGCCAACCACTGCATCTACAGTTCTCATTGTCGCCCATTTCTTGGTGCTTTTTCAATAGCTCAGAAGCATTGTACAAATTGGTATGAATTATAAAATGAATAGACATACGTTGGAAATGTGGATGGGATGATGACTTTGATTCATACCTGTTGAAAAGTGATTTTGTACCTTTTAATAAATCCCTCTTTAGTGGCACAAGAAAACATTATTGTTAAAAGTTCAAAGCATTGTTCAGTTTGTCTGACAAGCTCATGACTGTTCAGAATTATCGGCGCGCAGAAGTGATGAGATGAATGTACAGTCGCTTCTTACATAGGTTCTTTGCTCGTCCATTTACTTTATGGGACAGCCATGTTGTAAATTGCTTTTGGACTGTAATGTTGCTTCTTGGCAGTGTAGAGTGTTTGATTCATGTGTCCTTAGCCTGTAACTACAAAAAGTGACCCTTGTCCTCCACACGCCCATGTAACGAATGGCAGGACTCCTATGAATAATTGAATATTCTGCCGGAAAGAGTAATGGTCGTGAGATGACTTCACAAACTTTACACTTGCACTACAACCAATTAACCTTAAGTATATGGCTGGTCTGTGTAGCCTTTCTCCTCTTGGGCTTAGTACTAAAAGCAATGCCATGGGGTCCAGACTTCATGTCGTCAGCCTGGGTGTCATCTAGTGGCACAATTTCTGCAATAACTGCATTTCATAGGCCTGTTTCACACTTCAGTTGTTTGACGTCAGTTGAAATCCGCCAAAGTGTGAAAAAACGGATCCGTTTCTGCTATGTAACAAACGGATGCACCGGATCTGTTTTGTGGACGGATCCGCCAGTGTATGAAATTTAAAGGAACAGAAAGGAGAGAGACAGAGACGCTAAAATTCGAAAGGATCCGTCAAAAAAAAACAGATGCAACGGACAACCATCAGTCATAACCCGCCGCTAATGCAAGTCTATGGGGGGGAAAAACGGATCCGCCAAAAAAGGGCGGATCCGCTTTTTTATAAAAAACGGCGGATTTTGACTGATGTCAAATAACTGAAGTGTGAAAGAGGCCATACTAACAGAATATTGGTAAACGGCAATGTTTGTTGCCGTATATTCAGGCAGGACATAGTGTCTTACTGGCACCAGTTATAGTTTCCAAGTGCAAAAGATTGTGCACTTGTATGACAGCTGCCAGAAGAGCAGAAGCTTCAGGGAGCACACGACCAGTTCCTCTTGTCTAGATGGTAAAATAAACCATTCTTGTCTGCGGCAGTAACGCCGCCATACCATACTGAGGTGCCATGCACCATTACATCTGGAGAGGCCACCAATCGTATGGCTGCCAGCTTCACTGCTGCATGATGCCAGACTCCGTTTTTTTTTTTGTTTGCAATTTTACCCATTTATGAATATGAAACAAAACAGTGCCTGTAAAAGAAAAAAAAAATAGAAGCAACTTTGGTAAAAATCTTCACTGTTCTCAAAAATTAAGTGACTTTTTAAATCTGCTTACGATCCGTGGCCTAGGTTACTGGCCATCGCTGCAGTTTATCAGCGGTGGCTTGTTTCTGAGGTAAGGAGCACATACATGCAAGCTCCTTGTTACGAAGCTTTCAAGGTCTGCTCTGAAGCTGAGCCGTATTGCTGTGCAGGCAAAGCTGCCTCTGTTTTCAGCATGGGAGAGCGCACAGTGTGGGCCTGTGCAGCAATAATGTCACTGGACCAAACTGTCATCAGGAGCGCTGTGCCCCTTGAAGGCAGGAACAAAGAACTTCAGAATAACCCTTTAATTTAATGGCAAGAAATTCAGACCTCAAGACCTTGATGACGCAGAAGGTTCTTTACGCAGGTCAATTACAACCTGGACTAAGTGGTAATTGTGTTTCTGAAAGGGTTCTCACTGTAGGATTAGGCTGCATGCCTGTACTCCATATTAACGTTGTGTATTTGCTAGCTCTATCATGGATTACTAACTGTTCTAACCCCAAGTTTAGAAAGAGTCCTCTAAGTTCTGATGTTTTTGGGTATGGGCACAAGTTCAGTATTTGCTGCAGAAAAATCTGCACGTACTGATGTGTTGGCAGGAAAAATGCTGCTGAAAATATGAACATTTTTGCTGAAACTGCTTCAAATTTTCAAGAAAAAAATAATGAGCATGTTCATGAGATTTCATTCACTTTGCTGGGACAGTAAAATTCTTAATTGTTTTTGCTGCAAAAACATGACATGTGGACATATCATTAGGTTGTGTTCTCCACCTTTCCCAGTTGTGTGATGCTCATGTTTTTAAGGAGGCGTCCACCTTTATAAATATTTTTACACCCTAATCACGTATGTAATTAGCTTTATTATAAAATACCCTAAGCTTCTCCCTATCTAGCTAATCCCTATACCCGCAGTGCCATTTTCTCTCGTTTTCATATGCTCATTTAGGAGTGTCCAACTTTTTTGCCTAACACCAAGCAACATGCCTTGGGGTGGTTTTGGCAGTCTTTCATTGATGGTTCCATATAGGTTCTATATTTATCTTGTTTCACAATTGGAAGCTGCGGCGGTGGAGATAAAAGCAGAGTGTTGATGCTGCACTCGCCTCTCCCACAGCTTCTATCAGAATCATGGCAGGACAACTTCAGAGGATGGCGATGTGTTCCTGATGTCCTGTTCCAGGAGGGGTGATAGATGCTGCGGATAAGTGAGTGCAGCCCCAGCCTCCTGATGATGCTTTGTGTGAATGTCACAGGAAGTGAAGTTAAAAAAAAAAAGTGCAGGATATAGTATAAAAATGCTAATAACAAAAGTGATTAGGGTGTAGAAATAGAAAATTAGAACACCTCAGGTACCTGACCACCCCTTCTAAGTCTGAATATCATTTGCAATTCTTTTTCATTAAAAATGTTCTGATTGCAGGGATGTATTACTTATGCCTGTTTCACACTTCAGTTTCCTGGCGTCAGTCACAATCCATCGTTGGCAGAAAAAAACAGATCCGACGGATTTGCCTGGCGGATTTGTTTTTTCCCCATAGACTTGTATTAGCGACGGATTGTGACGGATGGCCTTCCATTTCATGCGACGGATCCGTCGGAAAATTGGTGTTCATCGGCCGGAAAAAACAGACTGTGACGGATCCGTCGCTGTCCGTTGTCTGCTAGAATGGACGCCTATGGGCGGAATCCATTGACGGATTACTTTTTTTAAACTGAGCATGCCCAGAAGAATTTCCATTCTTGAAATTTAACCCCAAAATCCTTTATGGCACAGAAAATCCTCTCTCTCTACCGAAGTGTGAAACAGGCCTTACTAGTCTGTGTGTTGTAGTTTCAGTACAAACTTTGTTTTATCAGCATGAGATTATCACTGCAGGACTAGAGCTCATTGCACAGCCGTTCAATTAATCTGTGTAACCCCGTCCCACCACTGATTGGCAGCGTGGTGACAATGTACAGTATACACAGGACGTTGTAAAATCATGATTTTGGATGGAGTTATACACAGCTCAGGATTCTGACCACTGCTACATCTACAGCAGAAAAAACACGGATTCTCTCAAAACTGCCCCTTGCAGCCCAATTCATGATACATCCCTGGAATCAGACCCTACAAATTATAAAAAAAAACAACAACAAAGCAACCATGAACCACCAGTAAAGTTAAGAAATAGTTTATTGTAAAAAATATATATGAAAAAGTTATTACCATTATTTAGAGGTCTACAAATGAGGAAGTAAGGCTAAGTGCCGATGATCAGGAATAGTAGCGTTTTGGACAGTTTTGTAATTTTGCAAATGGAAAATACCAGCAAAAAAACAACAAATGCCCATGCTACAAGGCGACTCAATATAATACTACAGTAAAGGAGGAACAACGAGTATATGTAGCCAAAAATGCAATGAAATCATTGTATTTATCAAAAGATTAAACTTTAATAAATATTTGTAATACAAACATCATATATTAAACAACATACATGGGCATATATCAATGTCATGTGACTAACTCCATGGGTAATATAATGACCAAGAGAAGCGGGACCCAAAATATGAATAACACATGTACTGTTCAAAAAAGATCATTTAAGAGAGTTAAAGTATGTTTAGAAACACATGTTATCCAATAATAGGGATTTAAATAATAATAAGTTCCCTAAAGCTCATAATTCCTATACCGCTAGGTAAACAACCTCCCATAGACACAAAAGAGTGCCTTTAAAATCCAGTGCACGGTAGAGAAAAAATATGTAATGAGTTTAGTGCAAAATAATTACCCATAGTGGTGTATATGGAGTCCCGTCTGGACCTTGGTCATGTACCCCGACGCGCGTTTCACGATGTCGCTTCCTCAGGGGGCGTGGCCTAATCCCGGTCTCGGTCGGGCTTTTATGACAAATGAATCCGGTCATGTGACTAAAGCGTGAGGTGAAAAAGTGCGCTGACATGGAACACAAACGTGTGCTGTCCACTGCATCCAAACCTCGGTCTCGGCTCACACAGAGTGGTCACATGATGGGGCTGGTACCAAGCACCCATTCACGTCACACACTTGCGGCGTTATACCGAGGGTAAATGCAATGGAACTTTGTGAATAAAAAATAGATATAAAATGGTGATGAGCTTAATACAAAGTAAAACAATAACAAAAAATAGTGCCGTAACGAAAGTGAAAGTGAAATCTAATTTTATTGATTATATATAAATATGCATAAATAAATATACGTGAATAAATTATGCCTAAATAAAACAAAGCATAAGTGATGCAAAGTGACAAATTATGATATGACATATGCACAATATATGCTGTTCATCTCATATGCTCTCTCATAACAAGTGGAACATGCATATTACCAATCATACATACAATATATCAAAAAGACTTCTATGCATACATATGCTCAAAACAATAATAATCAAATGATATCATTTGAGCAATAATGGAACTATATATATATATTTATTTCTCTTATTACACTTGAGACATTCTTAACAATGCAACAGGTTACAAAATTACATAAAAATCCCAAAAGCAGGGTGAAATATTAGTAGAGGACTTTGTTATATCTTTTGATACATCCCTTCCCATGAAGTAATAATCCCCACTATCTTCATTATTTCTTTCTTCATTTCAAGTTTCATTTTTCTTATTTTCATCTTTATTGCTCACTAGTGAGATAATATTATCAAAAACATTGCTGAGGCAAATGATACACAAATCCATCGCACACCGTCAACTAAAATAAAAACAACCAAGACAGAAAATTATTATAAAAACCAACGGTAACAGGTAGAGATAATGTACCTCAGACAAAATAAAAAGTATGTATTTTTATAAAAAGGAAGAAAACCCATGAGTCTCATTGAGACCCCTAGGGGTCATAGTGTCCAGTATTGTGATCCACTTGCACTCTCTTTGTGCAAGGAGGCGTTGAATATCGCCTCCTCTAATTCCACATTGGACATGATCAATCCCCCGCACCGAGAGAGACTTGGGATCACATTTGTGGAACTGCAAAAAGTGACGCGGTAAACTTTTTAATTGTGCTATGTCAGTGGCACTTTCAGCCGCCATTATATCACGTACATGTTCCCGCGTTCGTGTGCCCAGGCGTCTGGATGTCATTCCTATGTATACTTTAGGACAACTGCATCTTGCGTAATATATTACCTGGGTAGTTCCACAGGTAATATGAGAATTAATAGAAAAAATCTTTTTGCCGTCTGACGATGCAAATTCTGTTATACGACAAACATTACTGCAAGCTATGCAGTTGCCACATGGGAAGCATCCCCTGGGTAAACCACGTGAACCAAAGATATTTTGCTTAGGCGTTGGGACATAATGGCTTGATACAAGCAAATCTTTTAAATTTCTACCACGTCTGGAAGTCATAGATGGATACTTAGTCAAATATTTCGATAAAGTTGGATCCATTAGGAGAATGTCCCAATGTTTTTGTAAACAATTTCTCATTGAGACCCATTCTCCATTATATGTGGATATGAAACGGACAATATCTTTATCTTTATTCGTCTTAGTCCGTGGGCATAACAGATTCTCTCTTGATTGATATTTAGCCCTTTCATATCCTCTCCTAATGGATCTGTTACTGTATCCCCTTGCTTTAAATCTAGATTTCAGATCCTCCGCTTGCAATTCAAATCTGGCAGTTGAAGAGCAGATACGCTTCATCCTCAGATGCTGACCCACCGGGATGGCATTTATTGTAGAGTAGGGATGACTTGAATCCGCATGCAGCAGAGAGTTAACAGCTGTGGGCTTCCTGCATGTAACTGCACAAATGCCGCAGGTTTCCTCTTCAATCTCATGGTGCAAACATGTCACTGCTGCCATCGCAACCTTGCGGATTGTTTACACAGGGCTTTTATTTTCACACAGGGGGTGATATATGCAGGCACTAAAAGAGATTGTTTATAGGTGATAACTTGCTGATTGGTGGATGTTACTTGGACCTGCACCGATTGTTAAATCGGGGAATATATAGATTTCAGATGGAGAACTTTTATCCCTGTTGCAAAACTGCGCAGCAGGTCCGACAACATGACACATTCTTTATAGGGCTGGCGGGAAAAATGTTGAGCGCAGTGCTCCCCAACCCCATAGGGAATTAAAGTATAGGTTGAGCATGCGCACTGCCACCAGGATTAAATGTTACCTGTTGTGCCAGTCGGTGCAGGTGCCATCCTGGAATAGATCATAGCTTGTTTTCACTGGGCCGCCCTTTAAGCTTTTCCCTGCACAATCTCAGTTTATTAATGTGTTTTGCAAATTTTTTTTCTTTAGGTGCCTTGAGTTGGGCAGAGCTTTCAGATTTTCACACTGTTCTAAATAAAAGTCGCTGTCTGGAACTACAGAAACGTGGCTGCTGTCTTGTAGGAACAGCACCACACCCGTCCGCAGGCTGTGTCTGATATTACAGCTCAGCTCCTATGAATTGCCCTATCACACGCAACCTGCAAATCCCTTAAATACACTGGTCTGACATTGAGAAGGGAGGCGAGCTATAGATGCCATTTGTGGCATGTAGAGTGTTGGAAACCAAACCTAAAGGCATCCTATATAGGCAATTTATGGGCTGTTTTCTTTGATTATGATATTTTTTACTAATTGTTTTTTTTTTTTTTTTTTTTAATATTTTTGCTCCAGAAATACTGCTGACCCTGAAGATGGTGGGGATGTGTTGTCTTTCTGCTGACCAGCTGGAACCTTTCTCTGAACTGGAAGAGTCTTTGTCACCTTGGTTGTGTTCCTATAGACTGGTGGGAGACGCCAGCTCGCAGGCCCTTGTTGAGGTGACCGGACCGTATCCAGAAACAAAGCTGAAGTTGTGTTTTCCGTGATGCAGCCTCTTCACCAGGCAGTGTGGAGCTACAATACAGACAGGTGGCCGTCTGTTCACTGCATTCACCTTAGTGCGACTTAGATACCTGCTGTGGAGTCATTATGGACAGGCAAATTTCATTGGACTATTTGAAATGAATGTATTTAATTGTATGTATTTAAGGATAACTATGCTTTTTTTTTGTTTTTCATTTTCCTCTTTTCTCAAGTTTTTGACACTGGTTTCTACCCTTCTTTTTCTTGGACTTTTAGCCCATTAAGATACTTTTTGCTACCAGATGAAGGCTTTTTCCCCTCCTTACCCTTGTTTTTTGGAAATGTATGTTTTTTATTTGTGGGTGGGCAGGTATAAATTTATGGGTGAAAGCCAGGTTATTAGTAAAACGCACCCCGGCAAAGCATGACTAAATTAACGCAAAGGCACTGTGGAGTCACGTTCTGCACCTACCCAAACTGGGTATTTCATAGAAGAGAATGGTTTTAGTAGGCAGGTTTTTTTTTTTTTTTTTGACTACTCTTTTAGGTGTTTGTTTTTCTGAGGCTAGTCAATTGTAACAGGGAGTGTACAATTAATGAAAATATATATATTCTGAGTAATTCGTGGGACGGCCCTCTGCTGTTTCTATCAGTGCTCTGCTTTGCATTATAATTGCGTATAGCTGAATGTGAATTTTCTTCAATTGAAATTGTGGGGTGCAAATACTTTTTACATTATTTTGCAAAATCTCCTTTTTTTTTTTTTGTTCATCCAAAAACAAGCATGTCACGGTTGCTTTCATTAATGCCACTTCCACACACAGTCGTTTTTAATCAAATTTTTATGGCCAAGAAGGGGTTAATCTGCAGATGGGCCTCCTCATCTCTTGTGCTCTTGTGTAATTCTAAACTCCCCCCCCCCCCTCCGTTACTGAAATATTAACTTGCAAAGAATTCTTTGTGAAATCCGACTTTTTATTTCCCCTTCCCAAACTCTTCAGGTTTAATTTTCCTAGAACAGGGTGGATTTTTAATATGGTACATAAATAATAGCTTCTGTGTAACCGAGCAATAATTTAAGTTGAAAAAGAGGTTTTTATTTGTAAACGTTTTTGTTTTGTAGAAAAAAAAAAAAAGACGAGAAAAAATTGTGTTGTCGATTTGAAAAAAAAAAATAAAAATGGAAAAAAAAAAAATTAAAAGGTACTTCAGTATTAAATAGGTAATTTCTGAACTGTGGCCGCCGTGTGGCTTTCATGGTCACAATGCTTTTGATAGAACTAGTTTGTAGGCATAACCCTTTCTAAAGTCAACGTCTCGCTTGAACTTCTGTATAATCCAAGGTGTGCTAGTTTAAAGAGCGTCAAGACAATTTTGTAAAAAAAAAAAATTTTAACTCTAGAAAAGGCAAACTGTTTTTAGAGGAGATCACCCTATCATTTAGTTGCACACCATTAATGAGAAACCCCATTGGTTCCTGCACAGAGTGGCACTGGTATTTGGATTGCTGCAACTAGACTCTGGGAGTGGTAGTGAAAACTGATGAAAAGTAACGTTTGTGCCCAAAACTACTAAAAATTAATTTGGAATTGTCCGTGATAATGAACTGTCTGGATTTGCTCCATTGTATCCAGATAAGGTGCTATTCATTAGATTCGTTTTCAGTGTTAGACTCTTGGGACTAAGGCCAGTTTTACACGGAGCTAAAGCCAGTTTTACTCTTCCCGTGTTCATGGTCTGAGAACTTACTGTGATGTCCACATTGGACACTGATCTCCGGACTCAACAGCCTCAATGGAGATCAAGTCAGGAGATCTGCGGCCGATCTGGGCATCGTGATCCGTGTTCAGACCATGAATGTCGGCAGACGGCCTAATAACATGCGTGAGCACTCTAAAAGGAATGAAATCAATCATATTCCTGATACCTTCTGATCAATAGGCGGGCACATCACCATAAAAAACCTACATCTCTGAAAACACCTTTCAGAACTTGTAGGTCGCCATGCTTGTTTTAATGTTCTATGAAATGTATAGCCATTGTGTAATATATTAACGTGACCGAATTCCACTCTGCTCAATATCCGAACGGTCAAATATTAAAGTATATTGCGTTGATGTCATTTTCTTTTACTCATTCTGTAAGATTTCTTATGTCCTGGATTGATCAGTGGATTTCAGACATGTTAAATTCGTATCAAATGTTCCTGCCACCCAGTAAGAAGGTAATTAATGGACTTAGGAACCAGTGACTTTTCTATAGTTTAAAAAGTTTTATGTTTTAGTTGGTGGCTTTCTATCCTTGGAAACCATTTTCTTTCATTGGTTCAATATTCTATGTGGTTTCCATTTTTATATTATCATAGAGGTCAGAGTTTTATTTTCTAGCGCAGACCCTCAGATCTCCTGTGAATGCATAAATCTATATTCTTGCATTCCAGCGGTCTGCAGCTACCTCAAGAGGGGGCTTAGTAGCTCTGCAGCAGATCAGACCCCTATAATGATTTCATAAAACGTTATCCGCCCTTTGGACCTCAAAGCAAAATGGCAGAAAAGCGGAATGACCCACAATCTTGAATTATTTTCCCCCCATACCCTGCAGTCCCAGTGTTGTGGTAGACTTGTGATTGCTCCCAGTGTGTGAATGTGTCCCATACCTATGGCCGCCATCCCTTGCCCCCCTGTTGACGGTGCTGTGCATCTCCCAGTCCTGCTCATGTGCATATCCTTTCACACATGTATACCTCACTTGGCTAAATCACAAAGAGAACCATGCTCCTGTTCTGAACCACCAAGTACTGAAGTTGGATGACACAGTGTGTCCAGGTGCGTGGAACTGCGAGAATTGCACTTTGGACGTAGATATAATGTAAATTATTAATTTTTTCCTTTCCCCTTATTAGACAGATCTCGGCAGATCACGTTTCACACCATGATACTATTTTAAGGAGAGCTGTAAATCCACATCCAAAAGGTTTATTGTACAGGCCTGTTCTTTTTCCATTATGCAAATGAATTCATTTGTTACGCAATTAAAATCTTTCTGGAATTGTGTGGTCTTCATTCAGTGTGTATTCCAGCTGACGTGTGACTCTTGGTTCTTCCCTCCAACATCTGTTTTTCATCCACCATGCATGGAATCCATGGCCCTCCTATTTCATCAATTTGTGCCAGAAATCTGTTGTAAAAACTCTTTGAAATTTTGCTAATTTTTTGTATAAGTTGTACAGATATTTAGCAACTTTTTTTTTCTTTCTCCCGCAAGCGCCATTAACTTTTAGAAAAGTGGCTGGAGGTTGGTGGAGCGTGAGCTCGGCCAGACAAATTCAGAAACATTTATACCACAAAAATAAAATGTATTCCATTTTTACGCTGGCTCACAGCAGCTGAAATTGATAATGAATTTGGAGCAACTTTCTCCAGCAGAGTCTTCATTATGGAACAATGGTGATCTTGATGAGTCAGTGCTTTAGTTCTTCTTCCTACCTATAATGTGCGTCCACCAGCATGGAGACTTTTTTTTCTTTTGTTTTTATATGATGCTCACCAATGAATGTGAAAAGCAAATAATGTGAAATCTCTTTACTGTTTTGGACCATATATAATAATTTAGGTCATAAGACCTAGGTTTACCAAACTGAAAGTTTTTTTCCCAAAATTACATAATGATCTTTTCCATGGACTTCCTGCTGTAACTGTATATTCTGGAACTGGTAAGGCAGTTCTGTCATGTGCAATTATAAAGCCATCCCAAAACACTCTTATGCCTAGATCTTCTATGGACTGAAACACAACGAATTAGAAAATTGAACGTTTTTCTTAATATATCTCATATATGGTGCATTGTTGGGGATCATAGCCCCCAAAAACTGCATGTTTTTTTTTTTTTTGTAATTTCTTAAATTTAAGCACATTAATATACAGCTTCCTGGAACCCAGTGTTGTTCACTACTCCCAGGCATTTTGTAATCATTCTGTACCTAATTTATACAGGACTTCTACAATGAAGCTTTGTGTATATTGTATAATAAGAAACCTAATTTAGCAAGAAGCACAAGCCTGGTCCTTTTGCAGTCTGGTTCCCAAAAATAACTGAATCTTACAAGTGGTAGTGTCATTGCCCTTTTCCATGTTGTCCTATTAGGACAAGTGGATGTAAGAGAGACTGTGTTCCCCACTTGGGGTCCACTCTGTAGGACTGGGCTGAGACCCATCTAACAACCCATTTAGACGGGCCGCTGCAGGGAAGCCGATCAGCAGCCGTTCAGTTGCCCAAGACAGGCCGACAGCACTTCTGAGCATTGAGCGATCGTTTGTACAATTGTCTGTGCTCACAGGACAGCATGTTAACGGCAGCTGATTTCCTCTTTACATAGGATGATGTGCTGCTGCTGGGAATGATGACTTTTAGTCTTGCTTGGGGCCCATTTAGAGTGGTTTTCAAAGAAGGATTATTCAGTCCTGACTTGACCGTCCTAAGCAGCCTGGCAAACACCAGACAAATAAGCAAAACACCCAGCCTCTCTATCGGGCCCTAACATTGTCTCATTGACATAAAGCTGGTGGTGCCTGGGCATTACTCCTACTAACGATAATGAGGGAGGGGGCTGCAGCATGACAATTAGTGGTCTGGATTGGAGTTCTTAATGCTTAACTTGCTGATACAATCAGGGAGAATTGGCCTTTATATAGAGACATAATTTCTAAGCCCATAACAAATGCGACATTCTTTTTACCCTTTGCAAATTGATCAGTTGTTACCCATTCAGAAGACATTATTAAGTGATAATAGCTGACATTGCTCGCTAAATTCACGGCTTGCAGCCCTTTATAGTTACTAGTCAATTGTTTCTTTGTGAAATGCAAACCCACACAACAAAAGTAGCAGCCCCGAGAACGTATCTTATGTCCCCAGCATTGTAAGCTGCGTTTACCAAGATCAGAATAGTAAAGGGTTGATCCAATACAATAATATTGATGACCTATTTCTAGGCTATGCCATCAATATCAGATCTGTGGGGTCCGACACTCAGCACTGGTACCGATCAGCTGTTCTAAGCTCCTGTGTCGGCCAGATGTAAGCAGTCATCAGTGCAGCTCTGTCAGCGCTAATGGCTTCTGACGGGTACTACAGTTCTGCCGCCATCGTTCTTTAAGGAACCATGAGTATAAAATCCAGTAATCTTATCTATGTAAAGATCACCTCTAGTGATGAGCGAACGTGCTCAGATAAGGTGTTAGCCTGTATGCTAGACAATCTCTGCTTGTGTTGTGGCTTTCGGACAGCCGCGGGAACTCAAACATATTATTCGAGCACGCCGAAGTCACTCAGATAACACCTTATCCGCGCACACTCACTCATCTCCATTTTTTTTTTTATCCTACTCATTATGAACACATTGAAGACTACTACATGTTATCTGACTCTGCTCATTGCATTATGGAGGGATGATATAGAAATTCAGAGGACAAAACCAATAATGAACCTTATTGCAGTAGACCTCCCATCGTCCAATCTGATCTAATGAAGCTTTCATGTCGGGCTCTGGTACTTCCCTCCTGAAGTCTGAAATGTCTCCTTTAACTTTCTCCATTCTTGGACACACGCAGCCTCACCACCATGCATTGACACCAATATTTTGGAGATTTTAATTTATTATTACTTGTATGTTTGTATAATATACAGTTTTGGGTGTGGACATGCCTTTTTTTTTTTATTTTTCTATAATTAAAACCAGTGGCTTAACTCCACTTTATAGATCCCAAAGATTCATAATCCTTTCTGATACTAAACAAAAGCCATGAACTGTAAGTAAGATTTGGAAGTTTTTGTAGCCTTTGTAATGTGGAGTGCTGCCTATATACAGAGCAAACGTTGCCTGCACAATCTCTGGTGTGACCGGCCTTCCTTAGTCTCCCTGCTCCTTTTACGACACTTTGTCAGCGCTGAAGCATCTTCGATAAATTTCTACTTTCTGAACCATCAGTCTGGTCGAGACTTACCCAGCACTCACAAAGAAGTACCACAATTGTTATGCGTGTCGTCTTTCCCACTAGTTATTTCTTTAGAAACTAAAACTGATTTATTTAAGTTTACTACAGGTGAATAAAAAGTAAAACTAAAAAGAAAGCTACGTGCAAGAACCTCAAAATGCTTATAAAATAGCATAATGCCTTAGATCTGTTTTTAAGTATTGTATATTCCTACATAGCTGTTTGATGTATAATATTTGTATAGTATATCGTGTACATTTTGTAACAGCGACTCCATCTGGGATTTTTGTTTAACTCAGTCGAGATGGACCGCGTTCCAAAATCCTTTTAATTGTATTCTTCGCCATCTACCTGTTTTCCTGTTGGTTGTGAATTTTATTTGTACAGCTGAACTCCTCTACAAAAATAGTGTGTGTGCATTTACATTGCGTAAAAGACGTGTACAAGGGTAAAAATAAAGCAATATATAAAATATGGTTCTTCAGGAGAAAGCTTACAGTATTGCAGGTCTTGACTCTTTCTTCGCTTCCTTTGGGTAGTTGAGTTTCCTCTTAATCGCTCTTTGTCTCACCTGCATTGATGTCTATTTCTATAGTGTGAGCAGTTTATGCAAAGGTAGATCTATTTAGAGAGATTTTAAATACACTTATGCAAGTTAATATTGCTTTGCTGATGCTTATTTGCGTATTTGATGTCAAATAATGCTACTGTAAATAAAGAATTGTTACTGCATCAGTTAATAAATTTTAATGCCTTTTGGGTTTATATAGTATGTGGTCTTTTTTTTTTTTTGTAACAGACCTTCAACTAAACTTATTATATCCGACCATTATCGTACATGTTTGGCTCATACGAAAATCAACTATTGATAAAACGAGTGGGACACCTACAGCGGCATGTAAAATTTTGTGCACCCTTGGTCAGAATTACTGTTATTTTGAACAGTTTAGCAAGTTGAAGATGGAATGATCTCTAAAAGGCCTAAAGTTAACCCTTTTGCGCCACAGCCTGTTTTTGCCTTCGTGACCAGCCGGTTTTTACAATTCTGACCACTGTCACTTTATGAAGTTACAGCTCTGCAACGCTTCAACGTATCCTACTGATTCTGAGATTTGTTTTTTCGAGACATATTGTACGTCATGATATTGGTAAAATTTTTTCAATATGACTTGCGGTTATTTCTAAAAAAAAATATCGGAAATTTGGCAAAACTTTTGAAAATGTCACAATTTTCAAATTTGTAATCTTTATGCACTTAACCCCTTACCTACAATGGACGTAATATTCCGTCCATGTGACCCTGGACCTAATTACCATGGATGGAATATTACGTCCCAGCGATCAGCGGCGCCCACGTGGTAGATCGGCGTCCGTGGCTGATCGCGGCCGGGTGTCAGCTGATTATCACAGCTGACACCCGGCACAATTTGTCAGGAGTGGTCACGGACAGCCCCCGACACGTTAACCCCTTGCACACCGCGATCAAACGCGATCGCGGTGTACCGGGGGTTAAAGGGAAGCATCGGCAGGGAGAGGGCTCCCTCCTTGCTTCCCTGAGCCCCCCACAGCAGCGCAATGTGCAGCGCTGCTGCGGGGGTCTCTTTCCCTACAGGCCCCCGGATCCAAGATGGCGACGGGGGGCCTGTAGGGAGCTGACTTCCTCACTGCCTGCAAAGCGCAGGCATGAGGAAGTCTGCAGAACTGCCTGTAACAGATTGCTGATCTGTCACAGTGATCTGTGATGTGACAGATCAGCGATCTGTCACAGGACAGTGATGTCCCA
Source organism: Dendrobates tinctorius (assembly GCF_039654945.1). NCBI lineage: Eukaryota > Metazoa > Chordata > Amphibia > Anura > Dendrobatidae > Dendrobates > Dendrobates tinctorius. Next base: position 8,603,951 of record NW_027361750.1, on the reverse strand, counting down.
CCTGGGACAAGGTAATAAAGTAAAAAAAAGTGTTAAAAATAATTTTAAAAAAATCGCTAAATAAATTAGTAAAAAAAAAAAAAATATTCCCCAATAAATCCATTTTTTCAAAATAAAAAAAAAAAAACAAAAGTATACATTTGGTATTGCCGCGTCCATAGCGACCCGCCCTATAAAACTGTCCCATTAGTTAACCCATTTAGCGAACCCCTTAAAAAATAGAAATAAAAAACGAAGCAAAAAATGATTTATTATCATACCACCGAACAAAAAGTGCAATAACACGCGATCAAAAAGACGCATATAAATATCCATGGTACCGCTGAAAACGTCATCTTGTCCCGCAAAAAACAAGCCGCCATACAGCGTCATCCGCAAAAAAAGTTATAGCTCGCAGAATAAAGCGATACAAAAATAATTATTTTTTATATAAAATTGTTTTCATTGCAAAAAAACGTCAAAACATAAAAGACCTAAATGAGGTATCGCTGTAACCGTACTGACCCGAAGAATAAAAACTCTTTATCAATTTTACCGCACGCAGAACGGTGTAAACGCACTCCCCCATAAGAAATTCATTAAACGCTGGTTTTTGTTCATTCTGCGTCCCAAAAATCGGAATAAAAAGCGATCAAAAAATGTCACGTGCCCGAAAATGGTACGAATGAAAACGTCAACTCGTCCCGCAAAAAATAAGACCTCACATGACTCGGTGGGTCAAAATACGGAAAAATTATAGCTATCAATATGTGGTGATGCAAAAACTATTTTTACAATAAAAATCGTCTTTTAGCGTCTGACAGCTGCCAAATATAAAAACCGCCATAAATACTAAATCAAACCCCCCGTTATCACCCCCTTAGTTAGGGAAAAATAATAAAACTAAAAGAAAATGTATTTATTTCCATTTTCCCATTAGGGTAGGGCTCAGATTAGGGTTAGGGGTGTGTTGGGGTTAGGGTTGGAGTTATAATTGGGGGGGTTTCCACTGTTTGGGTACATCAGGTGCTCGCCAAAGGCAACATGGCGTCTGATCTCAATTCCAGCCAATTCTGCGTTGAAAAAGTCAAATGGTGCTTCTTCCCTTCCAAGCTCTGCCATGCGCCCAAACAGTGTTTTACCCCCACATATGGGGTATCAGCCTACTCAGGACAAATTACAAAACAACTTTGGGGTCCAATTTCTCCTGTTACCCTTAGGAAAATAAAAAATTGGGGGCAAAAATATCATTTTTGCGGAAAAAAATGATTTTTTTATTTTCACGCCCAGGCGTTATAAACTTCTGTGAAGCACTTGGGGGTTCAAAGTGCTCACCACACATCTAGATAAGTTCCGTGGGGGGTCTAGTTTCCAAAATGGGGTCACTTGTGGGGAGTTTCAATAGTTTAGGTACATCAGGGGCTCTCCAAACGCACATGACCACCCGCAGACCAATCCATCAAAGTCTGCATTCCAAAACGTCACTACTTCCCTTCCGAGCCCCGACGTGTGCCCATACAGTAGTTTTCTCCCACATATCAGGTATCAGCGTACTCAGGACAAATTGGACAACAACTTTTGGGGTCCAATTTCTCCTGTTACCCTTGGGAAAATAAAAAAAAATGGGGACTAAAAGATGATGTTTGTTGAAAAAATACGATATTTTTATTTTCACGCCCGGTCGTTATAAACTTCTGTGAAGCACTGGGGGGTTCAAAGTGCTCTCCACACATCTAGATAAGTTCCTTGGGGGGTCTAGTTTCCAAAATGGTGTAATTTGTGGGGGGTTTCTACTGTTTTGGTACATCAGGGGCTTTCCAAATGCGACATGGTGTCCGATCTCAATTCTAGCCAAAAACGTCAAATGGCGCTGCTTCCCTTCCGAGCTCTGCTATGCGGCCAAATAGTAATTTACACCCACATATGGGGAATCAGCGTACTCAGGACAAATTGCACAATAACTTTTAGGGTCCTGTTACCCTTGGAAAAATAAAAATTGGGGGTGAAAAGATCATTTTTGTGGAAAAAACGATTTTTTAATTGTACCGCTGTACGTTATAAACTTCTGTGAAGCCCTTGTGGGTTCAAAGTTCTCACCACATATCTAGATAAGTTCCTTGGGGGGGTCTAGTTTCCAAAATGGGGTCACTTGGGGGGGGGGGGGGGGTTTCCACTGTTTAGGTACATCAGGGGCTCTCCAAACGCGACATGGCGTCCGATCTGAATTCCAGCCAATTTTGCATTGAAAAAGTCAAACGGCGCTCCTTCCCTACTGAGCTCTGTCATGCGCCGAAACAGTGGTTCCCCCCCACATATCAGGTATCGGCATACTCAGGACAAACTGCACAATAACTTTTGCAGTCCAATTTCTCCTGTTACCCTTGGTAAAATAAAGAAAATTGAACCTGAAGTATTTTTTTTTGTGAAAAAAAAGTTAAATGTTCATTTTTTTTTTAAATATTTCAAAAAATTCCTGTGACGCACCTAAAGGGTTAATAAACTTCTTGAATGTGGTTTTAAGCACCTTAAGGGGTGCAGTTTTTAGAATGGTGTCACTTTGGGGTATTTTCTATCATATAGACCCCTCAAAGTGGCTTCAAATGTGATGTGGTCCCTAAAAATAAAATGGTGTTGCAAAAATGAGAAATCGCTGGTCAATTTTTAACCCTTATAACTTCCTAATAAAAAAAAAATTTGGTTCCAAAATTGTGCTGATGTAAAGTAAACATGTGGGAAAGGTTATTTATTAAGTTTTTTGTGTGCCGTATCGCTGTGATTTAAGGGCATAAAAATTCAAAGTTGGAAAATTGCGAAATTTTCGCCAAATTTCCATTTTTTTCACAAATAAATGCAAGTTATTTGAATGCAATTTTACCACTAACATGAAGTACAATATGTCAGACTCATGAGAAAACATTGTCAGAATCACTGGGATCCATGGAAGCGTTTCAGAGTTATGACCTCATAAAGGGACAGTGGTCAGAATTGTAAAAATTGGCCTGGGAGTTAACGTGCAAACCACCCTTGGTAGTGAAGGGGTTAAACCAGAGTTATGCCACACAAAATAGTTAAATAACATTTCCCACATGTCTACTTTTACATTAGCACAATTTTTGAAACATAATTTTTATTTTTTTGTTACGAAGTTATGAGTTAAAAATTGATCAGCAATTTCTCATTTTTTTTTTTTTCATAAAATTTACAAAACCAGTTTTTTTTTAGGGACCACATCACATTTGAAGTGACTTTGAGGGGCCCATATGACATAAAATACCCAAAAGTGACAACATTCTAAAAATGGCACCCCTCAAGGTGTGCAAAACCAGATTCAAGAAGTTTATTAGCCCATCAGGTGCTTCACAGGAATTTTTTGGAATGTGGAAGGAAAAAATTATCATTTCACTTTTTCCCACAAAAATGTTTATCGCCAAATTTTCCATTTTCACAAGGGTAACAAGAAGATGCACCATAAAATTTGTGTGATTTCTCCTGAGTACGCCGATGCCACATATGTGGAGGTTAACTATTGTTTGGGGGCACAGCACGGCTTGAAAGGGAAGGAAGGAGCACCATTTGACTTTTGGAATACAAAAGTGGCTTAACTCAATAGCTGACGCCATGTCGCCTTTGGAGAGCCCCAGAGGGTGCCTAAACAGTAGAAACCCCCCACAAATGACCCCATTTTGGAAACAAGACCCCTCTAGGACTTTATCTAGATATGTGGTGAGCACCTTGAAACCGCAGGGGTTTCCAGAATTTTATGTTGAGCTATGAAAATGAAAAAAACACATTTTCCCATTTCCCAACAAAACTGTTTTCAGCCCCATTTTTTTTAAATTTTCATAATGGTAACCAGAGAAAAGGGATGCCAAAATTTGCTGTGCAATTTTTCCAAAGTACATACAGTACAGACCAAAAGTTTTTTACACCCCTTCTCATTCAAAGAGTTTTCTTTATTTTCTATGAAAATTGTAGATTCACTCTGAAGGCATCAAAACTGTGAATTTACACATGTGGAATTATATAATTAACAAAAAAGTGTGAGACAACTGAAAATATGTCTTATATTCTAGGTTCTTCAAAGTAGCCACCTTTTGCTTTGATTACTGCTTTGCACACTCTTGGCATTCTCTTGGTCTGTACTGTAGGTACCCCATATTTGTTGAAAAACAACTGCTTGGGCGCATGGTAAGGCTGGAAAGGAAATGAGCTCTATTTTGGCAGCAATAGGTTGCGAATACCCTTTCACATTTGATGTGCCCCTGACATGCCAAAACAGGAAAAAAAAAAACCAACAGGTGGTCCCATTTTGTAAATTATACCTCTCAAGGAGGTAGACTACTAGAGGAGTAGTGAGTGTGTTTAACCCTCAGGTGATTCACAAACTTGTAAAAAAAAATTGGGCTGAGTAAATTTAAATATTACTATTTTTTTCAACTAAAATGTCGATTTGACCCCAAGTTTGCTATTTTCAGAAGGGGTAACAGGAGAAAACGAACAGTACAATTTGTTATGTAATTTCTCCTGAGTACATAAATACCCCATAAGTGGTCGAAAACTACTTTTGATGCACAGTGCAAAGCTCAGAAGGGAAGGAGCACCATATTACAGTACAGATTTTGCTGCATTAGTTTGAGGAGGCCATGTCACATTGGTAGAGCCCCTGAGGTGCCAGAACAGCAGAAACCCCAGTAAGTGACCCCATTTTACAAACTACACCTCTCAATGAGTTCATCTAGGGGTGCAGAGATCATATTGACACTATGTGTGGGTCACAGAATTTTATACTATTGGGCAGTGAAGAAAAAATAATTACATTTTTAGCCCAAAAAAGATTGTTTTAGCCCCAGATTTTACATTTTCACACTGGGAAATGGGTAAAAATGGTGCCAAAATGTGTTACACAATTTCTGCTTAACTTGGCAATACCCCATATGTGGCTGTAAAGTACTGCTCTGTTCAGCAGTGTCCTTTTCAGAGGTGCACAAAACTGGCTGGCTGCGCTTTTATGTATGACTAAAAAGACGGACACCGCCGGATCACGAGTCTTATGGCGTCCACAGTGCCTTCATCTGACTCATTATGGGGTGTTCCGCCTGAATCACGTATTTCAGAGATTTACATGGAAACTCCGGTGTAAGCGCTCAGCACAGTGCACAGGATAAATATGCGCCTAGCCTTACTGCAATCTTTGGGAGGCAGAATGAAAAAAATCAACTGCATGTGAAGTATTGATTTTATTTATTTTTTATGCCATTCCTTGTGCAGGATAAGTGATTAGGTGACTTTATTCTTCGGGTCGGTGCGATTGCAGCGATACCAGATTTTTGAGTTTTTATGTTTGGTTGCAGTCACACACTAAAAGATGCTTTTCACTGCAAAAACAAGTTTTTGCATCACTATATTTTGAGTCATAATTTTTCCATATTTCAACTGACAGAGTCATGTGAGGGCTTGTTTTTTGCGAGTCGAGCTGACGATTTTTGGGCACTTGACATTTTTTGATCGCTTTCTACTTTCCATTCTGATTTTTGGGAGACAGAATGATCAAACACCAGCAATTCAGGAATTGTTTCTTTGCTTTTTTTAATGACGTTACGTTGTGTAGTAAAATTAATAAGGCATCTTTATTCCTCGGGTCAGTAATGTTACAGTGATACATTTATTTTATTTTTTTTGCTTTGACACTTTTTCACAAAAACTATTTTATATAAAAAATAATTGGTTTTGTATCACTTTATTCTGAGATAACTTTTTTTTTATTTTTCTGCCGTTGGCGCTGTATGGCAGCTTGTTCTTTGCGTGACAAGATGATTTCATCGCTACCATTTTTATTTTGATGATCGCATTTTATTCTACTTTTTGGCGGCTTGATGAAAAAGCGAAGATTTTTGCTTTTTTTTTTTTTAACATTGTGTACTGAGGAGTTAACAAGTGTGACCATTTTATAGGTTGGCTCATTCTGGACACGGCGATACCAAATATGTGTACACTTCTTGTTTTTACATAAATATATGTATTTATTGGTTTAATATGTTTTCTTCTTTTTTTAATTTATGATTTTTCTTTGTTTAATAGTTTTAAAGCATTTTTTTTAACTTGGTCTCTGTATGGGACTTCAGTTTTTATTTGTCTGATCACTGGTCTCATGCAATGCACATGATTGCATTGTATGACAGCTGAGAGTTTTATACTGTTAGCCAGCAGCTGAGTCTAGTAAGTGATCTGAGTCTAACAAGCCACTGCTGCAGGCAGACCCGGAAATGATCACGTGAGCGGCTGCCGGGACAACGCGGGATCCCCCCATGATGTGATCAGATCTCATCATGGGGGGGTGTCGGAGAGGTGAGTAAAGCAGTGGTCTACCTCTGCTATCTTCTAAATGCCGCGATTGCGGCAACTAGAAGATAGCAAAGGGTTAACATCATTGAGACCCGATGATGTCATCTCAGAGCTACCACTCTACACAGGAATCGCAGTGCTTGCAGGACCCTGGGGTCCTGAGCGCTACAAGACCACCCACCGTTTATAAATGTTGGTGCTGTACAGAGCCCAGCAAGTGCCGACGTTTATTTACCATGGGCAGTTGGGAAGCGGTTAAAGATGATACATTTCCTTTTGTATTTTAGACAAAAATATATATATACCATATTTTTCAGACTATAAGACGCACATAGGTTTTAGAGGAGGAAATTAGGAAAAAAATTGAAGCAAAAAATGTGGTCAATTCTGTACTTAATATCCTCTATCCTGGTATATGTGGTCCCCTCATACCCATCCTTATACACATGGCCCCCTCATCCCTATCCTGGCAGGAATCATCGTCCCATCTCTATCCTGGTATGCAGGGCTCCCATCTCGTCCTGGTATGCAGGGCCCCATTGAATATTCATTTCTCAAGTATCGGCACACATGACCGCCGGCAGCACCAGGAAGCCGGTGGCTGATTCTGCATGCTATTGAAGAGCAATGAATACTCACTTCTCTCTGAGCGCACAGTCCCGGCGAGTATTCCAGCAGCTGTTCTCTGCTTGTGAGCAGCGCATGATATCCCTGCCATGAGCTGCTTACAAGCATTAAGCAGCTGCTAGCAACGGAGCAGGATGCTGAGAGGGAACGGAGGAAGGTAAATGTAATGGTTTGGTTTTTTTAATGTTTTCTGATGGGGCCATACATACCAGGATGCGGGCCATTTATAAGGATGGGGCCATGCATACCAGGACTGGGGTTGGGGGCCAATCATACCAAGATACTATTATTAAAAAGAAATCAATATTCTTTGCCCTCCACACCCATGGGCGTGCAATGCAGTGAATATTCATTTCTCTTTAGCTGCGGGAACAAGAGTTAGCTGAAGCAGCCGGCTCCAGCCTCCCATGAGCTGCTGCTCCACCAACGCCGATCCCCCACCTCCCCACCACAGTCAGAGCCGGTACATCTGGGCTATAAGATATACCCCCCATTTTCCTCCACATTTTTGAAGGAAAAAAGTGCGTCTTGTAGTCCGAAAAATACAGTATATTGTCATTTTTTACAAAATGACAAAAAGGAAAATGGCCCGATGCAAAAGTTTGGGCACTCTGAGATTTGTGTGGTCAGATAACATTGACCAAGGTTTCAGACCTGAATGAGCTGTTTACAGTTATTGCTTGTTCATGATCATCTTTAGGAAAGGCCAGGTGCTGCAAATTTCCCAGCTTTATTAAAAACAAAAGCAGTCTCTAACTTTATGCCCAAAAAAAAACAGCCATGGATTCTTCTAAGGAGCTGCCTGTCAGTCTTAAAATGATAATGGTGGATGCCCACAAAACAGGAGAAGGCTGTAAGAAGATAGCAAAGCGTTTTCAAGTTGCCCTTTCCTCAGTTCGAAATATAATTGAAAAATGGTAGTTAACTGGAACAGTGGAGGTCAAGATAAATTCTGAAAGACTAAGCAAAATTTCAGTGAGAGCTGTTCATAGGATTGCTTGAGCGGCAAATCAGAACCCCTGCTTGATGATCAAATAGTCATAGAATCGTAGAGTTGGAAGGGACCTCCTGGGCCATCTGGTCCAACCCCCTGCTCAAAGCAGGATTCGCTAAATCATCCCAGTCAGATGTCTGTCCAGCCTCTGTTTGAAGACTTCCATTGAAGGAGAACTCACCACTTCTCGTGGCAGCCTGTTCCACTCATTGATCACTCTAACTGTCAAAAAGTTTTTTCTAATATCTAATCTGTGTCTCTTCCCATTCAGTTTCATCCCATTGCTTCTAGTCTTTCCTTGTGCAAATGAGAATAAAGTTGATCCTTCTACAATGTGACAGCCCTTTAGATATTTGTAGACAGCTATTAAGTCTCCTCTCAGTCTTCTCTTTTGCAAACTAAACATTCCCAAATCCTGCAACCTTTCCTCATAAGACAGGGTTTGCAGACCGGTCACCATTCTGGTCGCTCTTTTCTGAACTTGCTCCAGTTTGTTGATGTCTTTTTTAAAATGTGGTGCCCAAAACTGGACACAATATTCCAGATGAGGTCTGACCAAAGAGGAGTAGAGGGAAATAATGACTTCACGTGATCTAGACTGTATGCTTCTGTTAATACATCCTAGAATTGCATTTGCCTTTTTTGCTGCTGCATCACACTGTTGACTCATATTCAGTCTGTGATCTATTAGTATACCCAAGTCTTTTTCACATGTGCTGTCACTTAGCCCTATTCCTCCCATTCTATATATGCTTTTTTCATTTTTATTGCCCAGATGTAGTACTTTGCATTTCTCCCTGTTAAAAACCATTCTGTTAGTTGCTGCCCACTTCTCCAGTTTATTTAAATCTTTTTGAATCCTCTCTCTCTCTTCTCTAGTATTAGCTATCCCTCCTAGCTTTGTGTCATCAGCAAATTTAATCAGTTTACCCTCAATTCCTTCATCTAAATCGTTGATAAAGATGTTGAACAATACAGGGCCCAGGACAGAGCCCTGTGGTACCCCACTTGAGACATTCTTCCAACTGGATGTGCAGCCATTTACAACCACTCTTTGGGTCCGATCACTAAGCCAGTTATGAATCCACCTAACAGTTGCCTTGTCCATTCCATACTTAGTCATTTTTTCAATAAGGATTGTATGAGAGACTTTGTCAAATGCTTTGCTGAAGTCAAGATATACTATATCTACAGCATTTCCTTGATCCACCCAATCAGTGATACCGTCATAGAAGGAAATTAAGTTAGTCTGACATGACTTATTAGTTAGAAACCCATGCTGACTCTGTTTAATCACTTCATTCTTATCCAGGTATTGACATACATGTTGTTTAATAATTTGTTCAAAGATCTTTCCTGGTATAGAAGTCAGACTAACCGGCCTATAGTTGCCTGGGTCCACCTTCTTCCCCTTTTTGAAGATAGGAACAACATTTGCTCTTCTCCAGTCTTCTGGCACTTCTCCTGTTCTCCAAGAATTTTCAAAGATTATGGAGAGGGGTTCAAAAATTTCTTCTGCTATCTCCTTCAGTACTCTGGGGTGTAATTCATCTGGACCTGGAGACTTGAATTCATTTAGGTTAGCTAAGTGTTTCCTCACTATCTTTCTGTTTATAGATATCCTGGATTCTTCTATTCCCTTAATAGGACAGTGAATAACAGTTGATGTTGCATTTCCTTTCTGAGAGAAAACAGATGCAAAATAGGAATTTAAAAGTTCAGCCTTCTCAACATCCTGTCTTACCATTTCATCATTTTCATCCTGTAAAAATCCTATAGCATCTTTGACTTTTCTTTTACTTTTGACATATCCCCAAAATCCTTTATTATTGCTTTTGACATCTCTTGCAAGCCTCAGTTCATTTTCAGCTTTAGCTAATCTGATTTGTGCCCTGCAGGTTCTGCAGACAGCATTATATTCTTCTTTAGATATGCCTCCCTCTTTCCATTTTATAAACATTTTTTTCTTCCTTTTTAGCATGTGCTTAAGTTCTGTGTTCATCCATCCTCATAGAATCATAGAATCGTAGAGTTGGAAGGGACCTCCTGGGCCATCTGGTCCAACCCCCTGCTCAAAGCAGGATTCGCTAAATCATCCCAGTCAGATGTCTGTCCAGCCTCTGTTTGAAGACTTCCATTGAAGGAGAACTCACCACTTCTCGTGGCAGCCTGGTTTCCTTAAATGCTTCCTATTCTTCCCTCTTTTCGGAATTGTTAACAACTGTGCTTTGAGAATTTCATTTTTCAAGATTTCCCATCCTTCCTGGACATTTATGTCTTTAAGGATATCCAGCCATTGGATCCCTCCAATTCTCTTTCTGAATCCCTTAAAATCTGCCTTTCTGAAATCTAACCTTGACGTCTGAGTCTTCACAGGTCTTCCACCTCTAGTAATCCAAAATTCCAAAATAGCATGGTCGCTACCTCCTAGGGTCCCAGCCACTTTTACCTCCTCAACCATTTCCTCCCTGTTTATAAGGATTAGATCCAAGGTAGCAGTTCCCCTTGTTTTCTCCCTTACCTTTTGGAAGATAAAGTTGTCAGCAAGAGAGGATAAGAATTTCCTTGACCTGTTAGTTTTGCCTGAGAGAGATTCCCAACAAATGTCTGGATAGTTGAAATCTCCCATGACAACTATGTCATATTTTTTGGAGAACTTGGCCATCTGATGCATAAAGAGTTCATCTATATCTTCGGCTTGCACAGGCGGCCTGTAGTAAATGCCTACAATGGTGTCCTTTCCATTGTTCTGTCCTTGTATTCTTACCCAAACAGTTTCCACAGAACTCCCAGTCTCTGAAGCTTCAATCTCTGTGCAGATATACGCGTTTCGAACATACAATGCGACACCCCCTCCTCGTTTATCAAGTCTGTTTCTTGCAAATAAGTTGTATCCTTCTAGTCTTGTATTCCAATCATGTGTATTGTCCCACCAAGTTTCAGTGATTCCAATTACATCATATTTCTGTTCCTGCGTTAGTAGTTCCAATTCTCCTTGTTTGTTGCCCATGCTTTGTGCATTAGTATAGAAACATTTTAGTTTGTGATTGGTTTCTCTTTCTCCAATATTTTTATTAATTAGATTCTTTTGTCTTTGTTCTTCCTTTCCACTTCTAATAGCAGAGTTCTCAATAGCATTTGTCAGGTGTATGGCTTTTTCTGGTCTTTTGCTTCCCTTCCCATGTTGTTCTAGTTTAAAGCTCTCCTTACAAGTGTAGCAAGGCGACTTCCAAATACATGCTTTCCAGTCTTCGTAAGGTGCACCCCATCTCTAGCAAGTAGTCCATCGTATAAGTAGTTCACTCCGTGATCCAGAAATCCAAATCGTTGCTGACGGCACCATCGACGTAGCCAGTTGTTCACCTGCAGAATCTTATTCCACCTCCTTGTTCCATGGCCATCCACTGGGAGGATGGAAGAGAAGACCACCTGCGCTCCCAGTTCTTTCACTTTCTTGCCTAAGTCTTCAAAGTCTCTGCAGATGATTTCCAGGTCGTTTCTTGCGGTGTCATTTGTCCCCACATGTAGTAGCAGGAATGGGTAGTCATCTGTAGGTCTGAAGAGTCCTGATATCCTGTCAGACACATCTTTAATTTTTGCACCTGGAAGACAGCACATTTCTCTTGTAGTTATATCCGGTCTGCAGATAGCGGCCTCTGTTCCTCTCAGCAGGGAATCCCCCATGACCACCACTCTCCGTTTCTTCTTCACAACATTTTTCTTTCTCCATCCAGGAGGACTCTGAGGGCGTACAAGGTTGCTGTTTGTTGGCAAAGTCTTATCCTGATGTATTTCTTCATCGTTTTCCTGCGTGAGAGCCTGGTACTGGTTTCTGAGCAGTATGGGTGCTGACTGCCTCCTGATCCTCCTGCTTCTCTGGGTCACATGTCTCCATTCCTCTGTTTCTTCAGGTGCACTTCGAATTTCTTCTCTTTCTGTAACATGAAGAGATAATTCTGCTCTGTCCAAGAACTCTTCACCTTCCTTAATGATCTTCAACGTGGCTAACCTCTCTTCGAGATTTTGCAACTTTTCCTCCAACAGGGACACAAGCTTGCATTTGTGGCATGTGAAGTTTGGCTTTTCCACTGGTAAATCTGTGAACATGTAGCAAGAAATGCAGCTCACCAAATGGCTCCTGGCCTCTTCCATCTTGAGATTTCTTAAAAACGATGAAAGATGAGCCAAATTTCCGATTTCCTCTTTTCAGCTGCAACCGCCAAAACCCAGTGATCGTTGAGCTCGCGGAGACTCTTCACTTATCCCAGAAGGCACTGGGAATATGCAAATGATCTCCTCAAGACTTTTCCCCTGGTTTTCCGATTTCCTCTTTTCAGCTGCACGAGACTGCACGAGACCTCCAGAAAGATTTAACAGACTCTGGAGTTGTGGTACATTGTTCTACTGTTCAGAGACACCTGCAAAAACATGGCCTTCGGGAGAGTCATCAGAAGAGATCATCTCCTGCATCCTCATCATAAAATTCAGCATTAGATGTATGCAAAAGAACATATAAGCAAGCCTGATACATTTTGGAAACAAGTCCCGTGGACGGATGAGATTAAAATAGAACTCTTTGGTCACAATGATCAACGGTATGTATGGAGTAAAAAAGGTCACAGAATATCAGGAAAAGAACATTTTGCGAACTATGAAGCATGGGGGTGGATCAATCATGCTTTGGGATTGCTTTGCAGCCAATGGCACGGGTAACGTTTCACGGGTAGAGGGAAGAATTGATTCAATTAAATTTCTACAAATTCTTGATGCAAACATAACACCATCTGTAAAAAAGCTGAAGAGGATGGCTTCTACAACTGGGTAATAATCCTAAAGACACATCAAAATCCACAATAGACTACCTCACAAGGCGCAAGCTGAAGGTTTTACAATGGCCCTCACAGTCCTCTGATCTGAACATAATTGAAAATTATTTTTATTTTTGCCTAAAATACAAAGGAAACGTGTCATCTTTAACTTTAGGACTTTTAGAGATCATTTCATCAACTTGCTTAACTGTTCACAATAACAGTAATGTTGACCAGGGGAGTCCAAACTTTTAATGGCCTGTACACATTACACCTCGAGAAGGTTTTATAACTTCACATTGTAAATCTATAAGCATCAATATGATGTTGGTTCTTCCCTTTGCAACTATAACATCTTTTAACAATATTTTGCAGCTGTTTTGGGTATTTTCATCCATAAGAGCATTTATGAGATTAGACACGAGGGCCTGGCTATCAATCTCTGCTATAATTCATTCTAAAGGCATTCATTGGCATTGAGGTTGGGGCTCTGTGCAGTCAGACAAGTTCTTCCATATCAAGCCCGCCCAACCTCTGCTTTTATGGACTAGGTTTTGTGCATTTGGGCACAGTTGTGCTGGAACAGATAAAAAGCCTGTAGCTTATTCCCTCCAAAACACTTTACAGCTAATATAATGCTGACAGGCAACATTCTCCTGGGAGTCACAAAAACACCAGACTCGTCCTTTAGAGAAGTGTAATCTTCACAAAAGACATTTCCACTGCTCCATAGTCCAGTAGTGGCCTGTTTTACACCACTACATTTAAACCTCGGCAGTGTGCGCCATAAAGCTTTTGAGGCACAGTTCTTGTGATGATGTTAAAACGAAAACGTTTATAGCTCTGCAGTTACTTAGGAGAGCATTGAAAACTTCTGTGCCTCAGCACTCAGCGTCCCTGCTTGGTAGTTCTACGTGGTCTGCAGCTGAGTTGTTGTGATTCCTAAACACTTTGGGTCCAATTCAGCAAAACTTTCACCCCAGGATTCTGGCAGAAAAGCTTTGAAAAGTCACAAAACTTAGATACAACTCAGAGTTGCACCTAAATTTTGTGACTTTGCATCTTCACCTCAGTTTTCCTCAGCTCCACCAAATTAGAGCGAATTTATGACTGTGGTGTTATCTCCACCAGAAATATCTTCCAGAACCTGACTGGAGTGCATAGAGGCGCACAGCATTCGTTAGTTGCTCCAGATTTATAAACGGGTTTGCACCTCCTCATCAATCGGGAGAGTCTGACCAGCACAACTCTCACCAACGCCGGCGTGAACAACGGTGATCATGATGAATCGGGTTCTTTGACTTTTCAATGGTACCATTCAGTTGATCGTAGACTATTTAGGAGTGAAGAAATTACTACAATGGTGGTGCCCTATTACTGTACTCTCTGCTTAAGTTTAGGAACTGCTTCAGAATAACCATTATTTTGCAAATGTTTGTAAAGGCTGATTACATGACCAAGTGTTGGATTTTGTAAACCTATGGCGTTGTGCCTGAAATCAAAGGCTTCCGTTTGGAAGTTGAAACTTTGCACCTAAATGGATAAATAAAACTAATTTTTTCACTTTGTCCATTTTAGTGCTGTCTCTCTTTTCGCTCTTTTGTCTTTTGTACCAACATTGTTGGACATGAGTGGCACTCGTCATGGACACATGATTGTTGGTGGAGCATTTAGTGGATATTTATTGAGCAGTGGGCAGGAGAGCTGGTACTATGTTGGCAGATTTCAATCTTGGCTCCCTATGAATGAGGCCTCATAGTATAAGACGACATTCAATGATTTCCATTGCTCCCTTTCATTTTATTATTCAGAGCTGCAAACAGAACTTGACCATTCATGGATGCAGTAGCTGAACTTGATCACATATTTGATGGGCTGTACTATTTACATCATGAAGCATTAAAGGGGTTTTCCAGCCTTAAGGTAGAAGTATGTGGGTCGCCCTCCCAGGGCTGTGGGGTACTCGGTACCGGGCCGGTATCAGCGGGATGTGTCACAGCAGCGGTGACCCAGACCGTGGCCCTGGGCGCCCAAGTAATAGCAAGATGTGAATGGTGGAATGTAGTTAGATGAATAGTTCGTGACGCCACCTGTGGTGCTCGGCAAGGGAGATGTTAAGCCGACGCTGCAGACAGATCCTCCGGGACAGATGGTGTGGTGCAGCAATGATGTTATAGCCCTCCACAGGCAGGGCTGTTGTCCCAGGGCAGTGTAGATGTGGAGACACTTAGATGGTGTAGTGTTTGGCGCAGGGGATGTAGCAGTGCCAGGCGGACGGATGCAGGAAGGAATGGAGGACACCAGGGCATGTAGTTCCAAAGCTTTACTCAGTCTGTAGTGCCCGCTTCTGTGCCGTGTCCTCCGGGTCAGGGACTCAGTCAACCTCCAGGCAAGATGGAATGCTCCCTTCCAACACTCCGCCAACTTATGTGCCTCTTCTGAACGTCTCCTCTATAGCGCCTTTAAGTGTGAAGATCTCCTAGTACTGAGTTACACTGGGGTTCCTCCTAAACGATGTTCCCAAGAACTCTACTTGTACGGCAGACAGCTGTAGCCTGCTTCGGGGACTCTCTACTCCTGAGTCCCGGCTCTCTATCCATGTTGCTGTTGTGCCGTCAAGTCTTAGATGGGAGTAGCGCATTTACAGCCCACTACTCCACCGGTGTATGCTGCAGAACCATTAGTGTCCATACAACCTCGGGGACCGGGCCCAGGCCTTGCACTTAGAACTTCTAGGCAGGGTTCTTCCTCTAACGCACGTCCTCTGTGTTCCCTTTTACTCCTACGTTCCATACTTGTCTTTTCCCTTCTATGGAAGCTCAGACTTCGGTTCAATGTCCTTCTCCTTTCCTTTCCCGTGCCAGCTGGCTCAGATCACTGAGGCAGCTGCAGCACTCCTTCCTCCATCCCTCTTCCAGGGATCCCCACTCCTCTCCAAGTGGCCTCCTCTCTCCTACTCAATCTCTGAACTCAACTGAACCTCAATCCTGGAACCGTCCCGCTCTTTTATATGTATTCTCAACTCCACCCACCTCCCAGCACGTATAGTGTTCCAAACGGAACCACCAAAGGTGCTCTGCTTCTCTCTAAGCAAGGAGCCGCAATATGGTTTTGCTGAACTACTCTATTGTGTGGGGTGCGAGTGTTGGAGCATGGTCAGGAGCCTCCAACATACCTGGATGGTGGGGCACCACACCTTAGGAGAAGGTGCAGTACCTCTGTGGCGACTGAGCCTCAGGGGCGCCACATATGCAGTCACAAGCTAAAAGCATTTTGAGGGGGGGAATTAAAATAATGTGGTTGCAGAAGTGTGAATAACCTCTTAAGATTGGGAATGTGGGTTGTGTTCAGAATTCACCTTTCATCACATTTAATCTCATGGTAAATAATAGTCAGTAAACGGCGGCCATCATTTACAGAGATTCTAATTTACCCCATATAAATTTAACCTGTTCTAGGACAATTTTCCTGACCTTAGCTGCACTTTACAACAAAAACCATGGTCCATAAGCCACTTATAACACAGCAAAGGGATCTCGTTGAAGGCGATATATCACTCAGGAGAAGGGTACAAAAATATTTTCGAGATATTAGCTATACGAAGGAACTCCGTGAAGACGATCATCAAGAAGTACCGTATTTTTCGGATGCACTTTTTTTCCTTAAATATGGGAGTGAGCCTTAAAGTCCGAATGTAGCTGATCAGGGGGGCAACGAAGGTCGAGCGGGTCACAGGAGGCAGGGTTCCTTCCTCAGGAAGGCAGCAGCAGAAATATTATGCCCTTGGCAGGAATCAGATGTCTGCGGTAAGCAGAGTAAGTGCATTGCTTTCCCAGCAGCAATTTTCTTGAAGCTGTGGGCCGCCATAGCCGGCACATGCGTAAATTGGGATTTTGTCCCAGTCGAGATCTCTATCCATGCCTGCCCTATCTCCGGAGGCCATTTCCTTGAGGTCCATGGCTTCAGGAAAATGACCTCCGGAGGAGGTGTATGCACGGATTGAGAGCTCAGCTGGATAGAGATCTCAATCTGCACATATATCGGCCATCTTCCTGAAACCCACCACCGGAAAGCAATGGACTCCGCTCTGCCTCACCGCCGACACCCCTCCTTCCAGCCCAGGGCCTGCAGAATTGCCCCACTTCTGCCGCCGCCAGCTTCCTGCAGCAGGGATGATGCTTCCTGTGACCCCACGCCCACCCCCGGTAGCATACCTTAAATTCAGACTCTAAGGAGGATCCCCATCTTATTAAAAAAAAAAAAATTCCTATTTTCCTCTCCAAAATTTGGGGTAAGTCATTGTCTGGTGCATCTTATAGTCCAAAAAATACGATAGCTAAAAGTTTGCATAACAGTGACATTACCTAGAATTGGACGTTCCTCAAAAATTGATGAAAAGAGAAGAAGAAAATTGTTCCAGGATGCTGCTAAGAAGCAAACGTCAACATTAAAGAAGCTGCAGGAATTCCTGGCAAGTACTAGTTGTGTATTGAATGGGACAACAATTTATTGTATTCTTCATTTGTTTGGCCTATAGGTTGGCAAGATGGAAGCCTTTTCTTGACAAGAAAAAACTCTTTACATATAGTAGGCATTTGGATGCTGTGCTAAACACCTTAGTTCTTTCATCAAGATTGGCGGTTTACACGCAAGTTGTTATGAATGGTGCACTGGAATAGAAAGCAAAAATGTCTTAAGATGTTAATTTATCATTGTCATGTTTCAGATAGCGTGCACCAGTGTAAAAAATGTCCTCCAGTCAGTGAAAGGAGTATATCTATGTTGATTTTAACGACACTTTTTTGTACTGTACATTGTGATGAATCTGAGAGGGGGAGGTCTGTATGCTGTCAGCCTTTTATTTTATTTTTTTGCTAAAGCATGCCCACTTTTCAAGAAGTGTGTGGTGCTGGAGAAAAGCTAAAATGCTGTAAGTTGTGCAAAACAAGTTGAGTGATTTTAAGCAGTTTTACTCCAAAAAGCTAGCGCAAACTTTTTATTAATCATACTGCTTGTGCCTCTTCAGACTCTACTAAGAAAGCTTATGCTTGTATAAAATGCATTTTTTCTATCCTGTGGAACTGTAGCGCTGCCTGAACGAAACTGCCGGGCAGGACTCGAATATGGTACAATAGACGAGGAGACAGAAACAAAACACCGGCTTTATTGAAAAATAGAGAATCATATGCCTCATAGACTGTAAGCTTGTGAGCAGGGCCCTCATTCCTCTTGCTATCTGTTATGATCTATGTGATTATTGTATCGTCTGTACATGTCCCCTCTGAAATGTAAAGTGCTGCGGAATATGTTGGTGCTATAGAAATAAAATGTATTATTATTATTATGCCGGAAAATAAATCAAACAGTCATTGTAATGGTAAGAATAATAATATATACAAGGAGAGATAGCTAGAGCGTGTCACACGAACTCTACTCAGATTATGACAATGCAAAGTTCAATACAAACAGTACAAACAAGTTTCACAAACTACTCTCTTGTAACTTACTACCTGGCTTCTGATAATCGGGCCATGCTGCTACAGCACCCTTGCTAAGGAAGCCTGCTCTACACCCTAACTCAATTAACCACTAGTGATTCACTCACAGTTCTGCACATTAGAAGGAAGCCTGGAAGCTGCTCCTTGGTCCTGTTGTAGCGGAGCCGAGTTTGTAGTGTTGAGCTCTTCCTTCAGGTTAACTGATCTCTCTTCTTCCAGATCCGGGCATGTCTTGTTCCCACTTTCAATGTTGAGAGATGACTGGTACCACAGTGTTGTTTTCTCTCTCAGGTTACAGGTGTTTGGGGAGAACTATTCTGACTGTACGATGCGACTCTTTCCTTTTGGACACAGTCTTGGTGATCAATCCTGCAGTTGTCAGTCACTATCTATTCCCTTGAAGTCGTTAATTCATTTGTCAGTCTCTCATTGTTAGAACACAGAAAAAAGTCCTGCCAGTCTCCCTCAGACATGAGACTTTTTTTATTTTCCTGTTTCTTGTCCAAAAGCAACACACAGCAAACCGCAGGAGAAAAAAGACTGATTCAAATGCACACAGATCAGAGGGGAGCATGGTCTCTTAACATCACAGTGTCATTCAGTGCCTTTCAAGGGCTGACCCCCAACAGAACCTTAAAATATAACCTATTATCTAACTGTTTGTTAATGTTTTCCTGAGTAAAGATGGCCACCATTTACTTTTTTCTTGGTATCCTCTTATAAAGAGATTATTGAAAGACAAAACAGAATGAGATCTTCCATCCTGGAGTCATTACAGTCATTGGACTGACTTGGTCTTGCAGGCTATGCCAGTTTTACATTTTGCATGGCAAAAAAGCGAGAGATCTCCCAGACAAATATTTCAAAGCAGACTGGTATTTCAAGATGTGCTGTTCAAGCTCTTTTAAAGAAGTCCCAAGAAATGGACAACATTGAGGATGGGGGTTTCCGTAAATGGTCACTTTGTGCAGTAGATGAGAGACACATCATGCTTACTCGCCTTTGAAATGGGAAGATGTTCAGCAGTGCCATCAGCTCAGAATTGGCAGCAATCAGTTAAACACAGCTACACCTAGCTACTGTTTGGAAAAGTCTGTCTAGAAGTGGTCTTCGGCCGGGGTCACACATGCAAGAAACTCAGATGAGTCTTGCATCTTAATACCCTGCACTGCCGCTGGAACTCGGATCGGAGTGTGCCTCTGCATGTATTTCTATGCAGCTACACGCTCCGCTCCCCAGTGCCGGATATTAAGATGCAAGACTCGTCCAAGTTTCTCGCATGTGTGATCCCGGCCTTCGTGGAAGAATTGCAGCTAAAAAGTCATTCCATGGGAATAGAAACAAGGCAGCAACAACATAGGAAATGGGATTTAGAAAAATGGCAGCACGTGCTCTCTTCTGATAAGGCAGAATCTGAAATATTTGGCTGTAACAGCTTGTGCGCAGAAGGACTGGAGAGCGGTGCAATGAGAGTCTGCAGGCAAAGGTGAAAAAGGTGGATGTTCCTTGCAAGTTTGGGGCTGCTTTTCAACAAATGGAGTTGTGGATTTGATCAAAATTAATGGTGTCCTCAATGCTAAGAAATACAGGCAGATAAATGCAATAAAATCAGGGAGACGTCTCCAAATTTATTCTGCAGTAGGGAAACAACCCCAAACATAAAGTCAATGTCATTAAGAACAATCCTCAGTTTAAAGAAGAACAAGGAGTACTGGAAGTGATGATATGGCCCCCACAGAGCCCTGATCTCACATTTGAGTCTGTGTGAGATTACATGAAGAGACAGAAGAATTTGCGCAAGCGACATCCACAGAATATCTGTGCATAGTTTTCTAAGATGTGGTGTTGGGGTTAGGGCTGTGTTAGGGTTGGAGTTAGAATTGGGGGGTTTACACTGTATAGGTACATCAGGGGGTCTCCAAACGCGACATGGCACCTGCCATTGATTCCAGCCAATTTTGGGTTCAAAAAGTCAAATGGTACTCCCTCTCTACTTAGCCCTGCCATGCGCCCAAACAATGGCTTTCCCCCACATCATACGGGGTGTCGGCGTACTCAAAGAAATTGCACTGCAAATTTTATTCTCCATTTTCTCCTGATAATCTTGTGAAAATAAAAAGTTTGGTTCCAAAGTAATTTTTTTGTGAAAAAAGTAAAATGTTCATTTTTTCCTTCCACATTGCTTTAGTTCTCATGAAGCACCTGAAGGGTTAATAAACTTCTTGAATGTAATTTTGCGCACCTTGAGGAGTGCAGTTTCTAGAATGGTGTCACTTTTGGGTATTTTCTGTCATATTGACCCCCCAAACTCACTTCAAGTGTGAGGTGGTCCCTAAAAAAATGGTTTTGTAAATTTGGTTGGAAAAATGAGAAATCACTTTTAACCCTTATAACGTCCTAACAAAAAAAAATGATGTTTCCAAAATTGTGCTGATGTAAAGTAGACATGTGGGAAATGTTATTTATTAACTATTTTTTGCAATGAGTCTCTGATTTAAGGACACAAAAATTCAAAGTTTGAAAATTGCAAAATTATCCAAATTTTTGCCGAATTTCCATTTTTTTCATAAATAAACGCAAGTCTTATCGAATAAGTTTTACTACTAACATGAAGTACAATAAATCACAAAAAAATAGTGTCATAATCAGTGGGATCCATTGAAGCGTTCCAGAGCTATAACCTCATAAAGTGACAGTGGTCAGAATTGTAAAAATTGGCCTGGTCATTAAGTACCAAAATTGGATCTGTCACTAAGGGGTTAAAGAATCACCTGTTGCTGTCCTGGTATCAGGGTCGGATTCATGGCTGGAAGGGAATCTTCTACACACTATAAGGCCATGGTCCAAAGACAACATGTTGCCATGATCTTGTAAAGTAATACCTGTAGTGGTGCAGTAATACTGATTACATTGATACCATTGGTGAAGAAATCTGCATTGTGGTTCTTCTTTTATCACCATTTGAAGTTTTCCACTTTTTAGATTATGGTGCACAGGTGCCGGACTGTGCACAGGGTCTTCTCCCTGTCTGTGACTTCCTAGCCCCTCTGCATCCCTCCGGGTTTTGAATGACAGGTCACTGACGATTTCAGAAGAGGCAGGTCATTCACAGACCGGAGGCTCTTGAGGGGCCAGATATACACAGATAGGGAGGAGAAGACCCCGTGCAAAGTCCAGCCCCTGTGCACCGAAATCTAAATAGCATAAAACTTCAAATGGTGTTAAAAGAAAAACAGAGTAGATTTCTTCACCAAAGGTATCAATTTATTCCGTGTTACATCGCCATTATTGTAAAGTCATATCTTTACTTTCCATGACAAAATTGTGCTGATAGGTCCTCCTTACAATTCCAGGGTGATCGGTGTATATCCTAGGTGAGGTATGAGTGTGATTATACAACATTGTTCATAACTGACACAAAAATAAACAGACTGAGCATGTTGTCTGAAAAGGATTGTCCCATCAGTGCAAACCCAGGCCTTATGCCTTACTAGAGCATTTACATATCATGCATGAGGATCTACATCCTTGGATCTCTATCTGCCTACGTGGAAGCGTCTCCATATACAGACACAGCCCTTGCATGTAATACTACATATAATACTGTATAATGCCACTTCCAACAGATAATTCCTCTCCAAGCAAAACCAGATGCTTAGGGTACCGTTACACTAAGCGATGCACCAGCGATCCCGACAACGATATGGATCGCTGGTGCATCGCTAAGTGGTCGCTAGTGAGCTGCCACACAGGCAGATCTCACCAGCGACATAACAGGGGTCGGGGGTCGCTACTTACCAGTCAGACGAGGCGATCCTGACGTCCTCCCGCCCGGCTCCACGCGTCAAGTCATTGGAGCCACAGGAAGCCCAGCAGGAAGCACCCGACGAGATATGGTCCAGGACGTTCTCGCGCGATCAGCGATAACTAGCGGGGGAGCCGGTCGGAGGTAAGTATCGCATGTAGCGATATCACTAGCAATATCACTGCTGCGTCACAAAACCAGTGATGTTACAGCGATATTGCTATCGCTTTACAGAAGTGTGGGAACTCTTGCAGCTCCCAGATTAAAAGGGTTTCTATTAGACAATCCTGTCACCTACCGTAATTCTGGACAGATTGGAATATCATTGGAATAAACTATTATCTGTTAACGTCCATTCACACTGCGTGATGTGTAGCATTGAGCGACTGTCAGCCAGAAACCTATTTGTGGTTGGGGATCATTTTTAGCCTGTTTACACAGCACCGCTCTGCTTGAGATTTGTACTGATCGATATGTAATAGATTACTCAGTCCATAAAGGCTGCCACTGTTCTCAGCAGCATAGGTCCTGTTTACACAGGACAATGTGCTGCCGAGAACGATGATCTGTTTAGACTGCATGATTATTGTGATCCATGCCTTCCTAGGAGCACTTGTTCATGATAACCTGCACTGTAAATGCAGCTTTAACCAATGTGCTTTATGAAAAAATAAAAAATTAAATACGGTAATAGCATTTACATTAACCACACAATCTGAAAGTGTCCACATTAATTCATATATGGGTTTAACATCAATGATAATTTATTATTTTTTGTGCTGCAGCTTCAATAAACTCCATATGATGATGGCTATTTAGGCCTCACGCCCCCTGCAGGATGCTGCTGAATCTTCATATATAATGCCATGGCGCAATAAATCTTGTGCGCATTTACAACAGTGACTGATGTCCACTTATTTAAGCTGAGGTTAAGTAACTGCTGTGAGCCTCCTCCTCCTCCTCCTACTTCTTCTAAGGGCAGATGTTAGTAATATGGGACAATGGCTTGAAGACTGCAGAACTTTCTTTTTCTTCTCTATGAAAGTGAATGAAGAGGAGGAGGAGGACGCCTGTATGTGGTTTTGTCATCTGCTTTCATTTATTTAACCCCTATAAGTGAGTGAAATACATGTTGAAACCTTTCCACCAATCTATTCCCAGTCACTTTGTACATACTGCCTTTTAGACACTGCAAGGTTTACTGTATGGCTCCTTCTGTGCATTACAGGATGAAGGAATTGTGCATTTGTGCCCACACCCACATAGGCAGGCATTGTATTCCCGTTACCTCCTGTAAATCCTCATGGCATCATTTAGTCTAACATATGGGGCTGGCATATTTCCCAGCTACTGCCAAAATAATGTCATGGAGGTTGCAGACGCAACAATGTAGAAACTACGCTGTGACCATGAATCCACGAGGTTTCAGAACTTGGTCACTTTGTGATAATTTTCCATTTTCAGTTGGTAAATCTTTAACCCCTTTACTCCCAAGGGTGGTTTGCACGTTAAAGCCCGGGCCAATTTTTACAATTCTGACCACTGTCCCTTTATGAGGTAATAACTCTGGAATGCTTCCATGGATCCCGGTGATTCTGACATTGTTTTCTCGTGACATATTGTACTTCATGATAGTGGTAAAATTTCATTCATATAACTTGCGTTTATTTGTGAAAAAAATGAAAATTTTGAAAATTTCACAATTTTCCAACTTTAATCACAGAGATATCACATTGAAAAAAACTTACTAAGGCTGGTTTCACATTTGCGTTAAAACAACGCTGCGCCCTGCGTCGTTAAGCCCCGCCCCAAGCCGGCTCCCTGCCCGCCCCATCCGGGATCACCGCCTACTTTCGCATTTGCACGCATGCGATCGGCGCACCCTATCTTTAGCATAGAGTGCGCAGATCATGCGCTGCCAGTGTGAAAGTAGCGTGCTGCGCACTTTTGACGGTGCGCCGTGCGCGCCGAAATGCAACATGCTGCATTTCGGCGCGCACGGCGCACCGTCAAAAGTGCGCAGCACGCTACTTTCACACTGGCAGCGCATGATCTGCGCACCCTATGCTAAAGATAGGGTGCGCCGATCGCATGCGTGCAAATGCGAAAGTAGGCGGTGATCCCAGATGGGGCGGGCAGGGAGCCGGCTCGGGGCGGGGCTTAACGACGCAGGGCGCAGCGTTGTTTTAACGCAAATGTGAAACCAGCCTTAGTAACATTTCCCACATGTTTACTTTACATCAGCACAATTTGGGAACCAAAATTTTTTTAAAAGTTAAAAGTTGACCAGCGATTTCTCATTTTTACAACACCATTTTATTTTTAGGATTACATCACATTTGAAGTCACTTTGAGGGGTCTATATGATAGAAAATACCCCAAAGTGACACCATTCTAAAAACTGCACCCCTCAAGGTACTCAAAACCAGATTCAAGAAGTTCATTAACCCTTCAGGTGCTTCACAGGAATTTTTTGAATGTTTAAAAAAAATGAACATTTAACTTTTTTTCACAAAAAAAATTACTTCAGGTTCAGTTTTTTTATTTTACCAAGGGTAACAGGAGAAATTAGACTGCAAAAGTTATTGTACAATTTGTCCTGAGTATGCTGATACCTGATATGTGGGGGGAACCACTGTTTCGGCGCATGGCAGAGCTTAGAAGGGAAGGAGCGCCGTTTTACTTTTTCACTGCAAAATTGGCTGGAATTCAGATCGGATGCCATGTCATGTTTGGAGAGCTCCTGATGTGCCTAAACAGAGGAAACCCCCCACAAGTGGCACCATTTTGGAAACTAGACCCCCCAAGGAACTTATCTAGATATATGATGAGCACTTTGAACCCACAAGGGCTTCACAGAAGTTTATAATGTACAGCCGTACAATTAAAAAATCATATTTTTTCCACAAAAATGATCTTTTCACCCCCAATTTTTATTTTCCCAAAGGAAACAGGACCACAAAAGTAATTGTGCAATTTGTCCTGAGTACGCTGATACCCCACATGTGGGGGTAAACCACTATTTGGGCGCATGGCAGAGCTCGGAAGGGAAGCAGCGCCATTTTACTTTTTTGTCAGAAATTGAGATCGGACACCATGTCGCGTTTGGAGAGCCCCTGATCTGCCAAAACAGTGGAAACCCCCCAATTCTAACTCCAACTCTAACCCCAACACACCCCTAACCCTAGTCCTAACCCTAGCCCAAAACCGTAACCCTAGCCCTAACCCTAATGGAAAAATGGAAATAAATACTTTTTTTAAAATTGTATTATTTTTCCCTAGCTAAGAGGGTGATAACGGGGGGTTTGATTTACTATTTATGGCGGTTTTTATGTTTGGCAGCTGTAGCACGCTAAAATACGCTTTTTATTGTAAAAATAGTTTTTGCATCACCACATTTTGAGAGCTATAATTTTTCCATATTTTGACCCACCGAGTCATGTGAGGTCTTATTTTTTGCAGGACGAGTTGACGTTTCTATTGGTAGCATTTTTGGGCACGTGACATTTTTTGATCGCCTTTTATTCCGATTTTTGGGATGCAGAATGAAAAAAAACAGCATTTCATCAACTTCTTTTGGGCGGATGCGTTTACACTCTTCCGCGTGTGGTAAAATTGATAAAGCAGTTTTATTCATCTGGTCAGTACGATTACAGCAATACCTCATTTATGTCTTTTTTTATGTTTTGGTGCTTTTATTCAATGAAAACAATTTTATATAAAAAATTATTTTTGCATCGCTATAACTTTTTAATTTTTTCGCTGATGACGCTGTGTGGCAGCTCGCTTTTTGCGGGACAAGATGACGTTTTCAGAGGTACCATGGTTATTTATATGGGTCTTTTTGATCGCGCATTATTGCACTTTTTGTTCGGCGGTATGATGATAAAACATTGTTTTTTGCCTCGTTTTTTATTTTTATTTTTTAAAGGGTTCAATAAAGGGGTTAACTAGTGGGACAATGTTATAGGGTGGGTCATTACGGATGCGGCGATACCAAATATGTGTCCTTTTATTGTTTTTATTTTTATTTTCAAAAAATGAATTTATTAGGGAATTTTTTTTTTTTTAATTAGCCATTTTTTAAAAATTATTTTTACACTTTTATTTTTTTTAACTTTATTTCACTGTCCCAGGGGGGACATCACTGTCATGTGTGAGATTGCTGATCTGACACATCACAGATCGCTGTGATAGATCAGCAATCTGATACAGGCACTGCAGAAGGCTTCCTCATGCCTGCGCTTTGCAGGCACTGAGGAAGCCAGCTCCCTGCAGGCCCCCGTAGGTCCCCGCCACCATATTGGATCCAGGGACCTGCAGGGAAGGAGGCCCCCCGCAGCAGCGCAGCTTCTCAGGGAAGCACGGAGGGAGCCCCCTCCCTGCCGTTGCTTCCCTGATCCTCCGCTACACTGCGATCATGTTTGATCGCTGATTGTTATGACATACTATTCCGTCCTTGTGACTTAGGTCCCAGGTCACATGGACGGAATAGTACGTCTAATGTAGGAAAGGTGTTAAAGAGAATTAGTCAGTAGGAACAACCCTCATAATCCGTCTATATGGGCATGTAGGTCATAGAAAGTAGAATAAAATGATACTTTGATATCTGCGATCCAGAGAAAGCCACGTTTTTCTTATATGTAAATGAGCTGTGAAGATCTATGGGCGGGACACAGATCTCCCTGAGAATCTGCCTCCAGATCTTATTATAAATGAAAGGGCACCTTACCAATATGAGATATGTATATCAGGATAGCAGACTGTCAGTCATTACATGTCACGCTGGTAATGGCTCCTTTCATTTAAAATAACCCGTGGAGACAGATTTTAGGGACATCAGTGTCCCGCCCATAGATCTTAACAGTTTTTTACAAATTAAGAGAAAACAGAGATTTTTTGGGAATAAGATATCTGATCACAAATATCAATATATCATTTTATTCAACTTCCTATGACCTATATATTGACGGCTTTGGAGGGCTGACTTTGCTGACAGGTTCCTTTTAAAAATGGAAAATTATCACAAAGAGACTGAGTTGTAAAAGCTCCATGTATGCACTGTTACTGCATAGCTTCTATATTGTTGCAGTTTGCATCAGCAAAAGTTTTGTTTTAAAAAGCGGGGTACGAACTAGGCTATGTTCACAGGTTGCTTTTTAAGGGGGGTACAGGGTCGGTGTGCTGTGGTCTGGAACCAAGTTCTCTTTGTCCTGAAACCTCTCTTCTAAACAGAACTCAGACAGGTGTAGGGTGTTGTGCTGTGGAGTTCATGCTTTACTTATTCAGAGTTTGAGAGTCCTTGTCACCTCCCTGTCCATGGGGTCATATCCGGCTGCAGCTATAGATATGACAGAAGAACAGAGGTCCAGTCCAACAGCTTCGGCTCTACTTTGCGATATTGATACAAGCAGTTGTGGCATACAAATTGAGACAGAGTCCCTTTTTAGTGATGTTCCCTTGGTCCTGTGTATCTTCAGTCCTTGACTCCATTCTGCCTGACCTGCACCCGCCTCAACATCTTCTGTTAGTCCCAGGAGCTTCCAATCAAGTTTAACAGCTTCCCTGATGTCCACCATCCTTCCCTTACGCTGTGACCCAGCTGACATCTTCACATGAGAGATAGAGGTATGGTACTCAATGCCTCTTCCAGGCCCTTGGCCCAAGACTGTCCTGGCATCCACATGAAAATTAGGATGTGTCTTCCTACTGTTAGGAGACTTGCACTGGAGGAACCCTTCCACCTCTGCTCCATCCGCTTTCTGGGAACCTGTTGGCACCATAATTAGTTAGCACTTTTGACTCTCCTAAACTCCTCACTCACTCTCCTCCACTCTGTTCCACTGACTCTTTCTGACTGACTGAAGCTAGGAAATGCTCCCCTATAAATTAATCCCTCCTAGTAGGCTATTCTCATGTATTAACTTTATGTCTTCCTATCTAGTGCAAACTATATGTCTATGCTAGTAATGGTCCCTCTAGTGGACAGACCTCCCCCATCACCAGGAACGGCTTTGAGGCTGAACCGAGACATAAACCGTCCATAAGGATAATAATATAATAATAATAAATTTTATTTTTATAGAGCCGACATATTCCGCAGCACTTTACATTTCAGAGGGGATTTGTACAGACAATAGACATTACAGCATAACAATAATCACATACAGTAGATTATAACAAATAACAAGAGGAGTGAGGGCCCTGCTCGCAAGCTTACAGTCTATGAGGAAAGAGGTAGACACGAAAGGTGGGTGGTAACAGTTGCTCTGATTGTATGGACCAGCCATAATGTTAAGTGTGTAACAGTACAGACACAGAGGGCTAATGGATGCATAAAGCATGTGGGAACATAATGCTGGGAACCTGGTTATGGTAAAACTTTTGGCTCTGCCACACAGGGATAGGTTAGGTTAATGTGTTGAGGCGATAGGCCAGTCTGAATAAATGCGTTTTCAGGACACGCTTAAAATTGTGGGGATTGGGGACTAATCGTATTGACCTGGGAAGTGCATTCCAAAGAATTGGCGCGGCACGAGTAAAGTCTTGGAGACGGGAGTGGGAGGTTCTGACTATTGAGGATACTAACCTCAGGTCATCAGCAGAACGGAGGGCGCGGGTAGGGTGGTATAGTGAAACAAGGGAGGAGATGTAGGGTGGTGCTGAGCCATGGAGGGCTTTGTGGGTGAGGGTAATAAGTTTATACTGAATTCTGGAGTGGATGGGTAGCCAGTGTAATGACTGGCACAAGGTAGAGGCATCGGTGTAACGATTGGTGAGGAATATGATCCTGGCTGCAGCATTCAAGACAGATTGGAGAGGGGAGAGTTTGGTAAGAGGGAGACCGATTAGAAGAGAGTTACAATAGTCGAGACGAGAATGAATAAGAGAAACAGTAAGAGTTTTTGCAGAGTCAAAAGTAAGAAAAGGTCGAATTCTAGAAATGTTTTTGAGGTGCAGATGACAAGAGCGAGCCAGTGTTCGAATGTGGGGGGCAAAGGAAAGCTCGGAATCAAGTATGACCCCAAGACAGCGGGCATGTTGCTGGGGAGTAATAGTGGAACCACACACAGAAATAGCAATGTCGGGTATAGGTACATTAGTAGCGGGAGGAAACACCAGGAGTTCAGTCTTTGACAGGTTCAGTTTCAGATATAGTGAGGACATGATGTTAGACACAGCGTTTAGACAATCGCCAGTGTTTTCTAGAAAGGCTGGCGTGATGTCAGGAGAAGAAGCGTATAATTGGGTGTCATCAGCATAGAGATGGTACTGGAAACCAAATCTACTGATTGTTTGACCAATAGGGGCAGTGTACAAGGAGAAGAGGAGAGGGCCTAGAACCGATCCTTGAGGAACCCCAACAGTAAGGGGAAGGTGAGAGGAGGAGGAACCGGCAAAAGAAACAGTAAAGGAGCGGTCGGAGAGATAGGAGGAGAACCAGGAGAGAACGGTGTCCTTGAGGCCAATGGAATGGAGCATAGTGAGGAGGAGCTGATGATCCACAGTGTCGAATGCTGCAGAGAGATCCAAGAGAATTAGCATGGAGTAATGACCATTTGATTTAGCTGTTAGCAGATCATTAGAGACTTTAGTGAGGGCAGTTTCAGTGGAGTGTAAAGAGCGGAAACCGGATTGGAGAGGGTCGAGAACAGAGTTTTCTGAGAGATAGCGGATAAGACGGGAGTGGACCAGGCGTTCCAGGAGTTTAGAGATGAAGGGAAGATTAGAGACAGGTCTATAGTTAGCGGCACAGTTTTGGTCGAGGGATGGTTTTTTAAGTAGTGGATGTATGATGGCATGCTTAAATGAGGAGGGAAAAATACCAGAAGAGAGAGAGAGGTTAAATATTTTAGTTAGGTGAGGGGTGACAGCAGGGGAAAGGGACTGGAGGAGATGTGACGGAAATGGGTCACTGGTGCAAGTAGTTGGGCGAGAAGATGCAAGGAGCCTGCTTACTTCTTCTGTGACTGGTTCAAAATCAGAGAGTG
Source organism: Dendrobates tinctorius (assembly GCF_039654945.1). Lineage (NCBI taxonomy): Eukaryota > Metazoa > Chordata > Amphibia > Anura > Dendrobatidae > Dendrobates > Dendrobates tinctorius. The sequence goes on along the minus strand of NW_027361750.1, from coordinate 8,573,907 downwards.
AGTTAGATGCAGTGGGGGAGGGAGGACAGTGCATGGTATGAGGGGATTTGGAGATAATTTCCTGTCGGATCTGGTCAATTTTTTCTTTGAAGTAATTGGCCAGATCGTCAGCTCGGAGCTCCGTGGTTGGGGCCTGTACTCTTGGATTGAGTAGAGAATGAAAAGTGTCAAAGAGACGTTTCGGGTTATTGGACAGTGAGGTGATGAGGGTGTTGAAATAGGTTTGTTTGGAGAGGTGAAGGGCAGTGTTGTATGTTCTAAGCATAAACTTAAAATGGATGAAATCTTCGTGTAGATTGGATTTTCTCCACAGACGTTCGGCGCACCTGGAGCACCGCTGCAGGAAACGTGTTTGCACCGTGTGCCAGGGTTGTCGCCGTCTGTGTTGTGGTGTTCTATTTATAGGGGGTGCAAATTCATCCAGGGCACTTTGAAGTGTTTCATTGTAATGCTTCAATGCAGAATCATGACATGAGAGGGAGGAGATAGGGGCCAATGAAGACTGCAAGTTCTTCAGAAGTTTCTGGGTGTTAATGGCCTGTATGTTTCTATAAGTCTGGACAGTGGGGGTGACCTGAGCAGCCTGGCAGTTCTTTATAGAGAATGAAAGAAGATTGTGGTCAGAGAGCGGGAGAGGGGAGTTTGCAAAATCATCCACTGCACAAAGCCGAAAGAAGACCAAGTCGAGGGAGTTTCCGTCTTCATGCGTTGGAGAATTAGTAAGCTGCGAAAGGCCAAATGAGGAGGTTAGAGATAAAAGGTGAGTAGCAGATGGGGAGAGGGGAAGAGCAATGGGGATGTTGAAATCTCCCATGATGAGGGTAGGGATGTCACAGGAGAGAAAATGTGGAAGCCAAGTGGCAAAATGATCCAGGAACTGATGGGAGGGGCCGGGAGGACGATACACCACCGCCACTCGCATGGAGAAGGGGGTGTAGAGTCTGACGGCATGGACCTCAAAAGAAGGGAAGACAAGTGAGGGTACTTGAGGGATAACCTGAAAGGTACATTTTGGAGATAGGAGCAGACCAACGCCTCCACCAGCTCTATTGTCTGATCTTGGGGTATGAGAGAAGTGTAGCCCCCCGTACGAAAGAGCAGCAGCAGCGGTAGTATCTGACTGCTGGATCCAGGTTTCAGTAAGAGCCAGGAGGTTAAGAGAATTAGAAAGGAAGAAGTCATGAATGAAGGAGAGTTTGTTACACACTGAGCGAGAATTCCAAAGTGCACAATTAAGAGAGACAGATGGCATGCAGGGAATATTAATAAGATTAGAGGGGTTTCTGAGTGTAGCAGTGGGGGGGTTTGACTTTCTATAACATGGGGGACCAGGGTTGGGAGCAATGTCTCCTGCGACTAGGAGAAGGAGGATAGAAAGAGTGAGCAGATGGTTAAGTGATTTGTGAGAGCGTCTCTGGTGTTGAATGGTGGGACTGCCTGGATCTGTGCAATTTAACAATGTGAAAAGAGCGTGAGTGCTATACATAGGAGAGGAAAGAAGCGAGGGGCCAATATGGATGGAGTGTGGAGAGTTAATGCCAGGGCGGTGGATGTGTGTGAATGCAGCGGCCAGGATATAAATTACACAAATGCATATGGTATATATTTGTTGTACTCCAAATGTACAGGGAGTAGATGTATATAAATGTCTTACCTGTCCTGCCCTGTCTAACTGCCATGTTATAACTGCCAGAAGTACTTTGATACATGTACTTCGATTACATGTGCATAAATGCCACCCCTGCATGATAAAATACAACAACTTTTATCACACACCAATAAACAGCAAACTTTAACACATAACCCTCTTGTTGCCACGACATCTCCCAGTCCCCCCTTTACACATTTCTGCAGCGTTTTTTTATTTTCATAGGCAAAACCTGCTCTCTTGGCAATAAAGAAGCTGCATACAAAAAGCAGGTCTTACTGCGCTTTTCAAGTTCAGCTTTGCTTCCACAACAGAAACATGAACACAGGACACCAATGCAAGACATATGTGAAACTATAAAACATTTTTGGAAAAAAGGGCAATTTGATGAAATTATTTAGTGGACCAAGCTTTTTATGTGTGAAAAAGTGGCTATTATGAACAAAAAAGTTCACGAGTTCATGAAAAAATACACAATTACAAATGTAACAGCGGGGCGAGATGAATTGGTCAGGATGAGTTTACCGAACACATTGGCAGAGCATTGAGCATGTAGTACACTGTTTACTTTCACACTTTGGTTGGCCCTTAAAGGGAATCTGTCACCCCTTTTTTGAGATGTCATATAATGATATTATTCAATTGTGTGTCACATAAGGATTCTCTTAGTACTTTTGCTTCCCCCTGACCCCGCACCTTTCATGCATAAATACCTTTTTTATATCGGTTCAGATGTATGTAAACTGCCGCAGTCCGGTCCGCTGGGCGGGGCTTATTCACCTGCCCCCCCCTCCCTGACTTGCTCTACACAAGAAGAAAGGCGTGACGCTGGTTTCCAAGCCGCGCGGCTCTTAGAAACCCGATGTTTACGTTGGATACCAGCGTGCAGCATCGCTGATCGCTGGCTTCCACTGCCAGACACAGCGATGCGAGCTGGCCAGCAGGAGACCAGCGATGAAAAAACGGCCCAGGACGATCCAGCACGATCAGCGATACCCAGCGGGGGAGCCGGTCGCTGCTAGATGTCACACACAGCGATCTCGCTGTGTGTAACGGGGCCTTTACACTGTAATATGAATATTTTGTTTTGTGAGAATGACATTTATTGTAAGACTAATGCTGGTGCTGAATAGATATTTTTATTGCGCTAAACATCAGAAAATTGAACTTCACATAGATCCATATTGCTGCTTCTTATTAATCAAGCCATTTATGTGATTGTCTTAAAAAGCGCCACCTAGTGGACATCTGTCGGAACTACTCTAATAGAGAAACTCAAAATATGCTATCAAGTTGGATGCGGCCATTTAATTTTTATTGGTTTCCCTGTATTTATTGCTTACTGTCACATCATATGCAACCATTATCATTTAATTAAGAAATTAGACACTTAAGCGACATAATTCCCCAAAGCACATTTTTTTTATATGTTTGCATATTTATTTTGCTTATTTACTGTAAGTGTTGATATAAAACAGGTTAATAAAAACAGATTAAACATTAAAAATTAAAAAAAAAAAAAAACATCATTAATAGTCACATCTGACACATCAGCTGCCATGCCCACCGCAGGACAAGAGGTGTCGGAGACAGGCGTCCATTTCTGCAATTTACACCACTATCGCTATATTAATTATGATGAATTTGCTGGCTGCGCTCAGTTATGTCCCAGAAGGCAGCTTTTCTGTATGTAGGCGGAGTTGGCATAAAAAACGCTAAAAGGTGCAACATTTTGGCACAACTAATTTGAAACATTGAAAGCAGTTTTACACCAGAATTATGGCAAAGTGTCTACCACACATAATAAACAAGGGGCGAGTCGTGAATTGTGGCTCATTTGTCTTACCAAACCTTCTCCTCTATGTGCATTCACAATAAAAAGTCCCAATAATTAAGAATATTTCGCACTTTTTAGTAGTTCTCCGGTGGAATTTTTCCTCTAAAGTTCTACAAGGCCCGTCGCCTGCATCCAGTCGTCCTGTGAATATTCGGTAACTGAGCTCCTTGCCTGGAGGAGCCTTGGTGAGTGACGGCAGAGTGACATCAGGGCCACTATGGATCTGTTTATATGGGGCGCACTCCCTGCAGACCATTAAGTGCTTGTAAAGTTACTGTCCAGCGTGTCTCTGGTGTCTACAAAAGCTGTGATGAGAGCATGTGAAAGAGCAGAGCCTCATTACTGAGGGTATTAGGATTGCTTTGGCAATTACGAGGGAAATTAGTTTGTCATTTTCATTGACCAGATAAAGGCTTTCTTTCTTTTTTTAGCGTTGAGCAGGTGATCAAAGATTAAAAAGCAAATAAAAAATCTGAATAAGCGACATGGTGTAGCCATCTCTAAGGCTGGGGCAAAACATTTGTGCAACTTGACTGCAACTTGCTGTAAGTAAAACCGCCAAGTTGCAGACGGGTCGCATGTCACTTGCGACTTGCACTGAAGTCTATGGCAACTGTGCCGCTACGACTTGCAACCGGCAGCAGAAAATACAACACATCTGGAAACATTAGTGACTCTGAGCCGCAGGAGGTCACACCGTGACACCATAAGGGACATGTCGCAATGCGACCTGCGATTTCAGTGTTGCGGTACACATGGTGCCATGTAGTAGCGCTCGTCTTAGGAAGTGTGCACACTACGTTTTTTTTAAGTGGGTGAAACCACCCAGTTTTTGAAAAGGAAGATGCCTTATGAATCGCTGCCTTTTCTTTCCTGAAGCATCTTTTTAACATTTTTGTTTTTCGTTCTTCTGGACTTTCTTTTGATCATTTTGTCCACCACCCTTTTTTGGTGTTTTTCCACAGTTCTTGGGGAATTTTCAGTAATGGTGTTTTCCTTTCTCTTTCTTTTGTAAACCCCATTTATCAATGCAGAAATTGACAGAGATTTAACAAGCAATAATGCTGGCAAAGCACTCACAGAGAGCCCTGGGCGACTTTTGTGCCTTCCCGCTGACTTCTATTATAGAGCACTGGAGACCGGTCAGCTCACTGCGTATTTTCGCTGTATAAAAAACGCAGCATCTTACAGTTCCAGCTGAGTGGATGGGATTTGTAGAGATCTCCTGCCCGCTGCGCTTCTTTTTAGCGCAGTGTGAACTGACCTGCGGTCCGTGTTTCAAATTTGCAGCGTGTCACTTCTTTTGCGAGTATGCCGAGTTTTATGTGCAGATGTTTCTCCATAGATTTGCATTAAAATCCACAGGTAAAAAGCACACATGCATTTTTAGTATGTTTCCGCCGCAGAAATTCATCAAAACCACATGTAATTTATACATGACTATCAATAAAATGACAACTTTGTAGGACGCCTTGACATGGCAGTTGGGCTCACATATATTGGCCTATGTGCTAAGTACCTTCCTTTTTACTGTATTTTTCATAGCAATTTTGCAGATGAATATTTCATATATACACTATATAGCACTTTTTTTTTCCTTTTTTTACCATTTTCTATGGCAGTAATGCAGTTTCAGTGTTCTAGAGTAATCATTCTTGGTAAATCATGATTCAACCTTTATTGTTTTTCAAGTTGTAGCAATAAAGTATTGTCATAGCCAAACACTAGAAAGTCTAAAAAACACAACAGTTTTATTTATAACATGACGTACCAACAAGAAACAAAAAAATGCAGGGTCAAAAATCTGATAAAAACGCATGTAAAAAAATGCACCCAAAACGTAATGAAAAAACACAAGTGACCTAAATTACTTAATACATGCAGAAAATCTGCAACATCAAAAACTCACCCAAAGCTCATTGTGGAGATGTAGCCCTAAAAGACTGAACATATATGAACATTGAGTTGTTTTTACAGAGTGTTTCATTGTCATTCTTTTGAGCAATTTGTAAGCACTTTTTCAGGTGGTTATCAGAGCAGGATACAACCCTAAGGCTGTGTGCACACGCTGCGGAATCTGCTGCGGATTCATCTGTGCGGATTTTGCAAAATCTGCAGATAAATCTGCAGGTCAAGCGGTTTACCTGCGGATTAGCCTGCAGTTTTGCCCTGCGGTTTATCATCTCCACAATGGAGGAGATGGTAAACCGCTGTGGAATCCGCAGAAAGAATTGACATGCAATTCTTTCTGCGGATTTGAAACCGCAGCAAAATCCGCGTGGAAAATTCCGCACTGTCTGCACAGCGGTTTTTAATTCCCATAAGGAATAATGGTACTGTACACCGCAGCAGAAACTGCTGCAGATCCGCAGCAGAATCCGCAGCGTGTGCACACAGCCTAAGGCTATGTGCACACGCTGCAGATTCACCTGCGTTTTTTTCCATGTGGAACCGCAGGTAAAACCGCAGGTAAAGTGACCTGCGGTTTGGTCTGCGGTTTTTCCCTGCGGTTTCACACCTCTAGTATGTTAGGCTGCGTGCACACGTTGCGGATTCTGCTGCGTTTCCGCAGCGGTTTTGGCCCTGCAGAAACGCAGCAGTTCCGCAGACCAAGTACAGTACAATGAAACCCTATGGGTTTTCAAAAATGCTGTGCTGACAGTGCGTTTTTTCCGTGCGGTTTTGCTGCGGTTTACAAACCGCAGCATGTCAATTGTTTGGGCGGTTTCCGCAACGGTTTCACACCTTTAACATACTAGAGGTGTGAAACCACAGGGCAAAACCGCAGGTCACTTTACCTGCGGTTTTACCTGCGGTTCAGCGCGGAAAAAAACGCTGGTGAATCTGCAGCGTGTGCACATATCCTTAAAGGTGTGAAACCGCTGCGGAAACCGCCCAAACAATTGACATGCTGCGGTTTGTAAACCGCAGCAAAACCGCGCGGAAAAAAAAACGCACCGTCAGCACAATGTTTTTGAAAACCCATGGGGTTTCATTGTACTGTACTTGGTCTGCGGAACTGCTGCGTTTCTGCAGGGCCAAAACCGCTGCAGTAACGCAGCAGAATCCGCAACGTGTGCACACAGCCTTAGGCCGGGATGACACGGGTGTCGATTCTCTCGTGTGTGAGATCGGGTTGATTATGCTAATGTCAATTGGATCCAACTCTGTCAGAGATTGAGCCGAGTGTCATCTTAACTGCGATCCGATTCTCTCGCCTGAGGGAATCGCAGCACAGGTGCGGAGAAGACTGAGAACTTAGTTTTGCCATCTTCTCCAATCTCTGTGTACACGTTAATTGTACTGCCCTGGGATTACATGCGAGTGCAGTCCGGCAGCAATCGGTTGACAAAACCTGTTGAAGTGTATTGAGCACGAAACGGCTGTTGTCCGTCTTCCAGCACATTGCTCCCGTGCCTATGCCGATGCCTTGTGTATGTGAAATAAAGTGATTTGATTCACATGAACGGTGAGTGCCATCCTATTTTTTCTTTCTCTTCACAATGAAAAACTTGTTTTATCCCCCTGAAAAAATATACTGATTTCAACTGGATCCGTTTTTTTTTTTTGTTTTTTTTGACACTGAAGTCTATAGAAATGGATCTGCAAAATAGCCATCCATTTTTCCTTGAAGAGGATCAGTTTTTTTGCTTACTGGATCAGTTTCAAATATACTGCTCAAAAAAATAAAGGGAACACTTAAACAGCAAAATGTAACTCCAAGCCAGTCACACTTCTGTGAAATCAACACTGATTGTGATTCAATTTCTCTTGCTGTTGTGCCAATGGAATAAACAAGAGGTAGAAATGATAGGAAAGTCACTAACACCCATGTGTCTGCTCAGTTAGGCTGTGTGCACACGCTGCGGATTTTGCTGCTGTTTCGCAGCGGTTTTGGCTGCGGTGTACAGTACCATGATTCCCTATGGGAATCAAAAACCGCAATGCAGACGGTGCGGAATTTTCCGCGCGGATTATCTGCGGTTTTCAATCCGCAGAAAGAATTGACATGTCAATTCTTTCTGCGGATTCCGCTGCGGTTTGCCATCTCCTCCATTGAGGAGATGAAAAACCGCAGGGCAAAACCGCAGGTATTTTGACCTGCGGTTTCACCTGCGCATTTTACAAAATACGCGCGGATGAATCCGCACCTAATCCGCAGCGTGTGCACACAGCCTAAGGGCAGTCTCACACATCAAGATAATTCCACTATGGGAAAAACAGTACCGGAGCTATCCGTGTCCATGTGTCTGTGTGGATACGTGGTACATCCGTGTGGCAACCATGTGCCGCACGTGTGCCGCATCAGGACCACATGGACGGCCGACGATAAAGAAGCGCTACAGTAAGTGCTGTTCCCTGGTGGCTGGTGCTGTACGCAGCTGTCATTCTTCTCTCCTGCTCTGCCGGCAACAGCGAGCAGGAGAGAATGAATGAATGAAAACCTGACGTGGGGTCCCCTTCTGTTTGTGAATCAACCCTAAAAACAGCAGCTCGCAGCTGCCTATTCTGGAGCTTTGCCTGGTTCATCCCACTTGCCCTGTAGTGGTGGCAAGTGGTGTCATAAGGGGTTAATGTCACCATTCTATTGTAAGGTGACCTTAAGTCCGGATTAGTAATGTAGAGGTGTCAATAAGACACCTATCCATTTCTAATCCTAGAGTTATTTAAGGGTTAAATAAACAGACACACACAATAAGAACAAAGTATTTTAATGAAAGAATACACTACAGAGTTTTAAAATCTTTATTATACTCCTAATCCCATATTGAAGCCATTGTTCTCCTGCAAAAAAATAAAAAAATAATAAACCAACGATATCCCATACCTACAAAGCTCCAGAATAGGCGCATCTAATAGATGTGCCTTTTCTGGGCTGCTGCGGGCTGCTGTTTTTAGGCTGGGGGGGGCAAGATCAATGGCCCCTTACCTGAGAATAGCAGCCCCCAGCTGTGAGTTTTGCCGGGTTGGTTCACAAACAGAGGGGGACCCCATGTCGAGTTTTCCTTCATTCTTTCTCTCCTGCTCGCTGTTGCCGGCAGAGCAGGAGAAAAGAATGACAGCTGCATTCAGCACCAGCCGCCGGGGAACAGCATTTACTGTAGCACATCTTCACCAGCGGCCGTCCGTAAACACGGAGAACAGTGTGAACAGTTCTCTGTGTGCACGTGTTCAGCACGTTTTGCAGACCGTGCGCTGCCATAAACACTAATATCAAATCCAATTAACCTGATTTTAAGCAATACCACAAAAAACACGTTAAAAAATAAATAATATGATGATTACAATTTAATAAATTACCATTTCCAACGTGTATAAGTGTATGCTAATAGAGGAATGGTAGACCATTCGAGAAAAGACTTGTATACCGAACCCAAAGAAAAACCCGAAATTGTGGTCAAAATATAAAAATTAAATAAAATATATATATATATATATATATATAGTAAAATAGTCATAAAACATGTATGAGATTAAAATACCTTTAAGTAATAGTAGTACAAATAGATATAAAAAAGCAATGTGTGCTCAAAAATATTCAAATTATATATACCTGTATAAGTTATTAAAATACAGCGTTCCTCATTAACAAAACAACCTGTAATTTATCCCTCTATATATTTGCCCTTTAGAGGAGTGACATAAAATATACGGAGCCAATCTAGGCTCAAACAAGTGTGTGTGCATAGAAACATGTGATAGTGCAAATTGAACCAACAACGATAAGATTGAAACCAATATAAAAATATAAAGTGCAAAGTGCTAATCCAGAAAATAAGGGGGTGAAAAGGGGGACAATAGAGGGTATATACCTTTAAGGAACGCTGCTGAATGAGCTACACAGACCCGACGTACGTTTCGGAATAAATCCTTTGTCAGGGGGTGGTGTGTATAATTACCGATCTCCCTAAATACTCCTGTGCAAGTAACATGTGGTAAGATTGAACCTATCACGGCGCGCGCGCCACCATATTGTCCCGGATATAACCCGCCCTCCTGTCATATGACTGGTAACCTAGTAACAGGATGCCAGACATGGACACCGGAATAGGGAAGCCGGGACTCAGGCTGCGCATGCGCACAGGCCATCTACTCACATGGTACAGACACACCTCCGAATGTGGAAGGGTGACTGGATTATGCGGCGCATGCGTAGTCAGCAAGACAAGAGGTCCCCGAACATGTCCGAAAAGCCCAACCGGGGATTCCGATACATATATCAAGGAACACCGAGTCCCTGGCCGCGCACGCGCACATCCAGTTCCCAAACACATAGGCTAGAAAAATGTATAATATAATGAATAGAGCACAAGAACAACAAATGGGTATAAACTCCAAAAAAATATACAACAGAGAAATATACACTCACTGGCCACTTTATTAGGTACACCATGCTAGTAAGGGGTTGGACCCCCTTTTGCCTTCAGAACTGCCTCAATTCTTCGTGGCAGAGATTCAACAAGGTGCTGGAAGCATTCCTCAGAGATTTTGGACCATATTGACATGATGGCATCACACAGTTGGCGCAGATTTGTCGGCTGCACATCCCTGATGCGAATCTCCCGTTCCACCTCATCCCAAAGATGCTCTATTGGATTGAGATCTGGTGACTGAGGAGGCCATTTGAGTACAGTGAACTCATTGTCATGTTCAAGAAACCAATCTGAGATGATTCGAGCTTTATGACATGGCGCATTATCCTGCTGAAAGTAGCCATCAGATGTTGGGTACATTGTGGTCATAAAGGGATGGACATGGTCAGCAACAATACTCAGGTAGGCTGTGGCGTTGCAACGATGCTCAATTGGTACCAAGGGGCCCAAAGAGTGCCAAGAAAAAATTCCCCACACCATGACACCACCACCACCAGCCTGAACCGTTGATACAAGGCAGGATGGATCCATGCTTTCATGTTGTTTACGCCAAATTCTGACCCTACCATCCGAATGTCGCAGCAGAAATCGAGACTCATCAGACCAGGCAACGTTTTTCCAATCTTCTACTGTCCAATTTCGATGAGCTTGTGCAAATTGTAGCCTCAGTTTCCTGTTCTTAGCTGAGAGGAGTGGTACCCAGTGTGGTCTTCTGCTGCTGTAGCCCATCTGCCTCAAAGTTCGACGCACTGTGCGTTCAGAGATGCTCTTCTGCCTACCTTGGTTGTAACGGGTGGCAATTTGAGTCACTGTTGCCTTTCTATCAGCTCGAACCAGTCTGCCCATTCTCCTCTGACCTCTGGCATCAACAAGGCATTTCCGGCCACAGAACTGCCGCTCACTGGTTTTTTTTTCTTTTTCGGACCATTCTCTGTAAACCCTAGAGATGGTTGTGCGTGAAAATCCCAGTAGATCAGCAGTTTCTGAAATTCTCAGACCAGCCCTTCTGGCACCAACAATCATGCCACGTTCAAAGGCACTCAAATCACCTTTCTTCCCCATACTGATGCTCGGTTTGAACTGCAGGAGATTGTCTTGACCATGTCTACATGCCTAAATGCACTGAGTTGCCGCCATGTGATTGGCTGATTAGAAATTAAGTCTTAACACACAGTTGGACAGGTGTACCTAATAAAGTGGCCAGTGAGTGTATATATACATGCTTACAAAAATTGGTAATAATAAATATATGGAATCCACTCAATAGAAGTATATCCATATGTATATAAACTACTTCAATCGAGGAATACCGTTATGAATCCATATACAAATAGTTATAGAATGACAACATGTATAAAATCAATATGTTATCACATATTAAAATGGCATATAACACATACATCAAGGGTGTCACAAATGGATTATCATTCAAAAATACAAATGATGTTACAAAAACAAGGAAAAAGAAAGAAGAAAAAATAAGAAAAAACAAAAAATGAAATGAAATATAGAGTAATAATAAAGAATAATATATAATATATAAAATAAAAAATCAAATAAAAATAAAAAAAGAGAAAGAAGGGGTAAAAAATAATAAATGATAATAATAAATAAAAAATAAAATATAATAATGAAAAATAATAAATAAATAAATAAATAATTTAAATAAATCTTCTTCCATGGATTTGTAATGAACATTATGGACAATCACAGGTATGTATTTCTTCATGCATCAAATGATTCCGGCTCATCCATCATCACTCAAACCATAAGAAAGGAAGGAAATTGTTTCCTTGATAAAAGAAATATAAAAAATTAATTAATAAAACATAGGGAAAGGAGGGGTAGGGATGGGAGGGGTGGGTTAGGGAACAAGAATCCACAAAATAAAAAATGAAAATTAAATAGATAAAAAATATATTACAGTTTACAAAAAAGAGGCAAAGCTAAGATTTTCGTTAAGACCTAGAGGTGAGACCGTTTTGAGGCTCCAGATCCACTTGGCTTCTAAACGTGCTAAAGGGGCACTTATTCTACCACCTCTAATGCTTGGTTTTACCATATCAATGCCAGTTATCCTCAATTCATCGGCATTGCAATTGTGGAAAAGTTTAAAATGTTTCGGTATGGTTTTCAATGTATTTATATCCTCAATTTCCTTTGCCGCTAAAATCCCCAAAACATGTTCCCGAACCCTTACCTTTAGTTGACGGGTTGTTAGTCCAATATAAATTAGGGAACAGGGACAAGTGGCATAGTAAACAACCGCTTTGGTTGTACAAGTTATTGTATGAGTGATTTTATACATGGTTAAACCATCCGAACTAAAAAATGTCTGGGCTTGATCAATATTTGAACAAGCCACACATTTTCCACAAGGTTTACAACCCCAAGCTGGTTTAGAATCCAAAAAAGACATTGACTGAGTTGGTTCTGGAACATAGTGGCTTTTAACCAATTGGTCCCCCAAATTTACTGGTCTCCTATAGGTTATGCTTGGTTTAGATGCAATATAATGAGATAAAATTGGATCAGTATGTAATATGGGCCAAGCTTTTTCCAACAATCTTATCATCATTTTCGTCTGACCATGATATTGGGTAATATACCTTATTTTCCTATCAGATGTTAATGGTCTCGAAGAATATAGAGCCTGATGTCGTGATACATTTTTTGCTCTATTAAATGCCCTTTTCACAGATCTGTGGCTATAACCACGATCAAGAAATCTAAGTTTAAGATCATCCGCTTGTTTTAAAAAATCTCCCTCATTTGAACAGATCCTACGTAATCGCAGGAACTGTCCAATGGGAATAGATTTCACCAGGGCTGGGGGATGCGCTGAGGTAGCATGTAGAAAAGAGTTTACTGAAGTACTTTTCCGAAATAAGTCAGTCTGTATGCAATTCTCCATATCTCTTTTTACTTTTACATCTAAAAAGTCAATCACATCTTTATCAGACTGATATGTAAGATGTATATTCATAGCATTGTCATTTAAATTTAAAATAAATTCATTAAGTGTTTCAACAGATCCCTGCCAGATCAAAAATATGTCATCAATGTACCGCGTCCAAAAGAGAACGCAGTGCATTGATGAAAAACGATCCGACAAGAAAAGGTCCCTCTCCCACAGCCCCAGGAAAGGATTTGCATAAGCCGGTGCATAAGAAGCACCCATCGCTGTACCCTGGAGCTGCAGGTAGAAGGACCCTTTAAAAATAAAAAAATTGTGAGACAATGCAAATGATAAGAGTTGCTCTACAAATTGACTCATAGATGAAGACATGGTTGAGGATTGCAAATAAAATTTAGTTGCATTAATGCCATCAGAGTGAGGTATATTTGTGTAGAGTGATTCGACGTCACACGTCACAAGCAGTGTATCCACACCAATATACAGTCCATCAACTTTTTTTAAAAACTCATTTCTATCTTTGGTAAATGAAGGTAATGTTTCTACTAGTGGTTGTAGCTTTGAGTCTATGAATTTATTTACATTCTCCATAAAATTACCACACCCTGAAATAATGGGCCTACCCGGGGGTATATTTTGGTTCCTATGAATTTTGGGTAGCAGATAAAGGGTGGAAATGGATGGTTCATCTATCTGTAAGGCCATAAAGAGTTCCTTTGATATGATGCCATTGTCCCTTGCATTGCACAGGATGGACACCAATTCAGATTGATACTTAGTCAAGGGGTTGAATGTCAGTCTTTTATAGCACATGGCATTTTTAAGTTGCCGAAATGCTTCATTTTCATATAGTGATTTTGGCCAAACCACCACATTCCCACCCTTATCTGCAGGTTTGAAAACCACATCTTTCAGATCCTGCAACCGCTTGAGACCCAGCCTTTCTTCTCTACTTAGATTATTGTTACTGAGATAACGTGGTATTTTTTCAAATTCTTTACTCACTGCCTTAACAAAAACTTCAATTACTGGACAAGATGATAATGGTGGAAATTTCCGAGAGCGTGGACGAATTGATTCGTGGATCTTACCTTTCTCCAATGTATTATGATCATTAGCCAGATTATCAAGAATATCTAGCGCCTCTTGTTCCACTTCTGTAGGGAACAATTGAAAAGTAGTCTCGTCATGAAAATGCCGTTTAAATAATAATTTTCTTGCAAAAAGGTTTAAATCTTTGATTGCCATAAACTGATCAAAAAGTGGAGTAGGACAAAACATAAGACCTTTATTGAGCAAATTAATTTCAACAGATGAAAAAATATGAGTACTCAAATTGATTACCTTAAGATTATTGTCAGGAGTATATCTAGTAAGTCGTTTCGTCGGTTGATACCGTACATCTCGTTTTCTCTTGGGTGTAGAGATAATAGAGGCTGATACAGAGGCGGAAGTAGAGGCGCCAGAAATATCACTCACAGATGGATTAGAAGACATAGATGGATTACGATTATGTTGATGGTCACCGTTGATCTCATTGGTTGCATTCTTACGCCATCTGTATACTCTACCCAAATTGGAATCTCTTTGATCCCTCATCAGTTTATTACTCTGATTAACTTGTATATCCTTGATCCACTGTTCAATATGTTTGTCCAATTGCAGACCAATCAGTTGTAATTGGTCTGCAGATAAATTAGCTTTGGCACTGATGTATGCCTCTTCAAGGGCCTTATCAATCTCAACTAAGGAGTTGATATTCAATTTAATTAACAGCTCCATTAATTTCTTAGACGTATCATTACAAACGCTTTCCCAGTTTGAAATAAATTCTTGGTCACTCACTATAAAAGATGGAGTGACATGGACTCTCAGGCCTCTTGGAATTAACTGTCTTTCAATATAGTTTTCCAAGAAAGCCCGATTCCACCAAAAGCGGATTCTTTTATGTGTCAGATTCTTAATCACATTAAAAACTGAATTAAATTGTGAACCACTTGTCACCGTTGTTGTGGTACCACTATTACCAAAGACTTCTTTAACATGTCCTTGCCAGGATAATTCCCTGGCTTTAAAATCCATATTCAGGTAGAAAAACCTGTGCAAGACACAGACAATTAGCAACAAATCCAATTAACCTGAATCCAATTAACAAATCCAATTAACAAATCCAATTAACCAATGATATCCCATACCTACAAAGCTCCAGAATAGGCGCATCTAATAGATGTGCCTTTTCTGGGCTGCTGTGGGCTGCTGTTTTTAGGCTGGGGGGGGCAAGATCAATGGCCCCTTACCTGAGAATAGCAGCCCCCAGCTGTGAGTTTTGCCGGGTTGGTTCACAAACAGAGGGGGACCCCACGTCGAGTTTTCCTTAATTCTTTCTCTCCTGCTCGCTGTTGCCGGCAGAGCAGGAGAGAAGAATGACAGCTGCGTTCAGCACCAGCCACCGGGGAACAGCATTTACTGTAGCACATCTTCACCGGCGGCCGTCCGTAAACACGGAGAACAGTGTGAACAGTTCTCTGTGTGCACGTGTTCAGCACGTTTTGCAGACCGTGCGCTGCCACAAACACTAATATGTCAGCGTGTTTTGCACACGGACTCACGGTCCATGAAAACACGCTGACATATGCATAGACCCATTCATTTGAATGGGTCTACATGTGTCAGTGTCTCCAGCACATGAGGAAACTGTCGCTACACGTACCAGAGCCACTCCACTGACATGTGAAACCGGCCTAAGAGTGTCAAGTGTTCCCTTTATTTTTTTGAGCAGTGTAGATGATCACTTAAAAGTTCCCATGTCCAGGAGTATACGTATGTGAAATATTTAGTTTTCCACCTTTAGTAAGCAAAAAACTGATCCTTTTTCA
Source organism: Dendrobates tinctorius (assembly GCF_039654945.1). NCBI lineage: Eukaryota > Metazoa > Chordata > Amphibia > Anura > Dendrobatidae > Dendrobates > Dendrobates tinctorius. The sequence goes on along the minus strand of NW_027361750.1, from coordinate 8,558,255 downwards.
AAACAGATGACTATTTAATTGATCCATTTCCATAGACTTCAGTGTTAAAAAGAACTGATTTAGTTGGAATCAGTTTTTTTGCAGGCAAACAAAAAAGTTGTGTCTACCTAACTTTTTTGGCCAGTGGATTGCTGCTCTATCAGTACTAAAGAATGATTACTGGACATGTAAATTTAGCCTAAAAGAAATGCTTTCTTCTAATTGACCCCCAGGCATAAAATACAGACCCAAAAGACTGACAGGTCCTATTTAAGGAGTGATAAAATCTCCATCTGATAAGTAGTCGGAGATTAACACCTTTCTATTTATCTTTTTAGGCTATTAATTGTCAGATTAACTCTTATCACTTGTGTGCCCCTTTGTCTCTAATTACAATGTGTGGCCCAGGTACAAAGCCTCATTGCCAAGCTAATCATGAAAGTGTGTGCTGTGGTAGTATGGCACATGTGCATTACTCCATGAGCTGAAAGGAACAGTTCCAGGCCTGGGGCCACAGATAGGGGAGTGTGATCTGATTCTCTCCGATGAGGTGAAGAAGGAGAAAAAAAGTCTACACCTTCTCCATGCTGTCAGTCCTTGGAAGTCGGACGGCACTCCGATATCATCCGAGTGCAGTCTGATATTCTCTATGGATTCATTGAGACTTTTATACATTTTTTTTTTCATTTCTATTTTGTGCACGGCCCCATAGAATAACATTGGTCCAAGCGCTATACAATGTTTTGTCGGATCACACTCAGACCAAAAACAGCGCCCATGTGCATGAGCCCTAGCAGTGTAGAATTGTCTACAGCACACTATGTGTTCAATGCAAAAATGGGTAAGGCTAGGTTTCCATTATTCCAATGCTTATGTTTTCTTTTGCCTCAATTGACGACAACTGCTGTCACAAATGCATTCGATGTCAGACAGCATTTTCTTTTATACAAGCTTCTACTGCAAAAAACAAGACAAAACAAAACATGAAGCATTTTCTGATGCATCACCTTAAAGGGGTTATCTGAGACTGTTTATTTTTTTTCCCTTGTGAATAAGAATGAACAGGCAGGTAGGTGCAAACTACCTGCCTGTTCTGCCTGACGTCAACTCAGAATGACCACTCCTGCTGGTAATTCTGCTGCTTCACGTCAACGTAGCAGCTCTTCCTCTTCCGGTCTGCTTTGTCGACAGGCGTCACTGCCAATGTTGTGCTGATTGACAGCTTGCTCTCTGCAGTTATGACTGTCAATCAGCATGACATCGGAAGTCATGCCCTGTCAACAGAGCAGAAGAGAAGAACATGCTGTCAATGGGACGTCACCAGAAGAAGAAAATTGAAAGAATCCGGCACTCTAAAAGATGAATTTTTATTGAAATCATGAAATAGTGTATAAAAGTTTGATGTTTCGGTCTAATCGATCTTCCTTACATACAGTTAGGTCCATATATATTTGGACAGAGACAGCATTTTTCTAATTTTGGTTCTAGACATTACCACAATGAATTTTAAACATAACAATTCAGATGCCGTTGAAGTTCAGACTTTCAGCTTTCATTTGAGGGTATCCACATTAAAATTGGATGAAGGGTTTAGGAGTTTCAGCTCCTTAACATGTGCCACCCTGTTTTTAAAGGGACCAAAAGTAATTGGACAGATTAAATAATTGTAAATAAAATGTTCATTTCTAGTACTTGGTTGAAAACCCTTTGTTGGCAATGACTGCCTGAAGTCTTGAACTCATGGACATCACCAGACGCTGTGTTTTTTGCCTTGACGGTCCGCTATTTTTAAGTGCGCATGCCCGGAAGCTTTACTCCGGGAGGCATTTTAACCATGAAATGCCGTTCCGGGAGTGGCGAAAAATTGTCTCTCTCCTTTTTCCCCCAGGCTGCGGTTCCTTTAAAATGCAGACTTCGGAGGATCCGTCAAAACAAAGGTCCGGTGGCACCCGTTGGTGTCTCAACGGCCACGGATCCATTCTCCGCCTTTTTCACGGATTGCAACTGACAGAAAAAATGTAAGTGTGAAACTGGCCATAGACACGGACATGCGGTGAGTCTCTCCAGACCACACTATGTCAATTTATCTAGCATCTCTGCAACAAAAATTTCACCCGTACAATGTATTGGATGCGGTAAATCCGCACTGTTCAGTGAACACATGCAGATCTAGCTACATTCAATAGAAGGCGACACTTTGGCTGCAGGGAACATACGCTGCTAGTTCTGGATCGTGGGCACATAGCCTTACCCCCAAAAATCAGCAGTCTAAGGCTGGGTGCCCACGATCCAGAACTAGCAGCGTATACAAAGTGCACACGGTGCAGATTCTGCGGCGGATACGCAGCCTTTCTGGCCCTGCGGGTCCGCCCTGCGCTGTACAGTACCATTTTTGCAATGGTCAAACCAAAAACGCTGTGCACATGCTGCGGATTTTTCCACAGGTTACAATACGCAGCATGTCAATTCTTTGTGTGGATTCCGCTGCCGTTTCACACCTTATCCGTTGTGAGGTGTGAAACCGCAGGCTAATCCGCAGGTAAACCGCAGGACTTTTGACCTGTGGATTTTTACAACTCCGCGAGGACAAATCCGCAGCTCTCCAAACTACGTGTACACATAGCCTAAGAGTTCTGTAAGTAGAATCTGTCCCTATCAGATATTTATTGTATATACTTTTGATATGTGATAAATGTCACACAAGATAACAAACCTTTAATTTTTATTCATCCTAAAAAATCGTTCATATGCACTGTACCATTGCATATCATTGGTCCGAGTACGATCCGTATATTTTTGAGATAATACTTTTACCAAAAATAGTCAAGCGCACGAGCCCATCATGTCTTCATACTCACTGCGCAGTGTGAACATGTCAAGTGATTGAACGGCCGATGAGAATTCACACTTTTGCTGTTCATTGCATCTTTTAAGACTTGGGCTACACAGCGACATATGTTCAAAGGCAATTCTCGGACAAGTCATATGTCACCAAAAATATTTGTACAATTTGCGAGTGATTTGCTGTCGTTTGACTATTTTAGAGCTGTAAAAAGTCAGCTAAATTACAGATAAGTTGCAATATCTGTATCTGTCCCGTGTTGAAGCAATGGCGAAACGTGCGATGGGTGCAAACACGAGAGGTGCAGTGGTTTGTTTGATCCAATCTTACTATTTTTACTGTAATCCTGTAATACAGGGATACTATTTTAAATTTTGTATAATCTTTATTGCATCAGAAAACCAACATGATAAAAGCTTTAAACTGACCCAGAGGAGTGTTGTAGGAAAGAATAGTTACATCCTATAGTACAGCTAAAATTAGTCCAAGAATCAATACTAATAATAGTTTTATTTCTATAGCGCCAACATATTCCGCAACACTTTACATTTTAGAAGGGACTTGTACAGTCATAAATAAATGAAGATAAATGTTCACAATTATACAATCCACTCAGATCGCCTCAGATCAAGCTCCTTCAAATGATAAAGCGGTGAAACAATAATTGCAGCCACTGCATAAATACTTAATAGAGAGGTAGCTCAGTATTCATAAAGTGCAATTTGTTAACCTAAGCACCTGCACTTTATTTATACAAAGTCCAAAACTGTAGTGTGAACAGCTCCATAGCCAGTCTAATGGTACTGCTGAGTACAATTACTCCATGATAAACGCATCGGGCAAATAACGTATATTTAGTAAATGATTATCAAACATACAGTGTCAGAAAAGTAGCAGCCATAACATGAAATAGCAATTCATAATACCAGTGCTAGCCAAAGCGGCAAGGCAAGGAATCCCCTTTGTTTGTCTTTTGTCCCTGTGCACAAATCAGGACTATATACTTATGATGGAGACAGTCACTTATGGGGTAGTGTGCAGCATATAATATAAAGACATTTACAGTCACTTTTTACATACCATAAAGCAGTCACAGCGGGAGATATGTAAGGAATAAAGGGCTGAAATCTAGAATAAAAGAATATAACACTGTTCAGAGATATCCAATACATTGCCAACCTCTGCCAGGTTTATTTGATATAGTGTTTGACTTTTTATTAAATCATTTTATGCACTCAGCACTTTATTTCTTACATATCTACCGCTGTCATTGCATTATTGAAGAATATAATCTACATAATAGGAACATCCGCTTTAGTTTTAGGGAATTCATTCTTCTCCCAATTCTAATATATATTTTTTTCATGCATCACTATATCAGTTGCTGTATTTTGGAGCCATTTTTTTTTTTTAGATATATTTTGATTCATAGGATTGATATCGAGCTAAGCAGACATTTCTTGGTTGATATTTGTAAGATTGAGTCTCCATACACGCACACACACATATATATATATATATATATTTATGTACATGTATATTTTTATATACTAATAATAAGGCTATACGCTTCTAAACTACTTATGGTATGTGTAGTCTTTCTTTTTAGGTTTAAGAAAATAAAATTGGCATCGGCAGGGCAATTTAGGTGTGGAAAATGTAATGGTGACATCTTTACATTAATAACTCAGGTGATGCCGCACATTCATACATCTGTGCTAAAGGTGCTAGGGAGGAGAAGGCTTCACAGCTTTTGGTTTGGTATTCTGATTTATAATCAGGCATTAAAAAAAAACAAGTTTTAAAAGTAGAAATTCTCCATTTTCTGAGTTTTTCTTCTGCTGAAGCAATTTTGAAGCATTTTGGAACATATATTTTTTTTTTAGTTATGCCCTGGTGCTGTGTTTTCTTTTTTTTGCAGCCTTTTGATTCCACGGTGCCTAGTTTGGACAGTTGTAATGCCATTTATTTTCTGTTTTTTTTCCACTAGTTGTTTTCAACATCTCAAATGGAAACAAATACTAAAGAAAGAAAAAAACCTCCTATAAACAGCAAAGAGGATTAACATTGAACTTAATAGGAAGAGTCTTTCCTGCCCTTATATTATGGGAGGTTGTTGTGGCTTTTTTTGTAGCAGATCCTCTAAAAACAATAGACAACGCAGCACATACCCTATGGCTACGCTCATGCAATGGGTTTTTGTGTGTTTTATTTTTACTCTGCATGTTTTGTTTTGTTTGTTTTTCTAATGTAAATAGCCTATTTTTCTTAATGGGTGCAGAAAAATGTACACAATCAAAATCTCACCAAATGCTCATCATGGGAATGTAGTCTGTCCTGAGATTCAGAAATCCAGCCAGGTTACATCACAAGCACAGGTTTGCTGCTTTCTGCTGTGCATGTGCTAAGGAGTGAGCCTTAGGTCTGTGTACACTAAGGGGGTCTACCCCCTGCTGCTGTGGGGTGTGCTGTGCAGGGTGTGGACCCCGAATATGATAATTAGATATTGTCTTCATTACACCATTGTTATCCCAAGCAAGAGAAAAACTCTCATTAGTAGCGACTAAACTACCAGAAAAGCCCAGATCCTACCCAGCCCCCACAAATGGTAATTAACCGTTTATATGACAACTTCTGGTCATCAGTACTTGTTCTACAATTGTATTACTTAGATCCCTGCTAAGCGGCTTGTAAGCTCCTAGTGCTAATTCACACTGGGACTCTATGAATGCGTCAACGATAATGTTGTGATTGCAAAGAAAGTTCTGAAGTGAATGTAAAAACGAGAGTTTCAAAAATAAATGAATAAATAAGATCACGATCCAATAAATATTTTCTATTTTACTACTATGCCAGCAGTGATAAAAATTATTTTGCAGCCCCTACATCATAGCAGCAAGAATCCTACATCAGCTCCGATCAGTACAGGATTTACAAAAGAGAGAACTGTGCACCCACAATATCAGTAACACTATCACCTTCCCTACTATATACAGCCTGATGTTACAGACATCAGGTGCCAGCACTATATTAACAATAGGGTGCAAAGCCTCTTAGTTAAGGACCAATCCTCCAATATATCCAAAAAATCGAGGCAGCACACCAATATGAAGAAACAGAAAACTGCTTAATTGGCCATACTGGTGACGTTTTGGCCCATATGAGAGGACCTTTCTCAAGTGGAAATAAAGGTCCTCATATCGACCAAAACTATGGGCCATTAAACAATTTTCTATTCTTTCATAATGGTATGCCATCTAGCTATCTCTCACTCTAATTAACAAATAGAACACACAATAAATGACAAACGAAATGCATAACACTTGACTGATGTTTGTATAAGTGATAATATCACTAAATCTAGTGCACTTATGTGTTAATAAACTCAATACATAAAACACTAATTCTGCATATGATCCAAAGAATATATTTCACACAAAGTTATATAATATATATACACTGCTCAAAAAAATAAAGGGATCACTACTGAGCAGACACATGGATATTAGGGACCTCCCTATCACTTCTACCTGTTGCTTATTCCATTGGCACAACAGCAGGAGAAACTGAATCACAATCAGTGTTGATTTCACAGAAGTTTAATTGACTTGGAGCTACATTTTGTTGTTTAAGTGTTCCCTTTACTTTTTTGAGCAGTGTGTATATATATATATATATATATATATATATATATATATCATAATGCATATAGCACAGATACTTAAAAAATAACAGCTATGACATATATTAAATACACGGGCTACATGTGAATAACAAATTTAACTCTTAATTCACAAAACACAATAACCCAGATCACAAATAATTCGTATAACACAATTGTATGTATTCTGTACCCTTAAACTATATTGTATTTCTTTAATCAGTTCCATCAATGTCAGGCTGATGTGTCCTGCTTCTCTTCCTGTGTGATGAGCTGTCCTGATATTTCCCATCCTGCTATTTTAGGGTTTTCTGTGTTACTATACATCCTTGTGGTGTGATCTCTATCGCTCTGTTCCTTTCTTTTCCATCACGATCCACAGACTGTTGTCGCACACGTGTGTTTTATGGTCTGATGATTGTGTCGGGTGTAGATGGATGTGTCTGCAGTGTAGATGGACCATCAGCATTCCCACCTCCTGCTCTCTAGCTGCATGCTTCCTGCTCTCCAGGGTTTGGCCATCCAGTCTGATGATTTGATCAGAGGTGTCACTGGTGGGGTGGTGGCATGAGGGGCCTCCATGTAACATGACTGGGTGCGCTATATTATAACTGCTCAGTGTTTGCAGTAAGAGATTTACGCGTAAAGTGCCCCATGATGGGTAATTTGGCTGTGGGATGTATACAGTAGGTGCTACGCATGAATAAAGCCATACTCTATCTGAGGGTGAGGCTGGGCTCTGGGTACAGACAACCTGTAAGTAGAGTGGTCAGGGGAGAAGAGCAGCTCTGCAGCCAATGGTAATATTCAGAGGGTGGGAGGAGGGGCAGGGGCTGCCTAGTGCTAGTGAGGAAGGACTTGTGGTCCACTCTGGTTTCTATCCCCCTCCCTTTCTTGCCTTTTAACCCATCTGCCTACATTTGCCTTTGCATACAAGTAGGACCCCACACCCTGCATCTGTAAGACATCACCCTAGCTCCAGTACAAGGAGATGGCCAGGAGCACAGGATCCTCCTCACCTCACTAGCACCCATCACTGTGCCCTGGAGTTTGGAGACCTGAAGTCTGCCCAGCATTTATAAGGATCTGTGATACCACAGTAAGTAAGACATCAGGAAACTCCAAGAGTTACTCCCCAATCTAAATGTGGCTCATGTAGGATCCAGAGCTGGCTCATCCCATGGGTGGCTGCTGCTGCTGGCTCAGGGTGTCATTGCTGCCTCTTTAATGGGAAGAGATGTGTTCATTATTGTGACCTTTCCTCTGACCCCATGTTCCTGCTTGCGAGTGTCACGACCCTGTTTTGTCTGACCCACTGGCTGCCATTGATCTGGCCAATCTATCAGAATCATGAAGATTTATGCTCCCTGTGCTCAGCATTGTTCCCCGATCACTGGAAGGAGGTTTTTATTAATAGACTGGTTAACCCCAGAGCACAGATCCTGCCATGTATCTAGAGCTAGAGGAGCCAGTGCTGGAGAAACATCACACTTACATCTGTGCGATCATAGTAATTGATATTATGGTGTGTGTCAGTCAGAAAAATCTATGCAAGTACATTGAGCCCAAAAAGACAGAAGTATTCTAATAAGAGCGACAAATGATATTAGCAGCTGTCAGAGCACAGAGGCTCCGAGTGTCCTCCTGGAACAGCGCGAAATGTTCTTATCTCAGCCTGATGAAGGAGATCTGTGCTCTGAAAGCTGCACATATTATTTTGCTGTTTAGCAAAAAAAAAAAAAGTATCAGTCCTAGAATAATGTTGTCTTATAGGGCATATATTTATATGCATAAATATCTGGAAAGGAGAAATTGGGATCCAGAAGTGAGCACATAATTATGGTTATTAATGCACGTGTGATTGTAAATTTTCAGGTTAATTGTAATATATGTGTATGTTTTATATCAGTGATGTAGGTACAAACGTAAGAATGCAAATGTTATAAATGCACTTAAATTACTTATGTGAATTAATATTTCTGAATGTGTGGAGAAATCTATCTATCTATCTATCTATCTATCTATCTATCTATCTATCTATCTATCTATGTATATATATATTATATGTATTATATATATCTCTAATCTCATGATGCAGGCTAGGCTGTAGATGCAAACAATTATATTTATCACTCACCGATGTCTTTATTTTTTCTCCATTTTTTTTTTTGGTTATGGTTAGAATATTGTTATATATTAAATAAAATTATATTATATTATATTATATTGTAGAATATATATATATATATATATATATATATATATATATATATTCATTGTTTCTCCTATGGTCTGTTTACTACATACGATTATTATGTATAATAATTGACCTTAACATTTTTTTGCTGGGTTATTATAGTATGATTGTGGTACTTTAGATAAACGTGAATGTAAAAAATAGTTTTGATGATTTCATAAAAATAGGCAAAAATAAAAACAGAAACAGGAAAATATAGGCATGTACAACAATAGGATGTAATGCCTTCATTGTACTACACTGATACAGCCCTGGAGATCCTCATATCACAGAGTCTGAGATTCATCCTTTGTTTTATGCTACATTTGTGAAACATTAAAAATGTACAACTGATCGGGCAGACAAGATTCTGGAGAAAACGGAAATATATATAAATATATATATACTGCTCAAAAAACTAAAGGGAACATTAAACAATACATTGCATTGTTTAGTTTTCCATATATATATATATATATATATGGAAAATATATATATGTATGTATTATTTGCCCAATAATTGTAATCATATAAAAAGCAGTAAAAAGCAACAAACAAAAGCAAAACAAACTAAACTAAAATCTCTCTTTTCTATCTTTCGTTAGTACATGAATTAACAAGAACATAATTGCATTTAAAGGATTTGCAGACATAATTGAAAATCCAATATAATTTTCGTTAATGAATGAGTCGGGATTATTTATAGAAAAATAGTAACGCAAACAAAGTGCAGAGCAATGTGATTATAGGGGTACAGAGAGTAGCGGAATATCGGAGGGGCTGTGGATCTTCTATATCGGAGGGGCTGTGGATCTTCTATATCGGAGGGGCTGTGGATCTTCTATATCGGAGGGGCTGTGGATCTTCTATTTGGGGTTTTTATAGCGGATTTGGGGGAGTGTCGGTGACTTGTGTCTGTCTGCAGGGAAGTCTCTACCGGCCGCTGCTGACGATCATTTGTGCTTGGTTGCAGGCAGAGCTGATGGCAGTGTCTGTGCCCGGCAGCGCCCTCACCTCCCCGCACATTCCCCGCCTGCCCCTACACGTGGCCTCCTGTTTCCCGGCGCTGCTGCCCCCCGGTAACCCTTACCTGGGCGTCCTCACCAATAACCCGCATTACCTGCTCAATCCTCTGAAGTCTCTGGGAAGTTTTGTCACCAAATCTTCACCGCTGGCGCCCATCAATTTTAGGGACATCGCCTCCATGCTGGCACACAGCCCCCCGCCTCTGGAGCCCTTCTTCCCCCATCCCCCTGCTACTTACCCCGTGTTTGGGAACACCCCGACTGGTGTGAACAGTAAGGAAGCCGCCTGCGGTAATAATAGCGTCACCACCGGGCAATCAGCGGCCCCGCAGCGCCCCCCAGCCAGCCCCAAAGCCAGGAGGTGCAGAGGGGCTCCGAGAATGGGCTCCCCGGGGCTGGAGGGGGCGAGCCCGGGCACCAGGTACCAATTCACCCAGGAGGAGCTCAACACGGTCCTGTATGGGTACAACGGCGGCCACGGGGACCACAGAGCCCAGCAGTGCGCCCATGCCATCTCCGGGCTCCGCATCCCCAACACCTGCACAGGTAGAACCGTCTGTCTGTCTAAGTATCCATCCATCCATCATCTGTCTGTCTATGTGTTTGTGTGTGTGGAGCTATACCTGTGTATATCTATATAACAGAGGCAAACATGGCTGCAAAGCTGTTATCTATCTATTATCTCTCTCTGTTTATCTATTATCCTTTGTATATAGTTCTCTCTATCTAGAGATAGACAAATAGAAGCCATACATTTCAAGCAAACATGGCTGCAAAGCCTCATCTATTTATCTATCTCCTCTCTATATCTATCTCCTCTCTATATCTATCTCCTCTCTATATCTATCCCCTCTCTATATCTCTCCCCTCTCTATATCTCTCCCCTCTCTATATCTATCCCCTCTCTGTATCTATCTCCCCTCTCTATATCTATCTCCTCTCTGTATCTATCTCCTCTCTATATCTATCCCCTCTCTATATCTCTCCCCTCTCTATATCTATCTCCTCTCTGTATCTATCTCCTCTCTGTATCTATCTCCTCTCTGTATCTATCTCGTATCTATATCTCTCCCCTCTCTATATCTATCCCCTCTCTATATCTATCCCCTCTCTATATCTATCTCCTCTCTATATCTATCTCCTCTCTGTATCTATCTCCTCTCTATATCTATCCCCTCTCTATATCTATCTCCTCTCTATATCGCTCCCCTCTCTATATCTCTCCCCTCTCTATATCTATCCCCTCTCTGTATCTATCTCCTCTCTGTATCTATCTCCTCTCTATATCTCTCCCCTCTCTATATCTATCCCCTCTCTATATCTATCTCCTCTCTGTATCTATCTCGTATCTATATCTCTCCCCTCTCTATATCTATCCCCTCTCTATATCTATCCCCTCTCTATATCTATCTCCTCTCTATATCTATCTCCTCTCTGTATCTATCTCCTCTCTATATCTATCCCCTCTCTATATCTATCTCCTCTCTATATCGCTCCCCTCTCTATATCTCTCCCCTCTCTATATCTATCCCCTCTCTGTATCTATCTCCTCTCTATATCTATCCCCTCTCTATATCTCTCCCCTCTCTATATCTATCCCCTCTCTGTATCTATCTCCTCTCTGTATCTATCTCGTATCTATATCTCTCCCCTCTCTATATCTATCCCCTCTCTATATCTATCCCCTCTCTATATCTATCTCCTCTCTATATCTATCTCCTCTCTGTATCTATCTCCTCTCTATATCTATCCCCTCTCTATATCTATCTCCTCTCTATATCGCTCCCCTCTCTATATCTCTCCCCTCTCTATATCTATCCCCTCTCTGTATCTATCTCCTCTCTGTATCTATCTCCTCTCTATATCTCTCCCCTCTCTATATCTATCCCCTCTCTATATCTATCTCCTCTCTATATCTATCTCCTCTCTGTATCTATCTCCTCTCTATATCTATCCCCTCTCTATATCTATCTTCTCTCTATATCGCTCCCCTCTCTATATCTCTCCCCTCTCTATATCTCTCCCTTCTCTATATCTATCCCCTCTCTGTATCTATCTCCTCTCTGTATCTATCTCCTCTCTATATCTATCCCCTCTCTATATCTATCTCCTCTCTATATCGCTCCCCTCTCTATATCTCTCCCCTCTCTATATCTCTCCCCTCTCTATATCTATCTCCTCTCTATATCTATCCCCTCTCTATATCTCTCCCCTCTCTATATCTCTCCCCTCTCTATATCTATCCCCTCTCTGTATCTATCTCCCCTCTCTATATCTATCTCCTCTCTGTATCTATCTCCTCTCTATATCTATCCCCTCTCTATATCTCTCCCCTCTCTATATCTATCCCCTCTCTGTATCTATCTCCTCTCTGTATCTATCTCGTATCTATATCTCTCCCCTCTCTATATCTATCCCCTCTCTATATCTATCCCCTCTCTATATCTATCTCCTCTCTATATCTATCTCCTCTCTGTATCTATCTCCTCTCTATATCTATCCCCTCTCTATATCTATCTCCTCTCTATATCGCTCCCCTCTCTATATCTCTCCCCTCTCTATATCTATCCCCTCTCTGTATCTATCTCCTCTCTGTATCTATCTCCTCTCTATATCTCTCCCCTCTCTATATCTATCCCCTCTCTATATCTATCTCCTCTCTGTATCTATCTCGTATCTATATCTCTCCCCTCTCTATATCTATCCCCTCTCTATATCTATCCCCTCTCTATATCTATCTCCTCTCTATATCTATCTCCTCTCTGTATCTATCTCCTCTCTATATCTATCCCCTCTCTATATCTATCTCCTCTCTATATCGCTCCCCTCTCTATATCTCTCCCCTCTCTATATCTATCCCCTCTCTGTATCTATCTCCTCTCTATATCTATCCCCTCTCTATATCTCTCCCCTCTCTATATCTATCCCCTCTCTGTATCTATCTCCTCTCTGTATCTATCTCCTCTCTATATCGCTCCCCTCTCTATATCTCTCCCCTCTCTATATCTATCCCCTCTCTGTATCTATCTCCTCTCTGTATCTATCTCCTCTCTATATCTCTCCCCTCTCTATATCTATCCCCTCTCTATATCTATCTCCTCTCTATATCTATCTCCTCTCTGTATCTATCTCCTCTCTATATCTATCCCCTCTCTATATCTATCTTCTCTCTATATCGCTCCCCTCTCTATATCTCTCCCCTCTCTATATCTCTCCCTTCTCTATATCTATCCCCTCTCTGTATCTATCTCCTCTCTGTATCTATCTCCTCTCTATATCTATCCCCTCTCTATATCTATCTCCTCTCTATATCGCTCCCCTCTCTATATCTCTCCCCTCTCTATATCTCTCCCCTCTCTATATCTATCTCCTCTCTATATCTATCCCCTCTCTATATCTCTCCCCTCTCTATATCTATCCCCTCTCTATATCTATCCCCTCTCTATATCTATCTCCTCTCTGTATCTATCTCCTCTCTGTATCTATCTCCTCTCTATATCTATCCCCTCTCTATATCTATCCCCTCTCTATATCTATCCCATCTCTATATCTATCTCCTCTCTATATCTATCTCCTCTCTGTATCTATCTCCTCTCTATATCTATCTCCTCTCTGTATCTATCTCCTCTCTATATCTATCCCCTCTCTGTATCTATCTCCTCTCTATATCTATCCCCTCTCTATATCTATCCCCTCTCTATATCTATCCCCTCTCTGTATCTATCCCCTCTCTATATCTATCTCCTCTCTATATCTCTCCCCTCTCTATATCTATCTCCTCTCTATATCTCTCCCCTCTCTATATCTATCTCCTCTCTATATCTATCCCCTCTCTATATCTCTCCCCTCTCTATATCTATCCCCTCTCTGTATCTATCTCCTCTCTGTATCTATCCCCTCTCTATATCTATCCCCTCTCTATATCTATCTCCTCTCTGTATCTATCTCCTCTCTATATCTATCCCCTTTCTATATCTATCCCCTCTCTATAGCTATCCCCTCTCTATATCTATCTCCTTTCTATATCTATCCCCTCTCTATATCTATCTCCTCTTTATATCTATCCCCTCTCTATATCTATATCCTCTCTATATCTGCCCCCTCTCTATATCTGCCCCCTCTCATTATCTATCCCCTCTCTATTTATCTCCTCTCTATATCTATCTCCTCTCTATATCTATCCCCTCTCTATATCTATCTCCTCTCTGTATCTATCCCCTCTCTATATGTAGCTCCTCTCTGTATCTCTCCCCTCTCTATATCTCTCCCCTCTCTATATCTATCCCCTCTCTATATCTATCTCCTCTCTGTATCTATCTCCTCTCTGTATCTATCTCCTCTCTATATCTCTCCCCTCTCTATATCTATCTCCTCTCTATATCTATCCCCTCTCTATATCTATCTCCTCTCTGTATCTATCCCCTCTCTATATCTATCCCCTCTCTAAATCTATCTCCTCTCTATATCCTCTCTATATCTGCCCCCTCTCTATATCTATCCCCTCTCTATATCTATCTCCTCTCTGTATCTATCCCCTCTCTATTTAACTAATCCCTCTCTATAGCTATCTCCTCTCTATATCTATCCCCTCTCTATTTTTCTCTCCCCTCTCTATATCTCTCCCCTCTCTATTTATCTCTCTCCTCTCTATGTATATAGATCTCCCATTATCCATCTATTCATGTTTTACACTAGGCATGGAGCCTCAGATTTTGGACAGAGAAGCCCTGCAGTTACCAGAAGGTACATTCTCCCATTCCTATGATTACATGACATCGGTCTCTGCTGTGATAAGGATTAGATGCCAGTCAAAATATCTATATTTTAGGACTGACAATCTTGAAAATGAAGTATGGAGATTTACCCAAATCTGGGGTGTTTAGTGCAAGTGTCATCCCCAAAGGAGTGAAGTACGGTCCCTTCCAGGGGAGAGTGGTGAACACCAGTGAGATCAAGACCTATGATGACAACTCTGTGATGTGGGAGGTGAGGAGACCTCTCTGCTGTCACCTTCTCTCCCCTCTCTGCTGTCACCTTCTCTCCCCTCTCTGCTGTCACCTTCTCTACCCTCTCTGCTGTCTTCTTCTCTCCCCTCTCTGCTGTCACCTTCTCTCCCCTCTCTGCTGTCACCTTCTCTCCCCTCTCTGCTGTCACCTCTTCTCCCCTCTCTGCTGTCTTCTTCTCACCCCTTTCTGCTGTCACCTCTTCTCCCCTCTCTGCTGTCTTCTTCTCACCCCTCTCTGCTGTCACCTTCTCACCCCTCTCTGCTGTCACCTTCTCTCCCCTCTCTGCTGTCACCTTCTCTCCCTTCTCTGCTGTCTTCTTCTCACCCCTCTCTGCTGTAACCTCTTCTCCCCTCTCTGCTGTCACCTTCTCTCCCCTCTCTGCTGTCACCTTCTCCCCTTTCTGCTGTCACCTCTTCTCCCCTCTCTGCTGTCTTCTTCTCACCCCTCTCTGCTGTCACCTCTTCTCCCCTCTCTGCTGTCTTCTACTCACCCCTCTCTGCTGTCACCTCTTCTCCCCTCTCTGCTGTCACCTTCTCCCCTCTCTGCTGTCACCTCTTCACCCCTCTCTGCTGTCACCTTCTCCCCTCTCTGCTGTCACCTCTTCTCCCCTCTCTGCTGTCACCTTCTCTCCCCTCTCTGCTGTCACCTTCTCCCCTCTCTGCTGTCACCTCTTCTCCCCTCTCTGCTGTCACCTCTTCTCCCCTCTCTGCTGTCACCTTCTCCCCTCTCTGCTGTCACCTCTTCTCCCCTCTCTGCTGTCACCTCTTCTCCCCTCTCTGCTGTCACCTCTTCTCCCCTCTCTGCTGTCACCTTCTCCCCTCTCTGCTGTCACCTCTTCTCCCCTCTCTGCTGTCACCTTCTCCCCTCTCTGCTGTCACCTCTTCTCCCCTCTCTGCTGTCACCTTCTCCCCTCTCTGCTGTCACCTCTTCTCCCCTCTCTGCTGCCACCTCTTCTCCCCTCTCTGCTGTCACCTTCTCCCCTCTCTGCTGTCACCTCTTCTCCCCTCTCTGCTGTCACCTCTTCTCCCCTCTCTGCTGTCACCTTCTCCCCTCTCTGCTGTCACCTCTTCTCACCTCTCTGCTGTCACCTCTTCTCCCCTCTCTGCTGCCACCTCTTCTCCCCTCTCTGCTGTCACCTTCTCCTCTCTCTGCTGTCACCTCTTCTCCCCTCTCTGCTGCCACCTCTTCTCCCCTCTCTGCTGTCACCTTCTCCCCTCTCTGCTGTCACCTCTTCTCCCCTCTCTGCTGTCACCTCTTCTCCCCTCTCTGCTGTCACCTTCTCTCCCCTCTCTGCTGTCACCTTCTCCCCTTTCTGCTGTCACCTCTTCTCCCCTCTCTGCTGTCTTCTTCTCACCCCTCTCTGCTGTCACCTCTTCTCCCCTCTCTGCTGTCTTCTACTCACCCCTCTCTGCTGTCACCTCTTCTCCCCTCTCTGCTGTCACCTTCTCTCCTCTCTGCTGTCACCTCTTCACCCCTCTCTGCTGTCACCTTCTCCCCTCTCTGCTGTCACCTCTTCTCCCCTCTCTGCTGTCACCTTCTCTCCCCTCTCTGCTGTCACCTTCTCCCCTCTCTGCTGTCACCTCTTCTCCCCTCTCTGCTGTCACCTCTTCTCCCCTCTCTGCTGTCACCTTCTCCCCTCTCTGCTGTCACCTCTTCTCCCCTCTCTGCTGTCACCTCTTCTCCCCTCTCTGCTGTCACCTCTTCTCCCCTCTCTGCTGTCACCTTCTCCCCTCTCTGCTGTCACCTCTTCTCCCCTCTCTGCTGTCACCTTCTCCCCTCTCTGCTGTCACCTCTTCTCCCCTCTCTGCTGTCACCTTCTCCCCTCTCTGCTGTCACCTCTTCTCCCCTCTCTGCTGCCACCTCTTCTCCCCTCTCTGCTGTCACCTTTTCCCCTCTCTGCTGTCACCTCTTCTCCCCTCTCTGCTGTCACCTCTTCTCCCCTCTCTGCTGTCACCTCTTCTCCCCTCTCTGCTGTCACCTTCTCCCCTCTCTGCTGTCACCTCTTCTCCCCTCTCTGCTGTCACCTCTTCTCCCCTCTCTGCTGTCACCTCTTCTCCCCTCTCTGCTGTCTTCTTCTCACCCCTCTCTGTCTTCTTTTACCATTTCTTAGCTACATGTTAGATAAAGTTTTCCTTCCTAAAACATCGCTACACCGTAGATAATGTTATATTTCGTTTTCCTGTTATTTTTAAAATGATTTTCTGTTTTTTTTCTTCCACTTATGATGTGTAATATAACCATTTATTGTTATATATAATTATTTTAATTATTCTGGTTGTATTGTCACAGTAATGTCTTATCATTTGATCAAATGTTCTATATTAATAACGTCATACCGATATTCATATATTTATATTTACAGTAGATCACACTAAAACCACATTAAAAAGCATTAAAATCTTTGTATTATGATTTATCTACAGTAGCTATTACATCTCCTAAAATTATTTCTTTTGCTTTGAATCCTGCTGATGTCCAATTACAGATATATATGAAGCTGATGTGATGGTGATAATCACATTATCGCATTCCTGCTTCCAATGTGAATACTGACCCGCGATTCCTAGCTGTGACCCTGTCCCCTGTGTTTCCCTCCGGCAGATCTTTGAAGATGGCAGGCTCAGTCACTTCATAGACGGGAAAGGCGCATGCGGTAACTGGATGGCGCTTGTGAATTGTGCCCGATTCTCGCAGGAACAAAACCTGGTGGCAATTCAGTGTGAGAACGACATTTACTATGAAACCTCCAAGGAGATCGCCCCCAGACAGGAGCTGCTGGTCTGGTATGGAGGCTGCTACGAGCTGCACCAGGGCATCCCGGTCAGATTCAGGGGTACAGATGAGGGCAAAGCCCCCTTTCAGCAGGAAGAAGGTAATCCATGTGACCCACCCGCAGGAGGACATGGTGCCATCAATTATCAGTACAATGAAAGCTAAGAACAGTTTCCTATGTGATGAAATATAAAATCTAATTTATTCCAATCGATGTTCATATCAGGGATAAATTCCCTGGGTTCAATAAGATCCTGTAATTTTAATGTTATTTTGATGTAAATCATATTTATCTACAATAATATTTCAAAAACATACTATGATGTGCAAATGTATTATAATGCATATGGCACTATATTGTATAATAACAAGTATCTGAAATCTACTTCTTTAGTCTATATATCTAGTCATCCATCCATGTATCTATCTATCTATCTATCTATCTATCTATCTATCTATCTATCTATCCCATATCTATCTATCTATCTATCTATCTATCTATCCCATATCTATCTATCTATCTATCTATCTATCTATCTATCTAAATAGAAATAACAGACAGCAGCACAAACTTGAGCAGATTTTGGGTGCAATAGTCCTGAATAATGCGGTTGTCCAACGCAAAAATATAAATAGGAAAAAATCAGGCAGCACTTCAGTTACAGGAAAAATGTGGATTAAAGTCCGCATTTTTCCTGTAACTGGAGTTCTGCCTGATTTTTTTCCTATCTGTCTATCTATCTATCTATCTATCATCTATCTATCTATCTATCTATCTATCTATCTATCTATCTGTTCATCCATGCATCTATCTATCTATCTATCTATCATCTATCTCTCTATCTATTCATCCATGCATCTATCTATCTATCTATCTATCTATCTATCTATTCTCTGTCTATTTATCTATTATCTATTTTTCTGTACGTGTGTATATATCATTTATACACACAGATACAAAAAAAATCAATAGATATATATATAACACATCTGTGTATATTACACACATACACACATATTTGCATGTAAATTATAATATATATATATATGACACATACACAGATACACAAAAAGATATAACATAAAGAAATACAATCCAGATACATCTTATTAATAATCTATAATATATGAGCACATAAAATCTTATAATGAGCAGCCAAGTATGGGATTGACAAAGCTGCAGTTAGGTGGATTCCTAACTGGCTTAGTGATCGTACTCAATGAGTGGTAATAAATGGCTGCACATCCAGTTGGAAGAATGTCTCAAGTGGGGTACCACAGGGCTCTGTCCTGGGCCCTGTATTGTTCAACATTTTTTATAAATTATCTAGATAAGGGAACTGCAGGTAAATTAATCATATTTGAAGATGATGAAAAGCTAGGAGGGATAGCTAACACTACAGAAGACAGAGAAAGGATTCAGCAGGATCTAGATAAGCTTGATCAATGGGCAATGACTAATAGATTGGTATTTAACAGGGGGAAAAGCAAGATTCTACATCTGGGAAAGAAAAACGAAAATTACTTCTACAGAATGCGAGTAATAGAACTAAGAAACAACATGTGTGAAATAGACTAAGGCTGTGTGCACACGCTGCGGAATCTGCTGTGGATTGATCCGCGTGGATTTTCAAAATCCGCAGATAAATCCGCAGGTCAAAAGTCCCTTGGATATCCGATGTGTACGTTAGTTACCAGCTCCCTGCATCAGCGCGCTGGTAACTAACGAACACAGCAATGCCGCGCTCGGCGTCGCTGTCCTGATCGCTGGTGAAGCTGTCTGTGTGACAGCTCACCAGCGATCACATAGCGACTTACCAGCGATCCTGACACTTTGATATCGTTGTCGGGATCGCTGGTGAGTCGCTGTGTGAGTCGATGTGTGACTCCAGCTTCAGAGGAGATTTAATAGCTCTCTACAAATATCTGAAGGGAGGTCACAGTGTAGAGGGATCATCCTTATTCTCATTTGCACATGGAAACACAAGAAGCAATAGAATGAAACTAAAAGGGAGAAGATACAGATTAGATATTAGAAAAAAAACTTTTTGACAGTGAGGGTGATCAATGAGTGGAACAGGCTGCCACAAGAAGTGGTGAGTTTTCCTTCAATGGAAGTCTTCAAACAGAGGCTGGACAGACATCTGTCTGAGGGCAGTTTCACATGTCAGTGTCTCCGGTACGTGTAGTGACAGTTTTCTCACGTATCGGAGACACTGACACAGACACATTCGAATGAATGTGTCTATGCAGATGTCAGCGTGTTTTCACGGACCGTGTATCCGTAAACAAAACATGCTGACATGTCCGTTTTTGTGCAACAGCACGGATCACACGGACCCATACAAGTGAATAGGTCCGTGTAAACACGTACCGCACACGGATGCTGTCCGTGTGCTGTCCGTGTGCGATCCGTGTGCATTTTTAAAAGTCAAAGGGTTAACATTGAAAATAATTTTTCAAAAACACGGACACACGGACAGCATACGGACAGCACACGGATGGTACACACGGACATACAGATAGCACACGGATGTCACACGGATGGCATACGTATGCACATGGACACACGGACATGGATAGCTCCGGTAACGGTTTTTCCGGTACCGGAATTATCTGGACGTGTGAAACTGCCCTGAGATGGTTTAGTGAGTCCTGCATGGAGCAGGGGGTTGGACACGATGACCCTGGAGGTCCCTTCCAACTCTAACATTCTATGATTTGCAATATTATTATTTATTATTATGCATAGTGCTATCATATTCCACAGCGCTTTGCAGACTTTATCACCACTGTCCCCATTGGGGCCCACGATTTAGATTCCCTATCATCATGTTCTTGGAGTGTGTGAGGAAACCAGAAAACCCAGAGGAAGCCCACACAAACACGGCGATTACGTATAAACTCCATACAGATGGTGTCCTTGGTAGGAAGTGCCTATAACAATATATTTTAATATAATGAAACTGAAATTTTTATTGCACATTAGATTTTTAATTATTTTTACTACTAATATAACTAATATATTGTATAAAATTCAATAGTTTTACATTAAATAATTTTTTTCGCCAAATTCCTCTATAACAGTAGAGTAATCCAGATTAATAACATATAATAATCAGACACAATGTATGTAATATGATTGTGTGCAGCACTAGAATTCATTACCCGCTGGCTCTTGTACACGGGGTGCGATCTGTTACTGACAGGTGAATAAGTGTGTATAAACGTATGCTGTAATCCTTACTAGGAGAATCCAGTGCTGAGCTGAGGACCTGGAGATAAAGCTGGCTCAGTAATTGGTATTGACATTAGCATATTCTGATGAGCAGGATTATTTGCTCAGTCATTAACTGCTAATGATTCAACTATTGTAAAGTACAATGTTCATTATCCTTTGATTTACAGTGGCATGTAAAAGTTTAGGCACCCCTAGTCAAAAGTACTGTTATTGTAAGCAATTAGGTTGAAGATGAAATGATCTCTAAAGGCCTAAAATTAAAGATGACACATTTCCTTTGTATTGTAGGCAAAAAAAAGTAATTTTTACATTTTAAAAATTACAAAAAGGAATATGGGTCAATGCAAAAGTTTGGGCACTCTTGGAGATGTGTGCTCAGATAACTTTGACCAAGGTTTCTGACCTTAATTAGCCTGTAAGTGATATGGCTTGTTCACTATCATATTTAGGAAATGCTAGGTGATACAAATTTCCCAGCTTTATAAAAACCCAGCCCCTTCTAACCTTGTGCCAAAAAATAGCAGCCATGGGTTCTTCTAAACAGATGCCTAGCACTCTGAAAATGAAAATGGTGGAGGCCCACAAAGCAGGAGAATCCTAAAAGACGATAGCAAAGCATTTTCAAATTGCCCTTTGCTCAGGTGAAAAAGTAATTAAGAAATGGCAGTTAGCAGGAACAGTGAAAGTCAAGATATGCCAAATATGGTCTTCACAGAACGGTCATCAGAAGAAAACCTCTCCTGCATCCTCATCATTAAATTCACCTTCAGAAGCATGCAAATGAACATCTAAATGAACCTGATGCATTTTGGAAGCAAGTCCTGTTGACCAATGATCAAAGGTATGTGTGGAGAAAATGGCACAGAATTTCCGGAAAAGATCTTCTCACCAACCATTAAGCATGGGGGTGGATCAATCATGCTTTGGGGTTGTGTTGCAACCAATGGCACAGGGAATATTGCATGGGTAGAGTGAAGCATGAATGAAATTTCAACAAATTCTTGATAAAAACAACACCATCTGTAAAAAAGCTGAAGTTGAAAAAAGGATGGCTTCTACAAATGGATCCTGATTCTAAACACACGTCAAAATCCACAATAGACTACCTCAAAAGGCGCAAGCTGAAGGTTTTAGAATGGCCCTCACAGTCCTCTGATCTGAACTTCATTGAAAATCTGTGGCTAGACCTCAGTATAACACTGCATGCAACACGACCCAGGAATCTCACAGAACTGGAAGAATTTTTCAAGGAAGAATGGACGACAATCCTTCAAACAAGAATTGAAAGACTCTTGGCTGGCTATAAAAAGTGTTTACAAGCTGTGATACTTGCAAAAGGAGGTGCTACTAGACTTCAGACATGCGGGGTGCCCAACTTTTGCAATGGTGCATTTTCCGTTTTGTAATTTTTAAAATGTAAAAGATTAAAATACACAGTATTTTCGGATTATAAGACACACTTTTTTCTCCAGTTTCCATAAAATTTTAGAGGAAAATGGGTACGTCTTATAATCCAAAGTGAGCTTACTGGGGGGGAAGTGGCGGCGGTGGAGTGGGGTCACAAGAGACAGGGTCGCTGCCTCTGAAGACCGGCGTCGGTACCAGGTTTGGAGTGATGCTGCGGGCCCTGGGCTCTCATAAGATGTTTTTGAGTCTCCTTTTCCAATGATTTCCCTGTGGTGGACTTTGGGAAAAGAGCCGTCGGAGGTGGTGCATGAGCAGATTAAGATTTCAAAAGACGAGATCTCTTCTCCTGAGATCTCAATCTGAGCATGACTCGCCTTCAGCGACCATTTCCCCAAAGTCCACCCGCTTCCACTGCCAGCCTCCTGAAGCAGCGATCCTGCTTCCGGTGACCCCACTCAACGGCCTCCACCCCCCATGTAAGCTAACGTTAAAACGGACTATCATGCACCACCATTTTATTTACATTTTTGTTTTCCTATTTTCCACCCCAAAATTTGGGGTGTGTCTTATGGTCTGGTGTGTCTTATTTTTTTTGGCCTAAAATACAAAGGAAATGGGTCATCTTTAACTTTAGGCCTTCTAGAGATGATTTCATCTTCAACTTTCTTAATTGTTCATAGTAACAGTAATTTTGTCCAGGGGTGCCCAAACTTTTATATCCCACTGTGTACACCTACTAGTACATGTACCTTGAATGATTTGAACTTATTGAACATTTTGCTTTCTGTTAATGTTCTAATTTGAGAGCAGCACGGGGCTCATATGTTGGCTTTTTTGGAATGTCATGCTGTATTTGTCGCTTACCCCTATAGAGTCTGGAGAGGGCTACAAATGTGACAGATGTGGTAAAGTCTTCGCCTACAAATATTACCGGGATAAGCACCTTAAATACACGCGCTGTGTGGACCAAGGGGACAGAAAATTTCCCTGCAATCTGTGTAAGAGGTCTTTTGAGAAGAGGGACAGACTGAGGATTCACATCTTACATGTTCACGAGAAGCACAGACCCCACAAAGTAAGTGCTGCCATTTTTTATCCACCTTTTTTTATCCACCGTCCTCTCCAAACAGCAGCTTAGGGCCACATTTATCTCTTGGGCCCTTTACATGAGGCTCTGTAGCTGATGGTGGCTGAATGTGAATGGTAAAGAATTGGCTCTAGAAGATAGTAGTTGATTAATGATTCTGTACGTCTGTCTATATTTTCTTATTTTTTTGATTTCTCACGGGGGACACTAAAGTCTGTATTATCTACTTTTGTTTTCTGTTTAATGTAAACTCCAATTATTCTGAATTGTATTTGTGTGTTTGGCAGTAGAGCATTTATTTCAGAGCAGAGGCCGTAATATCCTCATCCTAGTGTTATGTATTACTATACTATGTCTGTCCGATAAGAGGCAGGCAGTGTCCGCTTCCCCAGAGCAGAATATGGGCTCTTACTAGAGAGAGTCTGTATTCTGCTGATGGTCTTATTTGGCAATGGCAGGGAATTTCACAGGCGCTACTTGTTGATTAGCAGCTGGTAAACCTATAGATTAATGCTTTATTTCAGCAATGTATTCTCACTTTATGTTTCTGACCTGAAACCACTGTACTGGTCTCCTGAAGAAGCTTCCCAACTTCAAAATGCTTTGAGAATATTATCAAATAGACATTTTGATACCGGAAATAAGGTCTTTATTGCGGATCCCAAACCAGCAATGCAGATCACCCACTTTTTTTTTTCCCACTAATAGAGTATATTGTAGAATAAGGACAATAATTTGTAGCTTTAACTCCAAAGGAAGATACATCAGCCAGGGAATAAATGGCGATATAATAATAATCAGTCGAGTGGAAAGAGCTGTTATTTTATTAGTAAGACAATGCACAAATATCCTCACTTCCCTTACCTCTGGACTGACGCTACATTCTGTTGGAATGATGGCGCCAATTTTATTATCTTTTATACTTTCCTACTCTTGCTTGGTGAACCCTCCAAACCCTTCTACTGAAAGAAGGGAACACCAGGCGATGTCAAATATCAGCAGTCACTACAGTACTTCATACCCGATGACAGGGTTTGATCCGCTTGTACACAACATCAAGAGGTAATCACTCCCCTGTTGGAAACCTCTGCTCTTTATACTAGTCTGTCAAGGTTTTACATGAGGGGATGCCCTTTTTGTTTCATTTTACATATCTACAAGTCCCACTTATTCATTTTCTTAGGTTCAACAGTCTCAGCATTGCCTTATATACTCATCCTGCCATTGCCAGACTGAGGTGCCAAGGGCCCATCAGTAACATTGACTCTGGGGGCTTATTGTTCTGAAAATCCATTACCCTGGTTCACTCATTTAGCTATACCTCTATATAATAGTATACTTGGTAGTGTATTAAATGAAAGAGGAGATATTGCTTTTTTCTGTACATAGTGAATCATGTATATTATGCTGAATACTGCTAATATAGGAGAGATGGGCCAGCACCTAAGCAGAGGCCCACCAGGAATTCACCTGTTATCCGGTGTGCCAGTCTGTGCCTGCATCCAGCAGAATCCAGTGATAAATGGTCTTTTCTCTCCAGCAGAGGAAGCGTTAAGTGAAGTCACGGGTGGCTGCCATTATCTCAGTAGGGTTTGGCTGGAGGCCCCTTATTTAGATCTGAAAGGCTTGTAAACTGAAATAGATCCAGGCCTGGCTCAATGAGACACACTTCCATTTCACGGGCCGGCTTACATTATTTAACAGTTCAGTTGGCTGCGATGATTTTCTTGAGTGTTTTACACATATTTGGAACTAATGCATTGTGTGTAATATTAGAGTTGTATCTAGGATCAATACAAGGTTTTTGCCTCCTTGTGATTAGGCCTTGGTACCTGGCTGCACACTATAAACAGGTCCATAATTGAGTCCTAAATACCTACCTGCATCGTTATCTATGCTGCCTTGTTGGCCAGATTTTTCCAGTTGTATAAAGGTGACTGCACACATCAGAAAAAGGTTTGGTAACCCCCCTGATGTTGCCGAGACCAGCCGACCATCTAATGTAAATGGGGGTGGGGGGTCTCCATTCTCCCTGGATGGCAGAAGTGGGCTGAACGTTATCGAAGATGTTTCTAATATATGGAAATGTGATCTGGGTTACATTCATTAAAGGGGTACTAAATCCTAATTATAAGCTGGTGTTATAAGGAAATGGATGCAGATACTTGCAATCTGATTAGTCGCTATTCTCCCCCCACACAGAACGGCATTCAATTGTGCAAGAAATTGGGAAACTTTAGGGTGTATCCCTTTAAAATTGTCCAACTGCCTGTGTATTAAGCCAGCTCATCAAGCTATCTGGAGTCCTATGTAACAGTAAAGATAATACATGATTGATTCAAGATGAATTGTGCCAAATGGCAAACTCCTCAGCACTTTACTTCCTACAACAATCTCAACCCTGCTACGTCAGCACTGCAGCAATCTGATTGTGTGATTGACACCTGTCTCTCCTGTTACAGTGCACGGTGTGCGGGAAGAGCTTTTCTCAGTCATCCAGTCTCAACAAGCACATGAGGGTCCACTCTGGAGAAAGACCATACAAGTGTGTCTACTGCAACAAGGTAACAGCACTTCCCTATTACTGTAGCGCTGAGTGTATCATATTTTTATATGTTAATTCCCTTTTCAATTAACTTCATCCCATTGATGTGTAAAAACAAAAAAAAAACAAACAAAACAAATTGACGTTGAATTGATGCTGCTGTGCCAGTGTTTTTGATCGACAGCAGCGGTTACGTCACATTGATAGCACTGCAACCAATCGCTGAGCAACTCTGCCAATTTGTAGATGACCTCGTAACCACCTATCTAGTCATCCATTTTTTTTTCTCTGGCGTTGCATAGTTTGCTGTGGGATCGTTTATATTCATCCCACTCATGAGTTGTACTGGACCCTTCAAGGAGCCGTGGTAGGAAATGCTATCGATCATATATTGATCTGGCTCAGCAGAAGTGCAAAAGACTGGTGACAAATGATGCTGCTTGGATGCGGGTTGTCATTAGCTGAGGCACAACTGATGCAAGCATTTCAGAAAGGCCTGAGGTCAGATTTCCAAATATCTGTCCCATCAGCTTTCTTGTGCCTCTACTCATGACAAGTGAAGTCAGAACGCTACTGGCTGTCAGGAGGCTTTTTCTCCACTTTCTACTCCAAAATTGATGAACCAATAGAAAAACGTAACATGCAGTGTTTTCAGAATCCGACTGTTTGAAGGGTCCAGTGCAACAACTGACGTGCCGGAAGAATGCGCTGGAGGGAGAATAGATCCCATAGTTTGCTATGGAAGGAAACAAGGCCGGGCTGCTGGATAACTGTAAGCAAAACTTACAGTATACGACTATATGTATTTATAAACCATATGGGGGACCAGGGATAGCTGCTCATATTTTCAGATTGGGACATCGATATATAATGATTATCTCTATTTAATATGTACAAATATTTCTTCTTGAGCTGGACTCCCCCTTTTTTAAAGGGCTTTAAAGAAATGAAAAAAAAAATACTAAAGGAAGTGTAATTATAAATATATTTCCAAATTCTTATTGGTTAGCAAATCACACTTGTTTTTTTTGTCTGTGGAGATAATCAATGTAAAAAGTTAGTTTAATATAGTGATTACTCCCATATATAAAACAATTGTTATTTATTAATGGAAGATATTGAGTAATTTATTTATAATGACATTTCCTTTTTCATTTTTGTAATTCCTTTAATTCCACCTATTGTGATGTATATGCATTATTCATCATTAATATCTCAAAACAGTTTCCAGCTGCTATAAAAACAGCTTTTACATTGATTCCTCATATATCTTGGATCAACACGTCTTCTCTTTCATTTTTCTTTCAATTAGGCATTTACAGCTTCCAGCATCCTCCGCACCCACATACGGCAACATTCTGGAGAAAAACCCTTTAAGTGCAAACATTGTGGCAAGGCCTTTGCGTCGCACGCTGCGCATGACAGCCACGTGCGCCGCACACACATTAAAGAGAAAGGCTACAGCTGTACGACGTGCGGGCAACACTTCATGGAGACGGAGCAGTTACGATATCACATGCGGGTTCACTCCGCTCTCTGAACGTCTGCTCTCACTCAGCACCGGATCATTTAGCCCGTCCCAATTCTATTTAATTTCCTTACTGTGATTAACCCCTTAATGATGGGCAGAACATTTAACAAAGCACTGCCATCTATCTATCTATATATATATATATATAATTGCCTTAAATTGTCTGTCATCCACTTCTGTCTGGATGTCCGAATCCCACAATCCACTGCGCCACACCGGAAGTACGCTGACCGCCATTTTGGTACACCCAAGTGATGCCGCCCGGATCCAGGACGCAACTGCGATCCGATCACGAACGCAGCTGCGATCTCAATGGCGCTCGGATCCAGGCCACCACTATGATCCCAACCGCCCCTGGGATCCCAGCTGCCGCTCGGATCCAGGCTGCCGCTGCGATCCCGATCGGCGCTGCGATCCTGACCGCCTCTGGGATCCCAGTCGCTGCTTGGATCCCAGCCGCCGCTTGGATCCAGGCCGCTGCTGCGATCATGAGGCTGTGAAAGGGGTGTTACGAGGGGGTATAACGAGAGGGGTGTAATAAAAGGGGTACAATGAGAGGGTGTAATTAGGGGGGGGAGTAATGAGAGGGATGCCACCACCAGACCACCGTCAGGACCCACTGCCTGACTACACGCGCCAGATCCCGCCGCTGCCTGCCCACCCACCTCTGTGCAGTCACAGCCGGCAGGAAAGACCGCGGCTTGAGGCCTGTGCTGGAGATTGGGTGCGGCCACCCTCTGGTGGCGCCGCACACCATCTCCAGCACAGATCGCAAAATACTGTCTTTCCTGCTGGTTGTGATTGCACGGAAGTGGGTAGGCCGCCACCCTCAGCACCACACAGCTGCCCCCATTGTGATGTTACTGCCCTCCTGATGCGATAGCATCGGGCACACATCTAGTTTATACATATTCATTAAATGTGTGTACATTCGCCCTATTTGTGGAAAAATTAAAATTACAAATATCAGAAATTGGTGACACAAGCCAAATTTTTCCCCCCCAAAATTATTATTTTTTTTTCTTACAATCACTGCAATATTAAAAAGTATATGCTTTTTGTATTACTGTAATCTTTCTGACCCAAAGAATCATGTTGCCAATTTTTACTGAACTCTTTAACAATAAAACTCAAAAAACAAAGGTGGAATTCCTTTGTTTGTTTTTTTCACCATTTCAAAGTTATAGCTCTTGAAAAAAGGAAAGGAGAAAAATACGCAAAAATTAGACATTGCCTGGTTCATAAGGGGTTAATAATAATAATAATAATAATAATATTTATATTATAACTTATGATTATTCAGATGCTTATGATGTATAATAAACTATGTAACTCATATTACTTTTCGTTAACCCAGTCTGGCTGAAGAACTACAAGGTTTTATTTTTTATTCTCCAACCTATGCATTTTGATGAGGACAAAATCTTGTACATATGGTAATTATGTTTGGTAACTATATACAGATGATACTGATTTTCATTTAAAGCATGATATGTTTAAATCCATAAAGTTATTTGGTAAGTCATTTTCCACTGAAATGTATAATGAGCTGATAATCAGGATGCTTGTACAGGCTGCATTATTGCAACTAATGACTAACCACACTCAGATCAACTATATGTAAAAAAAAAGCCCATGATAGACTCAGTTGCTGATTAATATGGCCCTGATGTTGCCACCGTTCCGTGACTCTGTATGTAGCTGCTAATCTCGGATCAGTAGACATCTTAGCTCAATCTGTAACCCTAAAAGTGGCCCATCGCACACCAGAGGAGGCCAAACGGCAAACCTTACACTTTATTCTCTTGCAATTCTCCTGCAAAGTACCATGCATATAAGTTAGCCATGTCCATATGTTAACAATGCAAATTTCTCTTGTGATATTTATATGGAAGACACTTGTTGTGTTGACGTGGATCTGTCCACGTTCTCTCCCACCCAATAAACTATATCCTGTGTTATTGCTTTAGTAAGAAAAATGACATTGGTCAAATGGAAAACAATACTGACAATTTTTGTGCTACAGGCTCTTAACAGGGATGGAAAAATGGACTTGTTTTTTGCAAATTGGTAGGTGGTTTTGGTCACAATCAGGTGATGGTTTGATCCTATAGATGCTCCCTTAAGGAAAATAATTATATTCTTAATCTTAATGTAATACCAGAGCCAATCGATTCCCTCTGTCACATGTACAGATATCGCCATAAATGACAAAATGAAGATCCTTTGGGGATGGGTCTCTTGGTAAGGGGCATATACAAATGGCCTCTAATGCAGGCGATGGCTCAGGTCCAATATCAGGCAAACTCCACTGTAAATGTTCAGCTGACCCCAGGAGTAGAGTAATCAGCGAGCTTTGTGATTATATCCGGAGAGATCAGACTTATCCAGTTTGTCTTTTCTTATTAGCTTCAGAGCTCTGATGCTCATTGATCTTGTGTCCTGTGCTGTAATACTGCTCGGCCTTTCAGCTCATTGTAATAAAAAGCTTCACCATTATCTACTGATGACAATATTAAGTTGCTTTAACAACATGATGCGAAACAATATCTGTCATTCTATTATTGTTTCAGATCTCAGTACTGAGAATGGGCCATGGTAAGTGTCTGGGCCTACAAAAACAACCCCAGGAAATGTATTCAGGCTCGGACTGGCACATAGGGTAACAGGGGAATTCCCTGGTGGGCCCCTGGGCAGCTCTGGGCGCCAACCCCGCTGTATGGGCAGTACGTGGCATAATTCACTTGGTTCACTCTATACAGAAAAAAGCAGCATGTCATCATTCATTAACCAAACTCCCCAGTTTATTAGAGATGTAGATAAATTTGTCAACGATGGCAGTGTAATATTTATATATTTATATGCAGGTGAAAAGTGGGCCCCCTAATGTTACTGGTGGGACCTTGGCACCCCAGTCCGACACTGGATAAACTTGTAGTTGTGAAGGTCCAAAATAGGATCCTTTTGAGAACTTGGTTATTCCAGTTTGCCTTGTGCTATAGCAAGTCTATTGTGAATACAAATATGAGAATGACAAGATTAGTCAATACCTAGCATAATTATGTAAAATTCTAAGGATGTATGCAAATAAACCGCAAGAAAAAATATAGTATCGGCTCTCTCATGGAGCGCATCATACAAATCGGCCCCTTTATAGTAGATGTAGACAACAATTTGGGCTATTTAACTCTTTAAGCAAGATATAAAGTCTTAAGTTTCACATTCACTAAGGATTTTTGGGACTCCATCAGCAAATTTTAAGCTGCAAACAATGGCCTACAGACACAGGGTCATACACAGCCTCTGCCTGCTGACCTGTAAGATATCAGTGAAATAATCTATTTCTACATAATAATTCTGATAGTGTCATTGCATCAGAGGACTGATTTTCATATGGCATCCCCAGTATGTTATGTAAAATAGCGCCAAATCTAAAGGCCTAATAGTGAGTCAATTTCAACAATTGATATTTAAATTTTATAACAATTCATATTTCAATATTACAAGAGATATTTCAATGTGGTGTCCCATTAGGAAACTCCCTGTCTATGCCCTATTATGTACATTATTGTGTGGACCCCCTTCTTGTATAGATCCGATTGAAGAGCTAAGGCATAAGAGCACCCCCAGATCCAATCCATCTCATATGTCGCAGCTATGTGTGGGTTTGGTGAATATGTGTGTATATATACTATATACTGTATATATCTATATCTATATAAACACAGTATATATAGTCTTCCTTGATGCAACAAGTCTTTATACATCACTTGCTCTTGATAGGACAAGTAATTGCAATTTGCACAGCTCTCGGCTTTGATGCTGCTCTGCACTTTATTAAGAGCACAAAAAATTCATTTATATCACATAACAAAACAGAAAAGACGTGACCTGCCCGGGATGTTTGGATTGTTTTGGGCTGTTTTATGACTGTGTTTTTTTTTTAAAATTATGGATGACCTTCTGAAATTGTTTGTGGACATCCCACTACTATAGAACAACCGCAACATTTTTCAAATGTTAGTCCTTTCCTGTAATATTTTGCGATCTATATATTCATTTCTCATATCAAGCTGTAATTCCGTAAAACTTTTTATTTTTGGGCTGCATTTATATTTTGCGGCTGTCATTGCATTCTCTTAGACTATTTAATTGCTTTCTTTGTAATTCTAAAACAAATAAAATACATGTTTAATGAACATCAAGTGAAGACTTTTTTTTGTCCCTCTAAGTATTTAATTACTTTGTGATCCCACCAGAACTGATTTGAATATAATTAAAAAGCAAAAAAATGTAATCGTATGATTTGTCATGGTTGTATCCCCTCTAATATTAAGGTTATCCAGGACTAAGGTACTGATGACCTTTCCTATTGAAATGAGTAGGAGTTGGTTTGCTATACCCACCAGTGGCCACTCAACCCTGTGCGGATTTATGATGATGTATGATGTTCCTGCTTTGTATGTTGTTTATATCCAGCCTCTGCCGGAGCAGATAATGGCTGATCGTTGGGTGCCGGGTGTCAGATCTCCACTGATCTGATATTGATCTATCCCATGTATAGGTCATCAATATGTTAACCCTGGACAAACAGTTTAATTCCAAGGCAGAGAAAACTACAGTATGAACGTAGCAAGCAGTGGCATGAATGTAGTGACAGTGTAAAGTAACAAGCAGGAACGCGGGATGCAGTGACAGGACACAGGCAGAGCAAGGGTTAGCATGTTTATTTACAGGGGAATGTACTCCACGCAGGGAGTGAGGGATTGTAGGATGATGATAAGGAATGGGGCAGAACTGGGAGAGTGGCAGGGTAGGTCAGAGACGAATGAAATTTCAGTAATAAAGAGGTGAAACTTATCAGTTTGTAGTCTTCTTCGGTGCAGCTCCTCAGAGTTCCAAAGGTGGCACCGACAACAGCGGCACGTGACGTCTCGGTGAGGTCTGTAACAGGTGGGGATCCAACGGTGGCACCAACTACAGCGGCGCGAGACGTCTAGGCGAAGTCTCTGGGAGGCAGGAAGATTTCCCATGCTCAAACATTTCTAGCATGGTACTGAGTCTAGTGTGGGGAACCGTCGGAACAGAACTTCTCTCCGCGGTGTACACAAATCCTTGTTAGCGAGGCTCTGTCCTAGCCGTCTGTTTCTCTCTCTCTTTGCATCAGACTCACAGTGCTGTCTCTGCCTTCACTAGGGTCACCTCCTAGTGCGGAGGGTAGCAGGGAGCTGACTGTCGGTCGTCCACAAACGGTGGACCTGTATGCAGGGGTCTGTCAATTATGCGGTCACTCTTGGGCAGAGCGTGTGCGGTACTCACTATCACGCCGGATTCGGCACTCGGCTTATCTCTGCTCTGCTGGCATGGCTCTGCATGTCTCCGCTCTGCTGGCAAGGCTCCACTCTGCAGGTGAAGGGGGCTCCTTCTATACAGCCTGTCACCATATCGGTACTTTCTGGTGGGGGAAGCTGAGCGCGCTCTTCTTTGCGCGCTGCTCTCTGCGCTGTCCTCCGCACTGCTCTGCGCTGGTGCCAGACTGTCCTTTTTGGCGCGCTTCACCCTTTTATCCCCCTGCTGCTGTGCGCGCTTTCCCGGCTCTCCTGGGTGAGCAGGAAGCTCCGTCTCTCTCCTTCTTCTATCCTGCAACAGGGGAAGGTCAGCCTCTCTTGCACTTCCCCCAGACAGCAGGGGAAGGTCCTCTCCACTCAGGTTTCTCTCCCGGAACAAAGGATGCAGCCTTTATAGTTCCGGACCCGGCATGCAGGTACCCGCCGCCAGGTCTCTCTCCTTACAACTACGTGAACTAGGTTTAACACGTCTTAATCTTGACACACATAGTGAACTAACTATTGAAAACAAAAAAACCTTACAGCTTCTTGCCATACATCAACCAACACCTGTCAGCACACAGGTCAGGAACCTAAACACATGGAAGCAAAATTAGGTAAACCAGGAGATTTTGGCAAGACTGACCAAATACCTTATGACTGTCTCCAACGGATAATTTTGGGAAATAGAAGGATTGAGCTGTTGGATTTCAACAGGCACAAACACTTTGTCTCAAGGAAAAAATAAATCAGCTGCCAGAGGTGCCTGATGTGGACTGTTTTATCCTTTTCCTGCCCCGAAGACAACAAGCGTGTCACGTGAATACCATTGTGTGGGTTTATTTGTAAAAGTAATGTGTGACCATTGTAATGCATTATGGTGATGTACAAGTATATAAGGTGTTAATGCATAATGTGAATACAGCATAGGGATAAGCTTAGGACATCATAAGTTGTAGAATAAGGATAATAGGTTAGCATGTTAGGTAGGAATTTTTTGTTAGGTTTAGCCCAGTGGGTGGGCACTAGTGCTGATAAGGCTGATACTTTTGCATTTCCGTGCAGTCGCTGTACACATCAAATCGCCGCATACGGACACATCTGCATACAAAACATGTCCCTGCGTACCCAATGTTTAAGATAGGTACGCAGGGAAACACAGGACGCCTACAGAAGTAGGCGGAGTGTAGGTGGAGCTTCACAGAGGAAGAAAGGAGAACGCAAATCTGAAACCAGCCTAAAATGGGGGCACTTCCTGGGTGCAAGGAGTTCAAATTCAGATAGCGAAGTGTATGGTGCAGTTCAGGTGGGGTGGATTGCTAGGGGCAGTATGGGCCAACCGGTCGAGACAGTGGAAGGGTAAATGGAGTTCCCTGTTTGACATTCCAACAGCATCTGGAGACTAGAGCTCTGGCCAGGTTTCACAAGCGGACCAGGTTTTCTGACATCATGAGGTCAGTGGATGTGGAATTACATGGGGGGCAGGTGGTCAGTCACAGGTGCACTGCCGAAGTGGACAACGAATCCTTGAGGCTGACGGAGACAGAAGACTTGTGTAAAGAGCCAGGGTGCAACTGGACAGCAGCTCCGTCGCAACTACCTCTCTTGGACACTTTACATGTGTATAAGGGGGTAATGAAGGGTGTGTGTTGAATGTTCCTTTTGAAGGCATATAGGCAACTTTACAGTATTTTGGTAATACTTCCTCTTATAATTAGCAGTTTGGGCTCAGGTGATAGTACAGCTACATTGGTAGAAGGAGACTGTATATTTAGCAATTACTTAACAAAATGTGATGATTTGTTCCTTTAGCAGTAGGAGCAGTCAAATAATAGTTTGCAATAAATAGTACTAACCATAAAGATGTCTATAGTCATTATTTAGTCAGTAGTATAGACTTCAATATCTGAATTAAAATTTTTCCTACACTGTGTGCAGATTTATTAGGTAAATGAGTATTTTGATCACATCATCCTTTTTATACATGTTGTCCTACTCCAAGCTGTATAGGCTTGAAAGCCAACTGCCAATTATGTAAATCAGGCAATTTGCATCTCTGTAATGAGGAGGCATGTGGTCTAATGACATCAACACCCTATATAAGGTGTGCTTAATTATTAGGCAACTTCCTTTCCTTTGGCAAAATGGGTCAGAAGAAAGATTTGATGGACTCTGAAAAGTCAAAAATTGTGAGATGTCTTGCAGAGGGATGCAGCAGTCTTGAAATTGCCAAACTTTTGAAGCGTGATCACCGAAGAATCAAGCGTTTTATGGCAAATAGCCAACAGGGTCGCAAGAAGCGTTTTGATAAAAAAAGGTGCAAAATAACTGCCCATGAATTGAGGAAAATCAAGCGTCAAGCTGCCAAGATGCCATTTGCCACCAGTTTTGCCATATTTCAGAGCTGAAAACACACTGTGGTAGCCACAAACTGAGCTCACCACAAAGAAGCGATCCACAAAGTTATATAAAAAATTATGTGTGTTTTCTGATCTATTTTGAAGTGCCATTCTTGCATTATTGGACATAGTGTTGAAATATTGTATCTTTTGCTGTTTTATAACAGATTGTCCGTGTTATGGATTTAAAAGCCAGGGAGAGTGCCTGGCGTTCCAAGGCCACTGACATTTTTTCAAGAAATATCCCGATTGTTTCGCAGGATACCTCTCTTGAGATTAAAGATTTAATGCACAAATATAGGAATGTTATGCAGAAAAAAACAAGATTATGGTGGAATAGGTCCTCACTTGAAAATTATTTGGACAAAAAAATAATTCCAAGAGGTTTGAGAATACAACTCTATCCGACATATGAATTAGGAGAGCAGGACTTGGTAAAAAAAATGGATGTCAGCAGCATCTAGATGTTCGTTTGAATTTATACAAATTTTGATAGATAATAATACTATGTCCTTGTTATCTGTTGATAAAGAATTAGAGAGCTTATCGAAGTCTCTAAATAAAGATATGTCTAGTGAGCAATTTTCTAAATGGTTAAAAGACCTGGAAATGGATATTGCAAAATTAGAGGATAAAGTAAGTCAAGAAAAACTTAAAAAATATCAAAGAGATGTTGAAGATTATGATTCTGATAAAATTTATCGCTGGCAATTAAATGGACAGAAGAATAAAAATCGAAATAGAACACAATCAGATGTCTCTCATACATCGGAATTGGAAAGCAATGCTTCTACCAGCGATGTGGACAATTCTCATGACTCCTTTTTTAGGAACAGTGATAAGAAAAGGAAGAAATTTCCTGAGATGTTTCATAAAGCACAGAGAGGCTCTCATTTGAGAGGCCAATATCAGGTAATTAATCTTTCTGATCATGAGTTGACGTTGGCTCAACAAACAATTTTACAACGTGGTTTGACCTTTTCCCCTTCTAATAACTTAGACACGTTCACATCGATAAAAGATGTTCACCTATTCTCGAGGAAGCTGATTCTTAAAAAACTTCATGCAGTAAGAGGTAAAGGGATTTTAACTCCAACACGAGCTGAGGAAGAAGCATTGGAGGCTCTAATTTCGTTGGAGGAAGAAAATAACATGACATCAGGGGTAAGTATGGTCCCTAAAGATATGTTTATCAAATGTAAGACCTTTCCATCTCTTGGTCTTTGCCCGGCCATTGATATATTCACTAAATTAGTCTCACGTGATATAGAGGAATTATCTCGTTTACGTGGTAGTTCCTCTAATATCTCAAAAGATGAAAAGATAGCCCTTGAGGAATTGAAATTGTGGAATGACGTAGTTTTCAAATCGGCGGATAAAGGGGGAAACCTTGTAATTTGGCCCATTCATCAATACGAGAGACAAGCAAATAAATTACTAAATGATGACAAATGTTATCGTAAGCTGCAGTTTAACCCTTTATCATCCTTTCAAACTCTTTTAGTGGACATTTTGGATAAGGCTTTTTTGCAAGGATTGATTTCTAAAAAATTATTGGATCGGATAAAAAATCACCATCCGAAGCTCCCCACGTTTTACCTGATTCCAAAGATTCACAAAAATCCATTGGATCCACCTGGTCGCCCAATCGTCTCAGGTAATGATGGTCCCTGTGAATTAATAGGAGACATAATAGATTATTTTTTAAAACCTTTGGTTAAGGATTTACCTTCGTATATTAGGGACACCACGTCAGCACTCCAGAGATTAGATCAATTGCATTTTGATGAAAATACA
The DNA here is from genome assembly GCF_039654945.1 of Dendrobates tinctorius. Lineage (NCBI taxonomy): Eukaryota > Metazoa > Chordata > Amphibia > Anura > Dendrobatidae > Dendrobates > Dendrobates tinctorius. Next base: position 8,521,400 of record NW_027361750.1, on the reverse strand, counting down.
CTTATTGTGACTGCTGACGTGGAGTCCCTGTATACTTCTATTCAACATCATGACGGCTTGAAAGTGGTCCGATTCTTTTTGGGTTCTAGTACTTTGGATGGTTTCTTGGTTGAGCTGATTTTGATCCTTTTGGAATTTTTATTAATGCATAATGTTTTTACTTTCAACAACAAGATATTTCTCCAGTTACAGGGTACTGCGATGGGGGCCTCTTGTGCCCCCTTGTATGCTAACCTGTTTCTGGGGGCCTGGGAGAGAAGTGTCTTTCATGATGACCTCATCCAGGAAATGGACTATGTCCATAACTGGATGAGGTATATCGATGATATTCTCTTTTTTTGGGATGGATCTATACAAGATCTTCATAATTTGATGAATCATCTCAATGAGAATAGCTTAAATATAAAACTCACATTTAAATATGGGAGGGAAATGTATTTTCTCGATATCAAAATGGCCATTGCAGGAGATGGTCTTTTGAACACTAATGTGTTTCGAAAGGCAACAGCCATGAATGCTTTATTATCAGCTGACTCCTTTCATCCACCCTCCACCATCCGAGGTATTCCTGTTGGGCAGTTCCTACGGGCAAAAAGGATCTGCTCCACTAAGGAAAATTTTGAGGAGCAAGCTGTAGACCTTTCAAGGAGATTTATGGAAAGGGGCTACAGCAAAAAGATGATTAAGAGGGGCTATTTTAGAGCATTAAAGGCCCCCCGTGACAAATTGTTGTATGGTCCGCCTTGTCCTAAAAAGTCAAACAATCAGGATCAGGTCCGTTTTATTTCGACTTACAGCAATAAATGGAATGAATTGAAAGCCATTATATGCAAGCATTGGAAAATTCTGTTAGTTGATCCAACTTTGAATCAAGTCTTACCTGGTCAACCTTCTTTTGTAGCCAGAAGAACATCAAATTTAAAGGATATATTGGTTCATAGCCATTTTGAGCCTACTAAACAGAGGTCTGGCCTTGGAACGCCCGTTTTTTTTCCCATGTGGTCTCTGTAAAGGGTGTTTGAATCACACCAAATCTACAACCTTCTCTAATTTTGATGGATCACGACAATATGAAATACGAAAACATCTTAGCTGCAATTCTCAAGGTGTGATCTACCATGCTAAATGCCCATGTGGAAAAGTATATATTGGTCTGACCACTAGGGAATTAAAGGTAAGAACTCGTGAGCATGTCCGCGATATAGAAAAAGCTAAAAATAATGAGGATCTTACGTCTCTAAAGTCTTTACCTAGACATTTTAAAATGTTTCATGATTCCAGTGCCAGGGGCCTAGTGATTAAAGCTATTGACCAGGTCTCTCTAGGCTTTAGAGGGGGTGATTTGGGCAGAATTTTGGCCCAGGTAGAGAGTAGGTGGATCTTTCGGTTGGGGACCTTAAGTCCCAATGGTTTAAATGAAACATTGGGTTTTTCTGCGTTTTTGTAGTAGTGTATATCAAGAGAGGTATTTTTATGGGTTGGGTTTATGTTTTATCATTGACATTCATTTGTTTATGTTTTATTCATGCCTATTGTTTTTTTATTTAGTGTCTACATACAGTCAGTTGTTTGGGTTTTTGTCCCTCATGTTGTCTCATCTTGGATTCGGAGGGTATAGAATTTTTCCCATTGCCAGATTGGACATATCTATCTTCAATCAAGCTGCATGAAATCTTAGTAGAATGATTCTTTTTGTACACGCTGTTTTTAAGAACAAAAAAAAGGAAAAAAGGAAAAAAAAGAAGAGAAAAAGTATTATATATGGATTCTCTATCACGTTGTAGTATTGGAGTTTATTATATATACCTTGTAATAATTATGCACTTGAAGTTTACAGATGTATACTTATATATGTTTCACGGTATTTAATATATGTGATAGAATTATACATCCACTTGCAATTGTTATTTTGGACACATCACATTGTGATTTAGGGTTCTGTAACAAGCACAGAGCACTTTACTGCATTAGTCACTTTATCATTTATATGCGATATATTTCTCTAATATTTGTGGATAATGCACTGATACAGTGGGGAAAAAAAAGTATTTAGTCAGTCAGCAATAGTGCAAGTTCCACCACTTAAAAAGATGAGAGGCGTCTGTAATTTACATCATAGGTAGACCTCAACTATGGGAGACAAACTGAGAAAAAAAATCCAGAAAATCACATTGTCTGTTTTTTTTTCATTTTATTTGCATATTATGGTGGAAAATAAGTATTTGGTCAGAAACAAAATTTCATCTCAATACTTTGTGATATATCCTTTGTTGGCAATGACAGAGGTCAAACGTTTTCTGTAAGTCTTCACAAGGTTGCCACACACTGTTGTTGGTATGTTGGCCCATTCCTCCATGCAGATCTCCTCTAGAGCAGTGATGTTTTTGGCTTTTCGCTTGGCAACACGGACTTTCAACTCCCTCCAAAGGTTTTCTATAGGGTTGAGATCTGGAGACTGGCTAGGCCACTCCAGGACCTTGAAATGCTTCTTACGAAGCCACTCCTTCGTTGCCCTGGCGGTGTGCTTTGGATCATTGTCATGTTGAAAGACCCAGCCACGTTTCATCTTCAATGCCCTTGCTGATGGAAGGAGGTTTGCACTCAAAATCTCACGATACATGGCCCCATTCATTCTTTCATGTACCCGGATCAGTCGTCCTGGCCCCTTTGCAGAGAAACAGCCCCAAAGCATGATGTTTCCACCACCATGCTTTACAGTAGGTATGGTGTTTGATGGATGCAACTCAGTATTCTTTTTCCTCCAAACACGACAAGTTGTGTTTCTACCAAACAGTTCCAGTTTGGTTTCATCAGACCATAGGACATTCTCCCCAAACTCCTCTGGATCATCCAAATGCTCTCTAGCAAACTTCAGACGGGCCCGGACATGTACAGGCTTAAGCAGTGGGACACGTCTGGCACTGCAGGATCTGAGTCCATGGTGGCGTAGTGTGTTACTTATGGTAGGCCTTGTTACATTGGTCCCAGCTCTCTGCAGTTCATTCACTAGGTCCCCCCCGCGTGGTTCTGGGATTTTTGCTCACCGTTCTTGTGATCATTCTGACCCCACGGGGTGGGATTTTGCGTGGAGCACCAGATCGAGGGAGATTATCAGTGGTCTTGTATGTCTTCCATTTTCTAATTATTGCTCCCACAGTTGATTTCTTCACTCCAAGCTGGTTGGCTATTGCAGATTCAGTCTTCCCAGCCTGGTGCAGGGCTACAATTTTGTTTCTGGTGTCCTTTGACAGCTCTTTGGTCTTCACCATAGTGGAGTTTGGAGTCAGACTGTTTGAGGGTGTGCACAGGTGTCTTTTTATACTGATAACAAGTTTAAACAGGTGCCATTACTACAGGTAATGAGTGGAGGAAAGAGGAGACTCTTAAAGAAGAAGTTACAGGTCTGTGAGAGCCAGAAATCTTGATTGCTTGTTTCTGACCAAATACTTATTTTCCACCATAATATGCAAATAAAATGAAAAAAAAAGAGACAATGTGATTTTCTGGATTTTTTTTTCTCAGTTTGTCTCCCATAGTTGAGGTCTACCTATGATGTAAATTACAGACACCTCTCATCTTTTTAAGTGGTGGAACTTGCACTATTGCTGACTGACTAAATACTTTTTTTCCCCACTGTATATATTTTAAATTATTAGTCGGTTCACTAATATCAGTACTCTTTTCACGGCGCATTTTATAAGGTTAGAATCCATAAAGGAATATTTTTTTCATTTCGACAGGCAGTGCGCATGCGTGCTCCTATCAATGCCCCTGGTACTTCCTGCCGCGCCACAAAGGGTGACAGCGTATTTATTATGCCGCTGTTTACCATGGCGCAGGGAGGGAAGTACTTGTTCATTCAGGAGGTGTATGATGGGCGCATGCGCCGTTAATGTCCTGCCTTTAATGAAGACGCTATATTCTTCCTATGTGTAGTGTGTAACTATGGCAATGGTATGCCGGAAGTGTGATGTAAGACACTCCCCTCCGGGTCACATGATGGGGTAGAGGCCTTTTAATTGGGTTTCAGTATATATTTAAACCCTTCACTGACGCCCGCAAACCACGCCCCCGGAAGAAGCAGCAGGGCGAAACGCGCGTCAGGGCGCTGGGGACAGCGGCTGGATTTCACTTGGCACACTATAAGGTATCTATATTATGTCTCCATCTCCTTAAAAGCTTTCATTGATGGTTGCCATTAATATATGGGTCGCTCTACTCATACACTGTATAGTGGGGTATGGGAGACAATGCTGTAGGTTCATCTAGCATTGATTAATTATATCTCCTTTTTTGCCATCATAGATTCAATTTGATGTTATGAGAGATTATGGGTCTAATTGTGTATGGTGATGTTCTGAGGGTGTTCCATTGTACAAATAAGGATAATATTATGTGTAATAGATGCTAACTTTTAGCACTAGTGGATTTATTTTACATATGGATATAAGATGTTGTATTATGGACTGTTATGGGACGTACCCTCATAACGTCATCATATATTTTTACCTAAGCAATATATTTAGTGAAATAATGCTGTAGTCCCCTTTTTTGGATATTCTTGTAATTATGGGTATGTGGCCCGTTTAATGTACATGATTTTGCTAATAAAAATAATTTTTTATATAACTTTGTGGATCGCTTCTTTGTGGTGAGCTCAGTTTGTGGCTACCACAGTGTGTTTTCTGATCTATTTTGAAGTGCCATTCTTGCATTATTGGACATAGTGTTGAAATATCATATTTCAGAGCTGCAATGTTACTGGAGTATCAAAAAGCACAAGGTGTGCCACACTCAGGGACATGGCCAAGGTAAGGAAGGCTGAAAAATGACCACCCTTGAACAAGAAACATAAGATAAAACGTCAAGACTGGGCCAAGAAATATCTTAAGACTGATTTTTCTAAGGTTTTATGGACTGATGAAATGAGAGTGACTTTTGATGGGCCAGAGGGATGGGCCCGAGGCTGGATCAGTAAAGGGCAGAGAGCTCCACTCTGACTCAGACGCCAGCAAGGTGGAGGTGGGGTACTGGTGTGGGAGAGAGGGTCCCCATCGAGTGTCTGGGTTGGAACCAAGGGGACCGTCACCTGGGTTCCGGGGGAAACTGTTTCCGGGGGGACAGAGTTCAGGGACGGACCGTGGAGACTGACAGGTGGACTGGGGGAGGAGCCAATATAAAAGGGGCGGGGAACACGAGTCACGGTGAGTCAGCAGAACGAGACAGAAGGAGCAGGAGATCGTGGGAGTTTCTGAGAGCCAGAGCGACTCACCCGAGCCAGGAAGGAGGCCAGAGACAGGAGAGATACTTCCCCTGGACATCAGTGGGACGGCGCTGAGACGACCGTCCGAGAACCAGCAGCAGCAGCCTTCCTCCAGCCCGCGGCTGCGGCCTGCCCACGGTCACCAATGGCCGTTGCCGCCTCGCTCCTGCCCGCGGCTGCGGCTTGCCCGCGGACCCCAGCGGCCACTGCCGCCTCACTCCAGCCCACAGCTGCGGCCTGTCTCCCGCCGCCCACAGCCACTCTGCCCTCATCGGTGGTTGCGTCAAGTCCAGTGCAGTTGGCAGCCACCACTGTCCCGCTCCAGTCTGCGGCAGGGGCCGAGCCTCTGCTTGCCACGGATTCCCCATCGCAGCTGTTAGCTGCGCAGGTGGCCTGACCCTCGCCACCCCACATCGCTGCCGCTTGCCCCAGTCCGGGGGCTGCGGCCCATCTGTCCAAGGACTCCGCTGGGGCCAGTGGTGCTCCAGTGTCATCAGAGCGCCGGAGCGCTCGAAGACTTCGTCAACGCTTCAGCAACTGGGCCCAGCGACTGCTACGCCAAAAGACCACCATCCCGAATGGCGAGGGACGTCTGGACGGCTAAGTTGACTATATAATTAAGGACCCGTAGTCGGCCATACCGAGGCCCTATAGTGACCGGCTATTGCCGGACATAGTCGTGTTCTACCCCGTTTGTGTTTGCTTGTATAGAGCCCCTGCGAGGGCAACCCTTGTTACTCCTTTTTGTTGGTCAGGCTGTGACTGAGGATAGTTACCTCTAGGCCTATAAACGTTATTATAAAAAGCACCAAACCGTCTCGTGACTCGTCACTGCATCCTGCGTACCTGCAAGTACCACACTGGTATGGGCTGGTATCATCAAAGATGAACTTGTGGGACCTTTTCGGGTTGAGGATGGAGTGAAGCTGAACTCCCAGACCTACTGCCAGTTTCTCGAAGACACCTTCTTCAAGCAGTGGTACAGGAAGAAGTTGGTATCGTTCAAAAAAAATATGATTTTCATGCAGGACAATGCTCCATCACATGCATCCAAATACTCCACAGCGTGGCTGGCCAGTAAAGGTCTAAAAGAAGAAAAAATAATGACATGGCCCCCTTGTTCACCTGATCTGAACCCCATAGAGAACCTGTGGTCCCTCATAAAATGTGAGATCTACAGGGAGAGAAAACATTACACCTCTCAGAACATTGTCAGGGAGGCTGTGGTGGCTGCGGCACGCAATGTTGATCGTAAACAGATCAAGCAACTGACAGAATCTATGGATGGAAGGCTTTTGAGTATCATCGTAAAGAAAGGTGGCTATATTGGTCACTGATTTTTTTTTTGTTTGTTTTTGAATGTCAGAAATGTTTATTTTTAATTTTTGTGTTGTTATATTGGTTTACCTGGTGAAAATAAACAAGTGAGATGGGTATATATTTGTTTTTTATTAAGTTGCCTAATAATTCTGCACAGTAATAGTTACCTGAAAAAACAGATATCCTCCTAAGATAGCCAAATCTAAAAAAAACCCACTCCAACTTCCAAAAATATTAAGCTTTGATATCTATGAGTCTTTTGGGTTGATTAATAACATAGTTATTATTAAATAATAAAAAGAATCCTCTCAAATACAACTTGCCTAATAATTCTGCACACAGTGAAAAGGGTTATCCCATCGCCTACATTTATGGCATTTCCACCAGTTTTACCCTCCTAGACTGTAGGCCCACAAGGGCAGGGCCCTCTCCTTTCTGTACTCATCTGTCATTGCTTGTTTGTTAATAAATATCAAAGACTGTCCGTTACTTCCAAACAGAATACTGGTCTGCACAGACGCATACTAAGAGTAGCCATCACTGTATATAACTAACAAATAAAACTGCACTCTGTAAGACGATGGTTCTGTACATGAGAAGGAGCTACATACAGGATACAGATATAAAATACAGTGAACAAACTAGCAACTAACAAATAAAGTAGCACTCTGTAGCGCTATATCATGCAAACATGAAAGCATTAAATTAGAATTGCATTACTGCTGTAGAAAATAGGCATACATGAATTGGCCAATTATGCGCTAAGTATCTTTGTTTTTTACTATTTTCTAGAGCAGTAATACAATTCCAATTTCATACACTTCATGTTTGCATGCTATGGTGTTACAGAACACTACTTTATTTGTTAATTGTTAGCTTGTTCACCGTATGTTATATCTGTATCCTGTATGTAATCCCTTCTTATGCACAACACTATGGAATCAATGGTGTTCTAAAAATAAATACTAGCAATAAATAAATGGTGCCCTCACCAAAGGGAGAATGAGCTTTGCTGGGCACGGCTTTGAGGTTAGGGGTGGTTGGAAATCCTATATAAAAGAATGAGAATTTGGACCACCTCTCCACAGACATCGGTGTGAGGCAGAGCCATGTCTGCAAGATAGGTGCAGGTCCTTTTTCTGGGATCCACGTCTACTACTCATTTATGACACATGCTGTGGAAATGCTATAAATGTATGAGATTGGGACTCTCCTTTCAGTTCCAAATGTATTGTTGGGAAACACCTGTTGTGTAGAACACTGATAATGGAACATGTATGGACAGGATCGGTGTTAGACCTAGTGTGGCTCTTGACAAAAAATAAAAGCGTAACTGCACATTCCAACTCATTGCACCAATGTGGTAGGGGCCAGAGATGGGGGTGGACCGCTGCTTACCCTGTCCGGATGACAGACACCAGGCGATGAAAGGACAAGGCGGAGACAGATTTCAGTTGTAACAGTTCCGGATCTTTATTCGTCGTCCTCCTGACGACCACAACCATGCACAGCAGCTTCCTTACAGCACTCTATCTCCAGGCCCGGGTACCTGCACCTTTGCTCCAGTCGAAGTAACGTCCCTCGCGGATCTTTCGCTGGGGCTGTCCTAGACCAATCTACCACCAGCGCTTCACCTGCCCAAGGTCGTCATCCTATCGGTACCCCCGGGGCCTTGTTTGTCCTGCGGTCCGTCGGGTCAGGGCCACCCCCTTGACTGTCTCTTCTCTGTCAGTCCCCTGGTCGAGCTCTCCCACTGTTTCTGGTCTTCTGTCTTGAGTCTTCCTTTCCTGAGCTCCTCCCGGGACTGGCCTGTCCGAAACCCCAACCAGTTCTATTTATCCCCTCTCTCACTGGGGAATTCCCCTCTTGGGTTCCTATCTCCCTGTCCACCATGACTAAGCGTTTTCTTGAGCCATAAGCTGATGTTCAGTCCTCAACTACTCTCCCCTGCCATCTTGTGGTCATTTCTCAGTACTACACCCTCCTATCTACCTTTCCCAGCTGTCACCCTTCTATCCTGTCAATCTCCATCTCTGGTGCACAAACCATCCCCTCCTACTACCAGTCACGTCTGCCCGTCAAGTCACCTTCCCCACACCATCACACAGAAACAGCCAGGGAACAGATACTCAAGGAGATTTCTGACTGGGGGCCTCTCAACTATATTTGTCATTCATATCATTGGTTACCAGTTTCTTTACAAAGACAGATGAAGAACGATGAGGTCAGACTGATCACTAAATGTTCGTTCTGTCCCCATACAGTATCATGTTGATGTTATCATCAACACATCTCCTGTTTTCATGGGAAAGCGTGCTGTCAAAAACAATGATTTTTATTTGGCATAAACAATCCAATCACCTGCTCAATCAGCATTTTATTAGTTCCTTGGGTGTTTGCCGACATGTTACACACACTGAATGTTACACACATAATATATGTAACACACTTTGTAACTGCATCACACACACAATGAATGTTACACACACTGTAATTGCATATCACACACACTGTAGCTGAATGCCAGTGTGGCACCCAAGGAGTCCGGTTGCCACTGTGGCATTGCCTCTCTCACAGGGGGTGATGTCATGCCTGGAAGCAAGGAGGAGTTCCCTGGTCAGGTAACATCAGCATTCAACACTTTTCCTGGATCCAGACCAGAAGGGGGAGCGCCAAACCCAGTTTTAGGGGAGCTTCCCTATTAGTTCTGGCCTGGAGGCAGGGTTAGGCAGTCAGTGGTGGGGACTGGAAGAGTGAGGAGCTTATCCCCAGATGAGAGTTGCAGTCGGAGTCAGAGAAGAGTTATAGAGGAAGAGAAAAATCTAGGAAAAGCTGGGGAGTGGAGTTGTGACCAAGCTCACCCCAGAACCGAGCGCTAAACTGGACGCAGGAGTCCATGGCTGCATGGGTACAACAGTCCTAGCAGCTAAATCCAGAGGGCATGGAACTGCAGGTCCCCTGGCCCATCACACACTTGGGGTACAGCAGCATATCAGAGCTCGGCGCCGCCACAAAGGAGCGACACCTGCAATAGGCTTAAGCTGCCTGCCATACGGGCAAGTACAGGGACCATAAGGAACAGCGGCTCGAGCAAAGATTTAAGCAGCAAGGACCTCAGAGAACAGCGCAGCAAGGAGGCCTCCAACTCTATCTGGCTTAGGGGACCCTAAATTGCTTCCAGGCTGTCCGGAACTCCATTTCCATCTGTTAGAAGTGCTCCGGTCTGCATTCCAAACCATCAAGTAAAGGTAAAAGAAACTACAGTTCATGTGTCTGCAGTTATTCATTATTCCCTCAGTCCTGCACCCCAACGTCACGATCCCTTATAATAACTATAACTGCCCTGGAGCCTAGCTCTACCCATGGAGAGCTGTAACAACTCTGCTGCATCACCATCGGCCCCAGTGGTCTCCTTAGGCAGCATCAGCCATCCCCTTATTGCCGAACACTATGGGTGGTGTCACAAATTAATACCCTACAAACTTTCCTCCTCATTTATTTTAATAGACGCCCAGGGCCATGGACCGGGTCAATGTCGCCGCGACATTCCCTAAAGGAGTCGCCCGGTACCGAGTACCCCACGGCCCTGTGGGGTGCACCACCAGGCTCACATGGCCATCGATTATCTAATAACACTAGGCTCAAACCCTATCAGAGTTTGATCAAAGTGTGATCTGATTTCATCCGCATGAGAGAATCATATCACAGACGTGGAGAAGACGGACTACTTAATTTCCTCTCCATTCTTTGTTTACGCGGTAATTGGACTTCAATCGAATTACATCCGAGTGCAGTCCAATGTTTGACAGACTTCTGTGGATGCACGTAATCTGATCATCAGATGCACCCACTGCATCATTTTCTCTTGTAGTTTCTATCAGTCTCCGCAATGTGGTCATGGGCCACCAATGAGTTACTATGGCAGCCAGCAGCTTGCTGAAGAACTCCATTGCTGTTATCTTGGTACTACTCTGAAGGAGACCACAATTATCACTATATACTACAATACTGTGATACTGAAGTATTTAATATAAGCAATCTTATGATCGCAGGTTCAAGTCCCCTAAGGGAAGTAAATATGTAAAAAAAAAAAAAATTTCAAAAATTTGTATCATACCCTTTTCCTTCATGAACTCCATCCAACTGGTTAATAATCAATAAATATTTGCGTTCTGTTCCATATTAAAATGGGCCGCAAAGGTCTTGTATGACTTTAAGCAGCGTAAAAAATGTTAAATAAATGACAAATAAATAAATATAAAAAAATGGGAAAAAACATAAGCTCAGATTATTCCAAATTTCTGTTCCCATCCTAGACTTTGTAACAGAAAACAAAAAGTGTCCAATATATAAAAATATAGAACGGGGAAAGATTTTGAAATTATATTTCAGTGATCTATTGCGGATGTGAACAGAAATAAAAAAAATATGAAAAGCAGACACACATTTCCTTTATGTTCCCACTGATAGTGCCCAATGTACAAACAAAAAAGAAATAACATAAAAAGGATGCCCTCATGAAATAAAATTAAAAATCATTAGAGAATCTGAGCGAGAAAAAGTTTTATACCTCTGAATCGCATGTAGAAAAAAAATCTGAGACCTTGCCTGGTGAGGAATAGGGAAAAATAAGCCAGGAATTGAACTAGTTGAAATCCAAAAAATAAAAAAGTAAACATGTTAGGTATTAACATGTCTGTAAAAGTCCATTCTATCAAACTTTTTAATTTGCACATATGGTAAAAGAAAGTAACTAAAAAGAAATAAAAAAACACCAGTATTACAGGATTTTGGTAATTACTCCTTAAAAATTCAATAAAAAGCCATTAAAATGTTCTATACACTCGAATCTGGCTTCAATAAAACCACATCACACAGCACAAATGATAAAATGGTAAAATGAATGAGTGTCGCTCAAAACTACAACTTGTCCCGCAAAAAAAAAAATTAGCTCTCAAACCGCTATTTCGAAGGAAAAATAAAAAAAAGCTGTGGCTCCTGGAAGAAGGAGAGGGAAAATGCCAAAATGTAAGTTGGCTTTGTTTTAAGGGGTTAATATTACCAAATGTTATCGAATTTTGAATGTAAGCAAAATAGTTGTATTCTGCTTTTATCATTTTTTTAAATCATTTAGTATTAATGTTAGGAATCATTATTAGCGGTGTCCCTGTGCATTCTGCGGAAACTACTGATGTAGGTTTTCTGTGCATTAATTGTCTTAAAGTTTATTCATATTGGCTTGTAAAAAACAATATTGGGCTATTAAAGTGCAACATTCGCACTCACGTGCATTGGATGCATTGCAAAGTGCACAAGAGCCACATTTCCAGCTTCCTATTGTTAGATGTTCATTCTGGAAGGAATATGTCTCGGGGCCATTGAAGTCAGAGGGCTGCCCTGTTTGCTTTGTCCCTCAATAGGATTTTGTTTATTTGGGCAACATTGAGAGTCCTTAGACCTGTAGTCTGGCACACTCCCAAAAGGTTTCCTGTAAATTTGTATGGTCACTTACATTAAAGCAGGGGCTTCCTCTGCTCAATAGAGCTGGAATATTCATGTACATTACTGTAAAATATTGATTGCTTTGCTCCTCAGGGAATTTTGTCCAGCTGTTGGCTGAGCTTTAACTAACAAGCTTTGTTCAGCTTTTATTCAGTGGACAGTCTGGAAGAGTTGCTTTGATCTACAGTCCAACTTTTTGGACTTGAGTATACAGGGAGAAGACCACTCCAACCATATGTGGTCCTATCAAGTCCAGCTTTACTAAAACATGTCAAAATATAAACTTCAACCAAAAAGGTACCAGGTAAACATGATCACTAGTAGAAGCAAAACCAATACCATGGGCAAGTATTCGTAAATAACTACTCTCCCATTGATAAAGAATAGGAGAAAAAGAAGAAAAATGCAATATTACCTACCGTGCGAGAAAGTATGGTAATCAATCTGGGACTTTGTGTTATTCTTGGAGACAGGAGAATTTGCGCAAGCGACATCTGTGGTTAGTTCTCCAAGATGATTGGAACAATTTCCATGTCGAGATTCTTCAAAACCTCTGTGCAAGTGTAGTTAGAAGAACTGATGCCGTTTTGAATGCAAAAAGTGGTCACACCAAATATTGACCTGAATTAGATTTCTCTTTTGTTTATTTCCTTGCGCTGTATTAATTGATCAAAATAAATAAAATAACAGTTTTATTTTTTAAAGCAGTCTTACTTTTGATGCACTTTTTCAACACTTGGCGAAAACTTTTGCACAGTTTTGCATATATATATGTACATATATATATAATCAAAAAAGATGGACGCAGCACACCATATGAAATTTTAGAAAAAAGTGTTTTTAATAGCCCATTTTCCTGTGCTGTTGTTTCTTATTTATATATATATATATATATATATATATATATATATATACACAGTATATATATACTTTGATGACATGACCTTCTTCTGTTTTTTTGCTCTTCTTTTGCAGTCTTCACGTGGATTCACACACACACTACATTTAAAAGAAATTGCGAAAAACTAAGCTATTAGTCTCTCCACAATTCTGTAGAAGCTTTATGCTAGATACTGCAAGTCTTTGTTTAGTGGATATCTAGACTTAGCAATTTAGCCAGAAAAAAAATTGTAATTCACGTAAAACATACAGTATAGCAATATATAATATATACAAAACATACAACGATGAAATCATAAATTGAAATAATTGAAATAATGTGAATTTGATCATTATTATTGGCACTATGATGCTGCTGTAGGGTTATATGAAGGTTACATCCCCTTTATAATGCTGAATTCAATCAATACCTACCTATAAGGACTGTGGTACACTATATAATCTTTATCCACCTCTCTAAGATTGTGTCTTACAGTAACACTATGCGTGATTCTATAGATGAGACTTCTATACATGTGTAGTTGGAGCAGTCTGGTGGCTGATCGGGTTGCAAGTTGGGGAGGAGAATCTGTAGGGACACATTATGAATGACAATAGGAGATATAATGAGATGGACCTAATTCTTAAACCTTAGACTGGCAAGTCCTAAAAACAAAGGCTGCCTTAGTGACATCTGCTTCTCTTTGATTGATTCTGTCCTCTTACCAAATGTTCTCATTTGTGACTTCACTTTCAAAGTTGTTCTTCAAAGATTTGATTGTATACTGAAGGTTTGTCATCTGGTTGGACTAATTATAATGTGCTGTATGGCACTGAATCCAGGAAGGACAAGTTAACGTTAAAATAAATCCTTGTTTACAGTCAGTTTAGGAAAAATTCATTGATATTTTCTTTTAGAAATACCCACCAACAGTCATTTTCCTGTTTTGTGCTTTAGAAGATGATTAGATTATGCACATTTTCATGAATCTTAATTTGCAGGTATTTTTAATTGCTCAAATTCAAGGAAAACCAAATATGGTACATCTTGATCGGTCTAGATATTGTGAACCCAAAGATGAGTTGCCTGAGAATTTATTCAAAATAAACTATAAGCCCAGTATTTGTGGACAGGTTTCTGTTCCTGAACAAAGATGGCAGACATTTTAATGTACTATAGTGATTACCTCTCAAGACAAAATGAGTGTGATTTGCTAGATAAAAATATTTAGAAATTTTTATAAAATATTTGCATTTCTCTATTAATGGAGAACCCTTTAGACACCTTTAATATTCTATGGAGTTCACTAATGGTCACCTGATTCTTCCTCAATGTAGATTTTGCATCCTGTTCATGAATCTGTCATGAAGAAAAACAACACTTGACTGGACTTAACAAGTAGAAATCTAATCCAAAAGGTTGAGGAATAAGTTACATTCTGTGTGACTGAGGTCCAAACTAACTCCCCTACCCTTCCAACCCACCAAGAGATTGGAAAAAGTGGTTCAGGAGCTTCATAAATATGGCAGCCTAAACACCATATGTTTTCATTTATATACTGTATTTTAGAATGTAATCTCCCTAGGTAAACCATATCTCCCGAGATTGTTTACACACCTAATGCTGTGGATTAGGTAGTAGTCTAAAGGGGCCTTTACGATATCGCTAAAGCGTCACCGATTTTGTGACGCAGCAGCGATATCGCTAGTGATATCGCTATGTGTGATACTTACCTCCGACCGGCTCCCCCGCTGTCTGTCGCTGTTCGCGCGAGATCGTCCAGTTCCATTTCTCGTCGGGCGCTTCCTGCTGGCGCCGACGAGCGACGCGTGGACGCGAGCGGGAGGACGTCAGGATCGCCGCGTCTGAAAGGTAAGTAACGACCGCTGCTATGTCGCTGTGAGATCTGCCTGTGTGGCAGCTCACTAGCGACCATTTAGCGATGCACCAGCGATCCTGACCGGGTCGTATCACTGTCGGGATCGCTGGTGCATCACTAAATGTAAAAGGGCCTTAAAGGCCCCGTCACACACAGCAATATCGCCAGCGAGATCGCTGATTTTGTGATGCCACAGCGATCTCGCCAGCGATCTCGCTGTGTGTGACATGGATCAGCGACCGGCCCCCCTGCCGGGTATCGCTGATCGCGCTCCAACGTCCTGGGCCATTTTCTCATCGTTGGTCTCCCACTGGCCAGCACGCATCGCTGCGTGTGGCAGCGAGAGACCAGCGATCAGCGACGCTGGACGCTGGTTTCCAATGTAAACAGCTGGTATCTAAGAGCTGCGCGGCTCTTAGTTACCCGCTGTTTACATTGGAAACCAGCTTGCTCGCTGGTCCTGATCGCTGGAAGGTCTATGTGACAGTGTGGTGCCCCTGAGGGTTCAGTCGCCACAGAGGTACTGCAACTCCTCCTGAGGTGTGGCACCCCACCATTCAGGTAAGGTGGAGACACCTGACCACACTCCAACACCTGCATCCCACACAACATAGTAGTGTAGCAGAGCACCTTTGGTGGCTCCCTGCTTGCAACACGAAGAGTGCTGGGAGGTGGGTGGAGCTTAGACTGCACAAGAGAGCAGGAGAATATTACGACTAGGGCAGTCTGTGAGAGAAGATCCCTGGAGTGGGATGGATGGAGGAAGTGCTGCAGCAGACCTCAGTGACCTGGGTCTGCTGGCACAGGAAAGAGATATTTAGAAAGCCTGATTCTCCATAAGAAAGATAGCTTTGTACGGAATGTAAGGAGAAGAAGAGAACTAAGGATTAGGGTTAGAGCAGAGCCCTTCCTCAACTTCTCAGCGCATGGCCGGGGTCCGGTCCCCGAGGGTGCATGGATACTAATGGTCCCGCAGCAGACACTGGAGGAATAGAAGTTGTCACCACTTTATTCCCACACAAGACTTGGGGGCACAACAGCAACGAGAGTGAGCCGGGACTTGGTAGTAAGGAGTCCCCGAAGCAGGCTACAGCTGTCTGCCGTACAACTAGAGTTCTAAGAACATCTGAAAGGAGGAACTCCAGTGTAACTCAGTACTGTGAGTACTTCAAATAGGCGCTAGAAGGGAGACGTTCAGGAAAGGCATATGTTGGCGGAGTGTTGGAACGGAGTACTTCATCTTGCCTGGAGGTTGGCTGAGCAGCTGACCTGGAGGACACAGCACCGAGGCAGGCACCTGTATGCACAACAGACTGTGAGTAAAGCTTTGGATCTACTACATGCCCTGGTGCCCTCCGCTTATTCCTGCGCCAACCAACTCAGCACTGCTACATCTCTGTGCTTAACACTACACTGTTCTCCTCTCCTCACTACCTCTCCATCTACACTGCCTTGGGACTACAGCCCTACCTGTGGAGGGCCACAACATCATTCCTGCACCACACCATCTGTCCGAGAGGATCTGTCTGCAGTGTCGGCTTAACATCTTCATTGCCGAACACCACAGGTGGTGTCACGAATCACCCACTTATAAACTTTAATCGGCCACGCTTAACACCATCCCCTTTTTCATGGACACCCAGGGCCACGGACCGGGTCACTGCCGCTGTGACATCTCCCATTGAACTCCACGGGCCCGGTACCGAGTACCCCACGGCCCTGGCGGGCGATCCAACAGCTCACCAGCGATCAGCCTAACTATGTCCCAGCGATCCCATCCATGTCAGATCGTTGGTGGGATCGCTGGGACATTGTTATGTGTAACGGGGCCTTTAGGTACGGAAGCCAAAGATTATATAATAGTGTGACAGGTGTCCTCTTCGGTCCCTGAGAACTGTCATGATTTGGAGAACCAAGATTATATACAGAGTATTTCTAAGAGTTCTATATCTCCTATGATGAAGATTGAAGAACCACCACTAATTAGTTTGTCAGAATTAATGCGATCCTGCTTCTCATATTAGGTGACACGTGTTCCTATATAGGTTGATGGAAAAGGATGAGCTGACCAAACAGGAAAAAATAAAAACAGTAAGAAAGTAGTGATGTTTGGCTGCTCAGGGAGAACAGATGAGGGGGTGGAGGGATGTGTCTGGGGCTGGTTCAATACAAAGGTTCTTGGTCCAGGTGATGGGGAGGGATCCCTTGGTTCAGGGATTGGAGGCAGGAAGTTTTAGGAAGATGGGTTTGATGTATCCTACTTTAGCGCTGATACATAAAGTCTGGGAGGCAATTAAAAAGATTAGGGGTTTGGAACACTTGACAAATTTTTCCCTGATATGGCAAAACGAGACTCTTCCGGAATTTGTTAAAATGGAAGAATTAAAAAATTGGATGAGACTGGGAATACAGTACATGGTTCAGGTGCAGGACGTGCAGGGACTGGGGCCTTTGGAAAGTTGCAGGAAGAATATGGGCTCCCGGAGGTCGGTAGATTTCAATATGAGCGGTTTAGGCTTGTTTATGGTATGCAGAGTAGGACGATAAATATGGAGATTCACAAGGATATATTGATTGATTATGTCTGTGCAGAGGGGGGAACAAAAGGGGTAGTGTCGGGCATTTATAAGGATCTAATGCATACTTTTTTAAATAATTATCCTATTAGAGCACAGGGGAAATGGGAGGAGGAGTTGGGTATGATAGAGGAAGATAAATGGGAAGTGAATTTGGAATATATACCCCAATCATCTCTGAGTGAACCAGGCAGACTCTCGCAGATATATGTACTCCAAAGAGTATATAGGACTCCTGAACTGCTGTATAGAGCGGGTCTGAGACAGACTTCTGAGTGTCCTCGTGCCGAATGGAGGGGGCTGGAATTCTCCATACGTTATGGCAGTGTCCAAATCTGAACCCATATTGGACAGCGGTGCTTAATGCCATAGGAGGAACGTATGGTTGTAGGATTTAAAGGGATCCTGTGGTGTGTATACTCAGATATGTGGAGGAGGTTCAGGTACATAATAAATATAAGGTGGCAATAGCTAATTATATATTGCACGAAAACTGATCGCCAGATACTGGATAAATGAAGATCCGCCGACGTTGAGGGAATTTTTCAGACAGTATGACTCTATTGTGGATATGGAAAAAAACATTTACGATAAGTGAAAAGGCATAAGAACATTTGAGACACTGTGGACACCTTGGGTGGAGAGAAGATGACCCTGAACTTAGGTTACACCATGCATTATTTGCTGCTCTTGTATGTAATGGGAGGGAGGGAATTTCTGAAACTAATGACCATTGTTAATATTGTTCTCATTGTGATTTTTGTTCTATTGCTTTGTACCTTGAATTTGGTTAAATAAAAATTTATCTGATTTAAAAAAATAAAAGAGTAAGGCTGGGTTCACACGTAGCGGAACTCTCGCGGAAATTACCGCAAGAGTTCCGGAATTCCATTCCGCGGAAAATCGCATTTTAAATTCCCGCAATTTTCCCACGGAAAAACTAGCATTTTGCAAGCGTAATTAGCTTGCAAAATGCTAGCGTTTTCCAAGCGATCTGTAGCATCGCTTGGAGAACTGATTGACAGGTTGGTCACACTCGTCAAACATAGTGTTTGACGAGTGTGACCAACTTTTTACTACTGAGACCGCCTATGCAGCATCAGTAGTAAAAGATAAAATGTAAAAAATAATAAAAAAATAAAAAAATGGTGTTATTCTTACCTTCCGACGTCCCGCGCAGCCGTTCCCAGTAATCCTTTGCGAAAATGCCCGCGATGACGTAAGTTCTCACGGGATCCCAACGTCTCGCGGTAAATCGCGATGACGTCGCGCGAATGACCGCGAGACTTCGCGATCCTGTGAGAACGGACACCATCGTGGGCATTTTCACAAAGGCTTACTGGGAGCGGGAGCGTGGAGAGAGGCGGGAATGCTGCGCGGGACGTCGGAAGGTGAGAATAACAATATTTTTTATTTTAAATTCTATTTTTTACAGGGATATGGTACCCAAAGCCTGGAGGACAGTCTCCTCTCCTCCGGACCGTGGGTACCATCCACAATTGTTCTGCTTACTTTTCGCATGATGTGCACAGCCACATGCGGAAAGTAAGCAGAACAATGCATTCCTATGGGTGCGGGACTGCCGCGATTCCGCAAAATTAATGAGCATGCTGCGTTTTTTACCGCAAAGCGATTCCGCCGCGGTAAAAACCGCAGCATTAGCACAGCATTGCGGAATCTTATAGGAATGCATGGGATGCTTATTTTTCACGTTTTCACGGCAAAATCGCGCGGTTAAAAGCGCCGCGGAAATGTGAAAAAAACGCCACGTGTGAACTCAGCCTTATACAGTTTATTTGGAACCTGAGGGTTGAACATGAGTCTGCCACCCTCTTACAAAGGTTGAAGACATTAAAGACTGTTGCCACCAGAACCCCACTGTTAGATCACTTACTGTCTAGGAATGAGATATCTCTTATTCGTTGCTTTGGGTTATCGTTGATCATGTTATGGTGGAGGTACCAACTGATTAAATGTAACAATATTATCATACAAATGCCATATTATGTTATTATATGACCACATGTGTACTAATTTTTATTTTATCTGCTGTATACCACTAGCAATACATTATTGTGGCACACACTGTTGGTGGTATGTTGGCCAATTCCTCCATGCAGATCTCCTTTAGAGCAGAGGTGTTTTGGTCCTGTCGCTGGGCAGCACAGACTTTCAAATCCCTCCAAAGGTTTTCTTTGGGGTTGAGATCTGGAGACTGGCTAGGCCACTCCAGGACCTTCATATGCTTCTTCTGAAGCCACTCTTTCGTTGCCCGGGCAGTGTGCTTGGGATTATTATCATGCTGAAATGTAAGAGGTTGAAGAGGAGGAGGAACCTAAATGGGGTTACCTCTCCTGCTCCTTGTCTGGAACCACCTGGCCAGGCATCAGCGTTTCCTGGGTGAAGGTTATCAGACCTGGACTGACCCTTCCCTGTGACTGTGTGGGACCTGTTAGAGGGGGCTGTGTGCAGGAAGCAGAGGGCAGTCAGGGCGGGAAAGTACAGCGTGGCAGACAGAGAGCTGTGAGCTGCATCACTTCCCCGGAGAGAGAACCCCCCGGCTGAGGACTGAGACAGACTGACAGCGCGCGGTGAGCACCCTATGTGAGAACACAGACCCACCAGGCTCCTCTGACAAGTCTGAGACCGACGCTAGCGCCTGCAGACCCAGCGTGCGCAGTGACACACCAGAGCCCCTGAGAGAAGTAGTTGAACTGACCAAGGAGTGTGGTAACATTCCTGCGGAGACACCTACTGAGTGTAGACTTGAGACTAAGGGTACCGTTACACCTACCGACTCACCAGCGAACCCGACCAGCGATATGGCGTGGTCAGGATCGCTGTTGCATCGCTAGGTGGTCACTAGTGAGCTGCCACACAGGCAGATCTCACTAGCGACATCGCTGGGGACGGGGATCGCTACTTACCTGTCAGACGCGGCGATCCTGACGTCCTCCCGCCCGGCTCCACGCGTCGCTCGTCGTCACAGCAGGAAGTGGCCGACGAGGAATGGTCCAGGAGCTTCTCGCGCGATCAGCGATAACCAGCGGGGGAGCCGGTCGGAGGTAAGTATCACATGCAGCGATATCGCTAGCAATATCGCTGCAACGTCACAAAATCGGTGACTTTACAGCGATATTGCTAGCGATATCGCAGTGTGTAACGGGGGCTTAAGAGTGGTGAGAGCAGGACCCCCTCTCACTGCCCAGCACCCTATTTTTTACACTGTAGGCCAGACAGACTTGAGAGACTGCATGTGCCACTGTTGACGGTGCCAATGTTGGAAGATTAGACCCTGCAATCAAGCCTTCTTCAGACTGATAAGTTTATTCTGCTTCCGTTTATTACCTTAAATGCCGTATTACCGTTTATCTGTTGCAATTTCCCCCCTTGTTGCTTCTCCCTGCGTGGAGTGAATATCCTTGTAAATAAACCCTTTAACTCTTGGTCTGTCTCAGATCAGTGGCGACATCCTCCGTACCTCCAGGTTATTACTACATAAAGACCCATCCACGTTTCATCTTCATTGCCCTTGCTGATGGAAGGAGGTTTGCACTCAAAATCTCACGACACATGGCCCCATTCATTCTTTCATGTACAGTACACGGATCAGTCCAGTCGTCTTGGTCCCTTTGCAGAGAAACAGCCCCAAAGCATGATGTTGCCATCCCCATGCTTCACAGTAGGTATGGAGATCTTTGGATGCAACTCAGTATTCTGTCTCCTCCAAACATGACGAGTTTTGTTTCGACCACACAGTTCTACTTTAGTTTCATCAGACCATATGACATTCTCCCAGTACTCTTCTGGATAATCCAAATAATCTCTAGCAAACTTCAGATGGACCCAGACATGAACTGGCTTAAGCAGGGGGACATATCTGGCACTGCAGGATCTGAGTCCCTGGTGGCGTAGTGTGTTACTGATGGTAGCCTTTGTTACGGTGGCCCTAGCTCTATGCAGCTCATTCACTAGGTCCC